>NC_084931.1:25867333-26492333 GCF_958298935.1 Phragmites australis
CAACAGTAACGTGGATCAAATTCACGAATTACCAAGCACCAGAGGATGTGTTCCAATCTATTTCTCCAAGTACGTGCAGCTCAAACCTCGCAAAGAAATAGATCGGGTCAAAACCCTAAAAATCAACAAGAACAAGAATATGTAACAAATCATAAGAGATTGACAAATGAGACAATAGGATTTATTCACCAAAGTTTTACCACTCCACAAAGATGTTCCTACATCTCCGTTGAGGTGCTCACAAAGAGCCAAGTTTCTTTCAACTCTTTCTCACTTAAGCGACCACAAAGATCGAGTTAGGACTGCTTACTCAAATTTGCAGTGGTGATACAAACTTCCTAGAGCTCACCACAACATTGGGAGCTCAACAGACGATGCCTAATCGTCTAGGTGGACAAACCATCAAAAGTAACAAACACAAAATCATTGGCTTGACGAAGAGAAGTAGTGCTCAAAGGGTGAATTTGAATCTTTACTAGCACTTCTCCTTGCTTTTACTTAATCCTACACAAGATTTCCCCTAGAATCACAAAGGGGAGTGGAGAGGAGAGCTTTGAATGCTCTTGAGTTGCTTGTATCCAGTTAAGTCGAAATGAATGAGCTAGTTGCTGTTGGAGAGAGAGGGTATAGGGTATAAATACTCCACACAAAAAAAACTAGCCGTTACACCTGTAAAAATGCGGACACTCCGTAACGGTGCGGATCTTCCGCACACTCTTAGTTAACCTAAACTTTGCTAGAGTGCGGACTATCCACCAAAATGCGGACACTCCGCATTTGCACATTTTGAAAAAATTAGGGCTAACGTAGGTGCAAGTGTTGTGTTTGATATGTCTCTCGTAGGTTTGTTAGATCTTTTGAGAACTTGTTTTTACGCAAATAAGTAATTTTGTATTCTCCTTAATAGTAGGGCATCCTAAACTCAATTTCAATAGATAAATGAATTTAAAACTATAAGATCCATGTACCGCTTTCCTTTTTCTTTTTTGGGAGGATCACCCTGCATCAAATTTTTACTTGATCGAATTACACTTGTCCATACTTCATAAAACTCATTAGTTCTTTAATTGTTTTGTCATTATCAACAAAACCCACTTAGAAGCCTAGATGCACTTTCACACTCGCAACGAAACAAGGGAGCCAATAGAGAAAAACTAGAAATAGATGAAAATAAGCATAAGAGGCAATATGAACTTCATTACTTGCAAAGAGCGGCCCTATTTTCAACATATTATAAAGTATTTTGTATAAAAAGCTCTCACATAATACACAGGCTAAGCTCTCATCTCACTCTCCTAAAATCCTACCACATAACTCTCAAATGGCTGGCTCAAAGGGCTCAACCAGCCCTCCCCTCTATTTATAACCTAGGTTCCTTGACTCCTAAGTTTTCTAAGTTGTTCCCCAAATATCACTCTCTTCTAATACACTCTTAACTAACACCGATGGTATTTTCATCCATCTTTTTACTAGTCCATCGAATTATCGTGGCATCTTCATGACTTAGTTTTGTCTCAACGCAAGCTTCGCAATGATGCCACGTACACTTCACACTTTCCCACGGTTTTGAGGTCAAATTGCGAAACCACCTCACACGTTTCTCAAAGCATGACTCACCGCCATTTACTTACACCTTAAGCAAGCCACCCGATGTCGACGTGTGTACTCCGTCTTACGATCTCGATTGTCGGCAAATCTCTCATACTTTCGATCCCTCAGGTCGCCTTATCACTTGCAACGACATCTCCTTCGCTTGACTTTATCAGCACGTCGTCTTCATCTGCCTTTTCACGCTTTACTTGCTCTCCACATATACAGCTAGTATCACCCTTGACTTCGCCCAGCCTCTTTAATCATCCAGCACATAGCACTCCGCTTAGCCCTGATCATCCTACCGTCGACCGTTAAATTGCATTCATCACCTGCACATAACAAGATAAATACAAAAATGTATCCAACTTTATCTCAAGTTAATTAAAAAATCAAAATTTTCAATTTAAAGCACATCTCAGAAAAATCAGAAACACTGGATGATCTGGTGTAGGAAGAGCACCGAACCATCTAACGTTTGTAATTCTGACTCCATTGAAAACTTTCTGTAAAATCCTTTGGCGAAGCATCCTGTGTACACTCCTCCATCGCCGGACCATCCAGTCCGTACAACTGCACCAGTCACCTTATTTTGCAACCTCTTTGGAACAATTGCTCTGGTAAACTCTCCGACGAGTACATCTTCAATCAACGAACCATCCGGTGTGTACATCTTCATCAGACAAGCTTCGTAACCTCTCTGGAAAAATTAGTCCGGCGTGCACTGCTAACCATCGCCAGACCATCTCATGTTGCAATGGATTTTCTCTTCTGAGTCAAAATCATCTAGCGTGAAACCTTCCTGAGCGGCAGACTATCTGATATGTATAAACTTTTTAGTACCGGATCATCCGTTAAGTACAAATTTTCCTGGCTCAGAGATAAAAATGCTAATTCTATTTTTCTCTGTAACTTTGGTTAGCCATGATCATAATTACAATATATTAACATGCTCATATAATCTCAAAATTATCAAAATATATCAACAATATTATTAATCACTCGTTACATATAAATTAAGACATATTTCAATTTAGTATCTCATATATAACATGAATTTACGTAATGGAAATGAAGTCAATAAATTAATGTTTTAAGTGATAATTCTACTAAGCCAATCTTTAAATTAACAAATCTACCAAACCAACTTTTGAGGATGGCAAAAATCCAAATTTCTCAATTTCCCTCCCCCTCTCCCATCACTACTTCCTCTCCCCTATCGACGACCACGCCAGTAGGATCCAACGAGCGCTGTCGACGGGTTCAAGTTCCTGATGGGTCGGATAGGTGGATGACGAGGCTGGTGTAGATCGAGCTATAGTAGCAGGCGCTGGCATCGCACGCTTCCTCTGGTTATCTCCGATTCTCCGCTTCCCTCGCCGAGCAAAGGCTGGCAGGCTGTCGCCCTGCCCTAATCGTCACCGCCCATTCCCTAATCGGTGGATTCGTTCTCTCTCCCGCCACACACGACCTTCCTGCTCCTCCTGCATCGTCCGTTGTGCTACTTCCTTTCCACCAGGTGCTCGACTCGAAGTTGTCCTCGCCCACCCATGAGTCCATGACGCGGATCGTCGAGGTCCGTTCTGTCGGGAGGTGGGCCCCGTGAGCGAGCCTCAGGAGTCAGGACACGCTATCTACTAGCGCCTATCTTTTCTCTCCCTGCTCTCACTTTCTCCTCCACTTGAAAAAAAAAATCTGATGTGACATACATCAGAGATGTTTGGTTGTTTGTACGCTGAGTTTCGCCTATAACTGTGAGCTCACAGGCTCAGCTTAGGTAGGCTGAGTGTAATAGCATTTTGTTTGTTCGATTGAAAAGAGATTTGTTTGGTTGTCCTGTACGAGTATACGTTACAGTAACATAAATTTTATTTACATAAATACACTATGTAATACTTAATTTATCATATTAAATTTTAATCTAATTTAAAATGTATTTAATATGAGTTAATACCCACTAATTATATGCTAATACTATTATTAGCTGATTCATACCTGTATCCCGCCTGCCTGGCGTTGAAGAAACACAATTAAAATCTGTTTCACAGAAGGCAGGCTCGCACAGTAATTTGTATCCCGTGAGCTAGGCTCTTAAAGTGGTACAGGCAATCAAACATCGGAATGTTCTACTATAAGCGAGCCTATTTAAGACATATGCACAGGTCCTAAAGATAGCTGATATGCACTGTTGAAGCTACCTAAGGCTAACCCTAGCAGCACCAGTATTCAGTGCTACAGTACTCCGCAAAGTACTGTAGCACTGAAAATTGCACTCAGCAGTACCTCATCCACGGCCAGTGGGGACGGGGTAGGAAAACGCGCCGGGTACTGTAGCATACTGTGTCAGTACTGTAGCAACACTGTTTACAGAGGCTGACAGACGGTCCGGTGAGAGAAAAAGGGGTAGAAGATAGAAAATAGGATAGCTGTTGGAGATGAAAAAATAAAGGATACTGTAATAGTGATAGAGGATATTGTAATAGTGTTTTTAAAGGTGAAAATTTAAAATAACTGTTGTAGATGGCCTAAACTTGTATTACGGGATTAGGCCGATCCGGCCACTTTTTTTCTTAACTAGATCGCTTTTGTGTCATGACTTGATCAACGTAAGGTAATATTAGGACCGCTGGGGTGAGTTGTGAATCGATTAGTACTATTTCTGGCTGTGCTAGCTGACCGTGCCGGATTCGGCCATGATTCACGGCGTGGCGCGCGTGTGAAGAATCCCATCAGGCCTTTTACTTCGGTCTGCAGTGCACCGCACACCCAGCTTGATACGAAAAAAGTAGCTACCTACTGTAGCTCGCTATGATACAGTTTTTGCTTCGATAAAAGAAGGAAAGCTAATGGCCAGCCCAAGACTGCTACGGGCTGCTTTGGGTCATCGTAAAAAGTTAGAATTTTTTTTGCCTTTTGATCATCAGCCACACGTCGCGATTAACAAGCAGCTCGGTACGTGGCGCTGCGCTGCGTGCGTGCTGGTAAGGCTGACGACTGACGTTACAGTATGCACGTAGAGTACTTCTGTCGCACTCCTCACTTGGGTTGGAGCACGTACGTACTCACAACTCCATTCCTCCTGGAAAGGCCAAAAAAGGGAAAAGAAATATTACTCTCAAAATCATGGTTCAAAAAAATTATTCTTAAAATTGTCGCTGTAGTACTGTATGGTACAGTGGACGCTTGTCCTCACGTCACGTGGTGAGTTGGTCAACTTTCGTTCTGTCCTACGAAAAACTATTTTTACCGCGCACCACCCTACACGTCCAAGCTACTGGTAACTATGGGGTACTGCTGACATGGGGAAAAAATGTAACCTAAATTGATTTCCCTGGTACTGCAGCTTTCACCCCATTCACGTCTGCCCAGGCTTTTATACTTACCGCAGTAAAAAGGACTTGATCAACCCACCGACAGGTCATGTCAAACCAAACCAAACCAACCATCGAGGCGATGGACACGCACACGGCCTCCCGCTGCTGCAACACTCCCCGAACCATCGATTCACTTTACTGCACCGCCATGATTCGCAAGGTACACCTCTAGCTAGCTAGCCTACTCCCCTAGCAAAGCAAGTGGCAAGCATCTTGTCACAGCAGGTAAATAGTAATTTATGTCCCACTGTTCGCCGTGATGATGGCACTCCTACGTAAAATGCAACTCCTCCATTCCTTCCGCCACTAAGGCTGGCCATGGATCGGGATGAATGAGGTCTCCACAGGTTTTAAACCCATTAGAGTAGGAGCGGTGCAAAATTTATCTCACTAGGGTCACGACTCACGAGTCGGAGACCCAATATGTGTTCAGGTTAGACACGGGATAGTTTTCGCGCGTCCACGGGCGCCCAATAACAAATGCACGGTTACCGGTCCAGCCCATCGAATCGGCGCCCAGTGCAGCCACCTCCACCTAATCCTAACCTGGCTCGTCACACCACTACCCATCACTGCTTCTGCTCGTCGTGCCGCCGCTTGCTGCCGCTCCGGCCCGTCGTGCCGCCACTCTCACCCATCTCAGTGTCAGGTGTGCTGTGTCGCCGCTCATCCCAGGGCGTCAGTGATGTTCGGCACCTAGCTCCCACCCGTGGAGTTCACATCGATTTAATATTTATCCAGATTCGGAGGGCAGGGGTGAATTTTCACCTGATAAGCTATTTTAGACTCACGTCAGGTGTTGCAATTCGAGTTTGGGTGATCATGTGGTCTGTATCTATTTAATATTTATCCATCTATTGATTATTTTATCTAATTTATAATTTTTTAACCTATATTTGTAAGAATTTTTTTAATATAAATAAACTGTGTGCGCCCACCACGCGGTGAAATTTCCGTTCCCACTACTATGATCCTCCGGCTCCCTCTTCACTCCCCCATTTAAATCGGCCGCTTCTCCCCGCTCCCTCACGAGTTCACAGCTGACAACACCCTAGCCACGTCCACTTCTCCAAGAACTCGGCCTCGAGTGATCTTGCGCGCGCGCGTGGAAGTTAAGCGATTGCCATGTCATTGTCAGGTGCATGCAGCCGCCGTGGTGGTGGCAGGTTCCAGTTGCCGCGGCGGCGGCGGCCGCCGGTGGTGGACGTCGGCTGCAACTGCCGCACGCCGAGGCTGCTCAGCTCCCTCATCTCCTCGCTCAAGTCCCACGCGCGCGGCGTTGTCGGCGGCGGCAACTTCAAGTCTCCGCACCCCTCCTCGTCGCGGTCGTCATTGACCACCACGGCCTTCACGTCGTCCACCACAACCATGGCCACCTCCGCATCGTCGGTCGACCATTCGTCGTGGGGCCCCGCGACGTACTCCGTCGCTAGCACCCTCTACGAGGATGAGGCCGAGGCGAGGCGTCAGAGGCAGCGGCGGAGGAGGAGGAGGCGATACGAGAGGGAGCAGGCGAGGAGGGAGGAGACGGCCGTGGCGGTGGAGGTGGAGTCGTCGGCGCCGTACGAGGACTTCCGGGAGTCGATGGTGGCGATGGTGACGGAGAAGGAGATGTACGCGTGGGAGGACCTGAACGAGCTGCTGCACCAGTTCCTGGCACTCAACTCGCCGCGCCACCACCCGCTCATCCTCACCGCCTTCGCCGACCTCTGGGCGCCCCGCGGCGGCCTCTTCTGCCCTCCCTCCCCCTGCCTCCTCTGAACTCATCGCGCGTTCCTCCCTACCTTAGCCAGTAGCTAGGCTCGCCGGGATGATATTGGAATGCATTGCGCTACAAAGCTAAAGCTTGTAATCAAAATGCTATTATCACTAGTATTGTTATGATGTGAGATGCGCTAAGAAAGCATGCATGTTATGTGATGTTACGTTACGTTACGTTGTTTAATAATGGAATAAGATTCATATCCCAGTCTCTACATATACGCAGCCAAAGCCATCGGCTAGCCAAATAGGAACTAATGAAATAATTCTATCTTTTTTTTCCCATCGTAGTCATCTTAGTCGGGATGTGAGAACGATGGTGGATCTAAGATCTCAAGATAGGCTTGTTTTATTTCTCTCATCAAATAAATACTTTAAATCATTTCATTCTTCATACATAAATAGGGCTAGTCCATCTCACACTATCTAACAAATAGCAAAAGTTTATCAACATAACCAAAATATGGCAACATCAAGCATAAATCCTTTTATATTACACAAGTCTTCTTTTAAATTACTTCTCTAATGTGAGAGCCGGTCAAACCATTCAAGAAATTATTAGGGTCTGATACAGATATCTCATTACAAATTGTACTAACCATCTCCTCCAAAGCAGTTTAGTTTTGCACGCCTCCTAATAATTTGGCGCTTGAAAAGCTAAAGATCTTAGGCGACCGAGTGAACGCCAATGAGTTTAGTGGAGAGGGTTAGAGTTTGGGTTAATCGGCGACCTTGGGGGTAGAGGGAGGCTAGGGTGGTGGTCAGTGGTGAAAGACATGCGCTGGGTGGGGTTCATGGTGTGGGTGATGAAAACGAAGCGGTTGACGTGGCAGTAGGCGGTGGGCGTGGATTTGGTGACAGGATGTGGGTGGACGGGGCAAGGGAGATTAACGTAGGTTGAAGATGACGCATGGACGATTGTTTAATTAGAGGTTGAAGAAAGAAGGTGCACCGTTGGATTCACATCCGGCAGTCCAGGAATGTTGATCCAAGGATAGCTTGTTTTTAGATATCTCATATATAGCAACGCTCTTAGTTTTGGTTCATATGAAAACTAAACTGCTCCATTTGGACGGGATGGTTCATATGAAAACTACTTAGCAATCAAACTGGATCAGGCGTGGTGAGTTTGATCATGTTCGAATATGGTAAGGCTTCCGTATTGAAAACGAAGGTACCTTGTCCTCATCCATCACTCCGGGCTAAGTGTTGACGTCAAAAGATCACTTTGTGTGCAAAATACTGGATCGGATGTTCCGATCCCCAATCAGATGTTACGATCAGCGTCGGATGTTCTGATCTGAATATCTGACGGACAGCACCTAGGAAACCCTAGTCATGGTGCCGCACCATTGGACCTTTGTCGTTGCCCACACTCGGGAGGGACACCGTCATAGTGTAAATGGCCGGCGGTTTATCCTTGGTCATCAAGATCAAGAACAAAAAAACAATAGGGAGGATGGAAAAGAGAACTAGGGCAAAAGGGATTAAAAGAAAAGGTAAAGTTAATTGTATTTATTTGATTGGATGTTGGCTGCTATCAATCGGCCGTAAGCTTTAAATATACGGAGGGTTGGTCTTATCGTGTTTTGAATTGGAATCTACCAAAATTTATCTTTAAATCTGACTTGATCTCTTCCCAAAATCCAGATCCAGGTTAGATCAGATGTTCCGATCCATATCGAAAGATCCAGTTTTTTCAACTGACCTCTCTGTTTGGCATAAAAATATTTAATCGGATGATCTGATGATAACATTGGATGTTCCGATCCAGTCGAAAGGTACGTTTTTTCAAATACCGACATCTCTATTTGGCAAAAAGATTTAATCGGATGTTCCAATCCTCCGATCGATGTGTTGAAACGTTTAGCTCTGAAACTCTTACAAAATACCAATTTTTGTCATCAACACATGCCCTATTGTCTTTTTTTGTGATTTTTGCTTACTAAAAGACATAGCATCTCCCATTCTACCTTTCTTAAGGCGATGATCAAAACATCGGCCATGAATATTCCTTAGGACGATGGTAATCGATTGAAAAAATCAGTGACGTCATATTTAAGTGTGCTCTAGGCTCATCAAGTATGTCTACTCTACAGTTCAAAGGTATGCAATATATAGTCAATCCTAGTATGAAGTTAAACATGTTTTGATAGATTGTAAGAAGTAAATGCATAAATGTAATGATGGTATCGATGACATAAACACCACCTTTAGTCCATGTTAGAGCAGCCAGCTAAGATATAGCTCCCGGACAACACCCAGTCATGGCCCTTGAGCCACCTAGACCTCAAGTAGGTTAAGCCACCAAGCTACTAAGACAAGGCTTCACCATAAACCTCTCTTTCGGTTACTTGCCATTGTTTTCACTTCGGAACTTGAACCACCAAGGCAATAGTCTTCGCATCCCGTACAAGAGTCTTGCTGCAGCTCCACACCAAGCCGGAGGGTCAGCAAATATGAGTCATCGAGACTCACGATGCCGATGAGTCACTAAGATTCCAAGATGCTGGCGAACCACTTGATATAAGCTAGGATCACTCCTTGATCATCTTTCTAGGCAACAACATCTAGCAACAATTATCTCTAGACCTATTAGCACTAAGCACTCCCTACTCATATGCTTAATTACCTTAGGTGATCACTTTTAGTATTTTTGTGACTTGGATGTCTTCTCAAATATCTATGAGCATCCTTTGACTCCAGCACACTCAAATGACCGAGTGGGGTGTATTTATAGCCTTAATCCCGTGAACTAGCCATTGCGCCAATGACTCCAACAAACTATGAACACCGGATGATCTGGTGTCAATAGCAGTACCAAAAACGAACCATCTGGTGTGTACAGTAGTACAAACTAGCAGTTGAAACTCCACTCAAATCTATTTGTAAACACCAGATGTTCTGGTGTATTCTTCAACTCGATCATCAGACTACTCGGTGTGTAGACTTGAGCCTGAGCGAGCCACTTCTCAGTACTGTTCATTGTCCGGTGTGTATACTTTTGATCACCGGACCATCTGGTGTGTACAACTTCTCACACATTTGAAAACCTTATCGAAAATCATCCAGTGAAGCATCCAGTCTATTCTTCTCTTTATCGTCGGACCATCCGGTGAGTTCAAAACTCTTTTGCACCGAAAAACTTTCTCTTGAAAAATGCTCTGGTGTGCATTTCTCCTTAACACCGGACCATTCGGTGTGTTGAACTACATAAATCTCTCTGAGACAAAATGCTCCAGTGTGTGCACTAATCAGAGCACCAGACCATTCGGTGAGTTCTTCTTTCTGAGCATCAAACCATCCGGTGAGTGGATTTTTCTTCTGAACTCTTCGAATTCAACCATTCTTGAGTACGGCTTCGGTGGTTTCTTCATGTATTGCATCCATGAGACCTACTAAGGTATATACTTGACAAACATGTTAGTCCCATTGACTATGTTATCATTAATCTCCAAAATCATATATATGCCCTAAAATGGCCATGTTCGCTACCATCTCTCCCTTTTTGTGATTGATGACAACACAACCAAAGTAAAATGCAAATACTTAAAATATACCAATTGAAAATAAAAAACAAAATATAAATGGAACAAGGCCTTACCTACTTGCATAAATGCATGGTAAAAAAATGATAGCAATTATAAGAAAAAGATCCTATTTTTTTGTCATACATTGTTCTTACCTTCACTTTATTCCTTTTTTGTTTTGGCTATCATAGAGATAATTCTCCTACTTTCTCCATAACCACTATCTCTCTTGGTCGACCCATGTAAGAACTCTTTGCTTTGCATGTTTCTTGCCTTGATAACACTTGTAATTCTTCCATGCGCACTTCTTGCATCATGCTTATCCCTTTATCAATAATCTTCAATAACATCATGCAGCTTGAACTTACTTTGGTCATCAAAATTCTCCCTATTTATCAATAATCTCAAAAAGACTATAAACACATGTTGAACTCAAGAGAAAATATTAGAGAGCTTCTTAAACCACGATACAATAAGATGACACCACATGAAGAAATGGATTTAGATCATAATTCATGAAACTCATATAATATGGTCTAAACCCCCCTATGTGTGTGCATATGATTAGACCCACTTGTGATGAATCACTTGTAGAATACTTTCACACTAAACAATATATTAAGATAGGAAGTTTAAACCATATTATGTATGAAAGTACCTTAAATGTATAAATGATTTGACAATTATACCAATTGAAGTATTTAATCATTTGATACCTCTGGGGATTTGTAGATTATTCCATGAGACTACAAAAAATACGACTTACAACAAATGTTAGTCTTAAAATCACAACCCATAGAATATGCCCCCCTAAATACGTGTATAGAAGTATCGAATACTTGTGAGAGATATATACTTATCATTGATAACAATAGAGAATTTAGCATATAGATTGGACACGTGGCACAAAAATAAAAGACTTAAAAATAAGTATCATGAAAAAAATCTATAACTAATAAATCATGTAGGTTACTAACGGGTTAGAGAGAAACACAAACAATCTACCATATGAAAAACCTACATTAGACATTGTAAAGAAATTAAATATGCATATGCAATCCTTGACAAGACAAAGATACTAGATGCAAAATAAAATGCATGAACAAAAATCTAGCTAACACTACCTCTTAACCTTTGGATGAGAGATTTGGGTATATGATGATCAATATTTTCATTAATATGTCTAATCATGTATACTTGGCTTCTCGCTTGAACATTCACTTCTTGCTTGAGCCCTGCTCATTGGTTCGGTATGTATACTTGAGACTGACCGAGCCACTTCTCAGCACTGTTCATTGTCCGATGTGTATACTTCTGATCACCGAACCATCCAGTGTGTACAACTTCTCACACCTCTGAAAGCCTTCTGGAAAATCATACAATGAAGCCTTCGGTGTATTTTTCTGTAGGCACTTGATCAAAGAAACAAGGAAGAATAAGGATCCTCTCGGATTTCTTGACCCTGAGGCCATCACAATTTCGGTTATCCAACTTCACCCTGACTACGCTTTGGACTATGTGACAAAAGCAATACAACATTATTCCAAAATGAACTACCTGTTGGGCGCCCACAACACCTGTGGTCATTGAATCTTACTGGTCATTTGCTTCAAGTGGAACTTAGTGTGGTACATCGACTCATCAAGATTAGTAGGATCAAACGTAGAGAGCGTGATTACAGTCCTGTAAAAGGACTCCTTGGCACGTAAGTTCTACCGAACTTAGTTTATATATTTAACTTTTCTAACTTTCAAATGTTCCCTAATCGATCCATCTTTATGACAAGTACCTTCAAGCTAATCCTGACTACAACGTGACAGACGGCCACAAACTGAAACACAAGACCGGATTTATGGTAAGTGCTACCAAACATATGTACCTTCTAGCTTCTTTCCTTTCGATCTAAACATAAATTTTTTTTCCTTAGTGTTACCAACAACCATCGGACAACGCTTGCAGATTCTATGTTGCGTGGAACATGCTCCTCACGCTCCAATCAAAGGATATCAAATCTACTGATGTAAGTTCAATACAAGATTATACAATACTAATTTCAGTAATTAGTTTAATTCCCTGATAACGTGACATTGGTTACAAGTCAAATTATGCATGATTTTTCAGCTTCTTTTCTCGACGATGGTGCACTCTCGAGGATTCAACAACGGATCGCCGAGTTCATGATGTCTGAAGTCATCAACCCACACGACGAGTTGCACTATAGAAACACCAGAGGTCTTGTATAATATGAGTTGATTAGAACTTTGTAACATTTTTGATTCAGTAATGAATTGATGAAAACTTTGTAATCTTTGCGATTCTATGATGAAGTGAGTTCTTATATAAGTGTGTTTGTCGATATGGATTTAGATGTCTTGCTGTTGTTTGTAGGGAGAAGACGACTACCAAATTCTGCCTATGTTCTAGGATACAACCAAGAAATAATACAATCATATAGGATAAATACACATAAGTGACGGGTAACTTTGTAACCAGCACTTATATGTTCATATAAGTGATGGGTAACTTATTAACCCATAACTTTTGTATAACATAAGTGACGGGTAACTAGGTTACCTGCTAATTATGTCTTCTCCTCAACATATGGGTGAAAGACATAAGTGACGGGAACCTTAGTTACCCGTTATTTATGTTAAGACATAAATGATGAGTGAAGATGTTACTCGTCACTTATGTCTTGCTCTCAAACACATGTGAGACGCTCATATGCGATGGGTAACGATTACGACCCGTCACCTATGACCTTGTTGATGATAGGTTCTTACTCGTCATCAATGATTAATCATTAGTGACGCGTTTAAAGTGACATGTAGTCACCCATGTCCGTTATGACCCATCACCATTAGCCTTTTTTCACGTAGTGCATAATGCACTTGCTCTAACCAGAACTTAGGTGTCATCTTTGAATTAATATTGCATAACCATTCACCAAACACATGTGATACACTTTTAGGGGTAAAATACCAAAAACAATTTGCACCGCTCTATAAATGAACAAAGCAAACTGGCAATAAAAAAATGTCATGTAGTCTCATTGTTATTAAAACATAACATTTGACATTACCTTGCAAGTTTTGCTTAACAAGATTGTCTTTGATATAACACCTCTAATTACATACCACATAAAAATCTTTATTTTTAGCGATAGCTTTAATTTTCATATAAAACAGTGTGGACTAACGAAACTTTTATTAATTAAAGTTTTGTACATAGATTAAACGGAGAACATCCTAGTGGTATGTAAAGACCGCCTAAAAGTATCATCTTGGTCGTTAAGTTGCATAAATGCCACTTTAGCAAGTTAGCAACCAAGTTATTCCATTCATTTAGTTTTCTCCCTATTAGAGTCCTACAAAAGGGCATATTAAGAGGGTCTGAATTTAACAAGTCCTTTACAATTTTCTTTCTTACAATATGATAAAAGTATGGACATTGTTCTTGAAAGGTGGACGTACAAGCCATCTATCCTTAGAATTTAATATGGGTGCCATTATTTAAATTAAAAGCTCACAAGACTCAAGAATTGTGCAACCCATGCATTATGGCTCGGATCCATATGTCGACGATGAAGAACGTGGTGGGTTGGTATATATCCTTGTACCCCT
Organism: Phragmites australis; assembly: GCF_958298935.1. Classification (NCBI taxonomy): domain Eukaryota; kingdom Viridiplantae; phylum Streptophyta; class Magnoliopsida; order Poales; family Poaceae; genus Phragmites; species Phragmites australis. Next base: position 25,881,212 of record NC_084931.1, read on the forward strand.
TTCCACCAGAAAACCAGAACCTTTGGGGCAACATCGATCTTCCACACATGAGACCTGATTAGGTCTTGACACGATGAACCAGCCTGTCCCTCCAATTCTTCATGGCGCAGTTCATCAACAGGTAGTCGGTACGCAGACAAAATCGAGTAATTGCTTTTATTTTTATATTTTTACACAGATAATTAAATAAATATATCTCAAATAAAAATATTTATAAAAATAGACGATTACTACCCTCTCATAAGATGGTTATGCCCTTACCACCTACTAAAAGCGTAATAATCAGTTCGCTTGGCCCTTACCACCTCATCAGAGCGCTGGTAGCCCACGGGTGATGAGTACTTGACCAGAGTATTATTCACAGATCAAATTTTCTATTGTACTTTATCTGTACAAAACAGTGATCTTCTGTTATTATAAAAAATTCTAGAACTTTTTTACGTGTTTCATAATCTATTTGCAATCCATTTTTATTAGATTTATCAAAAAACCTATGTAGAATTTAAACTAAAATTCTCCAAGAAAACCGACTTTATAACTTGGCACAATTGTTAGGGACTCAAATAAATTTCTAAAAATCTAGAAAATTCACTAATATTCTTCTTATGTGATGGACTAATTTCTAAAATTAATTGTAGCCCTAGATTATATTGTGAAAAAGTGAATTGCTTTATAATACTCTATTTATATGCATTTTTATCATTTCATATGATATTCTTATTTTAATTCAATTTGAATTCAAACATATGAACCCTTTAACTATACCAGGTATACTGTTCGCAGCTCTATTTTCCCCTCCTAATGGGAGGGGAAAATAGAGCTGTGAATATTTCTTCTGGCGCAGTTAAGTGGTGCATATGTTTTAATTCAAATTGAATTAAAAGAATAATATCACATGAAATGATAAAAATACATATAAATAGAGCATTACAAAGTAACTCACTTTGTAACCATATAACCTAAGGCTAAAATATTTTAGAAATTAGTTCATCACATAAGAAGAATATTATTGAATTTTTTCAGATTTTTGGAAATTTATTCGAGTCCATAACAATTGTTCGAAATTATAAAGTAGATTTTCTTAGAGAATTTTAGTTTAAATTATACATAGGAATTTTAGGTGAATTCAATTAGATTGCAAATGGATTATGAAACACGTATAAATTTTTTAAAATTTTTTGGAGCAATAAAAGACCACTGTTTTGAACAGTACTCGGGTCGAGTACTGTTCACCCATGGGCTAACCGTCCTCTGATGAGGCGGTAAGGGCCCAGTAGACAGAGAGTGGTAAGGGTCTAACCGTCCTATGAGAGAACTGTAGGTTTTTATTCTTATGAAAATTTTTCTCTGGTGTATATTTATTTAACTATTTATGTCAGGAAATATAAAAATTAGAAAACTCTTAATTGCCGTGTGTTCTTCTCAGGTACTGCCCATGACCAAACAGCCTGTGTCGCGCCAGACCAGTTGTAGCCAAACATAGGTTGGGCCGAGTGACTGCTCGATCTGTTGGACTGGGCTTCTGCCGGCTCGGCCCAGATTGGCCGACTCCTGGATGTCCAGTCTCCAGTCTGCAGCAAGGTACGCGGCAAGGCTACATAATTTTGCCTTGCGCGGTGTTGCAGTAATCGATCGCATAATCACAAGTCGCACGAGAGAAGCAAGTGTTTAAAGGAAGGCACGGGAGCATCACGATGGATCGGTCGAGCTCTGTCCCATTCGATCTGGCCCCCGTGAAATGGCTGGTACGATCGTACGTACGATCGAGTCGCGAGCTGATAGCTGAGTGGCAGCAGATGATTGCAGTTGCAGCACGCTGCACCAAGAACGCAAGCGAACAAGGGCAGAGCCTGACCACCGGCTCGCTCTGCATGCAGCGGCCGCCCAGCGCTGAACGGGTTTTTTCTCTGTGTGTGTGTGGGGTGGGGGGGGGGGCGGTGGGCACGGGGAAACGACGTGCGTACTGTGCCGGGCCCGTACGTAGCTGGGTGTGGGTGTTGTACGTGTGCCGGTCTGTACAGGCTGTACACCGGCCGGTTTCTTTTGACGATGGACACTATGGCCGTTTTGTGGTACGTACGCTAAGGCTAGCCTTAACGGTTTTTTTTTTTGACTAAAATAAATTTGGTTGGGAAGGGATTTTTATTTATTTTAGCGTTTTAACGGTTTCTCTTCATGATTCTCTTTACTGCGGGATTCACAGGGTCATTCCCTTCAGGACGAGATTTTCTCTCCTTTCTCTTTGCGATTTTCCTCGAAAGTAAGTTGTTGAAGATGAGAGAAAATAAAGGGAATGTGAATGGGGAAAGGAATCGAAAAATGAACGAAATAAAAGGAATATAGTTAAGTATGGTCTAATATGAATCCAACGGGGCTCTCCTACTGCTTTATAGCAACTGGAAATCCTATTCTTAATATTTTTTTTAACGAGGAAAAGGAAGAAGAAAAAAGAGAAGAAAAAAAGAGAAGAAAGAGGGAGAAGAAGGGGGAGAGACAGAGGTGGATTAATTTGCTACAGACGAGAGTAAGGAGAAAAGTGAGAAAAAAAAGAAGAGAAAGAGGAGTAGAGGAAGAGAGAAGTGGATAAAACCTCCTGTTCCTCAGTATCCGCCACTATCTATATTGTTGCCTATTGATCATGCAGTAATCACTCTACACTTGTCTTTCGTCCATGCCTATGAACAGGCTCACATCGATGAGGGTGATGCTTTTCTTTTATCTCACTAGGGTGATACACTGATGTTGGCAACATATATAGCGCGATGGATAATTGTGCGAACAAGTGTAAAACTTAAATATGGGGCGTTCAACCTGGGAACCAAAACTGAGATGCAGGGCACACTCCCTCCCTCTCAAATTACCCATCCGTCCGTATGCTCATTTCCAATTACGCATACACTCAATCATTCATTCTCTTAAAGAAAAAATGCGGGAGAATTTTATTTGTTTACCACTTACATCTAGAAAATTTAAACAAAAAAAACTCCCGGAAAAAAATCAAATTTAAGATGAGGGAACGAATCATAGTGGCAATGCGATTCCTGATCCCAGATTCAAATCAAAGTGGAATAGTGGATATGTGCTTATTCATGGTGATCGCGGTGACAGCGGTCAGCGGGTTAAAGAGGAGTGCACGAGCGGGCCGTATGAAAAGTGAAATAATTCTAACTCGGCGAAATGGCAGGAAACTCTATTTCACTAAAATATTTATTGCAACAATTTGATCATCAAGTACTGCAAAGATGAAGGACAGACACCCGCCACACGTGGTAATCTTTTGATAATTTGTGAAGCTTTTCAAAGTTTGGAAGATGTACCAATCAGCAATTTCATCATATGCCCATGTGTAATACCTTGCTAATAAAAACAAATTCTATAAAATCCTGTTCTACAAAAGACTCTCTCTGCCGTGATAATACGTATCCACTCACTTTCTTTCCTCTTCAACTCAGCTATTAGATTATAAGATAGATGGTATAGATGAGATCTTATAATGATCTTTCTATACAGGGTCTTATAAAATTTATTTCCCTTAGCAATGGCACCGAGACCTCATAAATAGGCCAGAATTACTGGATTGGAACAACTGGGTGTACCAAGCGCTATGGTCCACGAGCAGGTGAAGCGGAGTGCATGAGATTGCTAGCTCCGCAACACTTTACGCCTATCTTAATTTCCGGAAATCCTCATTTTTTAATATTTAAATAAATATATATTTGATAAAAAGATTTACACAAATAGACGACTACCAGCTTTTTCAGAGGGCAGTTAGCACACCACGATGATATAGGTATCTCTTATCGTCCTCTCTAGAGATGGTTAAGCCTTACCATCTTAATCGACTCTGAGAGGTCGAGTAGGCTCCACCCCTCAAGCATAGAGCCAGTATCGCCCCTACCCGCCCACCCAAAAGGCGGGTAGACCCTTCAAGTGCCCCATACCACCCTCTGAGAGAACGGTTAGCGCCCTTGCCGCCCCCACCCTTTGGCCGCACGCCCCTCCTCCACCTAACATGCTATAAAAAAAATTGAAAATTATTCAAAATAGGCATTTAAATATAGAAAAAGAAAGAGAGGGGATGAGAAGAGAATGAAGGCAGCGTGATGAAGCCCTACTATTTCTGATCTGCGGATTTTAGATCTCGGTTTCTGGCAATTTTTCTAGACTAAAGTTTTTCTAAGTAATTAAAATACCACTAGTTCCAGAGTTTAGCTACATAACAGTAATTACATTATATGAGAACTAGGGTTTAGCAAGGTAATCAGAAAATGAGCATTTTCTGTCTTTTGTAGTATATTATAAAGATCTATTTCAACATGATAGGATAGCCACCAAATATATAGTTGTATTAAGAGTACGGTAGTTTCAATTATCTAGATTTTATAAAATAGTGATGTAGTAATAAGTATAGATAATTAGAAACTTTATTAAGTAGACGAGGATTTAATTAGTTTAAATTGGTTAGTTTGCTTAGGAGCAATATTGATTGTAGTGAACTAAACGTATTATTAGGTGATCATCGGTTCAGGTAATGTTATCATGGTTTTGATAGTCAGAAGTATAGTTTTCCGGTATTAACATTGGACATATTTTTAGATGTTTCTAAGGATGTCCGATAAGCTATATTTTCATATATATTATGGTGAAGGTCAGATTGTTTATGTTCCTAACGGTGTAGATCTCTCTGGATTTTAGTATATATCTGGATTTTAGTATGTCATCAAGGGACTTAATAGAGCTAATGAGAGGACCATAGTGGGTGTGTGTAAGTGGCTGATGTACCATTTTTAACTGGATCTCCAGCAACATGAGCTTAAGCTGAGAGCTGTGTTAAGCCGTGCTACTCAAGGGTACTTCAGGGAGCTTATCCCGATTAATGAGATATCTACTCAGAGGCAGTACGTAGATATAGCATGTGAACGTGGTCTCCCTCTTGTGCTGCTAGTTGAGACGTACCAGAAGGATCCAACAGAGAAAAATGTTAGGAAAACAGTAGCAGGAACAAGTTAGGCAGTGGTGGATGAAGCACACCTGGCAACTGTGGGGGGTAAGCAAGACGTTAGGGATGTATAGAAGATGCAACCGAGGGGTGTAGCTGATGAGGGGGGCACATCTCTAGCATAATTGAAGAGATGGAGAGGGAGGATCAGGAGCTCGAGGAAGCTATTGTCGATGAGGATTCATCCGACGATGAGTAAAATACTCCTGTTCTTGCAGAGTGGAGGAATAAATTTTTTTCAAAGCTAGTGATCAGTGAGGGTCATCGGACACCATGGAAATATCATGAGAATGAGGTGTCTCAGAGTGCTATGTACTCTACTAATGATGTGCATGGACTGGTGAAATTCTGGTGAAATTATGATCCTCCCTCACTGACGGGTGCACGCATTCAGGGGGAAGTGGGTTGATGCAGTGAAATTCTGGTCGCTGTTTGATGTCAAATTGTCCATAGCGGGTGCACACATTCAGAGGGGAGTGGGTTGACCACTATGAGTGCCTAATAGTTAGGAAGCATAACTATCACATTGCGAAAATAGAGTTCTCCCATCGGAACCTGTCATCCGCTTTTGTTGCTAATATTATGTACGGAGAGATTGTGGACAACCTAGAGTACGAGCCACGTTCAATAATCCGTGCTATTGAGGAAATGTTCCAATACATAATAAACTACGCCGTGGTATGGAGGGAGAAACAAAAGGCTATTGAGATGAGGTTTGAGACATACGAAGATTCATATAACAACTTACCACATCAATTAGCCACAATATATGCGAGAAATCCTGGAAGTTACTTTGACATCAAGCATTACCTCTCGAATGAGAAGCCTAGAAAGCGAGTATTGCAGCGTGCTTTCTTTGCATTTGCGGCAACCATCAAGTCATTTAGGCACTGTCGACTCATCATTTGCTTGGACGAGACGTTCCTCACTGGGAAGTATAAAAGACATATATTGTTTGAAATTGGGTAGACAGGAACAATCAAGTCATGTTACTGGGGTTTGCCTTCGTGGAGAGCGAGAATGGCGATAGCTGGTATTGGTTCCTTAAGCGGGTCAAATATACTATTGTTCTGGGCTGACTTGATGTATGTTTGATTCATTATAGACATGCAGGGTTGCTGCATGCTTTGCTGGATATGCAATACGGTAGTGTTCGATGGTGTGTAATAGCAAAGTGACCTGACTTGAAGAGTATGTGGTGCATGAGGTATATGGGTGCAAAATTTTATAGACAATTCAAAAACAAAGACTTGATGAATCTTTTCAGGAATTGTGCAGCCAAAATCAGCAAAGGAAGCTCAACACACTATGGGCAAGACTAGATGAACTAACCATGAAGAAGACAACTGAGGTAGTAGACACCGGAGATGAGCCGGTTGCTCTTGGATCCATCCCAACTGATACTTTCCAGATAGTAAGGAGATCAGAGTTAGCTGTTAGGAACTTTTCGCAGTAGATAAAAAATGAGCCAAGAGAGAAATGAGTATTGATGTACGACACTGGAGAGGCAAGGTATGGGATAATGACAACAAATCTTGCTGAGATCTACAACTGGGTTATGCGAGGTATGAGGTCCCTCCTACTTATTAGAATTATTGAAGGCATTCTACATGGAAGTTACAGATATTTCATTGATCACTACACAGCTGCTTCAAAGGCAATGGTAGATAACCGTATGTTGTATGGATCGATGCTATGTGGAGAAGGCTACGAGGAAGGCACATATGAACCACGCAAATCAGAAGGGAACTGCGGAGCACAGGTTCAGTGTCTTGTACCAGAATAAGGGTCGTAGGGGTGGCAGATGTGAGCACCATGTGCAAGAGTGCGTGCTTAGGAATGGAGCTGGCATTTGTACGTGCCAGAAGTCACAATTGGTACATAGGCCATGTACAAACGTCATAGCTGCATGTGGGGAGTCCAATATGCTGCCCTGATAATATGTTTCACACTACTTTATGAAGGATTAGATATTGAAGATATAGAATCATGAGCTTTATGGCTACGACATTGTTGATACGTTTACAATTGATCTAGGTCTCATGCGAATATACGTGGTAGACAAAGAGAAGATGAAGTACACACTGGGACGTCGACAAACTTAGCGGATTCAGAATGATATGGATGAATCCGAGACAGATCCAAGGGTGAAGCAACATAGCAAGTGCAATGAAAATGGTCACACATACAAGAGCTGTCCAAAAAATGGACATGCTTTGTAGACGGAGTCATGACGATGGTCAAATGTGAATGTGTTTAGCGTATCTCGATGTTATATTTGTAAGGTTTTCGCCTTACCTATGTATGTTGTATTTGGACATTACATTTCTATTTGATTGTGTACCTATATATTGTAATTTGTTCATGTAACTGTGTGTACCTATATGGTATATGATGTTTACGTAACTATGTGTATATGTAATATGTTCATGTAACTCTGTGTACTTGTATATTATATGTTATTCACGTAACTATGTGTATATATATGATACCGACTGTTTAAATTTAGTTTCAATGCAGATATGGCACACCCATCGACCCTTGAGCTTCTTGACCCTAGAGTGGACAAGAAGTGTTGCAGCTTCTTGTTTGCCATTCACCAGATAGAGTTAGGAATTTTCTGACCATGTGGCCTCAGGGAATTACTTACGATCGATGATCGTTGGAATCACCGGTATGTCACGAGTTAGCTGCGTATGTTCTTGATTATTTATTTATTGCATGTTCTACATTTAGTTAATATTTCAAATGGTACAGGTTGGTAGCATCTGGACTCCTACCGTTGTGTCGTTTGGTGGAGGTCCGAGTGACAAAGAACCCTGAGGCAGGTGCAAGGCGATTCTATTTTAACCGCTCTCTGATCGCTGCACTGGTCGACTGGTGGAGGCTTGAGACTCATACTTTCCACCACCCTTGCGGTGAGATGACTCTGACGTTGCAGGACGTAGCCTACCTATTAGGCTTATCTTGCGCCAGAGTCGCCGTTGAAGTCGTCGATGTAGATGCAGACTAGATGAACATCATGCTTGCGCGGTTCGCTCTAGTTGAGCGAACAGACGATGCACCTGCCTACGTGTCTGAGTTCCTATCAGATCCGCGAGGGCCCACGAAGAAGTGGATCCTCTAGTTCTATGTACCTTGTATTTTACCTTCCCATTTACTTTATGATTTTCAAGATATTTTACTTGTCATGATTTGCATTACTTCAAGTCTGCATACATCCACCTGGACGTTGATGTGTACTTGATCGCGAGACACTTAGAGGCCTACCTGCTTTGGTTGTTCAACTGGGTTATGTTCACCAGTGACCAAGGTCACCTAGTGTCGAGGACCCTTCTTCCGTAAGCGAGGGGGATCACTGATGCGGAGCTCGATGATGTCCCCTAATTTAGCTGGTCCTCGATTGTCCTGGCGGTGACATATCAGGCCTTATGTGATGTGTGCACGAAGAAGGAGCCACAACCCATATTTGCTGGGTGCCCACTTCTGCTGCAGTTGTGGTCGTACGAGTGGTTCGTGATCGGTCGACTCGTTGTGGACCACTCCTCGTACCCTGAGGACTGGTACGGGAACCCGAGGAGGACAGACCCACCATTGGCTCGTTGTGGTGTTGGTGTCGAGTACGTAAGAAACATAACTCTGCTGTACTTGCCACATGTTTTAAGTCAAGTTTCTTATTATTTTTCTCCACAGCCGCACTGGGCGCACGAGAAGATCCATAACACGTACGATCTTTTAGGTCATAGTTCTACCGTATGTGTTTGGAGGACGTGGTTTGGACCCCCTACATCCACTTGATGATACAAGATCGTGCACCTTTCGGTCTGTCTCCATTGTGCGGCTGCGAAGAAGACTACTGACTTACGAAGAAGCCGCTCGTCTTTGACATCTACGTCGAGGAGTACTCACCCCACCGTGTGATGAGGTAGTTCGGACACTTCCATGCATTCTCCCTCATTAACGTTCGCACGGTTCTGCCCTGCGTTCACAGGTAACTAAAATCAAATACATAATCCGACTACACGTCGCTTCGACTACAAAGGCCTACCCAAGCCATTGGGACGAGAATGTTGCAATAGTGGTATGTTTAGTTAATGTATCTTTTTGTCATCGTATAATTCCATATGAACCGCTATGAACTGAAATTCTCATTTCATGATTTTTTTCAGCTGGCCAATATCATATATGATATCCATAGGAACACGGTTGGAACCATGGGATCCCCAGGCAAGGGATTCAGCTTTGTGTGGTGGATATTGCGGGATTTGTGAAGTTGGTTTACGACAAGACCGCCTGGGCCCTGAATCTTACCTAATGCCGATCCACCATAGACGTCGTCGGTGCTCCTTCCAGGTCCAATGGGGTCCACATAAGTCATCCAGGAGGTCTGATGTGCAACGACCTCCCTCGAGACCGGCATCCACACCGCCACCTCGACCACTGCCTCTAGGGCCGGTAACAACAGGCATGCATTTTTCATATGCACGGCGTTTAGCGATATCCTTTTGTTACTGATGCATTAGTTTCAAAAAATATATTAGTTGCACCTACACACTTATCCATCAATAGTATATATAATGTAATCATCCTTCCGTAGATTTCTACGATGATGAAGTCAGGACGTCTTCATCTGCACCTCCACCGTTTGCACCATACTTCGGCACTTAGGCCTGGCCATCTACCGCTGCTCCTGCATACCATATAGGTACAACATTGCATTTTTACTAATACATTCATTTCCACATATATCGTATCTAATATATTCATCCGTTCACAGGCCCCTCTCTAGTGATTATGAATGGACGACAATGGCACCATCGCAGTCGTCTTACCCGAGTGAGGAGGATGGGCCTAGGTCAGACTCCCCCACCCCCCCGTTCGACCTCGTGAGGGACTTCTTTAGGGTCACACCGAACTACAACGTCATCACACGGTTCCAGTTGCCCACTGCTCCACTACCGATGTAGCAGACCTAGGAGGAGGCCTCGACTCCCGTGATCGCTACGAGATCTACCAGGCAGGTTGTTCCACCGAACAACCAACCTATTCTAGGAGCCACGTGAGGGCGAACCAGCGGCAACGACGATGGGACCATGATGGTGGGAACAGTCAATGATAGCGGGGGAGGGAGTAGTAGAATTTTATCTTTGCTTCGGAACTTAGATGTTTGTTTCATGATGAATGTTCGATTCACAAACTAGTCTTATATATCCGGACATGTCTATTTTTTATGTACTGCATGTAACCACATGCTAGTGCCTTCTCAGATTAGCGAAACCACCTTTTATGAGTGATGTGACTGCACACTGTCGCCTTTTATGAGTGATGTGACCACATGCTACCACCTTTTATGAGCGATGTGACCGCATGCTGCCAACTACTCTGCGTCCACTAACCCCTCGCTTCTGGAAGGCATCCAATGCATTCACTATACGCCAACCGCTTACTGCCAAAAGGTATGCCGAGGCTCGAATGCCATTGTCGACAGACATGCAGCGTTCGATGTTCATTTGACTTGGATGCATTCAGGAGGCGGTATTTTTGTTGTTTGAACATAGATGCGCTTTCCAAAAAGAGCAAATCTTCTCAGTTAATCAATCCTAGAAAACACTACTTTCCGTTCACTTCTTGTACTAACACATTTCATCCGTAGGCAAAAAATCACATCCAGTCACCAACGGGAGTGTGTGCATTTCACCAGTGGATCGATTACTTTATATCTCCCAAGGACCAGGAATGTGTGGATCAAAGGAAGAAGTGGGACGAGGACGGAACTGGAGGTGTGAGAAAGAAGCCCGCACACAAGCGCATAAGAAAGAAGCATCCAATGCCAAGGATTGACTCTAGTGCGACTCCACTGTAGGCTGGCTATTTACTTTCACTAAGGTGTGTCAACATGTTATGCTTACGTTTTGTATCAACAATGATACATAACGCCGCAAAATTATAATTTCCCTATGTGTGTGATGTATGACAGTGTAATTGTGTTATGTAACCATACTCGAATGAATTATCACCGACTGTTATTCTACAAACCTTTTTTACCTCACATATTCGTATCTCCCTCCGATGATCTGCCTTCGTCAGCTACGTGACGAATGGCATATACGACAAGTCTACTCTTACATATTCGTACATGTCTGCTTTTTATGTATTACAAGTTCAAATATTACTACTTACCATGTCATTAATGCATTTTTAATCCCATGTGACATCACTTTACCAGCTTCTTAGAGTGAAGTCACCTCTCGTTGCCACCTTTTCAGGGAGATGCGACCCCTCGTAGTCAACTTTTCAGACAGATGAAACCGCTCGTAGCCACATTTTTAGACCGATGTGACCGCACGCTGCCAACTACCCATAGTCTAGTGACCGCTCATTGCAGGAAGGTATCCAATACGTGCACCACCTCTAAATTACATATCTACACTTAGTGCATATACCATCGATCCTTACTTATAAAAGGCGAGGCCGAGACAACGAGAAGGTCATGACATCGCAGTTTTCCAAAACACCACTACCATCTGATACCTAATACCAAACCATGGCCGCCTCCTCAAGCAGATATTTTTCGTGGACATCTAAATTCTCAATGATATCCCTATAGATTATGAGGGAGACCCAGACAAAAGGTGGTGATGTGTTCAAGGATGAAAACCTGAACAAAGTGCTATCAAAATGGCATACCATGATCCACTTTCCCTGTTTCACCACAGAGGAGTGACGGCAAACTGTAAGCTCTGTGACCTCTATAGACCTAAAGACTCACTTGTTAGAGTGCCGTTAGAGATATATCAGAGTGTGCGAACTAGCTGACATAGCAAAGTGTTTTAGCAAGCGAGCACACACAATATTTATGCACCCTAAGCAGTACACATTAAGGTATGTTCATTGTTATTACATGTACCAGTTATTGTTATGTTGCACTTCTAAGGTACATTTATATTTCCGTATGCTCTTTTTATGTACTAGGTATTCCCTCGTGATGAAGAGTTACTGAACAAACCCATCGAGAATTTTTTAGGGCTGCATCTACTCTTCGGTGATAGCTACCTAACCAGACATAACTGAAGCCGCAAATGTGGTCATTCGAGACCTTCATGAGGCAATGGTTCGAGCCACCGTGAAAGAGGTGGTCATTCGACAACAACCACAAGAGGACGTGCTTTTACCACTTCCGTCACAACCGAAGGGGTTGGTTCCGATGATGATTACTTCGTGCTTACTCCTCAGAGAACACCACGCTGTTATGGATCCTCTAACGACGGGTAGACGATGGGTATACTGGCACCACGTAAACCAAAATCTTCAGAATATGATTACCATTGGATAGAACGGGAGATAAGGCACATATAACTTCATGGGCCATTTCGTCCATAATATATGTGCTACTAAATTTTATACTTGTTGAATTCAAGGTGGTTATATCATTTTTAATCTATTACCTAAGTTGTATATGTATCTTAGATATAGCCTACATGCTATTAGTAATATTTAAATCCTATGTACTCATCTCATGTACATATTCTATCTAACAATTAGTGTAGTTTTTTTATTTCACTTACATGTATTTATTCTATCTTCACATTAATAATTTCTGAGATTTTTGTTATTTTTATCTTAGATAACTTCTAGGATTTTTGTTATTTTTATAATAAAACTGGGCTAATCGCGACCCCTAAGAGGACAGTAGGGGTGGACACGCGGAGTGGGCTAACCGCCACTAACACGGGCGCTAACTGCCCTCTCAGATGTATCTGTACCACCGTGATATACTTACCGCTTTTTGAAAGAGCTGTAGCCTTTTTAAAGGACGATAGACGTCTATTTGTGAAATCTTTTCATCATTTATTTAAATATTAATGTTAGAAATTGTAAAAATACTAAAAGTCTTTCTAAATGAGTAAGCTCTAAAACTACTTACTTAAGGGCGTCGGACAAAACCGGACAGCTGCCACACGGTGGGCCGCTGCTCTGGGCGGAGCAGAGAAGCAGTTGCCCCTTGCATCCAATTGAACTACCAGCCGTTAAAACTCGGTCGTCTCCATTTCTTTCACGGTTTTCACCTGAAATCGTTGAAGGATTTGGCGGTTTGCAACGCGTACACATAGGCTCATCGATGTCTCATCTGCTGTGGTCCTCAAGACCTCAACATGGCGTAAGGCAAAGGTTGCAGCCGAACCGTAGTAACGGCGCGCCAAAACCAAGCAAGCACCTGTGGCGCAGGGCACGTGTAGCTAGGTGCATGCGAGCTACGCGCCGGCGGACTACAACTGGGGCGCGCTGGTGCACGTAGGCTAGCTAGCCAGTGGGCATGCCGCTTGGGCTGCGGCTTCGTTGTCGCATCAACGTCGACCGGCCTATCCTGCTGCGCGCGCTTTGTACGTTCCCGGTCTCGCGATGCCGATCGATCTCGACGGCGCGTGCGTGCAAGCCGCCCGGGGACCATGGCATATCTGACGAGCCAGTCTCCAACCGGCGCCCGGCGGCCACACCGCTGCAGCTGATAAGACTACGGCGTCCGCTGTTCGTCCGATCCCACACGCTACGCCGTAGCTGTTCGCGGGTCGGGCGGGTCCACGGGATTCCGGATTCATGTGCGCGCATACATACGGCGTCGCTTTCCGGTCAGATCCAAACTTGCTGGTGCGCGTTTGCGCGCGCGGCGCGAGCGTGATGTGTATATTCTTCCCCAGTGGCGCATTTCTGTTAAAAGTACCGTGTCACGTCGCTCACATCGTTGTCATCGTTTGCTGTTGGATCGGCCGGTCGACATGTACGTTGTGCCTTTGTACGTACCGGTAGTTAGCTCTAGCAGGTACTGACGTACGTTTTACACTACACACAGTTCGCTCGATAGTGATCTACGTAGCACTTCACAACATATACACGAACCATGGACCAAGCTAGTTTAGGCATGATCCATGAACTAATCATGCATGGGCTATTACAAGTTCACACAACAAAATTAACGGACGCTAACACACCTGCTTGCACATGATGATGAAGCTTAGACGATGAGTCTGAAGCGGCTAATTTGATTTACCGCAGACCGATAGAGAATTGGCCGCCGGCGCTACTGCTCTCGGCGGGCTCGCTACTGGGGAGCGTGAAAGAAGAGACGCGAGAGGAGCTGCAGGCACAGCCGGAGGCCGAGGCGGCCATGGAGACGACGAGGTCGACGAACGCAGTGATGATGGCGGGGTGGGTGTCCGTGCTGTTGGCGCCGAGGTACCACGCGAGCATCCTCTCGAGCCAGTCCCAGTCGCCCGCGCCGTGCGCGGCCACCATCTCCTCCATGGACGCCCGGAAGTCCCGGTACGGGTCGGCCGACTTGAACGTCACCGCTACGCCGCCGCCGAAAGACGACGCCGCCTCGGCCTGGTCGGCGGCCGCCGGAGGCTTCCTCTCGAGGATGGAGCTGGAGGGCGCGCTCGGCTCGAAGAGGAGGCGGTCGTCCGAGCAGAGGCCGCGGACGATGGAGTCCGCCATGTCGTCGGCGGCCGCGGCCGCGGAGGCATCGGACTCGGTGGACAGGCTGTTGGACGCGCAGTCGACGTGGTGCGTGCGCGCCGAGGAGTTGGCGAAGGACGACTCGGCGGAGTCGAGGAAGAGGGACGCGATGGTCTTGGCGGCGGCGGACGGGTAGCGGAAGGACCGCGTTCTTGGGTGCTTGCAGGAAGGCCACATCCACGCCGGTGGGGTGGTGACTGTGGCAGGCTGAGGTGACGGCGGCGCAGGGCGCAGGGTCTTGGGCTGAGTTAGTGGTGTAGAAGAGGGAGCTAAAGGGCAGCCCCCATGCTCGTGTCGGATTTGTTTGAACAGCGACGTGCAGCAGCGGCGCGAGTAGCAGCAGGCCGGGGCAGAAGAAGTCGGGTGGGGGGACGGATAATTTGTTTTAGACTTGGTGGTAGTTTTGTTTTTGAAGGGGTTTGTGGGAAGGGAAGGAGGGAGGAGCGGATGGAGGATTTTCTATGCCTGGTCGCACGGTAAAATATGTCTCCCACCTCCCTTCACCCATGGGATCACCTTGCGATTTGTGCTTCGGCCTGGTTGGTTTGTTTAGTAGGGCTCCAACTTTAAAATAACTAGGGACGACAGATTTTATGAGGTTTTTTACATGTTTATGTTCCGAAAAACAAAATAGTGTCTTGGGCCATTCATAATTTTAACACGACCTATGTTAGTCAATTGCCGTTGTAATGTGTTTAATAGTGCACACTTTTTACATCTTAAGCATCGAAAGATTTCAGATATCTGTATGAATACGCCATCATCGGATTAGGAGAGAGGGATTTTCAGTAGGTGATTCGGGGTGCTAGATTTAGAGGTGGGGGCGACGGTTGGACTAGTGATTGGCGGCATAGTGAGGTGACGGTGGTGGCGCCGGTGCCACCGGCAACATGCGGTAAGCGAACGATGGACGAAGTTGACAACGGGGAGTGTGAAAATAGAGTGGTTAGCACATTGAAGGTGACGGAGGTGGATCTAGCCATGAGAATGTTGTCAGAGACGGCTACAGACGAGCGAAAGGTGCGGGTACGATGACTTGATGAGATAGGGCGGGACAGGCGTGTGCGTCAGGCATAAGGTTGAAGACGACTTGTGAGCCACTAGATGCTGATCCAATGACTTATAGTCATCTTCTGATTTTTTTTTTAAATTTTAGACGTCTCAAAAATTGGATCACCCTTAATAGTGCTACTGATTCAAACTTCAAGTAGAGGTTCTTCTCGTCTTCCCATGCTCCGATCGACCTTGACCCTGCTCTGTCCTTCCAAGGTATTTATACTTTTTTTTTGTTTCTTTACGGAGCTGATTGTATGTGTCCTTTGTCTTGCGGTACGCTTCAAAAGATTAGACGTATCATACATTATATGTGGATCCTTATATGATCACCATATTTGCTCCGAGAAGTCTTCCGGTACTCCTTCCAATGGAAAGATTGCGTGTATCTGAAATCCACTTAAAAGGGGGTAATTTTTTATCGGATGTCTCCGTAGAGACTTAAAAAGGGGTAATTTAACAATGCAATCCTTGTTGCCAGGCGATGAAACTCCATTAACTCAGTGAATTCAACCTGTAAACCGGTCATGTTATTCATCCTCCCCAAATCAAAGAAGAAATCGACCTCTGCAGGACTAGGCCTTCCACGGCCTCCCCCGCCGCCTCGGTGCTTGCTGCGCTCCTACCCAAGATTTCATTCTCCTCGCTGCTCAACGCCATGACGGTGAAGCTAGCACATGGCTATGAGGCTATCGTGGGATTTTAATATATGACCACTTAACTCCTCAAAATTACACAGTGCCCTTAATTGCCACCATCGATTTGCATCAAATTTCGTGCTGCTTTCAATGAGGTGCACCGCTTTGCTTTATAGTTTCTATCTGTGATGTAAGGTCCCGGAGATTCCGAGCATTTCATGCGCTAGCTACGAGCTCGATAGCCCCAGCTTACCCACCATGTCGCCGTCCTCTTGCATGCTTTGCTTGTCCGTTGGTCACAGTCGCCTAGACGTAACGTACGGCTAGACCATCCACGTTTGGCTGCCGCATGCATCTGGAGCCAAGCATATTTGCATCGTTCCGTGCATCGACACAGCATGTACATGGGAACACAATTAGATGCACCCGGCCGGACATCACGCTAAGTATATGCAGAACATGCTGGTTAGACCTGCTGCTTGTTGGTAATATAATTATTATGTTCTCAGGATTACAAGCCAGAGTAGTGCTCAGAGGGATGTGGAGGTTGTTGCATGTTAAGGTCCAGCTCTCTGCAGCCAAACTTGTGTGCTTATATGGACGTTGCCTGCTTCAAATCAAGAGATCTCACGACCAACAGCGGCCCCGTACATTTGGAAGGAAAAGTGAGGACATAACAGCGTTTTGCGTGCGTTTGTTCATATTTTATAATTATGAATATAGTATTTGCTGACATGTAAGTATATAAAGTATACGAAAGACAAGAAAATGTAATGATAAAAAACATGTAAACTTTATTCATTCATGTCGAAATTATAATATACAATTTCTTTCATATACATTTTTACTCTGCAACGCATACGCTATATGACTATCTCGTATACTTTGGTAATTGCTTCGTCTTGATTCCCGAGGCTTCGTGAAGCTCTCCGGTTAATTACGTCCGTTCTCGGCCTACCGTCTGATCGTGTTTTCTGATATGATGGCTGTCTTCTTGATGGTGCTGGCTTTTTGAGCGGTAGACTTCTTTGAGGTGATGATTGAGGATGTGGACTTCTTCTAGGAGATAGCTGAGGAGAGAGAGATCTACGAGGCGATGACGACCTGTGGTGTAGTGGATAGTAGATGTTCTCAGGAGCTATCGCTGGTGGAAACACTATATAGGCCTTCTTCCACGCGATGAATGTGTGCTCGTTCTCTCCTATAGTGTTCACCCCCTCCTCTGCTGGTTAGTCCACCTAAACATAACGGTAATGATCAACTGCCTCGTCTACTTTGACCACAATATAGCCCTTTGGTATTGGACATCCGTGCGAAAGTTCATGGGTACCGTGGGGATAAGCCACGCTGGAAAGCCACGTTGATGGTAATGTTCTTAGCAAATGTGTAGTTCAAATGGTATCCTTATTGTGATGTGGTCCTAAGCGATGTAGTCAGCGCCCGGAACTCCTGTGGATGCATAGCTACTCCGATGATCACCGGGGCTGAAGCGCACTATATTAGGAGATGCTGTCGGCTGTTCATGTTCGCTCCCAATGGTACCCTGTTCACGTCTGATGGCTTCTTGTACTGCCTGTCTTATTTTTTTCTGTCTGTTTTCGCTCATGTTGTAGCGCAAGTTCAAACATGTTCATCATCCTAGCTTGTTTTGCCTCTTGTTCTGCATCTTGTTTTGCTTAGAGTCTCTTTCGACTCTTGTAGCTGTCGACGGTGTCTGGGAATCCATATTTCCAACCTATCACACCAATGCCTCATGTGCAATCATCGTGTTCCTTGTTTCCTATGGCCAAGGTGAGCTCATCTCTATCCCTATCTAGCTTGAAAGAGACTTGTGCAGACTACGCATGAGCGTCCATCAGCCTTTTTGCAAGAGTTTGTGTCACTTCCTGGTATTTGGAGGTTGTACAACATAAGCTTCCATCAGCCAAGTAAGAAGCACCCCTGCCACGAAGGAATCACGTCGATCGTTCGCTCCAGCCCTTCATATCAGACGTGACACCTCTCTCTCGTAGCTCATCTAACTCTTGTTGCCACTGCCGTTCATTCCGCATGTACCCACGACTGCCAACTTTGTGGGGTAAAGGTTCTTCTTTGAGTTAGCTTTGTTCACCTCACTCAACATATGGGCTTCTTTTGATAATTTGTACTCTGTAAAGGCTTGCCAATGATCTTCTGGTTACAACCATTTGCTAAAATATGATGTTGTATCTTTCTACACATAGGTTCTGTTCAGTGTGCCCTTTCAATTCTTAAATGAAAGGCCCATGATCATCAGTGTCTTACGCTTAACTACTTCCATATCTGTTTCTTCAAGGAACTTGAACTTCTGTAATATGATAGGCTACAAGATGTTATTCTTGATTGAATCAAGAATCATGTCGGATCACCTCGTTCGCTAGTCCACAATCTGTAGTTGATGGGCACGTTATCCTTAATAGCTATCCCACAAACTAACTTGTACGACCTCAAAACTTTCTCTAGTGCAGTTGGCTCCCTTGCTGGTGAGACCTCCGTGATCACAAATCATCTCGTAGGCATCTTCAAAGGACCTCGGACATGATGCTGCTCCTAGGATTGCTCATTGTCCTGATCCTCTAGAGCATCACACATCTGCACATAAGCGAAAAAAGTTTTGAGAACCTATATGACAATATGTACAATAGATCCATTCATGTACTTTAGAATTACCTCATCGCCTCCACAGGTGTTTGTTTGGTCCAGATTGAGGTAGTTGCTCGGGCTACCTTTATGTTTGATGGCAGCACATCTCCTTCTGACATATGGGCCAGATCGACGGTTGGTGGTGTCATCCCTTTCTTAGAGTTCTGCATACGATGTTGATGAGTGGTTGAGTATTCTACAGATAAGGAGCTACGGAAAGAGGGAGATAGATAGAAAGCCAATGAGGGAGGGATAGAGGCTGTCGAAAGATAGAATGCATATACATACAATATTGCAATTGAGTACATTTTATGATCACATTTAACAAAAAATCACATCTTACATAGCAAAAAATGCACAAATAGGCACAAAAGTACTGACAAGTGACACATCGATCTTACAAGTCACATCATCTTACATAGCAAAATAATAATGATTATAACCAGAACTAGGATTACGATATCTTTACACGTGAAATCACTAAGTTAGCTGATTTTAGCTCGGTTTGGATGACTTGACTGTTATATGCCGCAACAACTTCATGTTTAGACTTGTATCCTTTGTATCATGTTTCTTTGAATCCATTAAATTGTGCGTGGTATACCTCCAAACTGGAGAACACTCCATTTTTTTACCACAACCGTGATGGACAACATACCATGTCATAATAGTCCTAAATTTCAGAAAATATGTAAAAAATGATTGCAAAGTAGTAACCATTAACCACAATAGAGAGAGGACCTTCTGCTATTATGCAACAAGATAAAAATGGGCACCAACACAGCTGACCCAGAAATTAGATGAAGCTAAGCTAATATTGCAAATGTAGGTAGTACCTTAGAATGCCAAAACAACAATACTTGAGCGATAAAAATTGATAGTTCATGTTGAAATAAAATAAGATATTCACTAAGACTATACCTCAGAATGCCAAAATACAAATATTTGAATAACTTGAATAAGATATTCACTAAGACTATACCGCATCAGATTATGGAAATAATGGTATACGACTGCAAGCTCGATTGGGATAGTGAAAAGATGTGCAAGTGCATGTGTAATAACCATCCCAGTCGAGCTTTCCAGTCATATGTATGGTAAATAGTTATCTTCTTTCATTATTTGCTGATCTAGCTTCTATAGGGGAAGGAATCACATACATGACACATGCACTCCAACAATATGGTTAAAGCAAGTAAAGTTAAATGCATGTGTGTTGCAATGGAAATCAAAAAATTTTCATGAGATAATATAGATGGCCAAAAGATATTCCAAAAATGATGTCCTTGTTCTTTTTGTCTAAATTCACATGAGTACAAAAATTAGTTTGATGGTTAAATGCATGTGCATTGCAACGGAAATCAAAAAATTTCACAAGATAATACATATAACCGAAACATATTCCAAAATAACATAACAATGTCCTAGTTCTTTTTGTCTGAATTCACATGAGTACAAAATGCACCATGGAGTTCGACAAGGGTTTGGTCGAGGAAGCTAGAGGAAGGAGGGGAGGTCGACGTCATGGCAACATGATTTCAAGGAGAAACATAGTGTCTAAATTGTAAGCAGTCAAAAAGCACTTCCTGCAGGATGCATGCCTATCTATTCTCATGAATGAAAGCAGTGCACTTGCATGACAAACTGTCAATGAGATCAAATGTTAAAACATGACTGAATTTTACTAAACAAAGTGAACCAAACCAAACTCACACAGTACCTAACCACTTCAGTTGGAAATATTTCACAAGTGCTAACACCAGTTTCCCTACAAACCTTTCACACCAAACATGTGGTAGCAGTTGTACAACAAATATTTCACGCCATACATGCATTCATTTCACATCAGATTAGTGCTAACAACAGTCATGCAATATCAAACTCATGGCATGCGTTCACTGGCTTACAAAAATCAAATCGATGGTCTGCGTTCATGCTTAACAATGGACCCTATTTGCCACAGGCTGAAGTTATTAAGGTAGTTATGAGGCGACAATTAGTAGTGTCGATTACCTATTTCTTATGCATTTCAAAACATAGATGACACATGGCCAAGTTTTGACATATCCAGATCATGCAAAGTTTGTTTTGGAGTTTCCTCAGTTGGTTTGCAAACAAGGCAAAGTTCTCAAAGAACAAAAGAGAAGACTATCGCTAAAGCACTGACTCAAGTTAATTTGTTCTATTACAAGGCGTCTCGACAAAAGCTGATGATCAAGATGCAAGCTCTCTTGGTTACTTTGCTAAAGGTTCACCATGTCATGGTCTTGCAAAGAAAAATGTGAGGAAGCAAAGCATTTTATTCATCTGTTTTACAATTTTTAAGCTAAATGAAATTTCCCTGTTGAGATTGAATTATGAAGGATTTTTGTCATCTTACTATGGTCACTTGCATAAGTTAGCACAAAGATTTCATTGATAACGACACAAAAATTTAATCACATATATTGATCTCTACAACTATATCCCCTTGGCTAAACAACTCAAGCACATACATCACATACAGGGAGGAAGGAGGGCTGAGGATTTACCTTTGATCTATCAATCAGCGAGGCAGGAAGGAGGAGACGCCGAGCAGGGCGAGGAGGATGGTGGCACTCTCTTGAACTTCTCCTCCATCGGGTGGGCGAGGACGACAACGGCGTGGGTGGGCAAGGATGACAGTGGCACGAGTAGCCTTGGGGATGGGGATGGCAGGTTGATGGGGTCAATGGCACGGGTAGTTGAGGAGGACAATGACACCCTCCTAGATCTTCTCCTCCGTCAGGCGGGCGAGGACAATGACAGGAACAAATAGGTCAGGTGGCACTCTGGGGAGGGGGCGGCCCTACAAGTGGCAGGGACGGCGGAGGTCGATGATGGGATAGAGGCGGCGTGGGGCAACAAGGCGACACAGGCTCCAAAAATAAGGATGGCAGCATCAGGGACGCTCTGGGGTGGCAAGAAAATTGGTTGTGGCAGGAAGGGGCGAGGAAATTTTTCTAAGTGTTGGCTGGCCAATTGGCTGTGTAGAGCTTTTATAAGGAGGGAGCTTCACTACTAGCTCAACATTTCTGCTGGCAGTGAAAATGAGCCTTCACTGTTGGCCCATGAATTCCACCGGCAGTGAAAGTGAAACCTCCTTCAATGCAGACATTGGTGGAGCAAAAACAAAAGTGCGTTGCGCGCATCGAGCATCGAATCGACCACTTGCCCCCAAATATGACCAAACAGACCAAACAAACCACTACGATACTAAAGTTTTTTTGGTTTAGTTGGTAATGAATATGTTTATTAACATTTTGTTAAGCTCCAATTAATTAGCAAGCCCCAACATTCATATTAATTTTAATTTCAAAACATATTTATTTTAATTTGAACTTGCTATATTCCTAAATATCATTCCTAAAGTTTGCTATATACCTTAATTTCATGGATGTATTTTTTAATTCATTAAAAATGGAAAATAAATATGCTCATACCAAACATGGAAACAAATTCATACATATTAATTCATTTCATTTGGTAAACAAATCTAATTAGTCCTTCATTAATACATAGTAATTCATATCCATCATTAATATGCAAATAAAGTTACTTAATCTAGCTTAACGATTCGTCCTTCATTATGATCACGATATACATAAGGAGATTGTCGGTGACTTCCATGAGACCTAGGCTGACGTCCCTTCCGAAAGGAGGTAGTGTGTTGAATTGATTGTAGTCTTCCTCATCGATGACATTCTCCACTTCGACAATACTTCTTTTTCCTTGACGAACCACGTGGGGCTCCTCCTTGTTATCCGGGTCTAGGTCATTTACATAGAAGACTTGCATAACATATTTCACAAGTACGAATGTTTTTTCTCTACATCTGATGAGTTTTTTGTCCACTGTAGTCATACCGTACTTGTCGATCTTCACACCCTAGGAATCTGACCCGTTGGCACTGGAAAAGATGAACCTTTAACACTCCATAGTCAAGCTCCCAGATCTATATGAATCTATAGTAGGTTTTCCTATTGTCATTGCGGTCATAGTCATCTATATGGACACCGCTATTTTGGTTAGCGCTCTTATTATCTTGTGCTCTCGTATCAAATATAAAGTCATTTATGTCATATCCTTGGAATGTGAGGATTGTAGTAGACAGTCCGTGAGCCAACACATTCAACTGAGCACACTATATCTGCTTGTCCATCACCTGTCTACGTAACCAGATGCCAGAATGATCTCAGTGCTCTCGCACGATTGAATCATCGGACTTCCCTGGGTTTTTGGTGCGTAGCATCTTCTGGTGATCTTCGACATATGGGGCCACTACAATTCATAGTTGCAGAATTACGAAATGTGCTTGCATGAATGAAACAGGTTCATTAGTGCAGAATGAGTTTGCACCTATCGTTCCTTTCCCTTGTAGCCTCCCTCATGGTGAGATACAAGCACCAATCGATTTGAGATTAATGTAGTTGACGCAGAAATCAATAACCTCCTCGGTTCCCAGCCCTTGGCCTTGCAACCTTCTGGCCAATTTCGGTTACGGGCATATTTTTTCAAAAGTCTCATGAACCTCTCGAAAGGGTACATCCGTTATAGAAACATGGGGACAAGAATTCGTATATCTTTCGCAATGTGAACAATGAAATGCACCATGATATCTAAAAATGATGGAGAGAAATACACCTCAAGCTGGGATAGAGTCTCGACCATGTATTCTTGTTGCTTATCTAGCTAGGTCGGATCAAAGGTCATCTGTGATATCGCGTTGAAGAATGAACACAGCTTTATGATTGGGTTTTGGACCTTCGGCGACAGAATACTTCTAATTGCAATTGGAAGCATCTGTGTCATCATCACATGACAATCATGAGACTTTAAGCCAGTTAATTTCAAATATTTCATGTTTACTAGTCTCTTTATGTTGAAGAAGAAACCAGATGGAACTTTGATTCCATGCAAGTACTTGCACATTACAATTTTCTCCTCCTTGCTCAGACTGTAGCTAGCGGGACCAAGATATTTGTCGCCTTCTTCCATATCTTTGGGATGTAGATCATGTATGAGTTTCAAACATTTCAGGTCCTTCCGTGCTTGGAGATATCATTTGTTTTACCAGATATATCTAGTAACGTACCAATAAAGCTATCACACATGTTATTCTCAATGTGCAAGACATCGATTGCGTGTCGAACCACAAAATCCAGCCAATAAGCTAAGTCATAAAAACATATTTATTTTTTAACGCAGGAACTCTAAGATTAGATTTTGAAACCAGTGTACTCACACGCCCTTTTTCAAGTATAACTCTAAGTCCCTTTACCATCTCATATAGGTCATTTCGAATACAAGGTCTTGCCATTTGATCTGACCAATGCATGGATACAAAGCATTTGGTTTGACCAGCGCACCGGCCACGTTCAACAATTTGATGAACATGGTATTCAAACCCACTGCTGAGAAGGTTTGCACTCGTATTCTTCAATGATATCCTGGTGTACAGTGAAGGGATAGAATCACATTGTGACCACCTTAGGCTAATGCTTAGGAGGTGATCGAGTTTTAACTTTCCCATCAAAAGCTCACATGTTGCTACAATACGGGTGATCCTTGTGAAAAAATTTATGATGATCTAGGTACACCAGTTTTTGTTAGTTCTTCAGCCATAAGCTCTCTATTTCACCCAAGCAATGCACATATGCATAGTAGCCTTCGACAGTCTATCCTAATAGGTTACCAAAGGCTAACCAATCTTGGATTGTTACGAACAGCATTGCGTGTAGGGTGAAGTTCTCTCATTTGTATTCATCCTATACCATCACACCATCATTTCACGGTGTTAGACATCGATATTATTGCCAGGTTGCCTCAACCCTTGTATCAGCACCGACATCATAATATACCTCCGCTTCATACAAAACTAAGAGGAAGATTGTAGATACATAGAGTCATAGGTCAAGTGCTATGACTACTACTCATGTTGTTGAATGGATTCATCCCATCCGTACTCAACCCAAATCTTATATTCCTCGCATCTTCTGCAAAGGGCTTCTTGTATTTCCTATCGATGTTTCTCTACTGCGTAGAATCAACGGGGTGTCTTAGCATTCCATCATCCTTGCACTCCTCGAGCATGCCATCGCATCAATTTGGCATGTATTTTGTTCGTGAATAAACTCTTCAAATAGGGGACTATAGGAAAATACCACATCTCCTTGACGTGAGGCCTTTTATTCTTTCCTTCACCATCGATATCATCCCCATCACGCATGTACCGTGCTGCACCACAAACCAGACACGCTTCTAAGTTTGCATGATCTTCATGATACAACATGCAATTATTTGGATATGCACGTATTTTCTGTACTTCCAACCCCAATAGGCACACAACCTGCTCAGATTGGTACGTATTTTCTGACAGCATATTTCCCTTTGGAAGCAAATTCTTTAAGAATAGTAACAACTCTATGAAGCTTATATCAGACCACATGTCGCTTGCCTTCAATTGTAGCAGTGAAAACATGATATGTAACTTTATGTGCTCCTTCTTGTAGTCTAGGAACAATGGTGTTTTAGAGTCCTCTATCATATGCTGGAACTTTTGAAACTCTCTTTCATTGGTGAAGTTCCCCTCCCCATCGTGCAACATCTGCTTTAGATCGTCGTCGTCGTCATCAGCCAACATTTGCTCTAGATCATCATCGATCAACGTATCTTCGACATGTGGCATATTGGTGTATTCGTCAGCCGGTATATCGGTGCACAAGTCTTCAAATTGTGTATTTGACTTGTGCGCCGCGACTGCTACTAGGAAATACTCCATGCTATTCTTGTACTCTACGCTTACATGGCTCGCATCGTACATCCACCTTCTACCCATCTACAATTATATCATTATTATAAATCCATGAATAAAAATATCGAGAAGATTTTGCAATCACTAAAAAAATAAATTACCTTGTCATCTCCTACTAGCAATTGGCCCGGGCTGGAGGAGCCGCCTTTTATATGCTTTCACATCCTCTTCCAATGAGTGTTTGTTGGTGTCATTCCTAAAAGTTTTCATTATTATTCAACTCTTATGTAGTATGAATTAAGTAAAAATGAAAAATAAATAACTCATACATAAAATTTCTATATTGCAGCTTGCTAATTAAATAAATATAAAATTATAATTGGATCTTGCTACATACCTAAATATTATGGCCAAACTTTCTAATTCATCAAGAATCAAAATAAAAACGCCCATACCTAAAGTTTCCATATTGAAGCATGCTAATTAATCAAAATATAAAATTATAATTGGAGCATGCTACATACCTAAATATCATGACTAATTTTTCTAATTCATTAAAAATAATAAATAAATATACTCATACCTAAAGTTTTTATATTGGAGATTGCTATATACCCTAATTTTATAGCTAATTTTTCTAATTAATTAAAAATAAAAATAAATATTCTCATACCTATAGCTAATATAAATCAATAATAAAGACACTTTCCACCATAAGCTACTAATTGAAGCTTCCATATCATAAATGAGGTATGATTGCATCTATATTGTCTTAGAACATCATAGCCTTAGGTTCATCTCTATCATTTCATAATCTAGAGCAATTTTGCAAATAAAATTCAACTAGATATGAATTAGAAATGAAGTTACATACCTTGGAACACCTAGGACATGATGGTTCATCAAAAATTTGAAGCGCCCAAAAACTTGGTGGTCAAAAATGGCCGCCACCGAGCAAGAACATAACTCCTCTCTATTGTGCTCAAGCTTGCGGAAGGAGATGGTGACTTTTATATAGCCGAGACATCACTGCCAGCTTATGCCACCATCCGACAGTGATGTCATTATATCACTGTCGGTCGGTGGTTTTAGCGGGCAGTGATGATAGAGCTGGATATCACTACCGGCTCAAACCATAAGCCAGCAGTGATAAGGGAGCTGAGAATCACTGCCAGCTTAAGTCATAGGCCAGTAGTGATGACCCTTATCACTACCGGTTCATAAGCTATGATGTTAGATTCTTCCCGCGTGGCCCATTAGTAACCAGCAGTGATGGGCCGGTATATAAGCCTATTTTTGTTGTAGTGTTGCGCACTGGGCGTGACGCTTTTGCTGCATGACATCCGTAGTTGAAAGAATGGGCACTTGCCAGTCTGTGCGGAGGTGGGGCACCTTCCCGTGCACCTGGCTACAAGAATTCCTATGTCCATGTTGATGACATGACCACGCTAACCACCTGGCTTCAACAACCACAATGCCAACCATCGACGTTTTCCACAACGATGGCCACGAAGAGAGGGCACAACTAATGCAGGTGACAGGTGTCATGGCCAGGAGAGAATCTCACGGAGACATGCATGTCATCGTGCTATGCACCTGGGGACCTATGACAACATGAACTGTCATAGAAGTATGGGAGGACGATGGCCGTCGTGGCCTAGATCCGTGCAACGACCAGCGAGACCTACCACGGTGACCTCCACAGTGACCCCCAGACGACCAACACACATATTCGGCCGGCCGCGATCAGATCTGCCCACCACTGTGCAGATCCAGCCAACTTTGCAAGATCACGGCCACCGCATCACCCCCACACCAGTGTCGCCCACAACATCATGACCACCATGCCAACCTAGAAGAGGGGTAATAGGAAGGAGAGGTATGGAAGGAATGGAGAAGGAGGGAGAGGAAGCCGTGGGTGGAAGCCACTTGGCTCCGCCACTGGCCACCATCACAGCTGCTGGCTAGTGATGGCAGTGGTGACCTGCTAGGTTTCATCATTGGCGGGGTGATTGGGTAGGGGTCATGTTGTTGGTGTAGAAATAGTTAGCGCTATATCACTACAAGAAATTCTCTTATCTATGAGGAAAGTGCTTGTGATGAAAACTAAAAATGTCACAAAATATGTAATATTTGATGATGATTTAATAAATTTTATCATTAGAAAGGGGTGGGTGGTATCATCACAAAAGTCTGCGACGAAGAAAATTATTTATCACAAAATAGTGAACAATTAATGACGATATGCTACATTCGTCATAGAACATGATATGATTTGTGACGTTATAGAACACTATCATCATAAAATTTTGTGTGATAACCCTACTACAAATCCAAGGCGAATTTGTTTGGTCACAAAATGGTTATTTGATATTTTTCCAGAGTTCATTTGATTTTCTTTGAATTTACCAAAATAGAAATTATTTTAATTTCTGAAATAAAGACAGGCCAAGGCCCATTATTGTAGGCTGAAAGACCATCATCCAGCAGCTAATTGTAGATCAAGACACTTAAATTGAACTCGAATATAAAACTTCATAAAAACAAACTTTGCATAACCTTGTTCATGTGTTTAAATCGTTGCTTATGTAGTTTTATTGGATTTTTCTTTGTAAATTTAAACTTGGACTTGAGTTTATAGTTTAATCTAAAAATAATTTTACAAAAGGCAGCTCACATTTTTTTTGCCTAGCTGCTTGTGTAGGGAAAGTTTGTTATATTTTTTTACAGCATGGTCATTCCAATGTATTTAGACCCACATAAATCAATTAAATAGGCAAAGCATCTAGATATCACAAACATGCTAGAAACACAATTCTTTTGCAATCAAATTAGACCAAAATCAAAATACTTTCTTTTTTTGAACGGAAGGGGAGGGATTTCATTTATGTGCCAACACAATACATCCCTATTTTACAGCCGAAGACCTGATCCTTTGCGACCACCTGCAAAGAAGCTTGTGGCACGGAACTACAACCCACCCAAGGGATAGCAACGAGACCCAAACCCTCAGCAAACAAGGTCAGCGGCACCAGCTGTGACACCGGTGCCCCAACAAAAACAACACCTAACACACCCATCACATAAACATATACAAACTTCGCACAGCTCCCGCTGGAGATGAGGCCACAAGTGCCGATATCTTGTTCGAATGTGGGACCACACCAATGTCTATATCATCACTAAGTCATGCTAGTTCTTTACATCAACTTACTACACATGTGTACCCTGGTAAAAATCTGAACCGGATAAACAATTTCGGTCAAATTTTTGATTTGGCGTCCAGCCATCCAAATTTCTCCCATCTCTCGCGTTGGTGTGGCCTGATCCAAAACCAAAAACACATAGGCACAACCCATGCCATAAACCCTATCCAATTTCCCTGCCTCTTAGCTCCCACCTCCTAGTCGCCACTCGTGTAGCTGTGTCACTGGCTCACCACCTCCTCCACCGCGCCCTACTCCACCTCTGGCCTCCACGCACCCGGCACCCTACCGCCTCTAAGGTCTGACCGTCAGTTTGGGGGATTGATTTAAATGTGGCTTGGGCTAGCTTGAGGTCCTACTTGCTGGTTGGAAAAGGTGTGGCCTTTTTGGGGAGGTTTGGTGTGAGATTTGGCGAGCGACAAGATGTAGCACGATCAACACAAGAAGGTAGGCTCGGATCAAGAGATCTCAGTTCATTTCGAGCATTTTGCTGTGATTCACGCCGTGTTTGAGCTTGGGTTGAGCTCCTCCTCTGATTGCTTTGTTGCGTTGATTTGGGTCTTTGTCTGCCGAACTGAACCGCTTGCCTGTGGGAAAAGGTGTGGCCTCCCGAGTTCCTACCCATTCGTGAGTTCCCACTTTACCCTCCTCTTCTTCCTATTCTCCCAACTTTTTCTTGTTTGAAGATGATTTGGGTCTCTACAAATTTACTTGCACTAGAGCACCCATTTGTGCAATACATATAAATCCAATTCAGCCCAAAGAATGAAACTTTGTTTGGTGTTGCAGTGTCATTGTATCAAAATTGGTTCCATTGGGGGATTTCTATGTAGTACCTTTTAGTTTCTTGATTAGAATTTTGATTCCATGTATATGAACGCACATGTTTATGCTCCAATGCTATGTGCAGTGGGTTCCAGGATTCCTGCTGCCCAGGTGTAGGAGCAGGAGCTGATTGCATACAAGGATATGGGGCTACAAAGAATCAGCTACTGTTTGGATCAATTCCTACTCATGTGTGCACAAGAAAAGGTCCACTACTCTGCTTCATCCATTCATTTATGACACCCCCCATCTTCAACTCTGGAGCTGGAGAGAAACGAAGCTGTGTTTTAAGCGTAACCTCTTAGAGTGAAATACAAATAATCATTTGCCGCACGAATATACCAATGCTAGATTATACTATAGGATGTCATCTGACTAATCCATTGTAGGACTGAGAATGGTGACTAGAGGGGGCTGAATAGGTGCCTCAATAAATTTCTTTCAAAACAGATGGTCTTTTCCTATTTTCACCCAACACACCTCAAGAAGGAATCACCACAAAGAGCAACACAGCAGAAATTCAGGATCAACCAGGAAGTTCCGATTCAAAAACCAAATTTGAAAATTCAACAAAAGGTGGGTATCATGGTTGGAAGCAAACCCTAGATTCCACAGCAAACCAATCCATAACTCAGCCCCACACAAAAATTGTATCTTTAGGAGAAACACCAAAAACTCAAGGAGATGATCACCCGGTGATGAAAACCTCAAAGTTAATGGATTATAGGCAAAGGAATTCAATTCCCAATTGTGTACTTTTGTACGTGAATTTTATGCCTCTAGCAACTATAAGATTAACTCCAACAAGGTGAAAAAATTCAGCTCAACCACGAAAACAAAAATAGCAACCGAGATCGAAAACTTGTGAAAAAGCAAGGAAACCAATAGCATAAACTTCATTACTCAAAGAAGTTAGTCCTATTTTATGTAAATTACAAATATTTTCCTCTCAACACTCACACCTATTACATAGGCTAAGCACTCATCTTTTCTCTTCTCTAAAACCCTAGTATTAGGCTCTCAAATGAGTGGTATAAGGGGCTCAATTGGCTGGTTCAAACTTTTTCATAGCCCTACCCCTCAATTTATAGGCTTAGAAAACTTAACCCCTAAGTTTCCTAGCTTGTTACCAAAATACATGTCTCTTGTAGTATACTCCTACCTAACACCGAGGGCATTTTGGTCCATTTCTTGCTCTGTCCATCGAAGGGCCGTGACGCCTTCACAACTTAGCTTCCCTTCGACGCAAGCTTCGTGATGGTGCTACATACTCCTCCAATCCTCCCACGATTTTGAGGCCCAACCGTGAAACCCTCTACGCGCTTCTCAAAGCGTGACTCGCCACTTCCTTATACCTTAAGCAAGCACTCTGATATCGACACGTGTACTTCGTCTTGCGATCTTGACCGCCGGCAAGTTTCTCCCGCTCTCGATCCCTCGGATCATCTTGTCACTTGCACCAGCATCCATTTTGCTTTATTTTATGAACACACCGTCTTCATCCTCTGTTTCATGCTTTGCTTGATCTCCACGTGTACAGCTAGGATCATCCTTAACTCCGCTTGACCTCCTTGATCATCTAGCACCAAACACTCACTTAGCCTCGATTACCTGCCATCGACCACCAAGTTGCATTCGTCACCTGCACACCATAAGATAAGCAAACACATTTCTCAAATTTCAACTCCAATTAGTTCAAAATCAAAATGCCCAAACCAAGCTCAAGAAATCCAAAACTCGATAAACCAATTAGATAACATAGTCAAGCACTCATCACATATAAACCAAGACACATTTCAGCTTAGTTTCTCGATCTCTCCCTTGATGAGTGCATTGACAATACCTCAAAGCACAAAGATTTTGGTTTGAAGAAGATAAGCACATCCAAGTGACCAGAAACTCAAGAAAAAAACAAAAACGTATCACTTGGCATAAGAAAGGTTGCATAAGGCCTAAAAGAGTCAAAGTCAATCCAAAAACCTTAAAAGAGCAACAACAACTCAAAAATATAAAATCAAACGTTCCCCCTTGATGAATGCACATTTTTCATTTATGCAAGATTTTTGTTTGATTTGGTGCAAAATTTTCATTTCTCACCTTTTTTCATTCATTTCCCCCCCTCCTGCAATGCAAACATCAAGGAAAAAATATTATACAATGCATGAACATGCAATCTGAATGAGCTTTCACAAGTATACAACAAAGCATTTGTAAAAGTTAGAAACATCAAAGGACTATGAAAAGTAGAAGATGGAGCTTACAAATGCACAAAGACTTTAAAAGAAATAGTGACACAAGAGCATGAAGCTGTACAAGCTAAACCCGAAGAATTAGTTAGCACATCTAATTTCACATAGTCGAATCATGTTCAAAGTGACCACCACATAAGCATATATTCGTACCGAGACAATACAAGCATTAAGAACTAATCAACTTCAATCTCAAACTAGGTAAACAAGCATTCGTGATAGTAGACTTTGCAAACGCTCACATATGAAACCAAGATTTAGTTAGATCAAGTGATTGAAAACAAAATTAAGCAATTAGGCACATTTCTTTCCATACTCAAGTTGCCTCTTATCCATGCAAAGTGTCACGCGTTTGGGTACAACAAACACCTTGAGGCTTCAAGACAACCGTATTGGTTCACAGTTTAGCACAAGATACTTGATTTCACAAGATTATTCACATTTTCACAAAGAATCAAGCTTTCACATGATCAAGGCAAGTAGTATTTTTACAACACAAGGAACACATGCTCCCCCAAGGTTCTATCATGAGATAAACTTTTGATAAAGATAAAAAACATAGTGCAATGTTCCCCAATCCAGTAACTTGAACCAAGAAGCCTAGAGCAAGATATTCATCAAACTAGCCTTAACACACGCATTGACTAAGCCAAAATAATTACGAACATGGTGATAAAAAATGTAGCATTTGATAGTCTACATAATTCATAAAATTGTCAAATTTCAACTTAAAGAAAGCTAGTTTGCTTGAAATGTTTCATGTCAAAGCATCAAGAGGATCCTAAGATTAAAAGCTTGCTCCGCACAACTACTCAACTTAGTCCAATTTCAAGTTTAGCAATTAAAAATGCTAAAGACATACAAGTCAAAGTTTAACTACTATGATTATCTTACATGATGTGATGAAATGCAAATACAATAAAAGAATGATAAAGTATATACAAAAGCAACTCCCCCTCACACAATGCCACACCAAGATCTCCCCTTAAATAGGCAAATCTAGTAGCATCTAGAGGCTTTGTGAAGATGTCGGCTAGCTCGTGTTGGTATCAATGTATTTCAAGTCTATATCCCCCTTCTCATTATGGTATCTCAAAAAGTAGGATCTCACATCTATGTGTTTGGTTCTAAAGTGCTGGACTGGATTATTTGTTAAGCTTATGGCACTGGTATTATCACATAAAAGTGACATACTCCTGAAATCTAACCCAAAGTCACTCAAGGTAGCAACTATCCATAAAATTTGTGAGCAACAGCTAGCGACAGCTACATATTTAGCTTCAACAGTAGACTACGCAACGCTAGACTACTTGCGAGAAGACTAACACACAAGAGAAGTACCCAAGAAATGACACATACCAGAAGTAATCTTCCTGTCAATTCTACACCCAGTAAAATCTGCATCAGAAAAACCTCGAAGAGAAAGCAAAGAAGAAGCAGAAAATCAGAGTCCATACTCGAGAGTGTGCTTGAGATACCTCAAGCACACCTCAGAATGTGTTTCACCGCTTGGCAGCGAGACATCCTCAATGAAGCTTGGAAGCGCGCGCAGAGACAGACAGTGAAGTGGATGCCCGGTCTTATCACCATCAAGTACAGGAGGGAGCCAATCATGCACCTAAACTCTCGTTGGTCTACCGCTTCACCATCTTCATCTGGATCACGCACAGTCGAGGTAGCCATTGACGTCATCAAGGGCTTTATGTCGCTCATGTCGAACTTCTTTATTAGCTCCTTGGAGTACTTCGTCTGATGGACGAATATACCCTGCTTGCATTGTATGATTGAAGTCCAAGGAATAAGTTAAGCTCGCCCATGATCGACATCTAAAACTCCCTACTCATAATTTCTGCAAACTTGGCCACAAGTGCATGAGAAGTGCCACAAAAAATAATATCATCTACGTAAATCTGAACAAGTAGGAAATCTTTACCATGCTTGAGAGCGAATAAAGTTTTATCAACTGATCCCATGACATACCCATGCTCTAACACGAAAGACCTAAGCTTATCATACCAAGCCCTAGGTGCTTGTTTGAGCCCATACAAAGCTTTCTAAAGCTTGTATACTCTATGTGGGTATTTGGTATTTTCAAAGCCTAGAGGTTGCTTGACATAGATCTCTTCTTGTATGAAACTATTTAGGAATGCACACTTGACATCCATTTGATATAGCTTGAAATCCTGGGATGCCACAAAAGCA
The DNA here is from genome assembly GCF_958298935.1 of Phragmites australis. Lineage (NCBI taxonomy): Eukaryota > Viridiplantae > Streptophyta > Magnoliopsida > Poales > Poaceae > Phragmites > Phragmites australis. The sequence continues at coordinate 25,915,330 of NC_084931.1, forward strand.
AGAAGGATCCTAATAGCTTCTAGCCTAGCTATCGGTGCAAACGTCTCCAAAGTATATCCTCTCTATTTGAGTGAAACTCTAATCCACTAGTGTAGTCTTGTTTCTCACTACAAACCCATCCCCTCCCTATTTGTTTTTGAAAATCTATTTTGTGCCTATAGTGTGAACATTGGGAGGTGGCTCTACAAGGACCCAAACTTAGTTGCTCTCAAAGTTTTCTAACTCTTCATGCATGTCATTGATGCAATTTGACTCAAATAAAGTACGTCTAACATCATAGGGCTCAAAAGAAGCAACAAATGTAGAATTAGTAAAATGAGCATGAGAAGCAGACTTGGACCTGGTTACCCTCTCATCGATCTTCGATCATCATGTGTGGGAGATGTCACCACTGAATGTGTTGAGGGGCCTCACGCCGTGAGAGAATCTTCCCCTCAAACACAGCTGGTGCAGGTTCGAGAGTAGCTGAAGTGGATGTAGAGGTTGCAGGACCCTCTGTTGGAGTAGAAGCAGGAGCCAGCTCTGGAGCAGATGTGGTCGAGGAAAGTAGTGGATCACCATCGTCATCATCGAGAGCTGAAGGGTCACCATCTACAAAGATGCTCTTGCTCATCTCATGATCTCCTGTACACTCAAAGGTAGAACTAGCATAGTGGGTTGGTTCATCAAAAGTCACATCATAGGATTACATGATGGTGTTAGTGTCAAGATTATAAACCCTGCAAGCATGACTATGAAGAGAATATCCTAAGAAAATGTTATCGGAAGAACGCGACTCAAACTTGTCGAGATTGCCACGCTTTAGGATGAAGCACTGACAACCGAAAACTCTCAAATGTGAAACCTTTGTCTTCCTCCCAAAGCGCAACTCATAAGAAGTCAAATTCAAGATTGAGCACAAGAAAATACAATTTCAGATGTAGCACGCTGTGCTAATAGCCCCAACCCAAAACTTCCTAGGAGTCCTATGCTCATCGAGCATCGTCCTAGCCATCTTGACCAAAGTCATGTTTTTTCTTTCAGTCACACCATTCTGCTGAGGAACGCATGGCACAGAAAATGGATGCTCAATGCCATGTTCAAGGCAGGAAGCATCAAAGAGATAGTTCTTGAACTTGGTGTCATTATCACTGCGAATTGCTTTCAATACACCTGGGAGTTCTTTGAACAATCTCAAAGATAAGCTCTGAAAGTGTGAGAACACTTCATTCTTGCTTACAAGAAAGAAGACCCAAGAGTAGCAAGAGTAATCGTCAACAATAACAAGTACATACCACTTTTCACCCACCGAACGAACTCGGGAAGGACCAACACTGTCCATGTGGAGAAGTTCTCCAGGTCATTCGGTCATCACCAAATTGACTGGTGGGTGAGGAGCAGCAACCATCTTGCCATACCAACAAGGAGCACAAACAAGATTCTTCTCAAACTTGAGCTTAGGCAATCCTCGGATCAAGCCTAGGACACTCAAACGAGTAAGAAAATAAAGTTCATGTGTCCTAATCTCATATGCCACATCCAAAGCTCAGAAAAAAGGTTGAACAAGTAAACACCAAGATGAAATAGAAAACTAAGAAAAATCGGCTCCAAAAACTCTCCCAACTTGAGAAATCTTGCAAATCAAAGCGCTAGAAGAATCAAGAACTCAAGAAGTATCGCGCTTGAAGCGCACTTCCAAGTCCTCATCTTGGAACTGAGATACAAAAAAGCAGGTTGTATCTCAAATGCTCAACTAAAGCTACATCTTTGAGAGTGAAATTCTCATTACCTTTATAGTCTCTTTGGCCTTCACTCTACCTTTCCGATCATCCTCGAATGTGATGTACTCGTGATGCATCGTTGGGGTGAGGCTAGAGAACCATGATGAATCTCCAATCATGTGGCGTCAACAACCAAAGTCGATGAGTCACTTATTCTTCAGGCCTCTGCATGCCACCTACATATGAGAAGAATAGAAGGTGGATGGCTCAGTACTGGGGTTAGTCAAAAACCTCATGGGAATCCAGTACTGGACCATCCACCCTGAAGCAGAAACAGTAGATGCATGCAACTCAACACGAACACCCTAGGGCCGAGTACCACGATGAGTAAAACGTGGTCCGTCAAAGCGCTGGGACTCAAAACCTCTTACACGTGAACCAAAATCATATGAGTTTTGGTATAATCCACACCGGGCAATACCTCTAGGAAAAGACTAAAAAGCTTTAGAGACTTATGGGTAGGAGTGGGGGAAAATCTCATGTATACTAACAGAGGGGCGGTACATATCCCAGGCACCCCACTCCCACTCACGCTGCTCAACTCTCCTATGGTAAAAGTAAAACCCAACCAAGTGACATTTCCTCTGATAGTAGGTGCAATAGTAAAGTCTCTCGAGAGCTCGACTGCTAGTCACTCTAGGCTCTCTCATAGGTGCTCTCATCTTAGGTTATGAAACTCTCTTGGGTGTGGGTTTCTTCTTTATAGATTGAGGTGTATGCTTGTTCTTTTATGATATGGATTGTGAGGCATTGATCTTGGCTTTCTTTGACTCTAGGGTAGTGAGTGAGGTGAAAACGGTCTTACCAGAACTGGTGTAAGAAACTCTCTCAAAGCCCAAACCCAAAGCTAACTCAGCCTTATCAGCACACATCTTGGTCTTGGCCAAGATCAAATCTATTTTGCCGTAGCCTTTTGAGCACTTCTCCACAAGAGAAAGAAAGTACTCATTCTGAGCCACGAGCTTTTCAACTTGCCCTCTAACCCAGTTGATCTTATCCTTAAGGATCATGTAGGTGGGGCACTTTGGTTGCACATCCATAGAACTCTCGGCACTCTCCAATCTAGAATCTAGCTCCTTTATACGCTTGTCTTTCATATTAGCATCATTTGTGAGCAAATAGCAATTCTTGCAAGCGTTTAAGAGAGTAGGTCTAGACTCCTCCTAAGGAGCTTCTTCACAGCAGTCTCAAGCTGACTAGTGACTTGGGCATACACAGTTTGAAGCTCGACAAGCTCACTCATGACAATCAAACAACTCTCACAATCCTCATACTCAACCTTGGACCTAGACCTAAACAACTCAAGCTCAGAACAAATAGACTCATACTTAGGTCAAAGCTTTTTCAACTCACGCATAAATTTTTTAAGTAATCTATTCTGGCTAACGAGAGCATCATTCAAGATATTGACTTGGATGGAAAGATGGTCGTAGGAAGGTAGTACCTCGGAGGGATCAAGCTCGGGGTCGCTGTCGTTGTTGTCGTCCACCATGAAGTAGAGGCCGGTGACATCCTTGGCCTTTTTCTTGTTCTTCACTTGCAATTCCTCCTCCTCTGAGATCTCCTCCTCACTTGAAGAGGTGTCGATATCGCTGAGAGCCACCATGAACGCCCTCACCTTCTTGTACATCTTGTCACGGTTCTTCTTGAAAAAAAGGCTTCTTGTTCTTCTTCTTGTATTTGTCGGAGTCGCAGTCGTGGTCCTCCCTCTTCTTGAGCTTGAGGTAATCCGTCTTGAAGTGAGTGGTTTCACCACACTCAAAACAAGCACATGAGCCCCCTCTCCTCCTGTCTCTTCTGTTGTTGTAGAAGTGGGTGAATTTATTCATAATGAGAGCAAGGTTCTCATCATTCAGTGCATCCATCTGCTCCTCTGTGATAGAAACCAAGGAAGACAAAGCAAAACTACTCAGTGAAGTGTTAGCACAAAAATAGCTAGTTCTAGCCTGATTGCCACCATTAGGTCTGAAAACCAATGCTATGTTCTGAGATAGGGGGTTTTCGAGGTCTATCCGAGTCACCTTGGCTATCTCGATGGACTTGAGCTTGCTAAAAAGTTCATCAGAAGTTAACATCTCGTAACTTGGTGACTCTTCAATGCTCGAGATCTTCACTTTCTATATTCTACAATCGAGAGTATAGAGAAGCTTGATCGCCCTCTCATGATCAGAGTACGGCAAAACACCAGTAGATCTAAGGTTGCTCATAATTCAATCAAAACGAGCAAACATAGCACCCATAGATTCATCGAGCCTTTGCACAAACATTTGATACTTTTGGTTGTATGTGCTTTGACATCTGGCCTTAATCTGATTAATGCATTCATGAAAGACATTTAGAGTAGTCAGATCTTCCAGGAAGTACGAAGGTGTTGGACCATGTCAAACTCATTCTGACTTAGGCTTGTAAACAAAATATTTCTAACCTTGTTGTTGGTCTCATACTGTTCAATTCGAACCTAAGTAGTGCGAGCAGCAGGGACTGCATAGTTGGAATAAACTATTTCCCATATTACACTTCCTTGGCTTAGATGGTAAGCCTCAATGTGCACCTTCCAATACGAAAAATCCTGACCATCGAACAAAGGAATCTTCTCACTTTTCTCCATGTTGCCTACAGATCACAACGCTGGTTAGGGTCAACAAGTGATCAAGCTGACTCTGATACCAATTGCAGGACCAAGAATGGCAACTAGAGAGGGGGTGAATAAATGCTCACTCTTCCACCACTCACTCTTCCTGGTGATGGCCTCCAACTCCTTCTAAGCCTCATCTGCTCCCACAAATCCCTTCATTGATCCAGTGGCTATCGCGCCAGTTCCCATTGCTGTGTCGTTGATCCAATTAATCAACATCCGCACTCATGTGCCGATCACTTTGGATATCAACGATTCCAACTACTCAGCATGGAGTACCTTCTTCGATGTCGCTTTTCGCAAGTTTGGTCTTCTTGATCATGTCGACAGCACTGTTGATGCCTAGCTACGGATCGGCGACGCTGAGTGGACTCAGGTTGATTACAGCATAGTCTCCTGGCTCTACTCCACAGTTTCATCTGACATCCTCGACATTGTGCTGAAACCTTCCATGATGGAGTACTCCCTGCGGACCTCTTTCGCCGGCCTCCTCCTCGACAACAGCACGCAGCGTGCTGTTTATGCGTAGCAGGACTTCCACAATCTGTATCAAGAAGATCTCTCCATCACGTAGTATTGTAATCGTCTCAAGAAGCTTGCTGATACTCTTCGTGATGTCGGGTCCCTAGTGTTCGATCAGGCGCTTGTCATCAACACGTTGCGTGGCCTGAACCCGAAGTTTAGCCATGCCATCTCTATGCTCAGCGCTTAGCTTCTGCCTCCACACTTCATGTGTGTGTGCTCCTACCTTCTTCAAGAAGAAAATCACATCACCCACACCAAGAAGATGCATGCCGCCTCCACCCTTCTTGCCACTGACGCGCCCACTGCCCCCTCATCTGTGGGATCAGCTCCATCCTCTTCTTCTGGTCCGGGTGATCGAAAGAAAAAGAAGAAGCGGGATGACATGCGCAACCGCTCCAACCAACACCTCAACAGCTGGCGCTCCTGCTGTAATTACACCTCAAGTTCCCTGGATTCAGGGTTTTAAGACCGATGTGTTCCAAGCTTGGCTCGCGTCCTCTCTACGCACACCTACCGCTAGCCTTCTCGGACTTCATCCTGGCACACCGGCTCACAACACCATGTTTGCCTCGGTGGCGATTGGATCGTTCACTGACGCACCGCACCACCTTCCTTGGCACCATCTGCTCCACCATCATTGTTTGGTGCCCTCCATGGTGCTCCAACGAACACTCCATACAACAGAGGTGGTGATTGGTTCCTCGACACCGGTGCTTTCGCATGCATGGCCTCACATGCTGGTATTGTTCCCTTCCTCTCCTCCTTCACTCCATATTCTCGTATTGTCATTGGCAATGGTGCCAGTCTTCCGGTTGTTTCTATTGGACACATCTCTCTGCCTACCTCCACTTCTCCGCTTCATTTGAACAATGTTCTTATTTTTCTTTTGCTGATTAAAAATTTGATCTTTGTTCGTGCTTTGACAAAACACAATTTTGTTTTAGTTGAATTTGACCCATCTAGTTTTTCCATCAAGGATCTTCAAACGAGGAAAGTTCTGCTCGGCTCTGAGATTTATGGTGATCTCTACCCTCTTTGCACCACCACGATTGCTCACCACTTTAGTCTCCTCTCCACCAATAACGCTAATCTATGGCGTGCTCGGCTTGGTCACCCCAAGCAGACTACCCTCTCCAGCTTTTCCTTACTCTTCTAATAAATCTGCCTCCCATACTTGTCATGCTTGCCGTATTGGCAAGTCTGTTCGGCTTCCTTTTTCCACTTTGGATTTGAATGCACAATTTCCTTTTCAATTGTTGCATTGTGATGTATAGACCTCTCCTGTGCTAAGCCACACTGGTATGCAGTATTATCTTGTTGTTCTGGATGATTTCTCCCATTTTGCTTGGACATTTCCTATGCACCGTAAATCATATGTGCTACCCACTCTCATTAAGTTTCTTTCTTATGCTTGTACACAATTCAATTGCCCCATTCTTTGTTTTCAAACATACAATGGCAAAGAGTTTGATAATACTTCATCGCCCTCTTTTTTTCTCAACTAATGGGATTGTTCTTCGGCTTTCTTGTCCCTATATCTCACAACAAAATTGACATGCCGAATGCATTTTATGCACCTTGAATGAATGTGTCTGTGCTCTATTGTTTCACGCTTTAGTCCCCCCAAATTTTAGGCTAGACACCCTCGCCACAACAATCATTTTGTTGAATTGTCGTCCTTGTCGATGCGCAACAGTGCCACTCCTTTCAAGCTATTGTTTCGCTCTCCTCCAAATTACACAAATTTCCACATTTTTGGATGTTTATCCTATCCAAATACCAGTGCTATTGCAGCTCACAAACTAGCGCCTCGATCGGTTGCTTGTGTTTTCCTGGGTTACGCTTCTGACTCCAAAGGATATCGTTGCTAGGACCCTCTGTCGTGCCATGTTTTGACATCCCAGCTGTCTTTTTCGATGAAACAATTTTTCCATTTAAGAAAATTCAGGCACCTCCATCACCTCCTGCTCGTGTGGATCCTCCAATTGAGCTGATCTCGGTTGCTGTGCCCACTGCACATCGCGTGGTCTGTCAGCCCATGTTGTCGGATGTTCCTACCAACGACCACATCGGCGCTCATGATATTGCTGCCTTCCCAACACCATCATCAGCACCTTCACCTGCTCCTCACCAGGCGTCCTCGTTGTCTCCTACTGCTGTCAACACATCCACCGACGATCCTTTTCCCGCTCTTTCACCAACACCTCATTTTATGGTGACTCGATCAAAGGCTAGCATCACTAAGCTGAACCCTCGCTATCTCCAAATTGTGACTACATCGATAGAGCTGCCCATTCCACGAACCGTTTGTGAAGCGCTTTGTGATCCCTTTTGGTATGCCACCAAGAAGGAGGAGTTTGGGGCCCTTCAATTGAATCACACCAGGTCGCTCGTTCCACGCCCTCGTGGCGCTCATGTTATTACTGGCAAATGGGTGTTCCGAAATAAACTTCAATCTAATTGCACTATGGAACACCGCAGGGCTCGTTTGATGGTGCGCGGCTTCTCGTAGCTCCCGGGCGTCAACTTCAACCAAACATTCTCTTCGGTTGTGAAACCAGCTGCCATTTGTCTTATGCTCTATCTTGTTTCTTCTCGACAGTGGCCTGCCCACCAACTTGACGTGAAGAATGCCTTGCTCCACGGCAATTTGTATGAACAAGTCTACTGTTATCAGCCTATGAGTTTCATCGACAACTCCAAGACGGATCATGTATGCCTCCTGTACATCTCTCTATGGTTTAAAACAAGTGCTACAAGCATGGTTTCTTTGTTTTGCTGGTTATCTTCACAAAATTGGTCTCCATCCAACTGGTTCAAACTCATCTTTGTTTGTGTACAAGAAGGGTGTCGACATTGTATACCTTCGTTTGTACGTGGGTGATACTGTTCTCACGGCTTCTTCACCAGCATTTCTCCAACGGATCACTGATCAACTTCGTCTGGAATTTGTCATGAAGGATCTTGGCCCTCTTCATTTCTTCCTCGGTATTCATGTTCAATGCACCAACAAAGGGTTCTTTCTCTCCCATGCAAAGTATGCTAAAGAAATACTCAAAGTGCTGGCATGGCAAACTGTAAATCTGTTTCCACTCCGGTTGATACTAAATCCAAGGTGTCCTCTACTAGTGGTCAAGCATTTCATGATGCAAGCTTATATCGTAGTCTTGCCGGAGCTCTATAGTATCTCACACTCACAAGACCGGACCTCACATATGCAGTACAAGTTTATTTACATATGCATTCACTGACTGATGTTCACTGGTCAGTGCTCAAGAGGATCCTTCGGTATGTTCGTGGCAGTCCTCATGGGCTTCAAATTCATGCTTCATCACCAGCTGATCTAGTTGCGTATAGTGATGCCGATTGGGTGGGTTGTCCAGAGACAAGGTGTTCTACCTCAGGATGTTGTGTTTCCTTCGATGATTTGCTGATTTCTTGGTCTTCCAAACAACAACCTATCGTCTCTCGATCAAGCGTAGAAGCTGAATATCGAGCTGTTGCAAATGATACTGCAGACTGCTGCTGGCTTCGGAACCTTTTTGTGAGTTACATGTTCCAATCGGCAAAACAACCATTGTTTTTTTGATAATGTTTCTGCATTTTACTTGACTGCAAAACCGATTCATCATCAACGCACCAAACTCATTGAATTAGACATTCACTTCATGCGTGAAAAAGGTTGCAATTGGTCAAGTTCGAGTACTACATGTGCCAACTCATCTCCAATTTGCTGATATTATGACTAAGAGACTTCCAACATCTGTTTTTAAGCTTTTCGGACCAGCCTCTGCATTAGACAACCTGATGCTTCGACTCCCCCCCACCCCCCGGGTAGAAATAGTGCTACTATTTTCTGATGTTTAGCTCGGTCATATGTTGTAACAGTCCTGATCCTATTCTCTAGCACTCGTGCCTAGTGATTAGGGAGTTGTTCGCTTGCCTAACCGTTGTACACACGTGTATGGTGTATATAAATAATTGATGAGACGAGTAATATAGGCAATCAATTTCATCTCAATCCTTTCTACAGTTGAGGGTTCTATGTATACAATCACATTATCATTGGAGATTCAGAGACACCCTCATAGATGTGTTAGACCGACTCCAACGGAAGCGGTTTCTGTACTTTTTTCAAGCAGCACAGTAAAATGCCGCTCCAATCCACGCCGTATCTGGCGTCAACAGAGGAGGTATCCATCGGCACAGTAATGTGGGAGGCAGCAGTCGGCTGCAAATTTGTCGTGGATACGGGAGACTCTATTATTGTTCATAGCGTATTCACGTGGGTTCGAGGGGAGGAGTAGAGTAATGTAAGGTAGGAAATAGAGTAGCTGTTGGAGATGTAAAAAATAGATGATGCTGTAATAGTGTTAGGGGATACTATAATAGTGTTATAGGGGATAAATTTTTAGAGTTTCTATTGGAAATGACCTTAGATTCCAATCGTTTCTGGTTTACAACAAGATTGAGGAAAAGTTTGCATGTGTGGCCCGACACTAGTACTTGTTGGTGTTTCTCTTGCTCTGCCTGCCTTTATGCTTGATACCTGAAAACAGTCGCAGAGCTAGTTGGAAATTGTGTTAAATATGTGTACAAGTAGGTAATATATTGGACTTAGTTCTGGTAGGTGGTTATGTATAGAGTTTATATTGAATTTGTATTTTTAGATTTATAAATATTAGGTATCATTGTTGCAACTGTATGATGATACAGTGATAGGCTCGTAGGGATGGCACCAGCTATGCTAGAACTCTGGAGCAGCCGATGGTGCAAGTGTGGAGAATAACATTTGTAGTCATGCTCTAGAGATATATGCTTCGGCTAAACTTTATTGATAAATATTGTGCCTCTTATACCATCTATGATCTTGCATGATTTATCTACATACGTCGCTTCTGCGGGCTAATTTTTCTAACAGAGCTCATTGTCTCTTATCAGCTTATGCAGTGACCTCGTATATATTAACCATGCTTTAATTACACCGCAACTAGCTGAAAAGAGACCGACGGCGATCAGATCATGTGAAAGTGCTCTCAAAATTTCAAATCCAAAAGTCGATGAGCCGTACGTCGCTACATGGATGTGCCCCCAGTCCAGGTCGCGATAGCTCCTCTTCACTGTGGGGCGCCGTAAGCTGCCATCCTTTGGACGCGCCTGATGTAGTGAAGCTCAGCCGCTCAGGGCCAGGACTATTTACCATGATGACCCAACAGTTGTACGTACGCGCCCTGTGTTGTACTGTGTTGCATGCATGTATGCATGCCTCTGTTACTCGCGAGTCGCGAGAAAGTAACTGCACGCATCTTTGATCGATCTGCTCCGCTCCTAAAGACGCAAGGCGCATGCCTGTATGAGTAACCTGGTAGTAGAGCATTGTAAGCTTTCGAGCTTTTTTACCACCTCTTGACTCTCTTGAAAAGTTGCAGGTTGGCTATCTATGAGTATGTCCAACAGACTAAAAGTTGTTGGTTTCTGAGTATTACCCATGCCCTAGATTACCTCGTTCTCCCAACCATTTACATGTACGATCTTGTATGGCTTTCTTGGATGTACATGTATTGGGTAGACTGGCAGTAGTAGAGGTCAGAAGCACCAGAGAGGAACACAGAACAATCATGGCACGAGCTAGCTAGACAGCTGCAAAAGCTTGGCGTTATACAAGATTAAAATTTCTCTTTTCTACCTCCAGCCAGACAGTGGCAAATCCACCCAAAAGATCATCACAGTCCACATGGACACGAGCTTTGTTTTGAGTTGCACCTTGCCATCAGAGGAACAGCGACTGGTCAGGCTTTTATCAGTACCATTGCTCCGTCTCCATGCATCCTAGCTCGATGCCCCCTATTTCTTTCCAATATCTTCTTTTCTACGATGCTAGCTAGACAAACTCTTCAACGCACCCCTGCCTTTCCATCATAATTGCTTTGCCTCCATGACCAGCACCGCATGCAGTTCAAGCAGAAGAATTGAACAATGTTACAGTAGCACTCGAGTTGTGATTTTGCTTGCCTGTTTACTATTTTCCCTTTTCACCTTTGGCCTTCAGTGTTTCCAGGGTTCAGACAAGCGCTACGTGCTGGACGTGCAGATGCAGATAAAGAAAGAAGACGGATCAGTTGGCTACTGTCGCCATTGGCCTGAAATGCAATCCAAAAGATATGGGTGCAGGCGCCGGGCGGGGGCGCAGGAGTGCATCTGTGGCCTGCAAAACTGTTCTGCTGCCGTTCAGTGCGTGTCAGAGGCAGAGCTGCCCGTTTGGGGAGTGTGAAATACTTTTATATGGCTAGATTTGTCTTCAAATATACTTTCATACCTCATAAATTTATTGGATAGGATAAATACATTTTAATGGAACATGGTGGCTAAAGGTATATATTGGAGACCGTGTCATGTTAAAAAATCAAGCATGAAGGGTCGCAGTCTCGCATCATCTCCGCGGGGGATCTGGGCGTTGCCTCATTGGCCAAGGGTTCAAACTGCAAACTAGTACAGTAGATTTGAATTTAACGCAGTTCAGGTGTGACCCTGGAAGCTTTGGAGGAAATCGCAAGGTGGCAACAAAGATCACGCAACACTGACTCTGCGATTCTTCACGTGGGGAAAATACGGCAATTCTAATTTAGGGCGTGGCTGAAGCTGCAAAATGGGCTCGGTGGTCCAACTGCAACAGGCCTAGGGCCCTAGCTCATTCTCAACTCTTCGGGGTCAGGCCCATACTTCACCCAGGCCTGCACTACCATGTCAGCTAAGCCTTAGGCTACGTGCACATCTTCGCCCGTGCTCGGTACATTTGGCGCCGGCTCACTCAGCTGCAAGCGTGCGCTTGTTTCGTTCTGAGATTGATGAGTACAACTTCGTTTTGTTTTTTAGAGGAACCCGGTTTGTATTTTATGGATATAACATGAAAATTACAAAGCACTGATTACAAAGGAATCCTTGTAGAAAAGCAGAATTACAATTCAGTTCCTGAGAGGTAATAATCTTCTATTTCACCGTTGATCGAACCAACCGGACGTGGCATCGCTCGCCGGAGTTGGGCCTGTCAGACTGATTCAGCTCAACCATTAGGGCCGTGTTGCTTAAACCCATCACCGTTTTGCTCGACCTTTAGGGCCGGCTCAACTAGTTCAGCTGAGCCTTTCGCTGGCTGGACCTAGCCCGCCTGTGGCGCAGCACAACTCATCTGCTACCGGGTGAAGGAGTTTTTTATATTTTTATATTTTTTATTAAAAATTTAAATAAATAGATTCCTCGTGAAAAAAATAACAAAACTAGACGCTTTAGTCACTTGAGAGGGCTGCAGCTCTCTGAGAGGACAGTTAGGCCTGCTTACCACGCCCTGAAAGGACAGCAAGGAGCCGTAACCGTCCTCTCAGAGGGTGACTACAGTGTGCCGGCCCGAGTCGAGGCCTTACCGCCCCCTAAGAGGACGGTTAAGGCTCCTTGCCGTCCTCTGAGGGAGCGGTAAGGTGGCTACCCGCCCGCCTTCTCTTTCCCCTCCTCTATAAAAAGGTAGAAAATGAGGTGAAATTTTCATATTAATTTGAAAAAAAAAAGCTCTAAAGAGGGAGGAGAGAAGAAGAGAGGAGAGAAGAGGAAGAGAGCGCGGTGAAGTCCTGCTGTATTTGAACCACGAGAAATCTGTTTATTTAAATTTTTAATAAAAAATATATAAAAAAAAACTCCCGGGTGAAGAGCGCCGCGAACCAATCCTTTCGCGGTTTCGCTGGGCCTGACCGTCTGATCCGTTCTGGCCATTGTTGTCGCCGTGACAGAGGTGGATGGAGCCTCCTGCCCTGCCCTGGAGATGTGCACAAGCATACGCGGACGCCTGCCGCCGCGACTGTTCGACTCCGTGGTTGAGCACAGGGATGGCTCTGCCCCTGCAATTTCTGGCGTGGTCTACTGCGCCTGCTGCGCGACTGTGAGAGTCTTTCTTTCGTTGACACGTTCCTTCTCTCGAGTCTGGCCATTGTTGCCGCCGTGACAGATGTGAGGCATTAACCTTCCTGCCCTTCCCTAGAAATGTGCTAATCACCGGAATCTAACAGGAATCACCGGACCTTTTTTCTGTTTGGGAGAATCACCGGCCGGACTTTTTGGTTGAGGTAGAATAACATGCATACTGTACACAAGCACGTTCAGTTGATATAGGCCTGGCGAACCTCTAACACCATAAACTCCGAAACTAATGATGGATGGGTCTACTCTGGTCAGATTTTGTTGGAACAGATCTAATCCGAAACTCGATTTATTAAACCTGACTCGATCCTAAAATTAATATCGGACGCAAAATCATATCCACCCCAGGCCCTGACGGGGTCTGAAACCCAACGGGGCAACCCAAAACCACGACACAGCAAAGAAATCACGTCGCGCCCTCCCGCGCCTGCGTCGACACACACCCATCTCACCTACGCCCTCCCGTGCTCTCCCGCACCCATGTCGACACATGTCGCCTGCGCCTACGCCCTCCCACGCTCACGCCGACACGTGCTGTCCATGGTGGCCTGTGGAACTTCAGGTTTTAGTAGCACCCGTAGGTGCAAAAACACACCCGCAACCGCACCCGAACCTGGTTCGAGTCGAAACCCCTACCCGATGATCCGAGGGTGTTTTTCCACTGAACTTGTCTCGCCAAGTCTGAAACCCACGAAAATCTAACTTGATAGGACAAACTGTCATCTTTATCCGAAACCTCTAACCGTAACCCTCCAACAGCATCCAATTGTTGTTGATTAACACCTCTCGAGTTTTCAGTCGCCTAAACAGTAACAAAGCGCGAAAAAAAAAAGTACCACGGGATGTCATATTATCGCATCCAATTAATGAGACTCGCACATCAAATCCCTTGACTAATGAAGTATCCCTGTGGGCAAAAAGAAAAGAGAGGTCTTAATTTGGATTAGCATATGATATGTGGAGTGTATTCTCATCCCAATAATAAGGTTTACTTCTTGATCCATATTTGACTTTTCATTTTTGAATTGTACGCATGCCATCAACTCGACCAATCAATGCAACAGTGTGGGAGCTGCATGGTAATCTTGTTTATGTGTACGGCGTATACGTATCGCGGGTAAATTATATGGAGAGGTACGTTAGCATCCAAATGAACCTGGACTTCTAGTCCATGTCTGCTGACGAAGCTCGTGTAGGGCCTGGATGTATATAATATATAGGCGTATAGGGCCAGAAAACAATTTCCTTCTTGATTACGTCGCGCCAAAATATGAGCATAAGGTCTTTGATTAAATCAAAGTCGTGCCGCACGATAGCCGCACCATTTCGAGCGTAGCTGGAAGTTTAACGATTTTTTTTTAAAGACGGGTCAGACACTGAACTAAACGAACTCTTTATGCTGAAGTTCAGGAAGCGTTAACGAAATCTCAAAAATATTTCCAAGCAGCAAATGTTCCACAGTTCGGAGGATTTCAGTTAGCAACTTCATACTCCCTCCCTCTCAAAATACAGGGTATATTAAGATTTGGAAAAATCATGGCAGATATATTTTGACCATTAATTTATTTTACAATATATTATCAATTTTTACAAAATCAATATCGTATTAAAAGATCTATAAAGTATGGATCTATTGATACAACTTTGTACATTAAAACATGTGTATAATTTAACTAATTATTGGTCAAAATTTACAAAGTTGGACTATTCTAAATCCTAATACGCTTAAGTAAATTAGCCATCAGCGGAACTGATGGATTGATCTACCGAGATTACGCATGTGATATCATAGACGATACCAGAGGCACTATATTTGCTAATGAGGTTCAGCCAAATCCTACATCCTCATAGCATGATTACTCCAACATGTACCGCTAATACAATTCCAAATCCTATACGTAATTAACTTCGTATAATTATTCAACACATATCCAACAAACTCCACCTTGATGAAAAACCTGCCATCTTAAACCCATTATGCGCAAACCTCCATATACATCGGACTTGAGTTGTCATATTTGCCGCTCAACGAGAGCTACTCGATGAGTTTTACTTAGACTCGCTGCCTTCCAGAGACACTGCTATCATTGCAACTTCAAACTCCATGACTCCGCCTGTGACTAAGTATCTTTCTCTTCTATCAGCATAGTCTCTTCAAGCGAAATTAGATTCCTCTTTAGCCTTGACACACGTCTGACTCTCCGAATCATGCAACTCCATTATAGATCTTGATTTTGATGGCACCTACTGCAACACCACAGTAGCCCAAGTCATCACATAAGTAGATAAAATCATAATCACTAGACTTCATGAAGAGAACTGCTACCTGTTGGACGTCACATGAGAAGAGCTAATTGAATCCAATATCCACGCTCCTAATTGGCTGCTTCTTAATACTAAGAACTTCACTTTCACTTTCCAAGTCACATATAGAAATTATCACATTATCATTGCTCTTCCACTTGACTGTTAGGTTACTATTATTGGATATCTTATATCGTAGCCTCTGCAGCAGACCAACCAGATTACTCCAATTGCAAGTAGAGAACTCCGTAATCTCTACTAACTTTAAATTCAGCCCTTGAAGCATCTTCATGTTCTTTCAATCCACACTTCAGAAAAACCCGCATATGCAACTGAACCAATGAGCGCCCTTACCGATTTGGATGCACACAAGCACTCTCCAATGCAAATCTGCATCCTGATCTTACACCACGTGTTGCCACGCCACAGAGAACAACCACCACCAGTAGGGGTGGAAACAGATCAAATACAGATCGGATAGTCCACTTTTCACATTGCTATCCATATTTTAATATGAATACCAATACAGATCCGAATATCCTCGAATGTGAATACAAATTGAATAGTTTGAATCCGAATCCACATTCGAATATCTACTCGATTGGTTTGTATGCAAATATCCTACACCTTTAACGACAAGAATTTTTATTTTGGTGTGCAAAAAAATCATTAGAATTAATAAAATTATAGAAATTTTGTTCCAAATTCATGTTGTGAATTTAAGTTTTTGGTCAAATTTGACAAAAATTTGATCAAATTTGACTGAAATTTGTTCAAATTTGACTGAAAATTGTTCCAATTTGATTGGGACAAAATATATAAATTTCGTTCACCTCTTAAATTTTTAAGACATTAGTGAAATTTGGTTCCTTGGTTGGTAGATACGGATATTATCTATTTCCACATCCGAATTCAACGCAATTCAGATATCCACATTTGACTCCGCATATCGAAAACGTACTCGGATATATCAATTTTAGTATCCATTTTAGAAACGAATATGAATATCCATATTCCTATTTTGATGGATATGAATATCGGATAATTCGAATACATGCTATCCATATTCACCCCTGATCACCAGCCATCACGCTCCTATGTTGTTATTGTGAATCTATTCATCTCTGCCATCCGCGGAATTACTAGCTGATCACCGCTTGCCTGTCTGCTCTACACCATGGTATGTTCATTCTCCTAGTGAACTATCTGCTAGACTTCCTTGGACTGTCTACTATGTGCCCACAAACTGTCCAGCCACCACCGTAGAACTCTATCAGTCGCCATGTGCACCACGACCAAACACCGTTGATAGCCTCTACTCATCACCGAGCACTACAACATTGGTATGAGGTCTGGTCAGCCTACTGACTACCTCTCCTCCTTTGCCTGTTGCAAAATCCATTAGCATATGTGACCTTTAGTCGTGCTTCAACATATGTGAACCTCGTGCATGCTTGCGTGATGCACCTTGTTACTTTTACACCAATCCATCTAGCGTCTGACCAAAACTTTGATCTTGCCTTACCGAACCCTAGACTATTCACCCTCCCCACGAATTGTCTGTCCATGTCCATTATTTAACCTGCTTGTCATCGTTGAATCTCCTTGTGCAAACTTGCCGGTCCATGCCATCACCTGCCACCACGGGCTTACCAACAACCACACAACCCATGTCCTGGCGCCCTCCTACACGCACCAGTTGGACACCGCCCATGTGGCCTCATGCTCCTGTAGTGCCTGGGCCATGCTAGACTTACCCACTGGCCACCAAGCTACCCACCACAATGCTTCGTAGGACCATGGACTCCTTCAGCCCTCCTTGGGCTAGAGCCTCCCATGCACACCACGCTCGGCTCCCCATGCTGTCAGCCATGCTCAAGCAACCCGTCTAGACCACTCCCACACGCAAGCCTGCACCTAGGTTTACTGCATCTTGGCCGGCCCACATGCCTGCAGCCTTCACATAGCTGTCTCCTAGGGATGGTAATGGGTTAGGTCAGGTGTGGGTTTAGCCAAAACCAGTCCATCAAAAAATCCGAAACTCAAAACCCAACTCGCACCCGAAGTACTAATAGGGTTAAATTGTGCTCTTGCACCCGAACCCACCGGGGACCCGAAACCCGATGGGGACCCGTCAGGTCTTATCAGAGGAGGAGCCGAGGAGGTGGAGGGGGCGGCGTGGCTAGGCGCGGAGAGGTGGCCTGGCGGCGTCAATGCGGAAGGGTAGAGGGGGCGATGCGGCCGGGCGCTGAGGGGGTGGCGCGACAGTGGGAAGTGCGGAGGGGCGGTGCCAAGACTGGCGCAACAGGGTGGCTGGGAGATACTGGCATGGAAAGGGCGAAAGGCGAAGTGGGCGATGCTGGCACGAAAAAGCGGAGAGGGTGGCACAGGCGGGAGCTGAGGATGCGACGGTGCCGGGAGCGAAGGGGGCGACGTGCTAGCGAGGAAGGGTGGAGGTGCGACGAGGGGTGATGCTGGCATGGAGTGGGTAGCGCGAAAGGACGAACCAACGGAGGGGCGACACCGGTGCTGCCGATGGTGGCACAGAGGGCAGTCGGATTGAGTGGAGTGGAGTCGACCGTTTTGGCATTTTGCATGATCAGATTGATTGAGTGGAGAGTGGATTGAGTGGAGTGGAGAGTGGTCCATTTGACTTCAACTTTAGAGTGAAGAGTGGGCTGATTTGCTTTGTTTGGGGTCCCTAGTGGGTACCCATGGATGAAAACATAAACCCACCCCCAACCCGCACAGTATCAGGTCCTCGACCTGCCAGACCCATGGGTGCAAATTTGAACCCGTACCTGCCTCCACTGGGCATAGAACCCATTGGGGACCCGCACCCACCGGGTTCATTGCCATCCAAATTGTCTCCATGTGGGTACCTGGCACTCGTCCTAAGCCACGCAGCTCTTAGCCGCCTGCCATGCGAGCCGTCTGCAACAACGGGCCATGACATGACCACACTCGACATGTTCTCATGCTGCAACTACGTCCTACTAGATGGGCTGCTCCTCTGAGCCTCACGCTAGCCACCAGCTAGGCTTTGACTTGGCACCTTGGGCCAACGTGGACGCCACCAGCACCCAATCAGCTCACCACACAGCCTGCGCCTGAGTCGGCCTCCATGCGCATAATCCAGCCTCCACAAACTTTTTATTTTATTTTTTACATTTTCTAACATTAATATTTAAATAAATAGACCTCTGATAGAAAGATTTGCACAAATAGACGCCTACCGCCCTTTAAAAGGGTTGCAACCCTTTCAGATAGCGGTTAGCAAGCTACATTGGCATGGATACCTCTTACCACTCTCTCAGGGGGTGGTTAGGCCTTACCGCCCTCCTAGAGGGCTGGTATGCCTCACCCCTCGAGTGTAGAGTTCGTAGCGCCCCTACCCGCTCACTCAGAGGGTGAGTACCCCCCCCCCCTCCCCCGCGCCGTCGTGCACCCCTTCCCCACCCAACACACTACAAAAAGACTGAAAATCAGCCAAAATAGGCATTTAAATCCAGGAAAAAAAAGAAAGAGAGGGGGACGAGAGGAGAGGGAGGTAGCGCGACAAAGCCCTACTATTTTTATTAGTAATTAAAATACCACTGGATCCAAGGTTTAGCAACTTAACAATAGTTACATTATCTGAGACCTAGCGTTTAGCAAGGTAATAAGAAAATGAGGCTTTTCTGTCTTTTGTAGTATATTATAAAAATCTATTTCAACATGCTAGGATAGTCATTAGTTGTATATTTGTATTTAGAGTACGGTAGTTTTGATTATCTAGATTTTACAAAATAGTGATGTAGGTAATAATTATAGATAATTAGGAAGTAGTGGGACAAGGATGAGTTGAACTGGAGGCGTGAGAAAGAAGCCCATGCAGAAGCGCGTAAGAAAGAAGCATCAAGTACCAAGGATTGACTAATATGAACAAGGGTTCCCGATCTTCCGAAAGGTTCTGGTAACTCTCGATTTGGTGGAAACGAGACACAAGTTGATCCGGCTTCCGAACAACACGATCCGAAACCCCGCAATCGCAGCACCACGTCTCCTCTGGTTATCAACCGGCGTTGCACGGTTGACCTCGCCAAGAAGGCTAAAATCCTTGCCTGCGAATCGAAGAACACAAGCAAGAACAAGGAAGAATGCAACCAAATTGCAGATGAATGATTAATCTCACGAGTTGGGGTCTCACAAACCGACGAAACGGCGAAACTGTTCTTGACAGAATAATCTAAGCAAAACCCGCCCTAACGAGAGCGGCGGCGGCTGATAATAAGGGTCTAGGGTTGTCACACCCCCTGGTCACGCCCCCCTAATGGGCTCAACGACGATACACGGTCCAACGGACAGATTCTGGACGCTGACTTGTTTCGACGTTTCCCGTTGACTCAGAAGGAATTTGGACCTCAAACCAACGCCATTGGTTTCCTTATGAAATTATCTTTCCAACCATATGTGAATCGTCGAAAACGGAGTCCGGATGCGTCCTGGGCGTCCGTTTTACTGCTCGCTGGTCCTGGAGGTCGAGGCTGATTCGGACTCGAGTTGGACTGGACCTCCTGCTGTTGTTGGACGTCCTAGCTGCTCCTCCACGCCTCCAAGCCTTCCTCTATGTGTCTCCTTGTCCTCTCCATGATTCCTAACCAACACATAATCATTAGGTAGTAATCTATTCTCAAAATTATATAAAGAGTTGCTTAGGAACGAGCTCACCTCTAAATTTAATTGTCGTGCGCGAGCTCTTGTGATTGGACCTTGAAAGTTCAATGGAGGATCATTGTATGTATCCGAGGGAGTGATGTCCTCATCATTGACTCTGGTGTGACTCCACTATAGGCCACCTATTTACTTTCACTAAGGCGTGTTAACATGTTATACTTACGTTTTGTATCGACCGTAATACCTAACACCAAAACATTGAAACTTTCCTATGTGTGTGTCGTATGGCAGTGTAACTATGTTATGTAACTGTACTCAAATGAATTATCACTGGTCGTTATTCCACAAACATTTTTTACCTCACATATTTGTATCTCCCTCCGATGATCTACCTTCATCAGCTATGTGACGAATTGCATATACGACACGTCTTGTCTTACATATTCGTACATGTCTGCTTTCTATGAATTACAAATTCAAACATTACTACTTACCATGTCATTAATGAATTTTTTAATCCCATGTGACATCACTCTACCAGCTTCTTAAAGTGAAGTCGCCTCTCGCTGCCACCTTTTCAAGGAGATGCGACCCCTCGATGCCAACTTTTCAGACTAACGAAACCGCTCGCAGCCACCTTTTTAGACCGATGTAACCGCATGCTGCCAACTACTCATAGTCTAGTGACCGCTCGCTGCTGGAAGGTATCCAATAAATGCACTGTCTCTAAATTACATTCCTACACTTGGTGCATACAGCATCGATCCCTGTTTATAAAAGGCGAGGCCGAGGCAACGAGAAGGTCATGATATCGCAGTTTTCCAAAACACCACTATCATTTGACACCTAATACCGAACCATGGCTGCCTCCTCAAGTAGACATTTCTCGTGAACATCCAGATTCTTAATGATAGCCCTACATACTATGAGGGAGACCCAGGCAATGCTGTCAAAATGGTAGACCATGACCCAATGTCCCTGTTTCACCATGGAGGAATGGCACCAAGCGGTAAGCTATGTGACCTCCATGGACGCAAAAGACACTTGTTAGAGTGCAGTCAAAGATATATCAGGGTGTGCGAACTAGCCGACATAACGAAGTGTTTTAGCAAACGAGCATACACGATATTTATGCACCCTCAGCAGTACGAGGAGCACATTAAGGTACGTTCATCGTTAACTTGCCCGGGTTTCTCGGCCTGGTATCCTTTACATGTCCCAGTTAATTGTTATGTTGCACTTCTAAGACATGTTTATATTTTTGTATGCTCTTTTTAATACTAGGTATTCTCTCGTGATGAAGAGTTACTGAACAAACCCATCGAGAACTTTTTAGGGCTCCATCTACTCTTCGGTGATAGTTGCCTACTCAAACATAACGGGAGACACAGAGGTGGTCATTCGAGACCTTCACGCCATTGTGAACGAGGCAGTTGTTCGAGCCTCCATGAATGAGGTGGCCATTTGACAACAACCATAAGAGGACGTGCTTCTACCACTTCCACCACAACCGAAGGGGTTGGTTCCAAGGATGATGACTGTGATCCTAACTTTGATTATTTTCCGTATATACCGGCACCACTTAGACCAAAATCCCCAGAGTACGATTACCATTGGATGTCACAAGAGGTAAGGCACAGACAACTTCAAGGGCCATTTCGTCCATAATATTTATACTACTAAATGTTGTACTTGTTGAATTCAAGCAGGTTATATTATTTTTAATCTATTACCTAGGTTGCGTATCTATCTTAGATGTAGCCTATATGCTATCGGCGTATCGGGAACCAGGGGTCCCTGAGTCCCGAGACCAGGCCGGCCGTCCGCCACGTGTCACCATCCCGCGAGGTCCCCCCTGCAGGATGAGGAGAATCTAAGTTCCGAGAGAAGGTGCTCGGGGCCACAGCCTCTGGTTCCCGAGCACCCCAGTTCCCCGATGACCCACAGAGTCCAAGTACCGGGAAGAAAGTGCTCGGAAGGGTTCCCAGTCACTCCCGAGTACCATAGTCCCCCAATGGTTCGAACAGCCA
The DNA here is from genome assembly GCF_958298935.1 of Phragmites australis. Taxonomy (NCBI): domain Eukaryota; kingdom Viridiplantae; phylum Streptophyta; class Magnoliopsida; order Poales; family Poaceae; genus Phragmites; species Phragmites australis. Next base: position 25,937,205 of record NC_084931.1, read on the forward strand.
AGTCCTCGGGAGAGAGTGCTCGGGGCTGCACGTGGCAGCCCCCGAGGACTCAGTTCCCCGAAGGATCTGCTCAAGTGCTCGGGAGAGAGTGCTCGGGGCTGCACGTGCTAGCCCTCGAGGACTCGGTTCCCCGGAGAATCTGCCCAAGTACTCGGGAGAGAGTGCTCGGGGCTGCCACGTGGCAGTCCCCGAGGACTCGGTTCCCCGAAGAATCTGCCCAAGTACTCGGGAGAGAGTGCTCAGGGCTGCCACGTGGCAGTCCCTGAGGACTCGGTTCCCCGAAGGGTCCTACAGGAGTGCTCGGGAGAGAGTGCTCGGGGCTGCACATGGCAACCCCCGAGCACTCGGTTCCCCGAAGGTTCGCGCAAGGTCACCCGACGACCCGACATCCTGACATTCTCAGCTGCCCACGCCCTAGTGTCAGTCCCTGCCATACTTTGGCAGGGGGGCGTGGGTCCATTAATTGCACGGGTCCCGTCCCGTATCATCCGGGTGCCTCGGGATAACGTTGCCAGGATCGAAGCGTTCCGCCTGCCACCCTGCCCTGACAGAAGAACAAGACAGGGTGGGCGCACCGGGCGCCTCTGTGGCCGCCCGGTGGGCCCTCTCAATGGCACCGGAGGACGTCCACAGTGGTGGGTGGTCGGATGCGCGCCGCATTTTTCCACCGCCCCTGTCACTTCGCCGAGACGGAATGATGACGCCTTTCTCCGTGGTGCCTTGGCACTCGCGCCCCCTCTTTCCCATTCGGGATAAGTCGAGGTCGGCGTGTGTATAAAAGGAAGGGATGGAGAACACATGAAAGAAAGCTGAACTAGACGAAGCCTGAAATATACCAGACGACAAGGCGACGAAGAAGAGACCAAGCCCAGATCAAGAGACGAAGAACATCACAAACAAGCTCGAGCAGAGCTAGAGCACGGGAGCCTCAAGCTCTCTGTAGACAATACACCCTTGTAACCAGACACATCCTTGAAGAATTCCCTTCAAGGAAAGATATTGCACTCACACAGGAGTAGGGTGTTACGCCCCCGTGCGGCCCGAACCTGTCTAAACCCCGGTGCATCTATCTCTTTTTTGCACTAGGTCGATCATCCCCCACCACCAGCCGTTGCATTTATTTTCGTTTCCATTTATTTCCCTGACGAGCTCGTTCAGGATCATCCCCCCGGCCGAATCTTTAAAAAGGGGTCTCTCGGGATCCCTGCGACAGGAGTTCATCCTCCGACAGCTGGCGCGCCAGGTAGGGGGTAATATCCCTAGATTTGTTCGTTTGCTTTTTTCCACAGGAAAAGATGGCTGGTGGGCACCGTCTCCAGCGTTCCGGCTCCACTTCCAGTGACGGAGTGCTGCCCGACGCCCGGGAGAGCCCACTCGCTGCTGCGTTCCAGCAGCAGCCGCTATCCACGTGTGTGGTTTTTCCCTCCCAAGGGGATCAAGGCGCTGGGCCCAGCAGGGCCGCCGCCGCCGCTGCTGATGCACTTTCTGACCCCCAGCAGGAGGTCGGGACCCCGGCCGCTAGGTCCGCCTCTGGACAGCGTCGGGTGCCACTTCGGCGCAGACTCACGTTTAGCGAGGCCGGCCCAGGGAGCGCGCTGCTTGCAGCGCATGCTCTCCGCAGGCACTCGCCCGTTCAGGCCACACCGAACACTCCGGAAGGCCGGTGGATCCAAGATATCGTCGCTTTGGTTGGCACTGCTCGCCGCCAGGTGCAGGCCGGGAGTCCTTGCACCACCTCTTAGCGTGGCGCCACCAGAGCTGGCTCCTCAACGGGCAACGTCCGCACGGGCTGAGGGGCCTCCAGGCGGAGTGTCGTCCCCCTGACCGTGTCCGAAGCCCGGGACCTCCGCTTGCGTCTTAACGAGCGGAGGGGCCACGAGGACGCCCGGGTTACTCTCGAGCGCCAGCGGGAAACCCGGCAGGAGGTCGGGGCAGAGGACCAGGCTTCCTTTTTCCCGGCCCACGATCACCGGGAATCCCCGGCTCGCCACCACTCGCCACCGAGGACCCCCGCTCGCGCCGCGGGGTACGGCACCGGTTGCCGTGCCTTCACCGCTGAGCTTCGCCGGGTCACGTGGCCTTCCAAGTTCCGCCCCGAGCTGCCGGAGAAGTACGACGGGTCCATCGACCCCGTCGAGTTCCTCCAGATCTACACAACGGCCGTTCAAGCGACTGGAGGCAGCGAAAAGGTGATGGCAAATTATTTTCATGTTGCCTTGAGGGGCTCTGCCCGCTCTTGGCTTATGAACTTACCCCCAGGGTCTATTAGCTCCTGGGATGACCTTTGCCACCAGTTTGTGGCCAACTTTCAGGGCACATTCACGCGCCCCGGCTTGGAGTGCGACCTCCACGCCGTCAAACAGCAGGAAGGGGAGACGCTGCGGCGCTTTATACAGCGTTTCAGCCAGGTCCACAACACCATCCCGTGAGTGGCCCCCCATGCTGTTATTGTTGCTTTCCGGCAGGGCGTCCGCGACGAGCGGATGCTCGAAAAGCTAGGTACGCACGAGATCGAGACCACTGCGGAGCTCTTCGCACTGGCCGATAAGTGCGCCAAGGCTGCGGAGGCCAGGGCGTGGCATGCTCCCCGCCCCGCCACCGACCAGACAAGTTCTTCCCGCTCCGACAAACGGGAAAAGAAGAAGAGAAGGAAGCGCGAGGCCGCTCCCGTCGAGCCGACCCAGGGCCCCGCCCATAGGGCGGCTCAAGAGCCCGACCGCCGGCAAGAGCGCCGGCCGGGCGTCGACCGATGGCCCGCAAGGGCCCCAGTGCCCACGAGGGCCCCGGCACCAGCTAGGGCACCGGCTCCCGCAAGAGCCCCGGCCCCCGGCCGGGCTCCTGCTCCAGCGAGGGTCCCCGCTCCCACGGGGCCCGAGCCAGGCAAATGGTACCCCATACACCAGACCAGATGGCACGACCTCACGGAGTGTCGTACGGTCAAAGGACTCATCGAGCAGCGCTAGAGGGAGCGCGATGAGTCCCGCGGAGGAGGCGATGCTGAGGTCACCCCCGATAACGCCGAGCTTGGTTTCCAGGAGCCCGAGCATGCCATCGCCTTCATCGACGGAGGCGCGTACACGCCTTCCTCGCGCCGTGGCATCAAGGTCATGCGACGCGAGGTGTGCTCGGCAACCCCGAGCGAGGAGGCCGCTAGGCCCCTGAGGTGGTCGGACGCTCCGATCACATTCAGTATGGCCGATCACCCCGCAAGTACTGCAGCGGTGGGGCGACTACCCCTGGTGGTGTCCCCCACTGTCTGCAATGTTAAGGTCAGCAAAGTGCTGATCAACGGTGGTGCAGGCCTCAACCTCCTCTCCAAGGAGGCTTTTGAGAAGCTGCAGGTGTCCTCCAGGCGTCTAAGGCCGTCGCTCCCCTTCTGCGGAGTGACCCTCGGGCACTCCCTGCCCCTCGGGCAGGTCGAGTTGCCCATGACATTCGGGAGCCGGGACAACTTCCGCACGGAGTGCGTCCTCTTTGACGTTGCGGAGCTCCCTCTCCCCTACAACGCCATCCTCGGGCGTCCGACGCTTGCCAAGTTCATGATGGCCGTGCACTACGCATACCTCACGGTTAAGATGCCAGGCCCCGCGGGCCCCATCTCCGTGATCGCCGACTCCGGCGACGCTGTCTCCTGCGCTGAGCAGTCATACATGGCTCTGGTTTCAGCGCAGGCCGAGGTCGATGGCTCTACAGGGGGCCCGGAACCCTCTTCATCCAAACCCCAACTCGCCGCCGACGCCTCTGTTCTGACGAAGGAGGTCGTGGTGGGCGAAGGCGCTACCTAGGTCGTCTGGATCGGCGGTGACCTGGGCAGCAAATAGGAAAGCGCGCTCGTCGCCTTCCTCCGGGCTAACGCAGACGTGTTTGCCTGGCAACCGTCCGACATGCCCGGGATCCCTAGGGAGGTGATCGAGCATCACTTAGCGGTGCGTCCGGACGCCCGCCCGGTGAAGCAGAAGGTCCGGCGGCAGGCGTCTAAGCACTAGGAGTTTATCCGCGAGCAGGTCAGCAAGCTCCTCGACGCCGGATTTATCCGAGAAGTCCTCCACCCCGACTGGCTGGCAAACCCAGTCATCGTCCCGAAGGCCAACGGCAAGCTCCGCATGTGCGTGGACTACACCGACCTGAATAAGGCTTGCCCTAAAGATCCCTTCCCCTTACCTCGCATTGATCAAATTGTAGATGCAACTGCGGGATGCGATCTTTTATGCTTTTTAGATGCAAACTCTGGGTATCACCAGATTCGCATGGCCGTAGGGGACGAGGAAAAAACTGCTTTTACCACTCCAGTGGGGACTTATTGCTATATGTCAATGCCTTTTGGCCTACGCAACGCTGGATCCTCCTTCCAGCGCGCTATTCGTATTACCCTTGATTCACAGGTGGGCCGCAACGTCGAAGCTTACATCGACGATCTCGTGGTCAAAACCCGAGACCGCGCCACCCTGCTCGAGGACCTTGCCGAGACTTTCAACAGTCTCCGCACTACCCGCTTCAAGCTCAACCCGGAGAAGTGTGTCTTCGGGGTGCCAGCGGGCAAGCTCCTCGGTTTCTTGGTTTCTGGCCGAGGAATCGAGGTCAATCCAGAGAAGATCCGGGCCATCGAGCAGATGCGACCCCCGGCTCGACTCAAGGAGGTCCAGCGTCTCGCCGGCTGCATGGCAGCCCTCGGGCGCTTCATCTCCAAGCTCGGGGAGCGAGGGCTCCCCCTCTTCAAGCTTCTGAAGAAGTTCGGTCGTTTCGACTGGACGCCGGAGGCCGAGCAGGCCTTCTGCGATCTAAAGAAGTACCTCACTTCGCCACCCGTGCTGGTGGCTCCCTCCGAAGGTGAGCCCCTGCTGCTCTACGTTTCAGCCACTCCTCAGGTCGTGAGCATGGTGCTGGTGGTAGAGCGCGACGAGTGTCTGGGGCCAGATGCTGGGTCCCAACTCCCAGAGGCCCCCGAGCACTCACCCGTCCTCGCGGCTCCCCCTGACCAAGGGGTCGAGCCCGAGCATGCTGCTCCTCCCAATCAGGGAGTCGAGCCCGAGTGCCCGGCCAGCCCCGACCATGCCGCCGAGCCTGGGGGCTGCTGCAGCCCCCCGGGTAGAGCCGCCGTCCGGGCCCGCCGGGTACAGCGACCGGTGTACTTCGTCAGTGAAGCCCTCCGGGAAGCCAAGACAAGATATCCCCAGGCTCAGAAGCTGCTCTATGCCGTGCTCGTCGCTTCCCGAAAGCTGCGCCACTACTTCCAGGCGCACAAGGTCTCGGTGGTTACCACGTACCCACTGGGACCCATTCTTCGAAACCGGGAAGGCACCGGGCGCGTTGTCAAGTGGGCAGTGGAGCTGGCGGAATTCGACCTGCACTTCGTCAGTCGCCAGGCGATCAAAAGCCAGGCGCTCTCCGACTTCGTGGCAGAGTGGACACCCGTCCCCAACATCGTCCCAGAAGAGATCTCTGCCTATCCCGGGCACGACGTGCCCGGGTACTGGGTCATGCACTTCGACAGCTCCCTCTCGCTGAAAGGCGCAGGGGCCGGAGTGGTTCTCACCTCCCAACGGGTGAAGAGCTCCGGTACGTCGTGCAGTTGCAGTTCCGCGCATCCAACAACATGGCGGAATATGAGGGTCTCATCGCCGGCCTCCGGGCTGCGGTGGGGCTCGGGATTCGTCGCCTCCTGATCAAAGCGGACTCCCAACTGGTCGTCAACCAGGTATCCAAGGAGTACCAGTGCACGGATCCTCAAATGGCTACGTACGTGGCTGCGGTCAGGAAGCTGGAGAGGCGCTTCGATGGCCTGGAGTTGCGGCACATCCCTCTCCGCGACAACACTCTGGCCGACGAGCTCTCCGCCTGGCCTCCTCCCGTGCGCGCGTCCCTGCCGGAGTCTTTGAAGAAAGACTCGCACGGACTTCCGTCCTGCCTGCCGAACAGGATGACGGGGAAACCTCGAACTCAATTCAGGGGACCCCGGCGGTGCCCTCAGTGGGAAGCCCCGTCAGGGCGCCGCCGTCCGGCGAGTGCGCTGCGCACGCCGAATGTTCTCAAGATGCCTCGTTGATGTCTGACATCCGAGGGTACTTGAAGGAAAAGTTCCTTCCCGGGGATGAGGCGTCTGCCGAAAGAGTTGCTCGGCAGTCCAGACGCTATGCCATAGTAGATGGGGATCTCTACCGGCATAACGCTGGAGGTGTCCTCCTGAAATGCATCTCCCGGGCAGAAGGCGGCGATCTTCTCGCTGAGGTCCACGAGGGCGAGTGCGGTGGCCATTCATCGTTCCGCACGCTGGTCGGGAAGGCCTTCCGGCAAGGTTTCTACTGGCCTATAGCTCTCCAGGATGCTTCCGAGCTGGTTCGGCGCTACAGGGCGTGCCAGTTCCACGCAAAGCAGATTCACCAGCCAGCTCAGGCTCTTCATACCATCCCCCTGTCATGGCCTTTCGCGGTCTGGGGTTTGGACATTCTGGGTCCATTCCCCCGAGCAATCGGGGGCTATGCATACCTATATGTCGCTGTCGACAAATTCACCAAGTGGCCGGAGGTGGTCCCAGTCATCAAGGTGACCAAAAACACGGCGCTCCAGTTTATCCGCGGCATCACCAGTCGCTTTGGCGTCCCGAACCGGATCATCACCGACAACGGCACCCAGTTCACGAGTGCCCTGTTCGGGGACTATTGCGAAGACCTCGGCATCAAGCTCTGCTTTGCCTCCGTCGCTCATACTCGGAGTAACGGGCAAGTCGAGCGCGCCAACGCGGAGATACTGAAGGGCCTCAAAACCCGGACCTATAACGTGCTCGCCAAGCACGGGAAGGGATGGGTGGACGAGCTGCCCGCCGTGCTATGGGCTAATCGGACTACGCCAAGCCGCGCCATCGGGGAGACTCCATTCTTCCTCGTCTACGGCGCCGAGGCGGTCCTCCCCTCCGAGCTCACTCTGGGCTCCCCTCGAGTGCATGCATATTCTAAGGGTGAGCAGGAGCAGCAAAGGCGCGACGACGTTGACTACCTGGAAGGGCGCCGGCGGCGTGCCGCCGTCCGCGCGGCTCGGTACCAGCAGAGTCTGCGGCGATATCATCTGCGCCATGTCCGAGCCCGATCTCTCGAGGTGGGGGACCTAGTTCTCCGACGCGTCCAGTCGCGCGAAGGAATGAATAAGCTGTCCCCTATGTGGGAAGGTCCCTTCACCGTGATCGGGGTCCCGCGAGAAGCTTCTTTCAGGTTGGCGACAGAGGATGGGCAGCCACTCCCGAACCCATGGAACATCGAGCACCTGCGCAGGTTCTACCCGTAGATGGCCGTGCTCGCTGCTCAGGTCAACCAGGCCGGGGGCTTCCCCCCGCCCAAGCTGACCGAGGGCTCCACCCATTGGGTAAGTCACCGTCGCCCAACCTTGTAAACATTGTAAATTCAATATCTTAATAGGCAATCGCTATGTCAAATTCATTTTTCTGGATTCCGTATGTTTAATCTGTCTGGTGAGGTGCTCGGTTGTGCGAGAAAAAGTTTGCTCTCTCATTTTCCCCGCTGATAAAAGAATCCCAATCGGTATGCATGCGGGCAGTTGCCGCTGACTTACGTCCGGCATGGTAGGCTGTGGTGTTCGGTGTCGTGGCAGGCTCCCGGGCACTACCGAGTTTCGGGGCGCTCTGGGTAATCCTATCGCTCGAGCTGCTCAAGTAGTCCGGAGCTCAGGCCCCCGGAGCGGGCTGTCGGTGCTCGGTTTGGTCTGTCATACCCGGGCGCCACCGAACCATAGGACCCCTGGGTTATGCCTCTGTCCGCTCTCGTCCGCCGGTTTGGGTATTCAAGAGGTCTCGGGTCGAAAACGAGAGCAGTCTATAACAACTACCGCACTAACAAAGCGCACCAGGCAAAGAAATTCCCTATTCTCTCTTAAGTCACAGGCCGACAATCAAGAGCAGCTCGACCGCGAGGGCTTCAATGCCCCGGTCTCTGGTCGGCCCCAAGGGTCCTCGAGTGGTCCTACCACTTACGCATGAGTGGTCGAGATCACCCGACCCCGGGATTCTCGTGTGCCTCTGGGCGCTCGGGCAGATCCTTCGAGGAACCAAGTCCCCGGGCACCCCGAGCTCGGAAGCACACACCCCTCCTGGATCGGTTGGCCGGAAGGCCGACAGCTGTCCGGTGAGTGGTTACATTCAGACAAGTTTGCATTCAATAATTTTATGTTCCCGAGTCATCCTCGGGGGCTCTCGCATTTTAATCTGCTCGGCGTGATGATCTCCTCGCGCACAAAACCCTACCGTGTGTCTACTTTTTCCTGGAACGACAGAGCAGTTCGTAGAAAGGAGTACCGCGCGTACGGTAATGTCTGACCGAAGCCCTTCGTGGTGGTCGTGGTGTTTGGTCCGCTTTTAAGGACCCCGAGCACTACCGAGTTCTTGGGTGCCCTGAGTAATCCTATCGCTCGAGCTGCTCGAGTAGTCCGGAGCTCAGGCCTCAGGGGCGGGCTGTCAGTGCTCGGTCCGGTCCGTCTTAAGCCCGGGCACCACCGGACCACGGGGACTCTTGGTCACATTTCCGCCCGCACGCGTCTCCCGTCTACTAACTGAGTGGTCGCGAGGTGAAAAAGTGTTCATCGGTCACGGCGTGTTCCGTGCTGGATCGATCTATCTCCCGAGCAAGGAAGTTCGTGTCTTTGTCTTTCAACTTAGACGATGCGGACTCGCGAGAGCTCAAGGACTGAATGCGCCAACCAACAGCAATCGGGAAAACTTCGTTCTCGGGGATGGGAAGGTCGAGAATGGTCCGACTGAGTACTCCCCGGGGCTTCAAGGCAAAATATCAGAAGGAACATCAAGCACTCAAGAAAACTGGAGTTGCGAGCCCAAAGAAAAGCTGTCATTATATTCACAAGGCACATACAAGCGTTTCTGAGGGATCACTCCCATATTTACATCCATCAAGACAACAACAAAAGAAAGAAAAAACTACAAAAGGTCTAGTCGGCAGCGGAGGCGGCAGCTGAGTCTTCTGAGTCATCCCCGGGGGCTGGCGGCGGCGGCACTTCCCGCATGAAGCCGGCCGCCACTTCGGCAGCGGTACTCCGAACCGCTTCCCGGGCAGCCTCTCCCTCAGCTTCAACCACTCCTTCCCGCGCCAGCTCCAGCGGGAAGTTCGGGTCTCTGCTTCGGTAGCAGACCAGGACGTGCTCGGCCACTGCATGGGCCAAGCCGCGTCCCTCCCGGGCGGCAAGTTCCTGGACAGCCCAGGGCAGGGCCTCGAGACGCTCACAGACCTGCTGAAGCCCTAACACTTGTCGTGCAGGGCTGTCGCTCTTCTGGTCTTCAACGAGCCATCCGAGACCGCCCTTCTCCACGGCCCACCGCATCCGCCGGAGTATATCCTCCAACATATGCTGCAGGTTGACCCACGAGACGAATGCGGTCTCGAGCTTCTCCTTGGTAGCCCGCAGCTGCGCCTCAAGTCCCTGGTCCCCGGCCGGGCCAGAAGAACCGCCAACGGCTGCGGAGCTGGCAGCCTGCTTCGTCTTCGCCACCAGCTCGGACAAGGCGCGCTCACGGGCGGTTAATTCCGCCTCGTGCTTCGCGTTCTCCTCTGCCCTGGTGGCAGCGGCCACTGCCGCCGCGGCAGCCTCGCCCTCTCGACGACTCAGCTCACCCTCTCGACGACTCAGCTCGCCCTCCCGCCGGGCCAGCGCGTCCTCCTGTTGGGTCACCGAATCCTCCCGGGCACCAAGATCTGCCGCTGACATCTCATTGTCCACCTCCCGAAGGGAGATGTCCTCCTCCCAGCGGCGGATGTCTTCTCTGATCTTCTGGAGGTCATCTTCCCAATGTTGGAGGTCGGCGCGCGTCTGCTCGGCCGCACCCTCCCGGCGGGTCAGCTCGGCCCGCAGCTCCTCCGCCGCCTTCTCGAGAGCTGCGACCGCCGCCTCCCTCTCCTGTGCCTGCCCCATCCTGGCAAGGGCCTCGGCAGCCTGCTGCCTCGACGCCTCAGCCAGGCGGGCGGCGTCTTCTCATTCCCACGCGGCTTCCGCCCGCGCGGCCTTCAAAATTTCTTGCTCCCGCGCGGCCGCCGCGCGGGTCTCCTCCTGGGCGCCCGCAAGCTGCGCCCTCTCCGAAGCCAGGCGGGCGCGCTCAGCTTCGAACTGCTCCTCCTTGGCGCCCACTGCCGCGCCCAGCCGCCCGACCGCCACCTGGACGCCTTCGATCGCGGCCAGGAAGGGGTCGGCGGGCTGGCCGGGCGCCGGTGGGGCATCGGCCTCCCCGCAGATCGCCTCCGGGGGGTCCGAGGTCTCCGCAGGACCCTACACCACCATCCGCCCCGGGCTCTGCCTGCCCAGGGTAGGCTCCGCCGGCGCCGAAGACTCGGACGGCGGCCGCGTTCCCGCATCGGCCGCCACGTCCGCCGGCCCCGGCAAGGCCTCTGCCTCCACCGTCATCCGCCCCGGGCTCTGCACGCCCGGGGTAGGTTCTGCCGGCGCCGAGGACTCGGACGGCTGCTCTGTCCTCCTCTCGGCCGCCGCCTCCGTCGCTCTCCCAGTGGCCGCCACGACTATTGGCGCCTCCGCCATCCCTGCGTCCGCCTGCATCGATGCAGCCGGCGGGCTCGGCTCTGGCCTCGGCGCCCGCACCCCTTCAGTCGCGGTGGCGCCCGCGGCTGGCCTGCGGGAGATAGGTGAAGATCAAAATCAAGGCTCAGTTCGGGCAAGGAACGCCCAAGAAAGAGCAAAGAAAGAAACTTATCGGTACTGCCATTTGGCTGCTGGAAGCCTGAAGTCCGGGTCCGGCGGCGCCGGCTCGGAGTCCTCCCGCCGCCTCTTCCGCTGGGGGCTCGGCGGGGCAGCCGCGCGACTCTCAGGCGCCGGCGCAGGCCCCATCCGCACAAGCCGCGGCTCCAGCACCGGGAATGCTGCCGCTGCCGGCGGCGACGGCGGAGAATCCGGCACCAAGATGAGGGCTCGGGGATGCTTTCCCCGGTCCCCCGGCACCACCACCACGGCGGTATCAGAGACGCCCTCCTCTCTGGCGCGGCGGCTGCTGCCTGCAGCGGCCCCGTCGTCAGCCCGCGCTGAGCTGTTTGTGGCCTCCTAGCCGAGCAGCTTGTCCAATCCAGGGAGTTCGGAGGCCTCGGGGCTCCGGCTCCTCGGCCAGTCCACGGGCCCCTGGGCGTCGAACTCCGGCAGCCGCGCCATGATTGCCACCCAGTCGGGATTGGCGCAGAGCGCCATCTCCGGCCACGGGAGTTCAGCCCAGCCCATGTCTTCTACTCCGGTGATCACCCGCGTCATGCCCCTCAACTCCGCCGGGCCCAGATCCCAGCTTGCACCGATCTAGGTCCGGGTGATGTCCTCCGGCCCGGTGTAGAACCAACTCGGCCGGGCCCGCTCCCGCAGAGGCGCCAGGCGACGACGCAGGAAATCCACCACCACCATGACGGAAGTCAGCCCAGAGTCGCGCAGAAGCCGGATGCGCTCCAGCACCGGCTCCAGCCTCGCGTCTTCTGGCGGCGGCGCCTCCCACATCGACCTCCGAGGTTCCGCCGCCGCCTCTGGCAGTTCGAGGCGCTCGTGGGGGTCGACGTCGACGAAGAACCAGTCCCGTCGCCACTCCTCCCACTTGCTGCGCAGTACCTAGGGGATGTAGTGCTCCCCCAGGCCGTCCCGAAGCTGAAGGTTACAGCACCCCGCGACATCCGCCGTGGAGTGCCCTCTCTTCTTCCCCACCGGCCGAAGGACGAAGAAGTGCCGAAGTAGCGTCGCCGAAGGCGCCACCCCCACGAACATCTCGCAGAGGTGCGCGAAGATCGCCAACACCACGACGGAGTTGGGACTCAGGTGCACCAGTTGGATGCCGTAGGTCTCGAGCACTTGAAGGAAGAAAGTGGAGAACGGCGGCACCAACCCCGCCGCCACGAAAGCCGTGAAGAGAACGATCCGCCCTGGAACGGTCGTCGCTGGCGTCAGGCTCGCCGGCGTCACCACCACAGCTCCCTCTTGCCCCTCGGGCACCAGCAACTTCCTGATCTTATCCGCCGCCTCTTCGTTCGTCAGACGAGACTCCAGTAGAATGCTGTCCGGAGCCTTGTCCCGACGGCCTCCTCCGACCCTCGTCATCTCGGCAAGAGTGGAGGTGTTTTGGTGGTGGAAGAAGAGAAGGAAAAGTGCTCCGGTCGCCTAAAAATTTCCTTAACGGCTTCGGAGCACGACGAAGGCAAGAGCAGGAGTGCAAGAAGGCGTAAAGAGGGGGACGGACCGATCCCCTCCCCCTTTTATATCTCAAAGTTCAAAAATTGCCGCCCAACGGTTCGCTCGGCGAAGCGTCGCCTCGATCGACGCAACCGCCAGGCGAATCTCCCACCGATCGTGCGGCATCAGCGGCTGCCAGGTGTATTTTCCTCGATCTGCGCGGCGGCCGCGCGTGCCGCCCGTACGGTCGTTATACCCTTCGGGAGTTATGTGGAAACGCGTCCACTCGTTTCCCCGCTCGGTCGTACCTGAGGCCTGGGTCCGCAAGGGCCACCTCTCGAAAGCCTGCCATGTGGCGTCCACGCCAGCCTCGGCCTAGGCCGCGATGAAGGGCCCATCCGTAGTCTCCGTGCCATCGCCTGACAATGGGCCCGGGGGCTACTGTCGGTGTATCGGGAACCAGGGGTCCCTGAGTCCCGAGACCAGGCCAGCCGTCCGCCACGTGTCACCATCCCGCGAGGTCCCCCCTGCAGGATGAGGAGAATCTAAGTTCCGAGAAAAGGTGCTCGGGGCCACAGCCTCTGGTTCCCGAGCACCCCAGTTCCCCGATGACCCACAGAGTCCAAGTACCGGGAAGAAAGTGCTCGGAAGGGTTCCCACTCACCCCCGAGTACCATAGTCCCCCGATGGTTCGAACAGCCAAGTCCTCGGGAGAGAGTGCTCGGGGCTGCACATGGCAGCCCCCGAGGACTCGGTTCCCCGAAGGATCTGCTCAAGTGCTCGGGAGAGAGTGCTCGGGGCTGCACGTGGCAGCCCCTGAGGACTCGGTTCCCCGAAGAATCTGCCCAAGTACTCGGGAGAGAGTGCTCGGGGCTGCCACGTGGCAGTCCCCGAGGACTCGGTTCCCCGAAGAATCTGCCCAAGTACTCGGGAGAGAGTGCTCGGGGCTGCCACGTGGCAGTCCCCGAGGACTCGGTTCCCCGAAGGGTCCTACAGGAGTGCTCAAGAGAGAGTGCTCGGGGCTGCACGTGGCAGCCCCCGAGCACTCGGTTCCCCGAAGGTTCGCGCAAGGTCGCCCGACGACCCGAAGGGTCCCGTCGGCGGGGTGTCAGCCAGTCAAAAGTCCAATGCCGCATTTAATAGGCACGCACGGCCTGACATCCTGACATTCTCAGCTGCCCACGCCCTAGTGTCAGTCCCTGCCATGCTTTGGCAGGGGGGCGTGGGTCCATTAATTGCACGGGTCCCGTCCCGTATCATCCGGGTGCCTCGGGATAACGTTGCCAGGATCGAAGCGTTCCGCCTGCCACCCTGCCCTGACAGAAGAACAAGACAGGGTGGGCGCACCGGGCGCCTCTGTGGCCGCCCGGTGGGCCCTCTCAATGGCACCGGAGGACGTCCACAGTGGTGGGTGGTCGGATGCGCGCCGCATTTTTCCACCGCCCCTGTCACTTCGCCGAGACGGAATGATGACGCCTTTCTCCGTGGTGCCTTGGCACTCGCGCCCCCTCTTTCCCATTCGGGATAAGTCGAGGTCGACGTGTGTATAAAAGGAAGGGATGGAGAACACATGAAAGAAAGCTGAACTAGACGAAGCCTGAAATATACCAGACGACAAGGCGACGAAGAAGAGACCAAGCCCAGATCAAGAGACGAAGAACATCACAAACAAGCTCGAGCAGAGCTAGAGCACGGGAGCCTCAAGCTCTCTGTAGACAACACACCCTTGTAACCAGACACATCCTTGAAGAATTCCCTTCAAGGAAAGATATTGCACTCACACAGGAGTAGGGTGTTACGCCCCCGTGCGGCCCGAACCTGTCTAAACCCCGGTGCATCTATCTCTTTTTTGCACTAGGTCGATCATCCCCCACCACCAGCCGTTGCATTTATTTTCGTTCCCATTTATTTCCCCGACGAGCTCGTTCAGGATCATCCCCCGGCCGAATCTTTAAAAAGGGGCCTCTCGGGATCCCTGCGACAGGAGTTCATCCTCCGACATATGCTATTAGTAATATTCAAATTCCATGTACTCATCTCATGTGCACATTCTATCTAACATTCAGTGTGGTTTTTTCATTTCACTTACATGTATTTATTCTATCTTCAATATAATATTTTATAAGACTTTTGTTATTTTTATGTTAGATAACTTCTGGGATTTTTGTTATTTTATAATAAAACTGGGCTAACCGCCCCCTGAGAGGGCGGTAGGGGTGCTAACCGCCCTCTCAGAGTGTGGTAAAGGGGAGTGTGGGGCCTAACCGTCCTTTGAGATGGCGGTAAGAGGTACTCGTGCTACCATGGCATACTTACTGCCCTCTGAAAAGATTGAAGCCCTTTCAGAGGGCGGTAGGCTTCTATTTGTACAAATCTTTCCATCAGAGGTATATTTATTTAAATATTAATGTTAGAAAATGTAAAAACGTCACCTGTAAGCTCCTCAGCCGGTCTCAACCGATCGCGCCCACCCACTCTTGGGCCACCTGCACCCCCGACCTGGCCTCCGCCAGCTGGGCTGCGCCCAGCCCACTCGACCACCCTGCCCCTTAGCCTATCTGAGCGCCAGGCCATGCCCCCAGGCTTCACGACACACCACCCTGGCAGCTTGGACCACATGCTCAGCCATGCCCATGCACCATATTTTGCATCGATCGAAATCGGTTCCAACTCCACAGACCGTCACCAAGGCCAACCCATTGCGTGTCTCCTTTTTTCCTTTTCGCCGAACCAGACACAGTGGCTACATCATGACCATCTACCCGACTGCCATCACACGAACACAAGTCCACCTTCGCCCACGATGTGGCCACCGCATTCACAACTTCTTGATGACACCATCTAGCTACAAACCCTAGCCACCATCGATGCTCACATCATCCACCACGACCGTACACGCACTGGCCACCATCATGCTCCGCCTTACGTCATGTCCACACCGCCCATGCATTGAACGATGCCTTGTAGATGCATAATCCTCAACTACTACAGAACACACCATCAGTGGTAGTTCAAATAACCAAAATAGCAGGCTTTGAACATATTTTTTAAAAAATAATATTATTTTATTGGAAAATTGTAAAAATAAAAGTCAAATTCATAAAATTGCAAAAATAGATAAATGTAGGCATGTGAAGTGCCAACTAAGAACATGTCAGCACTCCACATGCTGACATTCTACGTTGTAGTGGGTCAGGGGCCTATCGATACTCTGCGTACCGACAAGTCCTGTGTCCCGCAGACAATATTCAAAGAAAAATTCATAAGTTTTTCATATTAGCTCGGATGGAGATTATCTTTATATGAAAATTGGGTCGCTCGACAAGATCTACAATTTGTAGTTGAACACTTTTCTATTTGAATACATTTAGATGCCAAAAAAGTGTCTAAAAGTTCGACATATTAGATTTCATTGAGAAAATGTTCATATAAAGAAACAATGATGGCCCGAACCCTCACAAAAACTAACCATCACTATCGGTTTGAGCCATGAACTGAAAATGATGGGTGGATCGGGAGCAAAAACAGAAACAAGTCGGCTCGAAATCGAGCCAGCTCGGCTTGCCGGTACCATCGCCCGCCGCTGCTGGCGTGCTCTGCCGCCACTGGCCTCCTCCCCTTCAGACGTCAGCTGCTCGCCTCCTTCTCACGTCGGTCGCTCAGCCGCCCCCCCCCCATCGTGTTAGCTCTACCATCGCTGTGTATTTAATATATCTTTTGTTTTGTCAGAAATATCTAGTAAGGTACCAATCAAGCTATCAAACATATTCTTCTCCACATGCATGATAACTATTGCGTGTCGGATCATAAGATACTTCTAATAAGACAGCAACCAAAAAATTGATATCTTTTTCCACATAGGAGCATGTTGCCCAATCAGGATTTTTGTACTATTCGGGCCCTTTCCAAGTACAACTCTAAGTGTCTTTGCGGTCTTAAATACATGTTCCCCAGTGCGAATCTTTGGGGCTTGACGATGCTCCACTGTCTCATCAAAAGCTCTTTTATTCTTGCGGTATAGGTGATCTGGATGAAGGAACCTACAGTGACCCATGAAGATCATTTTTTGATTGTTCGTCAGCCACTGCCTCCTTCTTTCCTCCAGGCACTGAACACATCCATTGTACCCTTTTACAGTCTTCCCTGATAGGTTACCAAGAGCAGGCCAATCGGAGATCATTACGAATAGCATTGCACGTAGGACGAAATTCTCACATCTATACTTATTCCATACCCGTACGCCACTTTTCCATAGTACAAGAAGATCTTCAACCAATAGTTTAAGGTACACATCGATATCATTGCCTGGTTGATTCGACCCACTAATCAACAAAGGCATCATAAGTTACTTCCGTTTCATGCACATCCATAATGAAAGGTTGTAGATACATAGAGTCACAAGCCAACTACTACAAGTACTTCTCGTATTGCCAAAAGGACTCATCCCATCCGTACTCAATCCAAATCTTATATTCCTCACTTCTTCTTTGTATTACTTGTATTTTGTATCGAATCTCCTCCATTTCGTACCATCAGTATGGTGTTTAAGCATTCCATATTTCTTGTGCATTTCAGCGTGCTATCGGATCAACTCGACATTCGATTTGTTAGCAAACAATCACTTCAGATGGGGGATTATAAGAAAATACCAAACCACCTTGACGGAGGGTCTTTTCTTCTTTCTCTTCACCCCCACGCCATCGCTCTCAAAATCATCAATGTTGCACTTGTACCATGGTGCATTGCAAATGCGACACGCTTCCAAGTCTGCATCCTCACCACGAAACAACATGTAGCTCTTTCCACATGCATGTATTTTCTCTACTTTCAATCCCAACGGGTAAATAATCTGCTTGGCATGGTACGTATTTTCAGGCCACACGTTTTCCTTTGGAAGCAATTCTCTCAAGAATTCTAAAAATTTATTGAAGCCCTTATCGGCCCAACCATTGCTAGCCTTTATTTGCATTAGTGTCAGCACCACATGCAACTTGTTGTGCTCACCTTTACAGTTCGAGTAAATTGGTGTTTTAGAGTTATCTACCATGCGCTGGAACTTTTGATGTTGTCTTTCACTGGTGAAGTCCCCCTCCCCATTGCGCAATATTTGTTCTATGTTGTCTTCGTTGTTGCCAACAAAAGTATCGTCTCCATCATTCTCAACAAAAGTATCTTCGAATTTCTGACATATTGTAGTCTTCATTAGCAGTCATATCAATACCTTTGTCTACTTCGATTGTTAGTTACCCTTCATGCACAACATCTGTAAGTTCACCGTGCTTAGTCCAACGAGTATAGCCAGCCTTAAAACCCTTGTGAATCAAGTGTGCACGAACCTGCTTTATGTTTGAAAATTGCTTCTCATTCTTGCAGTCGACACACGGACAACATATATAGTTGGTAGCACACTTCTTTTTTGGATTCTTCTACGCTACGGCGGCCCAATAAAAGCCTCAACATAAATAAAGAACTATAGCCCTCGATCCTTGTACATCCATGACCGATCTATATGCAAATCAATATAATTAAACCCATACAATTTAATTAATTATTAAATATTTTAAAATCTAGAACAAATTCATTGAATTACCTCACATCTTGATTGATCCCTATTTGAGGGCCCATCTCCTTCCAAAGGCTGTTGTGTCCGATTGCGACCCATGGGTGGACGTGCCATCCTTATATCAATTGTGTTAAATTCACTACATTGACTAATGAATAGAGGAAATCCAATTGATTATTATTTAAATTCAAGACTTTAAAAATATACGCAATCCACATACTAGAAAATTGGAGCTAGATTGTAGGGGAATTTGCAAATACCTCCCTGTTTTTTTATTTTTGCAAGGATGCCACTCAAATGACATTTCTAGTGATATTTTTGTAATTTTTTAATGGCAAATTTGCAAAAACGGTTCAAGTAGTGGAAAATTTGCATTTTCCCTTAGATTTTAATGTACGCACACACATTTGTTTACATGTGACTTTAATCTACACCTTAAATCATCTACAATGATAAAATTGTAATCTTTCTCTAAATTATATCTCAATTGGAGCCCTTGCTCCTTCCAAAATTCAAGACCAAGGATCAACCAGCTACATTTAAACCTAGAGCAATATACAATGAAATGTAGATTACATGTGACTTTAATCTACACCTTAAATCATCTACAGTGATAAAATTGCGATATTTCTCTAAATTATATCTTAATTGGAGCCCTTGCTCCTTCCAAAATTCAACACTAAGGAACAACCACCTACATTTTTACCTAGAATAATATAGCAACTAAATCCAATTAAGAATAAAATGTAGATCATCTCTATACATCTAACAATGATAAAATTACAAACTTTTTCCTAAATTAGATCTCAATTGGATTTCAAAATTCAACACTATAGAACAAGCACCAACCATCAACCCTAGAGAAATCTACCAAGTAAATATATCTAAAAATAAAATATAGATCATTATACTAACCTTAGAGCACCTTGACTCCTCTAAATTTTGAATTCTCCAACCACAAGGATGGCAAAAATGGCGGCCAACTCTATTTTGCTCGGGTTAGGGTTGGCACTGTTATGGTCAGGCTAGGGAAGAAGGTGGGCTTTATATTGTAACATTCATCAGTGGTGGTTGGTGGATAGAACCGGCACTGATAGTCAGTTCGTGGCTAGAACTGGTATTGAAGTACCAATGCCAGTTTCAGCCACGAACTGGCACTAATAGTGACTTTCAGTGCTGGTTCTTAGCGGCACAATCAAATTCCTCACGCGAGAGATTAAGAACTAGCATTGATACATCTTCAGTCGTAGTTACTATTCAACCGACATTGATGAGATGATACTTTTGACTGGTTCTGTAGTAGTGCTTGGCCATGTCTTGATAGTAGAAGGAGTTGTCGTAGACCCTGAAAAGGTAGAAGCTGTCACCCATTGGTTGCAACCAACCAATGCGTCTGAAATCATAAGCTTTCTTGGATTAGTAGGATATTACCGTCGATTTATTGAGGGATTCTCCAAGATAGCTAGACCTATGACTGAGCTTCTCAAGAAGGAAAAGACATTTGAATGGACTCAGTCATGTGAAAACAGTTTCCAAGAATTAAAAGACAAAGTGACAACTGTCCTAGTACTTGTCTTACCCAACACACCAAGACTTTGTGGTTTACTGTGATACATCAAGGCGAGGCCTGGGATGCATCCTAATGCAAGATGGCAGGGTAGCAGCATATGCCTCATGACAGCTCAAACCTCATGAGCAGAATTACCCGACCCATGACCTAGAATTAGCAGCAGTAGTGCATGCCCTCAAAATTTGAAGGAACTACTTGATTGGAAACAAATATGAAATTTATACAGATCATAAGAGCCTGAAATACATCTTCACTCAATCAGACTTGAACTTGAGGGAAAGAAGATGGTTGGAATTAATTAAGGATTATGATCTCGAGATTAAATATCACCCAGACAAGGCTAACATTGTGGCAGGTGCCTTAAGCCAAAAAGCCTACTGCCATCACTTAAAGGCCCAGAGTGCCCCATTGCAGAAAGATATGAAGAAGCTAAACCTGCATATAGTACCTCAAGTTTGCCTCCACAACTTGAGTATACAACCTACCCTGGATGAACAAATCAAGCAATCCCAGAACAAAGATCCGAAGTTAATGAAGATTTGCAAGCGCAACGGAGAGGATAAGGCTCCTAGCTTCATAGCTGATGAGAAAGGAGTCTTATGATATAAAGATAGGCTTTATGTGCCCCAGGAAGGGACACTTTGGGAAGTAAGTCTAGATGAAGCCCACAACTCAGCATATTCTATCCACCTAGGTGCCATAAAGATGTATATGGACCTAAAAGGAAAATAATATAGTGAAGCTACATGGAATCCCCAACAGGATTGTCGTTGAGGTACTTAGTTTACCTTAAGATTTTGGAAGAGCCTACATACAGCATTGGGAACCAAGCTAGAATTTAGCACTGCCTATCGCCTGTAAACTGATAGCCAAATCGAAAGAGTCAGCTAAGGAGTTCAAGGAGGAGGAGCCGGGAACGCAAGATTTCAAGCATGACATCCTTGAGAACTTAAGCGGAGGCAAGTCTCAATCTGTTTCCCTCATTGATCATATTGTACCCAGTTTTATCACCATAACCTGTAGCAGCCATTTTCCATAGAATAATTGCATGAAGTATTATTTGTCAACTTAATTTAAATTGTTGATCTAGTTATGACCTTTTGTAGATTAGCTGGCCAAATTGTTATCGACCAAAGTATAATCTTGTTAACTCTATGACATTGGTCTTGACTACTTTATTTATGCTAAGACGATTACCTTGTTACTAATTATGCTTAGGATTATAATCCTTGCTGTTACTTCATAATTAATTAAAATTAGTTTTGAGAAATGTGTGAAACTTGATGCTTTATGTTGTGTGAGTTGTTAGGATGGGAAGACTTACTGGATAATGGTAACATTTGACAACTGGTTAGAGCTGGAGCAAATCAGGGTACCTGTAGAAAATACCTTAGGTGTTTGAGTGCTACCTGTGTGGCAGGCTCAATGTGAAGATGTGGACCCGAAATTTTAGTTCAATCAGCCTTTGGCTCACCGATATTAGTGATGGTTCTAACCACGAACCGGCAAGTATTAGTACCGGTTCTTAGCGAGTCCACTATGGTTCGGGCGCGGAAGTTTAAGAATTGGCAGTGATATATTTGCACTGCTAGTTCTTGCACAACCGGCAGTGATGAGCTATTTATTTATAGCTGATTCTGCAGTAGTGCTCGCGTCTTCATATAATCTTTCATATCGTCTTTAGATCTAATCCAACAATAACTCTGGTATCACTTGTTAGAAAATTAGCTATCAGCGGAAGCGACTGATTGATCTACCTAGACAATGCACGTGATATCACAAACGACACTAGATACACGATATTTGCTAACGAGGTTAAGTCAAAATCTACATCCTTAGGACATGACTACGGACACTCCTCTTCATCTAGCAACACCGGCCGCTTCCGAGATTCTCGACAGAACCGTTGTCACCCCTTGTAAACCTGTCGCTATGTCATCATAGTTACAACAACTATCTTTCTCTCATATTTATGAAGAGATCTAGTTACAAAAGTTCTACTTTAATTCTACCATATACCGCTAATACAATTCAAATTATATATGTAATAAACTCCGTACAATTATATTCGACACATATCATCAATATATTTTGCCCTCTTCAGAGTCAATTGAACCGTTACCTCGCCGCATCTTATACATTTTTAGATAACGGAAAAATACTCGGTCTCCGTGTGTTGCACACAGCCTAGTATATTATTACAGAAGTTACCGATAGAGATTAATTTTCTCAAGCAATTCACTGTCCATTGATCAGTTCCACGTGCGCTGCTTTCTTCTGTATACTCCGGGTCCCCGGAGATCGACCGGCCTAGCTATCGTCCAGCTTGAGTTAACTACTGTGTGTCACAGACACTCGTATTAAGATACGTACCCCAGCTCATTTACGCATTCGCCCGTACCTGTGCCCTCCTCTCGCTCCATCACCCACAATGTTCATCTGTGAAATTAACCCTTAACTCTCACCATCCAATTTCTCAATCCAATTAATACATTAAATCCCCAACCACAGGAAAGAGAAGGAGAGAGCTTGGCTAATCAGTTCTGCTTCATCTAGCATCAGAATTTAGACCAGAGTGTAGTAGGGAGGGAAGCAACAGGGGTTTAAATGCTACTGTTCATGGCAATAAAGAAAACCATCACCTCCTCCACCTCGACGCAGCTCGGCAGCAGCGGCCCTCATTATATAACGCAAACGGGAGTTGTACCACCGCACCACAAATACCCAGGCACGAGAGCTGGGTTCCAGCAGCACCAGTACATGCGTGCGAGTGGCTGCGGCCTCCTAGCTCCAGCTTCACCCTGCTGCCGCAGCCCCAGCACACACTGACACCACAAACCCTTCCCAGATACGACCGATCGATCGGCATCACGACGCTTCGAGTCCAAGGTACGGCAGCGGTACTGTGCTGCTTCGTTGGCACATGGATCGCTCGTTGCTACTGGTCCTGTTATTGTGTGATCTTTTTCGCGGTAATGACACGAGCTATTATATGTGGTGATGCAGTGGTGAAGACAGCTGAGTGAATCGTTTGAAGATGAGCAGGAACAATGGAAAGGTGTCCAAGCTGCAGGAACTGCGTCTGAGCCTGTCGCGGTCGCGCGGGGGCGGGGGGCCGTCGGCGACCCCGGGAGGAAGCAGCTCGCCGAGGAGGCTCTCGTCGTCGTCGTCGGCGTCGCCGCCGAGCTCATGCGTGTCGTCGGAAGGGAGCCCGGAGGCGGGCGTTGGCGCGCCGATGATCCTTGCGGGGTGCCCCCGGTGCATGATGTACGTGATGCTGTCGCGGGAGGACCCCCGGTGCCCCAAGTGCCACAGCACCGTCCTCCTCGACTTCAACGACGCCGCCGACCCGCGCTACGCCGGCGCAGGCGGCAAGAGCAAGGGCGGGCGCGGCTGACGTCCACCTGACGCCGGCCCGATCTGCGCGTGCCATGGGCCATGGCTAGCTACTACTATCAGTTCGTGCGTGTTCTTGTGTTCGTGTGTGAGTTGATCAAGAAGGAATTATTGCGTAGACCCGTTCTTCCATGGACCAGGGGAAGTAATAAACCGCAGCGGCGCAGCCGGTGCAGGGTGCGCGCGCGCGTCGGACATATATTGGGGTGCCAATGGAACTGGTCTAGGTAATAATTCCGCGTCCCTCTCTACGTTTCGTGCGTGTGTGTGTGATCTGCAGGTGCAGTAGCGTGAGTGTCATGTGTGTGTTCTGGTGAAAGTGATGTGGTATGTACGGATCAGTACTCAGTACTGCTTAAGGATTAAGATTTTGTCTCGGAGATTTTATAGAGCGTAATGCTCTTGTCCTTTCGCCTTGACGCGGCGTGAATAAGCTGCAGCGACGCGCGAAAAGTGGTGGGTGCAAACTGCAGCGACGCGCGAAAAGTGGTGGGTGCAAAACTGCAGCGACGCGCGCATTTCATCGCCATTCATACAGGCGCACGGCTGGCCAGCTAGCCCACCGCCCCGCGCACATGAAACAGGCGTCTGCATATGAACGGACGTGAAAATCTTTCGAACACTACAGTGCATATATAAGCACTACCAGCAATCAAATCCATCGTCGTCTCTCTTCCTCGTGATTCGTACGTGCTAGCCTATATGCGTCATACGAGCAAACCTCCGTGGAGAAATAAACCGTGTAATGGGCTGTAGAAAATTGTCCGTTTGAGGAACGGATGTAGAGAATTCAGACAACAGATCCGAAGAAATTGTTGCTTCAGCGATAACGGGAATGCTCAGGACAGCAGGGACTTGAACACCACATGGTTTGTGTTTGGTCGTTCAAGAAACAAACCATTCCTTCGTGATTGTGATATCTCCGGCTCCACGGAGTGAGCCAGTAAGACTATCTCTAACTATATTCCTTTCATTTCGTTCCTTTCTCGATTCTTTTTCCCGTTCTCATTTCCTTTATTTCCTTTCATCTCCAACAGCTTTCCTTCGAGGGGAATCGCGAAGGGAAAGGAGAGAGAATCTCGTTCTGTAAGGAATGACTCTGAGAATCCCTTCGTGATGAAAACCGTGAAGGAAAGCCGTTGAAGCGCTGAAAGGAACGAAAATCCCGTTGTGAAGAGATTATGAACCTGAAAGAAAATCGTTGGACATAATCTAAGGCCTGTAGTGAAGCCCAGCCGTGCAGGTGGCAGCTACGGAAGCTCCATACAGTCTCAGGGCGGTGAGCGGTGGTGAAGTGGTGATCAACTGATCATGCCAGGGGAGAAGAAAGAGCTATTGCTAGGAGTCGAAGATGCTGTGGCCTGTGGGCGGTTAGCACGGGCCATTGAAATGTGGAGACTATTGCGGATTAACTCGCTTTTAAACCGAATAAATGACCGAGTAATTGGAGACAGCTGAGTGCAATAACAAGGATTCTGTCGGGGCGAGGCATGAAAATCACAGCTGATGCATGACAACCTTGTCGCTTCAATGCATTGTTGCAAAAGCGGGATCCATCGAATTTAAGCACAACACTGCTTCGAGCGAGCCAGCCAGCCACGTAAATGTGGTGTGCGCAGCCATGGCTTATTGCTAGCTACAGTGGAGTGCCCTGTAGTCGCCATGCTCTTCACCTCTGCTAAGGCACTGTGCAAGTCAACAATCAGCTGCAACTGCAGCAGTGCGACGGCAGCAAAAGTTTTTTAAGAATGAAATTTTATAGGATCCTTTAAAAAAGATTTTTTGAGATTTTAATCTATGCTATCTTTTCTCTAATTCAATCGTTGTACATATAGAAAAGAGAAAGATAAGAATACGTATCGTGTTGAAGTAAAAATCTTTTAAAGGATTCGATCCTACAGAATTTGGTTTTAGAAGCTTAGAAATATAGACATAAAGGCATAATCATTTTTCTTGCCCATAGATCATCACGAGCAATGTGTTTGCTTAAATTGCTTCGTGGCCTCTACCCTCTAGTCTGATAGGGACCGATCTGGCAGTAGTCCAATAGTCATCCGGAGAGGACAGTACTGGGGCACTGGGCTAGCTAAAGTGATGTTCATGTATCATCACTTGCCATTGCAGCTAGCGGTGTACTCGCCTAACTAGTATAAAAAATATAACTAAGTAGGTATGGTTGTATCATTTTTTTTGTCATCAATTATTTCTATTTTACTTTATCATCGTTCTCCTTTCTATCATTGTCATTATTATATCTGCTCATTGATTGACACAATTTGAACTGTGACTACTATCATAAAAAAAATTATTTGTTCAAGCATTATATTGCCATCTATTTGCTCTATTCATGTAGATTATGCTCCATAGATACTTATTCTTATTTTTCTTTGCTATTCCAAATGAATATTTTATTTGGATTAGCAGGTCAAGCTCCATCATCTGCACAGTCTACGGGTTGCTCTTCTATTGCTTTTCTAATGTTGGACCTTGAGCTACAAGGTTAAAGCATAGTGCA
Source organism: Phragmites australis (assembly GCF_958298935.1). Classification (NCBI taxonomy): domain Eukaryota; kingdom Viridiplantae; phylum Streptophyta; class Magnoliopsida; order Poales; family Poaceae; genus Phragmites; species Phragmites australis. The sequence goes on from NC_084931.1 coordinate 25,962,405, forward strand.
ATGGAGTCCATATCCTCTTATACTGATTCACTCACATGTCCTATTATGCAGATCAATGGTTTTGTCGGTGTTCCTTATCGCTGCTAGAGGTTGTGGTTCCACCATCAGTGATCTGCAGGCTACGTCTTGCTCTGCTACTGGTTGATGCCCGATTTAAGCTATAGGTCTAAGCTCGGTGCATCAACATCTATAACCTCTCATATTGATTCTTGTATCCATTGATGTTGGTGGACATATGAGTCACTACGCTTCTGTTTTTCCTTGCATCCGCCTCGGACATTCAACGTTGGATATTCTTTGTAACATCTTTAGGGTCAATGTCTTCCCACCCGATACCATGTTCATCACCTTCCACTACTGCAAAGAGGGCAACAATATTGACCAGTCAAATTGTCAGCTCGTCTACATTGTCCGGGAGTGAGAGAGAATATTTTACATTGTTTATTTTTTGAGCGAATGCTTTCTTTTCCATGATTTGAATAGATCGGTCATCCTCTTGTATCAGGTCTTATCATATATTTTTTTTCTTTTTACACCTCTTGTATTGAGCTATGTTCCTATTTTTATTTTTTATTACATTTTACGTTAAAAGATCATTTGAATTACAACTTTGAACTCTTAAATGCATGTCGAGTGTAACGAACTTATGCATTAATCAAATTATGCTGTCTTTTTTACATGCATTTGGCTTATTGATAGATATAATTAGAATGGTCACTATATCATAACAACTTTTTTATCTTTGCGGGCGCTATGTTATCATCTATTTGCTCTATTTCAAGTAGATTGTACTCTGTAGGCACTTATTCTTATTTTTCTTTGCTATTCCAATCGAATACCTTTTGTTTGGGTTCGAAGTTCAAGCCACATCATATGCATAGTTTGCAGACCGTGCCTTTCCTGTTGCCTTCGTAAAGTTGCGACCTTGAGCTACATAGTTAAAGCCTAGTGCAAAATAACGATTCACCCATGTGTTCTGCTCCGTAGATCAATGACTTCGTCGACGTTCCTTGTAGTTGCCAGAGGTTGCGGTTTCACCATTAGCAATCTACGAGCTGCATCTTGCTCTGTCCTTGGCTCATGCCCAATTTGAGCTACGGGTATAAGTTAGATGCAGCAACGCCTATATCTTTCCCTACCCATTCTTTGTAGTATTACCAAAGAAAATAAACCTATCTAAATAAGTGGTACTTTCAACACCATGATCACTTGTCTAAACAATAAATCCTTTGTATCTTCATGAAGCTATTTTTGACTTTCATATTTAATACTTTGATGTGTTTGATACCCCAATTACATCATATAGTATCCATAAGACTAAGTATTTGTACACTAACAAACTAAATTGGTCCTATTAACTATATTAACATTAATCACTAAAACATAGTCCTACTAACCCTATAGTAGGTAATTGATTTTTCAGATATATTGATGCTTGATGCGATCGTCGATCAACGTGGCATTGTAGCTTTTACGAGCACTTGGAAGTTGGAACTGATCAATGCTTTGTATATATGGGATCGATGGAGATTGGCAATCTCGCAATTGTTCCTACTCGATGAAATTGCTAGCACACAACCAAAGAGGACTGATGGATCGACGAGGAGAGATCATTTCACACTTGGCAGCATGAATTAGCCCGACAAGTTGATTAAGGGTTGATCAGCAGAATTTATTAAGCTTTGTGGGTGCAATCACAACTCAGCAGAACTGTCGTGCGTATTTGGTACGCTAGGCTAGTATCAACAGCTTGCAAATCTGTTGCGCAATTCATATATTTCTTTATGAGTTCAATGGTCCATGTATTCAAATGATGGGCCTCCTATTAATCTGACATCTATGGTGTGTTTGGATCATCCGCTAAAGTTCAAGTTCGAACTAAAAAGAGAGAGATAAGGCTTTGTAAACAGTAACGTTTTTTCCCCTTTATTTGATTTTGTCTTTGAATTATCATATGTCAGAATTAACTCTCAGCATTTTCGTAGTTATTACCTGAAATTTTATATGTAACCAGATTAGTTTGAGAATTTCATTTCCAAATTTCAGATCTTTTTTATAATAATCCAATGCACAAGCTTGTAAAACTGCATGCGATGGTGCTTTCTTCTCTCTCTATTTTTTTTTCTTAAGTCACATAATCAATATTCGGTGTCCATAACTCTCAAAAGAAGAAAAGAGGTATGTGTGTTTTCATTTTTTTTCACTAGTGCAAGCAGTCACACTTTTGTAATAGCCACTCAATTTCTAAAAAAGAAGAAGAAGAAGAAAAGATGAAAAACCAAGCTGAAGTTAATGAAGGGGTAAATGTAGCAAGCGGTTGTGTAGTGAATGGGACTTAAATTGGACACAGCCTTTCAGTGAATGGACTCTACTGTTGACTTAATGAAGGCGTATACTGGCCAGCTGGACTTGCAGCTAGCTAGCCCACTTGATCGTCGGATGAGTCGTCTTGGATCTTCGCTACCGAGCGAGGCCAGTCTGCTTGGAGTTGGAGTGATGCCTAGCTAAAGAACCGTGGCCCGTTGGTGACCGGGTTCTCCATCTCCGTCGCCTGGAAAAAGTACTGCCTGCCCCTCGCCTCTGCGATGATCGTACGTGCCCCTTTCTGCCGAATTCGGTACCACGCCACGATTGGTCCAATCGGAATTGGATTCTGCAAGTGGTCTATATATGCGGCAGCCAGCAATGTGACGTACGTACGGTTCACTGCCGCACTCTCCATAACTGACCAGCTAGCCAGCCACAGCTCATTCTCAGTAGTCCAGAGTCCTGGTAAGCAGGTCGGTCAGTCAGACGCGACTACCACGGGATAATCGGGCTCAAATTTGCACCCCAGCTGAAGAACACAACAGGCCACAGATGATCTGTCTGACCGTACTAGCAGAGGAGCAAACATGTCACTGCCGCTGAAACCGGGGCCAAAAAAGGGAGCGTGCTACAAGCGCCTGAAATGGCTCTGATCGACTTGGCTGTCACATACTCCCAAACTACAGTACACACAGCTAGCCGATGTGATGTGATGCTCAAAGTTAGTGAGGCGCTCCGGCCGATTAAATAAGCCTGCGGGGGTTGGCGTTCGCGTTTGCCGCGCAAGCAGCGCCATGTGCCCGGTCTTTATGCCCCGCCAGAACGATCGACTTGATGGTTGACGCTGCGGGGGAGCCCGGGCGGCCGGTCGAGAGGAGGGAGACGCGCTCGGTACAGTCAGCGAGCCGCCCACCTCCGTCGCACTTGCCGCCCGTGCTGCTGCGGAAGTTGGCGGCATTCTGCTGTTCAAGCAGCTGGGAGCCGAGGACGAATGCACGGCGTTGCGCGACAAGTTGCACGCTGTTCAGGACAAAAGGCCGTAGCCGATCTTCACGTGGCCTGCGAAACGAGGCCTAGCGCAGTTGGTTCGTCTGTCTTGGCCCGCGAGGAGCGTGGCCTTCAGAGCCCACAGCTCGCACGGCCGCGCGCTCGCCGGTCCTCCTCGCAGGCTCTCGCATGTTATTACAATTTACAGTTTGATAGGCACTGCATTATGGGCCAACAAATCTCTGCCGGAGGATTCTAGAACCTATAGGCCCTGTTTGGTTCATAAAAAACATTGAACGATGCCTCCCCAATAGATATCCCTTTAGGGAGGAGAGATCTTTTTCTAATAGGAGTAAAGTTAATTATTGGATTTATATCATAACAGATGCAACTCTAGGAATCTACCCATGGTTTTCTCTCTGTAAGGGCATACATGGCAAGGCTTCGCTCCACTTTGCCAGATCAAGTACATGGGCGTCAAGTCATGTAAAGTTCTCAATGAGGAGGATACCGAACTTCCTTTTTCACAACGCTGACTCCGACTAATCAACCATTAAAACATGGTCTGGAGCTTTTAGCATTGATTGTCCAAAATACACTCTCTAATGACTTGGATAAGATCATAAGATGGCAAGGAGATATAGAGCACCTAGTCATGACAAACGCAAAAGGATCCGGACCGATCCAAACTACATTATTGGGTCATACAGACATACAGTCACGAATCGCGGACTTGTTTCCATTATGGGATGTGCTGGAAAGAGCTACTACGATGACAAGCAAGCTTATGCCATTTTTGGACGTTGGCAAGAGTGTGCCAAAGTAAGAGGTCGGTGGCGAGAGTCCCACAAGTGTAGCTATGACTGTGATCCTATGACGCACTGCACCATCTGTCCATTTCTAACACTTATTTGCCGTGGATACACATGATGTGGGATTGTAGCACCTTTCCATGATGATAGCCCCATGAATACAGGCATGGTAATGGCAGTATAGATTAATAATATGTGTGTCAAAATCCTCTAAAGTGTAAAGTCCTCCTTGAAGAAGATACGTAAAGATCTGTTTTCCCCGCTTCCTACTCAATCTAACCAGCCATTCAAACAAGGGGTATAATAACAAAGGATTAACTATCGATAACACTTTGTAATGACCTAGATAAGATCGTAAGATGGGCGATACATAGCACCTGAACAAGACAAACTCGCTAAAATGCATCCAGACAGTAGTTTTAAAGACCGACCGGACCGGTGGTTCAACTGAAAAAACTGGAACTGGATATGAACCACTTTAGAGCGGGCTTAAGCGGCTGGTTCCGTGTAAAACCGCTTGAAAACCGGTGGGGTCAAACTGGAGGTGAGCGCGTGGGCTGGTTGGCATGGAGAGTCAAACACGTGACCTGTTGTCAAAGGGGCTTCAGCAGGCTATTCTAACAAGTCCACGTAACCTAGAGAGTCGAACACATGAACTTATTTGTTTTACTAGTGTAGATCGGCGCGCCCTCGCGCACCGACAACAAAGATTAAAGAAACAGTAATACTGATAGGTATTACTCAAAATAGTAAGTGCAAGATATATATATATGAATTTAGAGGAATTTTCAGTGGTTCTAGATTGAGGGAATATACATATTGAAAACACCGTCAAGGTCTTAAGTTCAGCACTGCCAGTGCTTTTGCTTTAGTGTAAAGCTATATTAACAACAAAAGATATTAACAACAAAAGCTAAGTAGTCTGCCGCAGAGTTTAACACTAATTCTATATTTACAACCAGTTTGCGTACAGGTAATGCTGGTGGTATCGATTGGGTACGGCTAAGCTATACTAACAGCAAAAGGAATTCAGGCCCTGTGTAGCAAGTTGCACAAGAAGAACAGCTTCCATTGGACAGGATGAAGTTCTGGTAATAGCAAAAGCAATTCAGTTCCTTAGTAGTAAGCTGCAGGTGGGATAGAAAAATAGTAAATAGAACGTTGTTGGCGAACGAAAAAATAGAACATGAGAGAATAAAAATTGAAAGTGCTGTGGTTGCTAACACTAGAAAGCTAGTAGGGTTTGGTGGATGGATCGCGACTGCCACTGCTGGAAAGAGCAGAAGAGTGATCTCTGTACATTGTAAAAATTGTAAAGCATAGAATATGGTAAAGTAGGAGATTGCTGTAGCGAAGAAAATGCTGAAGGTATATGTGATATACTAACTTAGCGGTTATGTCAGGTAGGTCATCTTGGAAGTCTGCATCCGTGAAATCATCATTTTTACCTGTAATCTATTTTTTTTTAACAGTGATGAAAGGATGTAAGTATATATATAGAGGCAACAGGCAGTATAGAACATATTTGACTAAGAAAACTTTGTGATATGAGAAACAGTTTAGAGGTAGACAGCATTGTGATGGTATAAATGACCTGCTGATTTGGATCTTGGTTCTTAAACAGGCGTTTACGAACATTGCGTTCCTTTGCACTAACTTCTGCTTCAACACTATATTTTACAAGGTCCAGAATTTAAGTGTGTAGGTATAATATTTGATCAGCTGTGGGAATAAAAGTGCAGGGTGGTAGCTGTGGTAAGAAAAAAAGCAGAAAATATATTTGGCTTACGAGGAAGAGGTCTTTGTTTTAGGCAACGTAAGCGCTGGCGAGTGCTTTGGTGGTGGAGTCTCCTTTGTGCTCTAGAGTATAAGAAAATTGAATAGCTATTAAATGGAGAGAAAACTCACTGGTAAATAAAAGACAGGGAATATGAGAATGTATACCTGAGGAAGGATAGGGATGCAATCTCATGTGGTTGTTGTAGTAATAGATGAGTAGATGGTGTAGGCTGAGATGATTCAGCTTTGCGTTTTGAACCAGTAAGGGTAGGAATGGCATTTGTAAGTGTTGGAATCGTAGGCTGCCTGCCGTATGCACAATTGATGGCATTGACTTGGTATGATCGCTGGGACCTCTCAAAGCACTTGTTAGTCACATTGATAGTGAGCAAATATTTTTGTGACACTAACGATGCTATCTGAGTTGGAATTTCATCAGCTCTGTGACATGACCTCATTAGCATTTTGACGTCTTTGTGGAGAAGCCGCTGTCCCATAGCTCCGAAGAATAAGAATTCTGCTTCATCGGTTCCATCAGTTCCAATCAAACATATTTTGTACCTAAATATAATTAAATGATGAGGTAGGTGTATTAGAAACTTTGGTATCTAAGTTTGAACAAAGGAGGTATAAGATATTTTCTTAAACGAGGTAAGGAATTATTACTTGAATGTACAACCAGTGCAGCTGCAGTGGGGGCACTTGTAGTCATTTCCATCTGGTAGTGATGTTCTGCTGCATCGGTTGCAAGAAGAAAACCACCAGGATATCAATGGATCTATTCTTGAAATAGTCACAACACAGCGAAAACCTTCACGCTGTAGATTAGGGAAAATTAGTTTGTTATTGAATGAGCAATGCATGGTGTAAATAGAAATAAATAAGGTAATAGTAACTATAAGTATGAGATGCACTTAGCTGGAAAGTCATATGGGCTAATCTGAAGAAGTTCATACAGAGTCTTTTGCTGTGGTTCGACATTGGTAGTATAAGAGGCTTGTTGTTGTTCAGCCGGCGTGGTGTGCTGTATAGGTTGGAAATGACCACCAAGGCTATGGAAAAGGGGCGAAAATCAATTTTGGACTGAGCGAATATATAGATAAAAGGGTAACAAAAATATATGATATAGTATGAGGAGAATAGTAATCAAATTAGATGGAGTGGTCGTACCTATGGAGGAAATCATCGACCTCAGGAACTTCAGGATTGATATACCAGTGGCATGCTGTGTTACCACTCAACAAATGGTCACCTGAAAAATAACTCAAAGGTCTGTCATCGACGGCATACTTTGTTATAGTAAGCAAAGTAGACAAGTGAGTGTGAACTGTATGCCGTAAAGTTTGTTCTGGAGTAATATTAAATGTAGAAAGTAATCTGAGCATAAAAATGTAATGAAAGGAATGCGAAAAGAGTTGACATATTTGATTGTGTAAAAGCTGAGAAGCTCTTTGATTGCATAGATGTCAAAGCTAAACTGAGAACAGGAAAGTAAAATTAGCTGTATGGGTTTTTTTTTTCTTTTTTGCCCTTTGCATCTGCCAATTGGTATATCTGATTAAAATCCAAGTGGACTATTGTGCTAAATAATAAGTATCTGTGCTTGTTTCTTGTTCTTTTTTTTGCCCTCCTCTGTGTATTTTTTTTTTTTGTCTCGCCCCCCTCCCTCATGTTCCTCACAGTAGCAGTTCACAAGAATGGATATGTTTGAAATATAGTAACTAAAGTTAAAGGGGTCTGAAAAATTAGGCTACTGAAACTAACTAATAATATGTGGAATATAACATGTATTGTAGGGAAAAAGGGAAAGCTACACAAGACTATTATTATTAGGAAAGTAACAATTCTAGAAAGAATATGTTTATGTACAATTGAACAGGGTCGATATACAAAAGAGATACAAATATATATGTAAAGTTTCATCTGCAAGTGGGCGAATTTGGCAGTTACATGTTAGATATGAAGTTGTGTGTTTTGAATAACGGAACGAAAACATCGCTGTGGTGCAACATGTTGATTAAACAGCAGGTTTTAGCATTTGGAGGTAAAGAAGAGAGCAGGTTGTTATATCTGTGGAAAAATAGTGCACCATATACAGAGAAGAATGTTTCACAGGCAGTAAAGTAAAGCTATCTATCACAATTAATAAAGTTGAGAGTAATCTTAATGGAACTGCACCTTTGTATGATTTCATAAGCATACCAACAAAGATGACGATCATTGGATGATCTTGGCTAAGCTGACATATCTGATCAGAATCAAACTTGGAAGCTCTTTGACCCTATAAATTTAATTTCATTTCATAGTTGCTGTAAACAGATGAGAAATTAATTTTTAGAAACATGTGTACTTGAGCTATAGGCATATGAAATTTTAAGGGAGAAAAACTGAGTGGAAGAAAATAGAGATAAGATGATGTAATGCACCTTGAATCTTTCAATGTAATGGTCCTTCGAAGTGTAGGCCTTGGCTGATTTTGAAGCTGAAAGGTAGCTAGATCAGAAATTTCTGTGATCATCCCAATTACATCTAACAAAGAAGAGGAATGAAGTAAGGATATAGTGCTGTAATTCCATACGATGACAGATATTAGGTCTAATATATTTAGAGGCTGAAAATAATTGGAGGGACAAACCGATGAAACGTTTGGTTTCACCAACAAGCATAGGTAGGTCAGCGAACTGCGTGAGGCTGTAGGTATAGAGTGGGAAATCTGATGGAGCATCATGCTTCTCCTCAATCAATGTATGACATGTGATATCAATCATGAACTCTGATTCGACAGGTCTGTAAGTAGACTTAGATTTTAGAACTCTAAACCTTTTGAACGTATATATTTTTCCTTCTGTAAGCAATGATTTTTTAGACTCAACATTGTCAGCTGCAATCTCAGCATACATTGCAGTGCCCTGTGATATAAAGAGAGCAACAGGAACAAAGGGAATTTAGATAACAAATAATATAACATAGAGTGATTGTGGTTTCAAGTATGATATGGGACAGCTCTGGTACCTCAGCATCAAGAAGCACGAGGTCAACATGACGAATCGGACCATTGTCTGTTCCTCCACGATAATCCCACATCCTTGATATCCTTGTGCAAATGGTCCAATGTCTGCCTCGTGGGTTTATATCTTTAAGCATGGAGATTGACATGATCAGTTGGAGACAAAATATTGAAAGAAGGCACATACAAATAATGTAAGGCATATAATGGATCTACAACATGAGAAAGCCATTGGTGTAATGAAAGGGTAAACAGGTATTTAACAAAGGAGAATTAGTAATAGATATGGCACCATGTATAATCACAGGTAAAGTATTGGATGCTTACAAGCAAAACTAAGCATATGTACATGTAAATTATACAGAAAACTTATGATAAAGATGCAAAAACTTCAGTGTACACTATGTTTTTGGTTTTCGAACCACATGTACCATCTTCATTTTCAATCAAGATACTATGACCTTTTTTGGATGTAACTCGTGACACGGCAACATAAAGCTGCCCATGGGTGAAAACAGGAGTCTTTAAGTAAACACCAACGTTGTCAAGAGTTTGTCCTTAGCTTTTGTTTATAGTCATAGCATAGGATATTTTTACAGGGAATTGACGACGCTGGATACTAAATGGCATCTTATTTTTGACAGAAGACAGAGCTATCCTAGGTATGTAAACAATTTGGCCAATATTTTTGCCAGTTATAATAATAGCCTCAATGACAAGGTCAGCAAGGTTTTTAACAATAAGACGCGTTCCGTTGCATAATCCTTCTGGTTGGCTAAGGTTACGTAATAACATGATAGGAACGCCTTTTTTTAACACAAGCTCATGTTCTGGGAAATTGTTAAATTTAAGCGAATTAAGGAACTCGATAGGGTACAGCAGATCTGGATCCCCAACTGTGTCTGTTGATTTACAAATCGTGTCAGAGCTCAAGTACTGTTTTTCTTCACCTGGAACAAGGGACAAAACATATGAGTTCACCTCATCAGCAATGTCATTTGTAGGCGTTAATATAGCGCGCCTACACAGATATGATGGGTCAGAAAATCGCGCTTTAAAATCTGGGTAAATAGAAGCAACAATACAAGCAATCTTATCACTATCTGTATGCAGTAAAAAATTAGAAGGTATCTCTATCCATGTCGCCTCAGATTCATTATCATGTTTTTCAGCAGGTATTTTGCCTTCTCCAATATCAAGCACCCATTTGCTAAACTCAGCAATCTCAGATTGCACAGCGATATCAAGATCAGGTGATGAGAGTCTCATATTAGTCGTTAATTTTAAGACTTTCACATGATGCCAGAGCGCAGACTTAGTAATGGAAGCACTAACTATTTCAGCTCTAGTACCGCCTTCTATAACAGGAAGAATTTGTCTTAAATCACCACCAAGGACAATCACTTTGCCACCAAACACAAGCTGTTTTGCTTTGGGATCTTGTCCACTCATGATATCACGGAAAGTTCTATCTAAAGCTTCAAAACATTTCCTGTGGGTCATTAGAGCTTCATCCCAGATAACTAATGAGGTTTTAAGAATTAGCTCAGCTAGCATGGTTCCTCTTTTGATGTCACAAACAGTAGCATCATCAATATCAAGGGGTATTTTAAATCGGGAATGAGCAGTTCTTCCACCAGGTAAAAGTAAGGCTGCGACACCAGAGGATGCTACAGTGAGGGCAATTTTTCCTTTGGCTCTTAAAAATGATATAATTGCATTCCAAAGAAAAGTTTTTCCAGTACCACCAAACCCCGAAACAAAAAAAAAATCCAGGAATCTCATTAGAGGCACAATTAACTATTTGTTCAAAACTTTCCATTTGTTCTGGATTTAAACAGCTACACAAAGATGCTGATTCCATTTGTAATTCAAATAAGTTGTAAGACATCTCATCATCTATAAGTCTATTAGCGAAAAATTGCGGAGGTTTTTGGGCCTTGGCAGGTAAATTATAGTCTTTTATATTGGCTCCATGCTTACAAAGTAAAGTAGAGATTTCATCAAGAATCATGTCTTTTAGTTCAGGCAAAGGAAGGCTGAAATTTGGGTTCCGTAAAGTTTCTTTCAGTCGACGCTGGATGTCATCTCCTAAATAAAACCAAATTTTTTCAAAGAGCGAGAATTCATCTTTGACATCACAAAAGAGCAACATAGTAACAAAAAGTTGTCTGAGCTGAGGTGATGAACCCCATGTAATTGCCTCATTAAACGCGTTAAGCCACTCACTGTCATCTTCTAAAAGACCGCGAGCTGCACATGTTTCTTTGAACGTATTGTAGACTATTCCTTCATAAGTCTTAATGTCTTCGTAACTTTTTGCACCTTTGACAATCATGAGTAACATTCTTAAAAAGTATCGTTCTCCGACGCTGGGATGCACAAAATATAGACGTCCTATCTTAAAACCATGGCGTCTTTCGTTCCACACTCTATCGATTTCATCCCATGTAAATAACGTAGGATATTCACAATAAGTTAAATTTTTTCCTTGCTGGTATTTTTGGTTAGCTAAAAACCATTGCGTTAGCATAGTTCGTTTCACACGCTCATTGCCCACGATTGCAGATAGATTATCAGTATCTTTGTAAGTCACCCAATTTTCGTTAGGCAAATGAACAGGGAGGCGTTCTACAGCCGGGACATGTACATGTATTTCATAATCAAATAAACGCCAACACGCATCTTGCTCACAGATATATCGACAATCTAAGTATTCTTTTACTTCATCGATAGTTCTAGTCGTAGGATTCATAGGCGTATCTTGACCCCTTTGTATCCGCTCAATATAGACTTTTGCACAGTCAGGACCTTTCGTAACATATTTGAACAAATATTTTAAAACATGTGTCCTGTTACAATACTCAACATTAATATGAGCCTGGAACTTTTTAAGGAGGGTCATGTTATAAGGCACCACCCATCGGTTATCTAAATCGGCGTTTCCTTTCCTAATGTATCTCCCATTATCAGAACGTTTGTATATAGCAAAGCCTTGGTCGTCGATTCTAGTTTCATCGGAAAATGGTTTCGGATAGCCTTTAGAGCATATGCCGTTTTTCATACAAGGACAATTTGGGTTTTGTGCACCACAAGGGCCATGCATCATATGTTCTGCAATGAGAGCATAGCCGAGGGGGTCAAGCTTTGGATCTGGGATCTCAGCACTAATGAAAGAATCTATGTACTCAGCTGTAGGAACAGGTGCAGCGTGGCGGAGCCATAATAGCATATGCGCATGCGGCAAGCCACGTTTTTGGAATTCAACAGTGTGAAGCACTAATGAATGGGAGCAAGTGCAACAAAAGGTAAGCGAAGAGAAACACAAGAAAGTTGTGTAAAAATGATAAAAGAAACGAAAATAAAATGAGTGGGAGTTAAAGATAGAAGTGCAAGAAACAAAGAGGAAGCACACCTGCATTAATAGGACCAAAGGCCATATCACTTTTGATATCTCCAAGCATCTCTTGTAACTTCATGTGATACACCCTAACAACAACATCGGCTCTATCAGTGTGCTTTTGACCACGCTCAAATCTAAGGGCTTCACCAATTTCAGGCCATTTTGGGTTGCACGTGAAAGTTAAAAATATGTCAGTAACACCATAGACTCTAGTGATGACAACCGCATCATGAAAGTTTTGGATCATGTATCGTCTACCCCCAGTATGGCTCGCAGGAAGATACGTACGCTTACCCACAACATCGCCATCTATAGAACCGTTTGTCACAGCATCAACAATTCCTTGGAATTGTTCCACTCTAAGTTTGTCCTGATTGTCGATGATCCATTGTAATCTATTCTCATCAATACAAGCCCGGGCATCAACCTTAGCCTGCGAAGATAATCTACCACAGCAAAGATACGGGTTTTGTTGGTTTGCTCTATAGTGAAAGCAATAACGATAGTAATCTTGCATTGTCATTTTATTCCGAGCATTCGGCCTTGTCAGATCAGCACCTACATAAAGGACACCTACTTGAAACCACGTTCGCCGTATGGGAATAATAGTGGATATTGCAAGGCCATAAGAGCAGGATGAAGTATTGATATCTGGCGAAGGGCATCACCAAGACAATCGACTATTATGTCACGTTTAAAAGTATCGAGTGAGAAATCCCCAACCACTAATAAAGCGAGTTCATCGCATGTTGGAAGGTTATATTGCACAGGGTCACCATCACGAGCGCCAATAATTCTAATCGCCAAATTTTCTTCAGGGTATTCTTTTAATCGATCTCTTGCCATTCTAAATTTTTTCACTAAAGGGTTATATTCGTCTAACATCCGTAACAAGCCTTTGATGATCTCTTTATCTAACTCATGTTCTAATGCTTCAGATGGATCTAACGCATGGATCCTGTTTGTCACTTCGTTTTCAGTATCATAGATGTAAAGCTCAATGAAACGCGGGGTCTGACCACCACTTGGAAGCAAAGATCCAATACGATGGTGAATTTGCCCATTAATACGGAATACGTATGGACCTTGGCCTCTGTTTATAGCATTATCTATTCTAGCACCCATTGAGGTAAAAGCAAACAAACAATTATATTGTCGTATTTGTTTCAGAAATTTCTTGCATCGAGGATCGTCATCGTATTTTAAGAGGTCTTGTAAAAAGGGTGGACGTTCTATAAATGGTGGGATTTGAACTTTCCCACCTTTACAACATAGGTTGTAAACCGGTCCCTGTCCTCTAGCAGTAGACGATCCTCGTACAAACTCTACATACCAAAATAAAGCATGGCAATGTTCGCATTGAAATTCCGGAGATGCAAAATATGATCTCCCGCGATAAGTCTCTGCGCACCGGGAAAACACACAATGAAACATAGTAAGACACAGTGCCATGCGTTGAGATTTAAAAAGGCCAACGACAATCCTATATATGGATCTATACCTTTTAAATAATCTATATATTCCTGTGTGAAGCGCGCATATAGGTTAGTCACAACACAACCCTCGCTCGGTCCTATGAGCAAAATAAGGCAATGCATCACATTAAGCAATCCCAATAGGTAACGAAACTAACCATAACGTTATAAAATCTACACCAGAACTACCTGGTAGTTTCAAACAGCGATGGTTATCTAACCTTCGGCGCTTATGCCGATTGTCCGTTGTCACATCAGGAGGCAAAGATGGGTAGGCAACGTCTCCTATTCATGGCCGATCCCAGCCAAACAAAGACAAAAGGGGGGAGGGGGCGGAGAAGATACATAAATAGCAATTTATACAGCGGAAAAGACAATATAAAGCATAAGTAGCGAAATATGAGGTAGGGCACATACTTGGCCTACTACGTGAAACCCGAGGCATCGATGAATTCACTATTAACTTGAATGGTTGCCAAAAAAACAGGAAAGAAAGAACGATGAAACAGGTGGGCAAATAAACAACATAGTGTAAAAGAGCTAAAATAAGCTGGCAGTCAACAAGCTATCTCAATAACGAGATATAACATATAAAAACACAAACCACCTATTTTGTATATATACGTATAGGACTCACCACAATAAAGCGTAACGAAGGAAACAACATGGCAGGTAATAAAACAATTATCTTATTAATAAACATGCAAGGAAACAAGAGAAAGCTTACATGACAAATATTACTTATAGGCTGATATGAGCAATCATAAAAACAAAGCAGATGTTTAGAACCATGGATAGGCAGAAAGGATGTCAGGAAGAGGTAATTGGCAAGGTTCACTCATATCGTCAGCAAACCTATCCTGAAAATGAACAAATGGATCAACAACACCGGCCCAACTCACAGCGCCAGCTGCGAGCTGAATAGCGCGGTGTGCTACTCTCCTATAGTACAACAAGGCTTGATAACTGTAATCAACGACCAAAAAACCATAAAGACCTTGTAGGTAACTTACAGCCTGGAACGCTGCTTGCTCATAAGGAGCCATATAAGTTATATGAGGACAATTCCAAAAAAAGACATGCTGACCAGTAACTTTTGTGCGCAAAGGTGGCAATTCTATCTCTACACCAGCTAGAACAGATCCATCATGAGCGACCTCAGACAAATAATAAGCAGATACCGATTGGCACCGACTGACAACAGCCTGTAACAAAGAAATGTAGGACGCACCCACTACAAACATCCTACCATACAAAAGTAAAAGGAAATGAAAAAAGTGTGAAAAAAACGAAGGGTCAGCAACAGTGATAAGAAGAACTGAATACAAGATATAGCAACATATAATAATGTAATCAACAAGTAAATAAGCATATCTATATGAAGACTTACCTTAAATAGTGGAAGGTCACCTGAATAACTAAGATATAAAGGCCAGTAAGCAACCAACAAGCCGGAAAACCAGAATCCTAAACACCTCGCACACAGACGGAAGCAGCGACAAAGATGAAACTCATACACCTGCAAAGCATACCAATTTATATACCAAATATAAAAGTACAATAGCAATTATCCAAAAGAATGTAGACGGCCAAATGAAGCAATCGCCAATTCATATGCGAAAATAACAAAATACGACATCCACACCAGTAAACAAATGAAGCAATCGCCAATTCATATGCGGAAATAACAAAATACGACATCCACACCAGTAAACAAGCGCGAGGGGATAGTGTATTAACCATCGGGCACAACGGGAGGGGGGGGGGGTAACTGGGAGCAAATTTTCATAATGGATTACAACACTCAAGCTAACATGTTTTCATTGATGTGTAAGAAATCAACAAAGAGGTACATATCTTATAGGATCTAATCTGCTATTACCCCACAACACCAATAGGCATATAAACAGCATAGAGCATCGAGCAGGAACCTTATCTGAAAACCATGGACAATTAAGTAACAACCAATTCCTGATATAAACTTGTATCATTCATGTAGGAACCCTCTTCCAATAAAATAAGTAATCATACTCATGCAAGCTCTAATAATATAAAAATTAAATCAATAAATAAGTAATCATATCTATGGGAAACCTCACCTTCAACAAAAGCAGATAGGCTGATTCTGAGATGCCTAGATCAACAATGAACAAAGGAACCAGCAAACGAAACTTCCAGAGAGATTGTAGACAAATCCATGGAGCAGAACGCCGTAGACCTGCAGCACGTAGCAACCCAAAAGTAAGTTACCTTAGATATAACAACAATGCGTAAAAAAATTAGCAAACAGGGAAAACAAAGAGGAAAACAAATGTACGCATCTGAAAAGGAAAAACAAATGTAAGTGTTGACAACTAAATGGAGTAACCAGCAACTCAAAGGTAATAATATAACAATAATGAGCTTCCCTGCAGGAACCAAACCCCACGCCACAATGCATTAAGCGTGGTCATAAAAAATATATAAGAATTACACTAAGAACGTTCGAGACAAAGGGGCGGGGGACTGAGAGCATCGACACAAAAGAAAACAAAATAGCAAATATAATCAATTAGATACTAACCTTACCATGCAGCAGACATTTTGTATGGCTCCGAAAAACCTCCACAAAATGCAGGCTCTCCCACCAGAGTAAAACCGTTAGGCAGCACCACCGAACACGAATGCCAACCTTCGCAGCGCAAGCTAGGAGCCAAAACAACCAACAAATGAAATCCAAAGCAAGTCATCCGTATGGCCAATCTAACAGCCAAAATGGAAAGAGGAAAAAAATGAAAGCGGCAAGAACAGAACTCTGCAAACGCTAGGCCACAGCAAAGTCCCCATCTGTACGAACCCAAAGAGCAACCACACAATGAAAAAGGGCACGGCATACAAACAAAAAATTCGAAACCGAAAGAAGCGCCTCTAGTGCAAGCCTAGAACCCAAGAACAACAAGCAAACTGAGGCACAAACCAAATCACCCACAGAGACAACCCAGGAACCGAAATCGAACGAAGTAAACAGGAAAGCGACCTGAAGTGTACTGTGCAAACCCTAGCCGACACAAAAATCGACAACATCAAGCCTGTCCGGCCCGCGGGGGGGGGGGGGACCCGGAAAAGAACCAATAAAGTTGACACACAAGCGAAACGCGTGAAAAGAAAGAGACAGATCCACATTCGAGGTCCCCATCAGAGCCAGCACGAAGACCAGCCACACCATAACAGGCACTGAGCCATTGAAGCAATAGTAATAAAAAAACTAAAAAGACTGTCTCCACTAGAAAAGCATCGCCATGGCAGAACCTCAAAATATCCATCCGGAAACAAACGACGCCGATCTATATCCTCAAATCCGAAGAGCGGAAGGAGAGGTGACAGGAGAGAACCCCATCCACACTAAATCGCAGGAAACATATCTAAGCAGCAGCCGTTCAAGCAAGCAGGGAGGGAACGGGGAGCCAACGGGGACAACAGATCTCACCGACGGCGAGGCCAAGAAAGCAACCCGAAAAGCAACGAAGAAGCACTGAGCACACATGACGGAGCCTCCAATGGTTCACGACCTTTTACCAGGGGGCAGCACAGACAGCAGGAAGGCAGCCAACGGAGCGCAGGCACGTGGACCGCATTAATGGGGTGGTTGGCAGAAACAGCTGCACAATCGGAGCCATCGATGTGCGATCGAACGTTAAAAATAAAACGCGTGACGTGGGCAGGCTGAGAGCAGGCCTATTCAGCCAGGAATAAAGATATAGATACCTATTTTGTCTATTCTTTTACCCAGTGGTTCAACCAGTAAACTAATGTTTGGACATGTAATATCACGAACCGGACAACTGGACGGGTCGATGTCCGGTCCGGTCTTAAAAACTATGATCCAGACTGATCCAAAGTTCAAAACTACAGTTGTCATCCGGATGAAGTTTTGGACAATATAAAGAGTGCGCCAAAGAAGGAAGATGATGTCGAGGATTAGTTAGTAAAAACGACAATGCAGCATTTGAATGGGGTATAGATTACCTGACCGAAACTATTCATTGTTAGATAGAGAGACATGTGATATAAATAGATTTAAGTCTCTAGAGGATAATAGTCGTATATCATGTGTTACCTTAATTCTTGTATTTATTTTAGAAGAGGATTATAATGTATAGTGTTTAGATCTAAATCCTAAACTATTCAGCGAGACCTTCGAGCATAGGCTTGAATTGACTTGTCTTCTCCCGAGTTGAGTTGGCTTGTGTTTAATTGAGATTGGATTATTTTGGTTGTACTTCTATCCTAGTTTATATAGTCGTGCAGAAAGTAATCATGTCCTACTCAGAGTCCTAAGTGTAATCGATTTGTTTGTATCTCCCGAAGTATCTAGGATAGTTGTTTGCTTATCAGGGGATTGTTTCCAAAGTGTAGATAGATCTTTGCCCTTGAAGAATGAGTTCATGTTGTACTTACTATGGTGCTTTCTAAGCCTCGATCTCATAGAAACTAGACACATGTATAATGAATATACCATCCTTGGATAATCCTTGTATATATTCCTCATCAGTTGGTATCGAGTGTTAATTTGACGTGGTTTGCCTTGGCAGATTCTAAAGCACGTGTCATCCAAGCATGCATCATTTACTAGCCCGGCAATCTAACAATGAGTGTGATCCGATGATGCACAACGTTATCATGCAATACACTCTTCATTGACTTGGATGATATTGCAAGGTGGCATGGCGATATAGAGGAACTAGACATGACAAACTTGCAAGAGATATTCGATTGATCCAAAGTTCCAAACTACACTGGTCGGTCACGACTTGTTTCCATCACCGGATATGCCAAAAAGAGCAACCACGTGAGCTTGCATCGTCTTCTTATTAGATTGTCAACAAGTTTATGCAATTTTGGACGCTGGTGAGAATGCACCAAATTAGGTGGTCGGTGTCTGGAGTTAATATGATGAGTGACGCTCGGTGGATTCTAATCGATGTGCCACGCAAAGGTGTATAGTGGAAAATTGCAAAAAAAAAAATCCCTAAAAATCACTTGGATTTTGACTTTCCTCCCTTAAAGTTGTTTTGTCCAAAGATTTGGTTTTGTTACAAAAACACCCCTAAAAATTAAAAAAAAAATCACAAAAAATTCTAAAAAAAAACTAGAGACAATTCTAAGACCTTTTGTGGAATTTTTTTTCAAAAGTAATAGGCACCAAAGCGCATTGACTCCGTCAGGCCTCGTCGCGGTAAACCGTTGAGGGGGTTTTGGACTCCCACCTTCAACGTACATGTCAACCACACAGTTTCCTCCAGATTACGCTATTGCCATCAAGCTTCGCCATCGCCGCTCACTGTCACCACGGAGAGGCTCCTCAATGGTGAGAAGCTATAGTAGGATATACCGAATATGATGCTGGGCTGGAGCTAGTTCCTTCTGCATCCGCTCGTCCCTCCGTAGCTTGGGGCCAACGGATGAGAAGGTACTATTGGAGGGAAATACCCTAGCCTACAGACATTACTAAAGGGCCACCATCAAGAGCTCCTCCGGAGCCCTTGGGCTCTGGATCCCTGGCCAGAGGTTCGGCTTCTAAAGACTGTGAACCCCTCTGACCACTGTCTCTCAAGACAGGGGAAGTTGCTGGTCTCCAGAAGGGATTGTTGGGGGGTCATCTTTAAAGATCCCCGACACCTTTAGCCCCATCAGCCTATGCCTGTGAAATCTCGGGTCCCCGAAGGGCTCTCAGATCTCCAGGCGCCGGAGCTCTCCAAAGCCCCAACCTCCCGGAGCCCTAGTCCTCTCAAGCCTTGGCAAGCTCTCTGAAGCCCAGGAAGTGGGACATCAAGCCTTGGAGGAAAATCAGTCAGAAGGGGCTCACGAGCTGTCCTCTGCCTGCAAGGAAGTGACTGGCATTTAATACTGGTGTAAGTGGAGGTCATCCTGATATTCAGGACAGCGCGACGTCGTGCCGCAATTGACAATCGGCAAAGTATTGCACCCTCTAAGTCACCTACACTACTGTATTTGCTATGGTAAATAATATCTTCTAGTTATGGGTAAATATATTCTGCATGAACCCAGACTGCGCAATTCGACTAGCCCCAAGTCCCTGTAACATGACGGTAACTTGGATCGCTATCTTTATAAAAGCATATTTATATAGTTACATCCCGAGTGATACTATAAATACATATCCATGACCATCAGGCCAGGGACGAATCTTTTGGTGATAAACACATAAGTATTCCTTCCTCTCTACTTCCTTACCAAGCTTAAGTATCCTCTCTAGATAAGATTCTCACCGCACTTATTCATGGAACACATTTCCTTGCACTAACTGTTACTCCTTTTGCATTTGATAATTTTATGGTATAAGTATGAGAAATAAGAAGAAATGGGCATTAAGTTATAACTGTAACAAATAAGTTCTAATATCATGGACTTAATTTTCATTGTTGCACCTAGCTGCACCTATTTGTACCAGATTGTTGAAACAAAGCTTTGGTGAAGTCCAGTTTGCTAAACGAGGCAGGATCTGAGAAGAGAAAAATGACGAGAGGAACAACAGGAGTAGCCAGAAGCAACTAACTCCAGATCTACATGCCAGAGTGAAATATCATGTGCAACCATCACGCCCATGGACCAGATTTGTGGGATTTTTCTCCTCTCATGAGAACCCTATGCAGCAGATGAGGAGGGGAAAATGTTACTTTTTTTACACGAGAAGTGATTATACTCAAGCAGGTAGGCGCATCGGGCTTAGGCATTTGATTTTGTGCGCCTGAGTCCGGCAACTGCTCCCAGGCAAATGGCATCACGCAGAAATCTCAGGGTTGCAACCAAACAAGCATTTGGTATCTCACAGGCAAGGGCTCAAGCCAGGCAACTTGGTTGAGGGCGGCAATCAAACAGACCCTAAAAAGCAGAAGAATTCAAGGCATTGCCTGTGTGTAGGTGTGGTACATCAAAATCTGCTATGCTCTTTGCTCTTGGATCTTGTAACTTCATTGCTTCAGAGTTCATAACCTTGGACTCCAGAGCACAGACTCCTTTGGAAAATATCCACTGGATTGCTACCACAATATGCTTGCAGATTTGCTTAACATGCAACATGATTTGAGGCTAGATCTGAGGCAGTGGTATTTTCTTATCCCTGGTCTTTTTTAGCGTATATTAAGCATCACAGTCGGGTTTTAATTCTAATCAATTGTAATAATCGTGTTATCACATTCTGTTATTGCTAAGAACCAACTGCGATAAGAATTTTCATAGTCGGTTTCATAACTGACTGTGATAGTCGGTTTGAAAACTAACTACAATACAAGTTAAGAACCACCTACAATGAACTTTTTTTACCGGTGGTTGCACAAAGCTACTGAGCTATTTTCTAACATATATGTGTCATGACCAAGGTTGTCAGGATCTCGATACGGATCCTAGAATCTTATAAACGATACTATCAAGTTAAAACGATACCGATTCCACCATATATATTAAATTCACAGTATCATGATCTTACATGAGAGTTTTATACGATCCTAACAAATCACTAAGATCCTACATAGTATCCTGATTACAATACTAAATGAGAGTTCTATAAGATTCCACGTAATCGCTAAGATCTATGCATAATTAAGTTCCTATATAGTATCCCGATTTTACGATATTAAATAAGAGTTCTATAGGATTCCACATAATCGCTAAGATCTATACATAATTAAGTTTTATAGTTTAATCTAATATTAGTTTGTATCTCCATAATCTATGTTTAACAATATTTTATACTTGTTAAATGTATTTTTAATATAAAAAATAAAAATCTCATAGGATCGTGATCCCCATTCCTACTTGAAAAAAAAAATCTTACTTAGAACCCCTATCCTAAAAACCTTGGTCATGACTACATAAGTGAAACTACGGGAGGAGTAGTTGATGCAAGCTAAAATTAGGGATGAAAACGGACGAGAACGGTCGGGAAAACTCTCTAACCGTTTTCACTTTCATATTTTCTCTGCCGGACGGAAATGAAAACGGGATAAAAGGGAACGGGAAAAAACAAAAACGATCGGACATAATCGGAGGGTCGAAAACGAACCAATCCAATTGGGAAAATACCGGTATCGGTCGGGATTTGAAACATAAAATGGAAACACCGACCTACAGAACCATCAAAACATGTCAATATGCATAAGTTTAACATTATCTCCAGATAACACTGAATTAATAAATTTAATGAACCAATCCAATCAGCAAGTCGCATTAAAGTAAAAAAATGTCATATGATTTTTCGATTCACATGATATATCATTTTTTATTAATATTTGACTCAAACAATACAAGATATGAAGATACAACAACATAAACCTTAGGACCGAGCAGTAGCTCGGTTGGTTCGCTCCCAGTGGCAGACTGACAGGGACGACCAGTCGTGGGTTTGATCCCTAGGATCGACCTATGAGCCTCATTGGGGTTTTTTTCTTAGTAATTAGGGGTATGCACACACGTGCCCGTTTAGCGAGAATATATCTGTAACGTGTATGCTTAGGACATGCACGTGTGTGCGTGCGTTAGGCGTGAGTGTGATGTAAGTGAGTTATGTACGACATGTTTTGTACCCCTCTGAAAAAGAACCACATAAATCTTAACTCGATGCTCGAGCATATAATAAACATAAATGATAAGTCTCGACCAAAGACATAAGTGAGCGTAGGGGTGAAAACGGACGGAAACGGTCGGAAAAACCCCTACTGTTTTCACTTTCACATTTTCTCAGCCGGACGGAAACGAAAACAGGATAGACAGGAACGGGAAAAAACGAAAACAGACTGAAAAAAACAGGATATAACACCAGGACGGAACGAGATTTTCCCCATCCGTTTTCATCCTTAACTAAAATTGACGCCATCCCAACAGAGCCAACTGGCACAACAGAAGAACCAACAACACTGTGAGTTGACACATGGCATTGATTGACATCGACACCTGTACCGGATGAACATGCCATGTGGAAACCAACGCGTCATGACCATCAAGAGTTGTTGAGACCACTGTCTTTGACAGCCACACACTGGACTGCTCAAATCCTTGCATCCTCTGTTTTCCAATTAAACAATTCTAGATGCCGGATTCTACTAGGCTAATCTTAGCGTACGTTAACATTGGCAGAGACAATTGTTTTCTTTGATCTCAGGTCGTTAACTTGAGGAAGGATTTCTTAATTGCTTCTTAACCATCCAAGCTTGCGGATTTTTCCACCTGATGACAAATGCATGTGATGCGAAACACTTACCATGACCGCCACCAGTAGTTTAAATTCTGTTAAAAGAGCATGCGCTGGACTGTCAAAATCCTTCCAGACACACAAGCACAGTTTATTCGATCATACTAGTACCACTTAATACAGGTTGTTGATGCCAGATTCATGCCAGGCTAGTTTTATCCTACACTCTGCACAACCACAGGGACGGCTGTTCTTTTCCGTCTCGCATAGGTCGATACTACGGGGCCAAAATGCAGGTACATAGATAGGTAGCCTGGACTGGATCTTGCTTGATGTCTTCTCCTCGGGCCGGTCACGGGGTGGTGATGTCGTGGATGCTCTTGCGCTTGGTGTCGCCGCGGCTGGTGGCGTTGGCCTGGCGGATGAAGTACTTCTGCGCGTGGCTCGCCACCTGCGTCGGCGTCCGCGTCTTCACCGACCACCGCGATATGTTCCGCCAGTCGCCGCGCCCGTACTTCTCCAGCCCCTCCAGAAATAGCCTGCACAAGCATAGTAACGGGGAGAAAATTTGAGTAAAAAAAGAGAAAACTCGTGGGAGACCAGGGTTCGATTGTCGGTCAGAAGGGCACGGTGGGCCAGGGAGGTGATCCGACGTGGAAAGATCCACAGAAGTATCTAGAACCTTGGAGAACGGACGTCGAATAACAGGGGAAACGGACAAAAGAGTACAAAGTGGTTTCAGATTTTGACGTCGCAACTGCGGCGCGCGCGTACCTGTGCTCCTCCTCGGTCCACGGCACGCCGCGGCGGCGCTCGTCTCCGCTCCCTCCTCCGCGGCCGCGGCCCGTCCCCGCGCGCTCTCCGGCGGTGGCGTCGTCGTCCCAGGAGCCCGGGGCGTCGACCATGCCGCGCTCGATGAGGTCGACGTCGGCCAGCAGCGCCTGGTAGTGGTCCCAGGCCTCCTGCGCCGTGCGCCCCGGCAGCCGCGACGCCACCATCGCCCACCGGTTCGGTACGTGCTCCGGGAACGCCACCAGCGCGCTCTCGAACACCTTGTCCTCCGCCTTGCTCCACGGCCTGCTCGGCGGCGGCAGTACCTCCTGCACCATCCCCGCCGCCGCCCACGACGGCGAGGACGACTGCCCGCCCATGCCGTAGTAGAAGGCCATTGCTACGCACGTGTCTTGATGGCTGGCTGGAGCTGGGTCACTCGACAGAGGTGGACGTGACAACTTTGCCGTCCTTAGGCAGAGGCTGCTGTTTGCGATCGATCGCCTTTGGTTGTTGGATCTTGGCACAGAACCGAGGCCGTAGCCGCCTTTTATAGATTTGGAGGGGGGCCGGTGGCCGGGCTGCGATTCTGTGTGTTCGAGCACACGTTTTGGGTGTGAGGGCCGTGGCGTGGCAGCGGATAAGTGTACGCGTGGCCCGTGCCGCGCCCGCCACCATGGTGGTTAAGTGTACTCGTTAACTAATGGTGGTTTAGAATAAAGGTGCGGGGAAAGGAATCATTCATGGATTTCTAGTATATTAGTGATGGTTTACGGAGGAGGAAGACGAGTCACTCTCTCGCTGATGCTTCCACGGAATAGCAGGGTGTAAAGGAGGGAGGAATCTGGATGCAGCCCTTCTTCGTGTTTGGTTGGGTTGGGTTTGTTGAGTTTCCTCTTTTGGTAAACACACTGTGGACCAGGGGTTCAGTGGAAGCTGAAAGCGGCATGTGGTTTGACTTCGATGACTACCCATGTGGCTGTTGATTTTATTTAATTTTTATATAGACAATTGATAATTGATTGTTTATTGATAAAGTGCCGCTATACAGATATTCAAGCTATAACAAATCTGTCACTAGTGAAAAAAAGACTATTAATGACGGAAGATAACTATTACTAGTGATGGATTTTGCATCCGTCATTCTGAATATGTTATTAATAAGAAGTCATTAGTGATGGGTTATGACTCGTTATTAATGAGATCATTAGTGATTGGTCGTAATTGTTATCCACGGGTCGTAATCTTGATCTGTCACTAATAACTGATGAATATTTTTTTTTGTTTTATAGACAAAAAATAGTTAACATATATATTTTTTCACCAAGCCATCCTAACGTAGTCATATCGCATATTCCCCTCAGAAGTCACGCTATTTTTTATAGCATTTTCAGTCTTTGTATTACGTGGGAATCAAACCCATGACCTCTCATCATGCGCAAACTCCCTTACCACCTCACCTATGACATAGTTATGATAAAAACTAGATATTTTATCTTTTTGACCTTCTTTGCTGAAGGTCATTGGTGACGGGTCAGAATCTTGATCCGTCACTAATGACTCATTTTACCAAATTTCGTCGAGGGTTATAATTTACATATGATTTTTTTCATTCAAATTTGTCTTACTATTTTATGAATTTCTGAATATCTCATGCAAACAATCGTATGTTGTTGCATTTTGTGTTGTGACCCGGAGTGCCTTCGGTAAAATAGACATAAATTTTATATACGCATTCCGCTTTTAATGTTTTATACTGTACAGACATCTACAGAAAAAGTTACATCCGTTTTTCCCTAATTTTGTTGGGTTTAGCAAATTTTTTGAGGCCAAATTCGGCCTGAAAGATTGAGTTCTCGCCATTTGATGTTTCTACATCGTTTTTAGAACACGCGTTTGTGTCTATAGTTATTACCCTTTACATCAAATTTGAGCAGAAATGTACAATGATTTCTATTTTAGTGCTGCTAAGAAAATAAAAAAATAAAAAAATATAGCATCGTGCTACACACATATTTATTATATAGGCATTCTACGCATAATTGCTACTTATATGCACTTTACACAATTGCTACTTATATGCACTTTCCTTTATTTCATAGGTCTTCTAATGCCAATTCTAGTTTGCTACTTATATGCGCTTTCCTTTGTTTCATAGGTATTCTAATGCCAATTCTAGTTTGAGATTCTTCGTAGCTCAAAACATGCAGTAATTAAGCAGTAAACACTTTTATTTGACTTAAATTAAATACCATGCAACCTCACACTCACATGAGCTTGGCTGGTCACCTAAACACATCAAGCATAACTTTTGTAATGCCCTTTATTTATTTCATATATCACTATATTAAAGTTTGCAAACAATATAGAAAACAGAACACATAAACATAATATGAAAAAAAACATCAATATTTAGAATATTTGGACACTACAATGCACGGTAATGTGGATTACATGTACATCAAACAACAATCTCATGTACTAGATACTAACAAAAAATCACATTCAAACATCAAACAATAATACCATCATGTAACTGAGACTGGGCCAAGTATTTGTGAATATCGTCATTAATGACATGTCATAACTTGATTCGTCACTAATTACAGGCCTCGGATAACCCGTTACTGATGAGTTGGTTATTAGTGATGAGCCACAATATGACTGAGTTAGGATGACTCGTCACTAGTAACTTATCTAAGATGATCCATCACTATTATCATCAGTGACGGATCATATTACAATATATCACTAATTACTACTCATTAGTGACGAGTCTATATCAAATCTCGATCAGATGGCATATTAGTGACGGATCATAGTGGGACCTTTCACTAATAGGTTCTTCAGTAACGGGTAACAATGATCAATTACTAATTTTATGTCTCCTTTATCTGTTTTGTATGTATTGTGTGTACACAATTGATAAATAATAGGTTCTTCAGTAATGGGTGTATGTAGTGTGTGTGCACAATTGATAAGTAATAGGTTCTTCAGTAATGGGTCACGACTGATGAACGTTTTTCATATTTTTTAGACAAAAAACAAAAAAAAATATTTTTTACCCAAATCATCCTAACACATAGGCCCATCGTATATGCCCCATAAACCACGTCATTTTTCAAACAGTTTTCAGTCTTTACGCTTCGTGGGAATCGAACCTGCGCCCTCACCTCGCGTGTGAACTTCTTACCACCTCAGCTATCATAATGTAACCTTCGTTGCCGAAAGTCATAGGTAACGAATTATAACTGTGACCTGTCACTGATGCAAGCCATAGGTGATGGGTCATACTTATTGATGATTATTTTTGCTAAATTGTTGACTATTGAATTACTTGATACTGAATTCATTGAATTGTTTATTACTGAATTTTGATTTACATATATTTTTTTCAACCAAATATTTTATGAATTTCTGAATATCTCGAGCAAACGATCGCAATTTAATAGGCGACCCAGAGTATCATAGGTAAAACAGGCATAATTTTTACATACGGACTCCGATTCTGATATTTTTTTTACTTTATGGACATCTATAGAAAAAGTTATATTCATTTTCGCCCACTTTGTTAGGTTTAATGAATTTTTGAGACTAAATTCGGCCTAAAAGATTGAGTTCTTGCCTCTGAAGTTTCTGTACCATTTTCGAAACGCACGTTTATATCCATAACTGTCACACCTTACATCAAACTTGAATAGAAATATATAATGATTCCTATTCTAATACTGTCGATGTGAGAAAAAATAAGAGAAAACTAAAATAAAAATAAAAAATATTTATGCACATGCGTGCATGTAACAGGTCCATGCATTGTGCCCTATGAAATAGATGGTCGAACCATGCATGCAAGCTCATCAATGTTTCAATACATTGTATCTCATCTAACAAAAATCATTGTATATGTTATAGATATTTTCAACATGACACCAATTAAGTACAATATATCTTTTTAATGGATGGTAGAAGTATTATTTTTCTAATGGTTCATGCATCTACAGTCATACATATGCACAAGGTTGTGGTGGCTACAAATACATATCTACAACACTTGTTCAAATGAAATTTGCAGTGGACCACTAACTTCTTGAACATTGCCCAGGATAAATCCTCGGATCTGAAAAATCTCTTATAATAAGTTATTAGTGACAGGTCGTAACAGTGATCCCATCGCCAATAAAATTATTAATGCTACATAAGAAAAATAAGAAAATACTTTCATTAGTGACGGGTCACACAATTTAACCCGTCACTAATGATTAGTCTAGGATGATCCGTCACCGATAAGTCGTTATAGCTAACATGTGCACTTATGATTGGTCTACGATAACTTATAACTAATGATTCATCATTAGTTATGGACCATAATTATAACCTATTATTATTTTCATTATTGATAAGTTATGTTACGACTCGTCATTAATTTCATATCTCCTTTATTTATATTTTACGTAGTGCTCAACGCAACCATTGTTTTTTTACGGCGCTTTTAGAGAGAACGGAGTTTCATTCGTATTTGATATGCATCCGCATTGTGTGCCGTAGTTGCACCGGCCAACCACAGATTCCCCTGAATGGTAGTCGGTAGATACATAAAGACGGGGAGCACAGATTCAAAGATTTGATGAGCACGAAGCCGTCAGCTTTGGAACAACCTTTGAAGGAATCCTGGACCAAAGAACCCCGAATCGGATGTTTGCATCATCGCCAAAGCGCTATCCGGCGCCTGCTACTCAATCGTTCTCTTGCTCAGATACAAGGTCCCATGCATACATGTGGCGCCGCACATCAGAACACCTCCGCGTAGTAAGATTTGATTAGCAAGCCGCTTGGCGGCAGGATGGCTGGCAGGAAATGGTTCCACATGTGCTCCAAATGGTGGCCGCCACATTTGTCCTTGGGCCCACGCCGAGTTGAAAGACGTTGGCATGATGCACCGGCTTTCGCTGTGCTCATGTTTATCCAGTATGGTCGTGGGTTACAGTATCAAGCAGGTGTGGTGCAGGCGTGCAGCTCAAGAGTGGCTTGTCTTTTTCCTAGAGAAATGTGAATTCGCTGCTGTAAAATCAAGCCGGGGTCCAGGAGACCATGAAGGATAATGTACATATTGTTAGCTTTGCGCATAATCTAGTGTGCTTGCATTGTGCGTTATTGTGGATGATGACGGGAGTTGAAAGCCACGCAGGACTCCAAGGACCGGAAAGGACGTGATTGGTTGGGCTGCTCCTGTCGAGCCGCGTCTGCTCAGTCGTATACGATGCAGTAGTCGAGCTTTTGGATGCTCGGACAAGCTTCCGGCGCTTGCACCTGCTCGTACAGTTGCACACGTGCGTGCAGGACGAGGGAGACGCGGGAATCGGCTGTAGGTGAGATGTAGGCCCGACGGATACAGCCGGTTGTGTGCTGATCCACTCGTTAGCAATAGCGAGCCTTCTCATGCAGTTTTAGATTCAGCCTACCAAACACAAACTCAATTTCAATCTACATCTGCTCATCCAACCAACCAAACACTCTTCTTTTCTAAAATATAACTTCCCTATCCTACTTCCTCTCATCCAATATATACGATACAGCTATATAAAATCTCATAAAGTAACCAAACACATCAAAAGAGATCAGGGAGACACGGCACCGGCGTCACTTCCATCGGTGATTCGTGATGTACGAATGTATTCTTCCGGACCATGGGCCCCTTGACCCCCTTTTGTACGCGAGCATAAAGGACTACTACTACTTAAGATTAACATGACGGTAGCAGGACAACATATTACTGGATAGTCCTTTCTGGCACGTTTTTTTATCATCTAAGAAACAATAGGGGTATTTAATTCCATCATCTAAAAAAATAAACAATAGGAGTATGAATTTAGTCGAGCGCACTTGCAACCAATTATTTGTTGTCCTAACGGTAGCCATAGCTGCAAGGCATCGCGCATGATGCTTTGCTTTGAACATTCAAATGGAGATTCAGCTCGCTTGCGTTTTTTAGTCTTTCCTTGCTAGTCTTGGCTACGTTTTTGTGTCGTCAGTGGCTTAGTGATATGCGATATGCGCATTCCTGTGGCGATTATTTCGCAGAGAGAACGAGCGAGCTAATAAACGACGCTTGTCCCTTTCTTTGATCTTGCAATCGTGTCCTACGGGTGGCGGATTGGAAGTCTTCCACAGCCCAACCTTGTGTCTTTCTTTGCATGCCTTGGTAACCATATATTGCAAGTCTCAGCCGCCATGGTTTTCCTATTTCAGGGAGGCATTGCCAGCTCGTATTTCAGCACGTTCCGGAGTACTGCTGCGCTGCAGAGGATTTTTAAAAATAATATTATTTTATTAGAAAATTACAAAAATAATATCAAAAATCCAATATTTTCATAAATAGTTACTTGTCAGAACTCCGTATGCCGACATGTTAGGTGGCAATGGGCCGTAGGGACTGTCGGCATTTTGTGTGCCAACATGTCCTGTGTCCCGTAAACGATATTCAAATAAAATTCATAATTTTTTCATATACGTCGGATGAAGATGATCTTTATATATAAATTGTACCTATAGTTAAACACTATTCCATTTGAATCTGTTTAAATGTTTTAAAAAGTTATAAATTTTAGATATGAAAACTAGATCTGAAATTTCTAGCTATTTTTTGGACAACTAAACTGGTTCAATGGAAAATTGTTCAATTACAAAACTGCAGATATTATCGATAGGTATAATTTTTGTATAAAGATCATCTTCATCTGAATTATAATATTTTAATATTGTCTGTAGGACATGGGACCTACCAGCACTCGACCCTGTCGGCACTCCACGTACCGACGTATACTTATTTCTCTAAATATCAGATTTTGAGTATTATATTTCAAGTTTTTAATAAAATAATATTATTTTAAAAAAGTTCCGCTGCAGAGGCCGCAGCTGTCCTTACCATAGATGCCGCGGCCGGCCGGAGCGCACCCTGTCGGCGAGGGGGCTGCTATGTCCGTTGCCGTGTTCCCTGTGCCAATGATTATTCGATCTCGTTTGGGGAGGGGGGGGGGGGAGCGATCGCCCGAAAAGACTCTTTGTCGCGGTGCGGATCTAGTCGGCGCCACCTCACACCTGGGCAGCCCCCTTTCGTACCGATTGGGGTGCCGCCTACCTCAGACCCGGCGCGGGCCCACCGCCCGCAGCCAAACGAACAGTGCGAAGGTGCGATGGAACGCGCGGGTGCGGATTGGATTCGCTACGCTAACTCCTCTGTGGACTCTCTCTCTCTCCCCCTCTCTCTGTCCCCAGAGATTCCCCGGACGATGGGACTTGGCGATTTTGATGCCTCACATAGACAGGAAAAGGATCCGTGCATTGGCAATTCACAACAGAAGATCCTTGCATTGGCTAAAACAGGAGTTATCCGAGAAGAACCGAAACATGACATATCTGCATCCCGTACAGGCTTCCATTGGACAATGCTGAATTAGTCAGTCGTCCATTCCACGATCACCTGAGTTACGAAACAGCTCATGTGTTTGCGGTAAATCGTTCTTCTTTACTTTTAGCCATGGATGGTGTTTCTTCTTCCTCCCCTTCTGCTGTAGAGCATTCCAATTTTGGATGTCGGCACAAAAAGAAAAAAGAAAAAAACAGTGGACCACACGGGCAGGAAGAAAAGAGCTGGCGGTCATTTGAAAAAAAAAATACAAAAATAGACTATTATCGTCTATTGAAATGGCAACATCTTTAAAAAAAAATGTAGCCCTTTTGACGAGCAATAGATTAAAAAAATGGAGTATTATATTTTATTACTCTCAAAATTTAAAACACTATTGAAGTCTTTTTTTCTCATTTTAAAAGTAATTTTTAGTTGATTTTTTTGAGATATCATCATCTACAACATACTTTTTTTCTAGAATTTTTTATGATTATTTTGATAGTGTTTTGAATTTTGAAGTAATAAAACACAATATTTTTCTTTTGATATTTTAACTTGTCGTCCTTTCTTTAAATGTCGTCTGTTGGAATGTCGTCTTTTCCTAGGTAACAGTACCTTATTTTTTAATTTTTTTTCAAAAGGAGACTTAGTTTTGCAGTTCTTTTATTTTTCGAAATATAAAAAAAACTCCCTACCCCATCGGATCCCAGTCGGCGACCGTGGGCCTCGTCGGCCAGGAAGGACACCGCACGGATAAGATCGCAACCCATTATTTTACGAGGGCAAAAGCTTTTCTTCTTATGTACCATGTCATGCCACGCTCGTCACTCATCAGCCAGATTAGCAAAACCAATTGCTTTTGCCACTAGCTAACTAAATAAATTCCGTGACCTCGTGCGCGATCTCTCGAATCTCGACCCCTTCCTCATGATTCACGGCACACGTACGTGCACGCGATGCTGCGCACTATCCCAATTCAGCCTATCTGTTTCGATGTTGGGGCTAGGCCTACGCCGACGTGTGCGGTGGTGCCCCAGCCGGTGAAACTTTGTCCCTTTCTTCTCCACGCTTTCTAACCTTTAGGCTGGCTGACAAAAAGGACCGGTGGTGGCATCATCGGAGGCACGGGCGGTGGGTGAGGTTGGTGATGAGAGAGTTTGAAAATAGATTGATTAGCGCGGTGACGAGGAGATAGGGGAGGTGGGCTACGTGGTGGCGGAGCGGCTAGTGCAAATCAAGAAGAAGAACAATTCGTTAGAGATGAAAGGTAGAAGAAATGATATGGACTGTTAGGTTGAGATAGGATGTTTCAGATACAGAAAAAAAAACAGATGCTTAACAAATAGTATCCACTTTTCTTTTCTAGGAGGCTTGCCTTTCAGCCTGACGGCTGATGCCGATGATTGATTCGGAAGGGTACATCGGG
This sequence comes from Phragmites australis, assembly GCF_958298935.1. Classification (NCBI taxonomy): domain Eukaryota; kingdom Viridiplantae; phylum Streptophyta; class Magnoliopsida; order Poales; family Poaceae; genus Phragmites; species Phragmites australis. Next base: position 25,994,964 of record NC_084931.1, read on the forward strand.
GAAGCGCTATTCCTTTTCTCTTTCAGACATGATCGGTGCGGAGGTCGTCCACTGCATCACCGACCCATTCGCCTTCTTCACGGTCCGCCGGGACTGCAGGCGGCCGGGGATCGACCACACCAAAATCATATCGGATCTGCTCGGCCGAAAGAGGCCCACAAAATCGAGGCGAAAGGCACCGGACGCTGTGTTTCACCGATCAGGGCTCGTTCGTCCCCGGCTTTCCTGGTCTGAACCGAATAAGGAATAACGGGCGTCCGTGTTCTTTTTTTTTTTTGGCGTTTTGACCCTACGAGGTGCGGGGCTGCAGGCAGCAGTGTCGCATCAGTATTCAGTACGTGGTGAACCTTGATGACTAGATGTGCGAAGCTTTTTTGCATCAGCGCACGTCCGTCTTTATCGATGCCTTGCCGACTCATCCTTTATGTGATGTTCGATACTCTGGAACTTGGATATGAAACCTCGCCCATGGCCATCAAGAATATCGAGTACGTGCACGCTTGATACGGGAAGATGAGGTGAAGGTTCGCGTGGCGCGTGCAGATTCCGTTCGTCACCGTGGGGATCTGATTCCTTGACTGAAAATAGGACCAGACCCTGGATATTGTCCTGAATGATCAGAATCAAAAGGTGGCTCTGTGGAAGCTTCGTGTCGCGACGCTGCTTGCATGGCAGTTGATTGTTGGGCCGCACGAGTATGGGAACGGCATCATGGCCGGCCCAACAGCTGGGAGTCCAACATCTACTCGTAGCCCATGCAAAGCACTCTCTATTGAGCCTTGTGCAGTGTCCTAAAGCGTTCGTTGTGTCGATAATCGTGTCACATATGCACTCAAGTACTAACAATTTTTTTAGTGGAAGTGCTATCGGATTTCAGCACATGTACTTGGTACGCATGGCGCCAGAGTCTGAGCATTATTACACCTATCTATGTGTTGATGCTGCTCCGGAATTTGTTCCGAGTCAGCTAGTGATTTGGCTATGCCACTTGGTCAGTGAAATGAGATCCGTTGCCAGACCATTTCAAATTAACTGATGTATCAGTACAGTAATACTATTGTGATGCATAAGAAGAGGGTTTGGTTCATAAAGTGCAGTAACACAGTAATGCGGTGATACTCCCACGCAAAATAAAAATAAAAAACATAAAATGCAGTGGTACTGATATAACGCTTCATTCTGCATTTTTTAACTAGTTAGTAGTACTCCAATATCAACTTGGTTCTGATAAGACGTCGCAATTAATGAACTAACATTCTTTTGCCAAAAAAATTAACACACTTCCTATACTACATACAATTACAAGTCACGCTCCTTACTATCGACCAAGAATCAACCGCATGGTTAGAGTTTTAAGATTGGGGTGTTAGGAATCGGGATTTTTCCATCCATGCTGGGCTTAGAGGGAGGTTCTTGGAAGGGACACCAGCTCCGCAGAGGAGGCGGAGGTGGGTGGGACGGCGATGCGGTGGGAATGCCGCTTGACGCGGGTGATGCAGGTGACGAAGGACATTCAGTGCATGGTGCCAGTGATGAAGGAGGCGACAAATAATAGATTATTTAGCGAGACGGTGGATTTAGGAGAGCCGCTAGAGATACGTAGATGCAGGCGGGGACGAGCGTCAGGGAAGAATACGAGCTTCATCGTGAAACTAACCTGCCAATCAAGTTTCTATTAGATGATGCTTGTCTGCATGATTGAATGCCAGCATAGATGAAGCGGACGGGAATGTGTTTGCGTCCTTTCCGCACACGAAGTTCAACGGATAGTCAATTTGGGAATTGATGCCCCGCAATTGCGTCACTCTGTGCACGTTTGGTCCGACGCAACAATGTCACAATCGATGTAACCAGCAGTCAAGAGTCAAGACCGGAGGAAAAGGACGATACAAAATAATAGAAAAGATCCTTCGTGTGGATGCATGGCCAAAACACAAGTGGCATTCTAATTTTTATTTGGTTAGAACGAATTGCAATTCATCAAGGAAAAGTTCAGCAGAGCCAGGATTTGACTAGCTTATCTGAAGTCTCCGTTTCGGTACAATTTTTTGTGCTTCAACGCTTTAAAAAATGAACGATATGTAGAAAAAAACTACATGTATTATTAATAAAGTATAAATAGGCATCAGATGACTCAAATTTAGATGGTCTCGGCGTAAATCCACACGTATGACCAACTGCAGTACCTGTGCTTGAACGCTTTAGGTTACAGGGGTGAATCCACGTCAAGGTATCTCCTAAAATTACCTACAGTTCAAAATCTATACTGTAGCAGTAGGGAAAAGAATTCCAATAATCGTGTTCTCGGAAAAAAAAAAACACCAAGAAACCGTAAAGAACTCTAGCATTTATCTCAGCAAGATCGACCATGGAAATTAATTAATTTCCAGTATCAAAGCCAGTCCAAGAACTCCGTCCAGTCGGCTATGTCGTCGACGAGCTCCTCATCGTTGCCTCTCTGTGTCAGTTGCTGCTGCCCAGAGCGGTCGCCGCCGCCGTCGCTGCACGATGTGTCGTCGTTCAGTGCAGACCTTTTCCTCTTCTGACCCGTTTCCTCCCTGTTCGCCATCGTAGCCGTCGCGGACGATGCCGCCTGGTTCATGCTGCCACCGCCGGCCGCGGCTGCGGTGCTCGGCCGGCGGTCGAACTGCCGCGGGCACCCGGACCTGGTGTACAACCGGCACAGGCTGAACTCGCTTCTCGTCTACAGAAAGAAACACAAAGCATTGCACGTTAAACATCGCAAGTCGCAGTTTCCCTCACGACTCGTCTGACTACAGTGACAGATTACGGAGTGATAAGGCAAGTTGCGCCCATCGATTATTAGCAGCTTAAGTGGAATCATTTACCTGGAGAGCATAGCTCGGTGCCGGATCAGCGGCAAGAGCGGCGGCGTCTGCGTCCTCGAGAGCCTTGTACTCGTTCATCTTCCACTTGGTCTTGGCCCCGGCCGGCGCGCGGCCGCGGTAGAACACCATGGTTTTCTTGGTCCCGATGGGTTGGCCGTTGGCGGCGTAGACCCACCCCGGGGTGCCCGCCGCCTTCCAGTACCCCGACGGCGTGGTCCGGCTGGGCCGCCCGCCCCGCGCCTCGCGCTCCTGCCGCGGGCAGAAGTAGAACCATGGCTCCTCGCCGGCGCACGCGCCACGGTGTACCTCTGTGCGCAATCAATCAATCGTTAGGCGTTAGCGACAACTAACGAAATGCACTCGACTGCGTGCCACGATATATTGCAATGTTTGTCGACGTGCCTGGGAGCTGCCATGGATCAAGGGCGCAGACGTCGGCGACGGGGATGACGCGCTCGATGTCGCCGTGGCGGATGCCGTCGAGCTTGTTCCGGAGGTAGAAGCAGACCAACTCCTCCTCCGTCGGGAAGAAGCGGAACCCGGGGGGCAGCTCGGCCATGACGACGACGTACGTTGATGGCGTAGTTCGCTCGTTGTCACGTCGAGCTCGAGCAGAGTGAGAACTCATGTATGGTAAGCTGGTAGCGTAAGGTTATATAGGATGCCAGGATGCGCGTTCTTGTTGTTGAGAGTTGACATGACGATCGTTGTGCGCTTGATTGCGAAGAAAATTCTTTCTCGTGGTGGAAAACTTGGAGTGGGGGTTGCATGGTGCGGTACTGTCGCAGCGACGTGTGTTGTGGTGGCGATTGGGGAGGAGGACCGGGTCAGTCTTATCCTTATTTGCTTACTTTTTTGCTTAGTCAGTCGTCTTTATTCCATCTTCCTTCAGCTTAGGGCATTAACTACTAACTTGGTTGCTTTCGGTGGGTATGCAGGGCAAAAATCTGGCTGGTGCTCACGGACAAAGCTAAGATGGAATCAGCATACACATCAATAGATCATATAAGGATTATTTGGCAAAGCTCCAACGTTTATAATTTTTAGAGCCAGTCATCTATAGTTTAGAAATTTTTAAAGCTAGAGCTATGGATAATTAGAGAATCTTTAGTTGAGATATATTTTCTTATTTTAGATTAAAAATAGATATTTAAATTATTTATTTTATCCTATAAACTTCAAATTCTGTATAAATCTCGGAGCTGGAGCTTTACCAAACAGAGTGTAAACCTCTTACCAGCTGTAACAATAGAAGCTGATGCTAGGGGTAGAGGTGAAAACGGCTCGGATAGTTTTCGGCCGATCTGAGTCTTAATCGGAAACAGATAGAACTTTTGAAATTGGCATCATATATTTTTGGCTCGGAATCGACATCAAATATTTTTTTTTACAGAATTGGTGTAGCAGTTTCTGACGGAATCGACATCGGCATCGGCATCGGATATCCAAAACCTAGTTCGGATGCTCTTAAAAATTCAAAACATTATTAAAATAATCATAAAAAATTCTGAAAAAAATATAATGTAGAGGATCCTATGACCTAGTCCAAAAAAATCAATTCTAAATATGATTTGTACAATAAGAAAAAAAAGTTCAGACTGCGTATAATAAAATTTATATTTTTTGTTTCTCATTGTATGGATCATATTTTTATCTAATTTTTTTAAGAGCTATATCATAGTATTCTCTACGTTATCAATTTTTTTAAGAATTTTTCAACATAATTTTGATAGTGTTTTGGATTTTGAGAGCAAGAAATAAAATATTTTTTATTTTTAAACATGTCGCCCATTTTCTCTCGATGTTAGCTGTCGTACGAGACGCCAATCAAGGACAGGGACATGGTCGTCTGCCGATTCCCACCTGACTCGATGGTGGCGCTATCTACGCTCGCATGCAGCGCGGGTTTTGGCGCCCTCGCCGTCTTCTTCCCCTATGGAGATAGTCCCGTCCTGAGGAAGTCTCTCCTTTACATTTGTGTATATGCTATCTTCAGTATTTTACTAGTTTTATGAGTTTGTGATGAATTAAGTTTTAATATGTGTATTAAATCTAAGTACTGTGTGAACTTGTACCAAACATAATGTGAGAGCTTGTGAAATTGTGATGAACTAAGTTACGTTGTTTATTATCTAAGTGACCAATTATATGGATTATATTATCTCAGCTATTGCATATATAATAACTTTCTAGTATGAATATATTATTTGCTTTTATTACGATCTTACATCCAATTTAAATGGTATTTTATGTTTCAGTAAATATTTGCCGGCTATATTCGTTTTCGATGAATATTCGTTTTCAATATTATTCGTGGTCATATTCGTATCAAAACTATTCATATTCAAATCCATTACCGATAAAAAATATAGTTTCAAATACGCTAGAGATTTGTTCCATCGATTCGGAACCGTTTTTATCCCAAACTAGAGGTACCTGCTAGTGGCCCACCCTTTAGATCCGCCCTTGCTACTAAGAGCACCTCCAGTGTTTCTCCAAACCGAGCCGAGAGCCGAGCACAATTTGATTTGTACACTACAGCAGACATGCGAGAATCTTCTTTAGTTCGATTCTTCTCTTTCGTTTTTTTTTTGGGAAAACAGGGCTTTATTACGCCCCGGCTTATGAAGAAGTCATACGAGCCAGGGTATAACAGACAGACATCCTCCAGGAAAAACGAAAAAGAAAAGAGAGAAAAAACCCTCTCTCTGTTCCTTTTCTTCGTGCTTGTCGAGTACAGTATGTGCTGCTCTGTTTCTTTCTACTGCCTTAGTTCTATTTTTTTTTTCAGGACCTGCAAAAACACATACAAACAATATCCAAGCATCCACACATCCCGCACCGATGACACCCAGCAACGAATGTTATCTTCCTCCCAAGTACTCCGTAGCCAAACATATGACCAAACAAAGTATCACACCATTTGCTTACAATCTCGGAACTTCCAATCAAATTGTAACAGGGTAAATTTGCACATTTCAAACCGAATCCCATGACTACCTTCAGACTATCCCTAACGAACACAGTACCAATTTCTAAACTTCATGACACCAGCACCATAAGTAAAATGTTATTCATTGATTGAAGGCAAAGGTAAAGCATTCCCACTTCGCTCTTCCACTTTTTGCTTCAACTGTTCCCCAACCTGACGTACCATTTGCATATCACCCGTATCCATAAAATGAATATACCCCATAATAGACAGTACCACTTGATCCAAAGTCAGAAGAAACTTATTTTTGAAAGTAGTATTATTGCGCCATTTCTAAACAGACCACAACAAGGCAATACAGCAAAAGCGCCCATTACTCACCCCTTAACCAGATCCCCCATAATCCAATCGTTTAAATCACTAGGAATGCGAAAGCAAACTCCTACCTCAAGTGGCCCAACCATGAATTGCCACTAGACAGGAAAAAAAATAGATGATCAATTGACTCATCTATATCACACAAACTACATCTTTTATCTCCACTCCATCCTCTTCTTAACAGATGACCCCTTGTTAAAGTTTTCCCACCATAGAGGATCCACATGAAAATTTGAATTTTGTAAGGTATTTTATACTTCCAAATCTCCATGTGTTGTTTAGAAATAGTGATTATCCCATTTTTAACATTTCTAAGCCATTTAATATATGTTTTCTGGAGAGGCTTCCACCACAGTTCCACTAATGGGTGGTTTCACCTCATATATAGTCTTTTTAGTACTTACGAATTGATGTAAGGGTCCCATGTCTAAAAATGATGATGCACGTGTTCTGCTTATCAGAAACCATGCTTCTTTTGCTTCTTATCTTTTGTAGCAAAAAAGATTCTAGTATCAGCATATGGAACTCTTTTGATCCTTATCAAAAGAAAAAGAAAAATCTGCCGCAGCGAAAAAACCGGTAACCTTTTTCTTGACATGTTCAATGATTCATAGTGCATATGCGATCTGCTGTCTAACCGCACGAGATCTTGATAATAAGAGGGAGGATATTGTCTGAATCAAGTGCCCATTCTATCGAAAGAGACTACCATTGACTTGTGCAAAATGGTCAGCTACCAAAACTCTTGTGTTAGATGGCAGTTTTAGTTATCATGTTTCTGCATTTGTTTGCTCTACCTTGGAGTGGCAAAAGAAAAAAAAAATTGGTGTTGAACGTTGGTCTTTTCTTGAGGTGCTGAGCAGGGAAATCCTACGCTCCACAGAACAAAGAACCATAACTGAAACAGTTTCGCTGATAGTAGAATTGCCGTTAGTCCGAGGGTCTTAGCCCAAACATTCCGTTGCCAGTTCGTTTACCCGATCGACGAAACGCGTGAGACGGTCTCTGTCCAACTCCGAGCTTTGGATGTAGTTATCGACGGGAAATGGAACTACGACCTGAAAAAGGTCCACGCGCTACGGCTACTGCTTTCCTTTTCTTTCTTTCTTCTTCCGGTGAGTTCGTTTTGACAAGTCAGACATGCTAGTCCAAATCAATGTACCCGGAGGCACCTTTTTTTTTAAAAAAAAAACACCGAGGCACGTACTGTTAGGGGTGCAAGTTTTATATCTTTTTGTTTATTAGGCCGATCCAAAACTAAAAAATTAAACTAAAAATTCAGTCTCACCTAATTAAATTAAAAAAATAAGTGTTGATTCAAAACTAACTATTGAGTAACCACTTGCATCCTCGCATCCATACGTACTGCGCTTGTTGTTGTTTCCAAACAGCCACATGAAGCAGTGTCGGTTTCCACGCTAGGGCGAGCCAAGATTTGGCTGTGCTTAGAAATTTTGATCTTCATTTGGTTTCGGGTTAAATTTGGTTTGGCCTAGGAAATTTTGGTGGGGCAAGAGATTGTATCACTTTTGCTATATTATGGCATCTCTAATGGTTATAAATAACTACTATCTCTTAGCTGATAGAACACACTTCTCAAATTTTATGTGAATTATGTCGTTCATAATTCTTCATACCTCACAAGAGAGATGTGCTAAGATGACTTACAGTACTGACTCTTCATCTTTCATTTTCAAAAGCTAATACTTGCTTCTCTCTATCCTGTATCCTCTGTGAGATATGAAGAATCATGCTAATCACAGTATTAAGATATGTGCTCCCTTAACTAAGAGATAACAATTATCTCCAATTATTAAAGATGCCCTTACACTGGGTTGCTTTCTTGGCTTCTGACACTCGAACTTTTTAGCCATCTGATCTACATCATGATGAATGTCAGGTTGGGATCGGATAAGAAAAAAATCGTGTGGTTCCTAGACCTCTTGCTCGAATTTTTGTTCATACATATTCCAGTTGACACTCTACAATGGTTTATGGGTTTTTTTTACGAACATTTCTTTTTCAACTTTTAAGTAGTCTCAGTGTAAATCATCAGTCGTATCCCAATTGATTTCATAAATCAAACATGGATACATTTGAGTGCTTTCATCCTAGCAAGCAACGAATATTAAGTAGAAGGAGAAGTAAGGAGAGAGGCGGTGGTGCTCACAAAATTTTGGGTGTTAGCGCTCTAGGATATATCCTAATTGTATAATAAACTTGGGTAAATTCGGACGGTTCAAACGGTTGCACAACAAAAAGCCCTAAAGCTAATATAGAATGAGATCATCTGAATTCACTAACTGGTGAAGTTAGTTGACCACTACAGTGCTGACACTATAATATTTCCAGCTATAGTATCATGCTACAGTACATTTTGCTATCATATTTGAAGTCACATATTATTTATCCTCTTACATTTCACTGTTCATATATGACCTCACCGTGCAGTCTGCGTGTGCGTAGCAGCAGCCGGTTCCGCAGATTCAGATCACCGGCCGTCGCCGTCGCCTGTCACGGAGAAGGACGTCTCCACCCGTGCTTTGACTGCCAGTGGCCGAGCACGTACGACGCTTCACTGCCCGACGCAGTCATCCACTCGCAGTCGCAGAATTACCAAGTACGCAGCCTTTCCCTTTTGCCCGCTTCTGGTCGTACCCCTACATGCAAGGCCCATATGGTTCGCGGGCAACAGCTCACCCTGGGACCGCGACGTCGCGCGCGCGCCCCGCCGGCAGCTCGACGCACTCCGGGTCCGGGGCAGAGGGAAGGGGAGACCGTTTTGGAGCCGCGTGCACGTACGTGCCGTGGACGAGCGCGTGCGGGGGCGATCCGACCGTGCTGCTGTCTCGTCGAGCGTCCTAGCTAGGTTGAGTACTTGATCGATCACGCGTGCGTGACTCGGTCCACGTTTTATGCTCTCTCCTCTTTTGGTACGGGATCATCAGCGCGCAAGCTGGATTTGATTTCGATGCGATTCTTTGCCTCCCATGAAAAAGATCGTTGTTTCGTCGTTAGTCGCGCAGGCAGGCTCCCGTGTTGGTGTTGCCGGGCGACTGCTGCCTGCTTCGGTTGCGTCAACGGGACCACAACTGGTAGCGCTTGACAAAACTTGGAAGATTGCCGCTAGCTCGTGGAACCCGGAGCTGTTGTCGTCACTGGCTTACGTACTCCTGTAGATGTGGGTGTGTGCCCTACATGGCAACATCACCGATCCCCAGGCACGCACAACCTCCAGTTTACGGTCTTTACATACATGAGCCAGGCAGCAAAATCCCCACGAAAACCCCTTCGCGCGTGTAAGCTCTCCATACGTGCCCATGTTTTTCACATCGGCTCCACCAAACGTGGCCGTTAATTCCACCCATCAAAATCACGCTGTCTCTTCAATAGATCCGCTTCCGGACGATGCAATCTTGCTTCTCCTCTAAACGATAGAAACAAACAATTTCATGGATTCATCTCTTTGCCCTTCTTTGCACACTAGAAACAAAGCTCTATGAAAAAAACGTCTGTTTCCATCCTCTCAGGAAAAAAGGTGACCCGTCCATTTGGCAGGACTCGAGCTACTAGCTTCACCTAGATTTAGTGGGTGTAGCCAAACACTCTAATTTTATATTTTGGTAGAACAACTAATTCTATAGAGTTGAAGACATCGTAATATAAATTTATTGGGTACTTAGAAGGATTCTCCATCCCGTACTTACCAAAGTCCTTGCAGAGTTGGCACCATGGGGTAATTACCACCACTGTCACTGAGACAAAGAAATTTTTTGTGCCACAATGTTTCTATTTCTGTGAAGAATGAATACGTTTTCTATTGTAGTATTTGTGCTTGTTCAACATTGCAGCCAAATTGCTAGACACACAATGTAGGTTTTGTGCATATGTACATTTATGATTAGTTTGAATTGTTTGTTGTTTTTTTTAATGAATTGAGAAAAGAATGTATTTTGCCTTAGTGAAATTTGTGATACCTTTCCTAATTGGCAGGTGAGTGGAGTGATGAAAACACTAGAACTACACAGGTCCTACTTGCTCTTTATTATAGGAGGCAGAACTACGAGGTAGAGACACGTAGCTGCAAGCCAAATAGTTATGCTTACATCGGAGCTAAGTTAGCTATGCTGATATCAGAGCCAGATGCCAAAAACATAAGCAGAACATAGAGAAATGTCGAAAGATACTTTAAACATTGAAAACATACACAATAAACGGCCGTGGGCTGAGGAGGGGGACATATTCCCCTCCTTTTATAAACCATTGATCCAATCTTAGCTAGAATTGTAAATGGACCATAATACCTAAAAGCAAGCTTTTAGTTGGACCAATTGGCCACTGATATTTGAATATATGGATACAATCTGAGATACACCTTGTCACCCACATTGAATTGGCACTCAGTTCTGTGTTTATCCGCCTGTTGCTTCATATAGTGCTGAGCTCGAGACAGTTGTTATTGCAAGAGTTGCTACATAACTTCCCTTTCCTTGAGCCAAGAAGCCAGGTCTGGTACGTTGCAGTCAGAGAGTTGCAAAATACCAAAATCTCTTGGTTTTCTGCCATATATGACTTTAAATGGAGAGATACCTAAGGCTGTGTGATAGTTGGTATTATACCAATACTCAGCTAATGGCAACCAATGTGACCAGTTCTTTGGGCATGAATGAACCGAGCATCTAAGGTATGATTCAAGGCATTGATTCACCTGTTCAGTTTGTCCATCGGTTTGAGGGTTGTATGATGAACTCGTTCTTAGCTAAACATGAGATAGACAAAATGGTTTTTGCTACAAATTGCTTGCGAAGATTCTATCTCTGTCAGAAACTATAGCTTGTGGGACACACGGATTGGATCTATAAGAGGGTTTAAATAGATTGCAATCCATAAGGGACTAGAGTTCTAATGGGATTCTAACATGGGAGCCCATAGTAGGATATATATAAGGGAAGGCGTGTTGAGGGGTGCGTACAGTTGAGCCACTTTGAAACCCTAGCTGCGCACTCTCCATCAGATCTCTTGAAACCCTAGTTGTACATGTAGTGCTAGCACACTGGTGTTCGATGTTCTAGTCTAGGATATGTGGATACCGTAGAGGTGCTGCTGCTATTGCGGTGCTGATCGGCTCGGCGTTGCTCCTAACAAGGTGATCACGACTAGTCTGAACACTACCGACAAGGAAGTCGAACCTAAAGGTTAATCCCAACTAGGAGGTTGATTGTCTATGAAAACCCTACTGAGTTCGACTCCTTCCTCTATATCAACGCGTACTATGTTGGATCGGTCTATAACTCTTCTTCCGTTGCACTGCGTGTCAAGTGGTATCGATCCATGATTCCCTACCCGCATGGTTTCCTAGTTGGACATGATAGAAATTTATTTTGCACTAGTGTAGCATACCCGCTCCCCAACACTTTTGACCTTTAGACCATGAGCCTTTAGCAAGTCAAACACTTTTCTAACATGATGTTCATGGTCTGAAAGAGTAGGACTGTAGATAATAATATCATCAGTAAAAATCAGTGCACAATCTCTAGCAAAGGTGCCAATATTTCATTCATAGCATTCTGGAATGTGGCCGAGGCATTGCATAAACCATAAGGTATAACCCTAAACTCAAAATGGCCACGGTAGGCCTGAAATGTAGTTTTAAGCTCATCTACTTCATTCAACCGAAAGTGATGGTAGCCAGCTCTTAAATCTAGTTTTGTGAACCAAGCATATCCTGACAGGTCATCTAGCAATTCATCTATAATGGGAAGTGGGTATTTGTTTTTTTTATGATGATAGCATTTAGGTGCCTGTTATCTATAAAAAACTCCATGCTCCATCTTTCTTCTTGACCAAAAGAACATGAGATAAAAAAGGGCTAACACTAGGCTTTATCAATCCAGAGTGTAACATCTCCTTTACTTGTTGTTCTATTTCAGTCTTCTGAGCTGGGGTGTGCTTGTAAGGCCTGATGCACACTGGCTTGGTTTCTGCTATCAGAGGAATATTGTGATCCCATGATCTATGTGGAGGTAGAGAGGTGGGTTCTTCAAATATATCTGAATATTCCTTGATTAGGCCTTGAATGGACTCTGTAATCTCTGCGGTAGGTTGCTCCTCTTGCACACATAGATGGACAATGTGGTGGATTGCATTTTTGTGGAGTAGCTTCTAAAATTTAGTTCTTGAGAGAAGGTTACAAGAATCCAGCTTAGGTGATACTCCTTGGAGAGAAACCATACAGCCACTGTATTCAAATGATATACTTTTCGTATCCCATTCATGAAGCATGGGGTTATGGAATTCAAGCCAATCCATACCAAGTACTACATCATAACAGCCCAAGCCAAGTATCATGATATTAGTATGAAACGTGTGTCCTTGAACCCACCAAGTATAGTTGGAGAATTGTTGATGGCATTGCAACAATCCTCCATTAGCTATTCTAACGGAAATGGATGGGATCATGGTGCGAACTCTGGTCAGTTTGGCATCGTGGAAGAGCTTATAAAACTATGTGAGCTGCCCGAAGCAACTAAAATGAGGACCTATTGGTCATCAAACAATCCCAAAAGACAGATGGTACGCAATCTTTCTGCTCCTGACAATGCCAGTTTTGAAATAGACATAAGTTTTTCTTCTTCAGAATCTTTAGTTGGCAGAGTTGGTAATGCATCATCTTGATGTTGTAGCATGTGTAACAACTCTTCCACAATATGTATTTGTACAGTGGATGCACATCGATGACCCAGACTCTATATTTTCACCACAGTTGAAACAAAGTCCTTTGGCTTTCCTGTATGCCTGGAGAGTTGTCAGGTGGTCTTCAAGCACTCGTTTGTCTGAAGCCCAAGCGCTATCTCCCCCTCGGTGGCCAGGTGCAGGATTGTTCGTAGAGACACGCACTGGCAGTATGGATAGTGAGGGCATACCCAGATTTTGTCCTTCACCTCGTGATCCAGTGGCGCCCTCTACACAATCATGTCGAGTGCGTGGGATCCCATGCACACTTTCTTTTATGGAGCCAGAGAATAAGCCATGTCTAAATCCTTGGGACATGCAAAATTGTCATGGCTCTTATGTCATCCCTCAAACCATCGACAAATCTAGTGGTGACGAAGACTAGATCGTATGCAGGGTTATGAGACAAGATTTGATGTATGAGGCATACAAACCTAGACATGTACTCGATGACAAAGCCTAGCTGCTTCAACTCAAATAGTTGTATGATGAATTCCTGATACTGATCCCTCCCAAAACGATCCACCAAATGAGCACACAGATCCACCCAAGATGAGAGTTCCCTTTGTGCCTGCAGCCACAATGTAGGTTGACCCTAGAAGTGGTACGTTGCTAGCTTCACCTAGAATTCTGGCGAAATAGAGTACATGCCGAAATAGTCTTCGCATCTCCACCTCCAAAATTGGAGTGCCTCGCTATCAAAGGAAGGAAAAACTAGCTTAAATGCTTGTCCCCTGATTTGTGAGGAATAGCTAGCAGTAATAAATGATGGGTGGAACTTCCCGGGTGGAAGTATCCAAGGGGATGGAGTCATAAGAGGCAATGTTGGTGTACCTATGGCCGGGGTTGGAAGTAGGGTCGTGACGGACCGTATGTCATTCCCTAGTGATCATCGTCGTTGCGGTGGATGTCAGGCCTGGGATGTCAGAATTCCATAATGAACCCTATCTAGATCGAGGGTAGAGAGAGAGGAGAGCATATAGAAGAAGAAGAAGAAGACGTGAGGAAGAAGCATTCATCCATGGGAACCAACTCCCGGCTCAGCCATTCACTTCATCGTTAGTTCGTCACAAAGTTCTACTCAGCCGGCTCATAACACTTCGCTGTCGAATTGATCACAGTGTTGCCCGAAAGCAGCCTAGTCACCCAAGCACACGGTTCTTCTTTCTAGCCCAATATCTTTCTTGCTTCTCTTGCGGCCCAAGCCCACCGAGTGTGTCACACTCTGGTCCGAAAGGGCGTGGGTTCAAATCCCACAGCTGCCACTTTTGTTATTCGACTATTTTCACGTTTGTCAACCGTTTTCTGTTTCCTGCGAAGATCAACGATTAATCATTTTCCTCTCAGATACGTAACGTCAGCTAGTTACCGACATATACATCATCCCGCAAGCCTTGGCCTTCGTCAAAACCCATGAACCAGTATCACAGCTGCAGTACACATCAAACCCATAACACACATGCAAAACCATGCTATATAAATGGACGTCCAAAAATAGTTCAAATTTAAATGAAGAATAATGCGCCCGGCCGGCCAGCTGCACGTCAGTGTACAGGAGCACGAGGCATATAGTTCAAATTTAAATGAAGAATAATGACTTTCCCCCGTTTGAGGCCTCCGTGAGCAACTTTTCCCTGCGGTGACGCGCACGCCCGCAATGACCGCGCCCAGTCGCCCACGGGCCACGGCGAAGCCATGAGTCTTGCACGCAGCTCAGAAACGAGGAATTAAATCCTCATCAAAGCCTCCCAAATCGCATTACGCACCATATTCTCAGCGGCATCAAATGCTTGCCATTTCGCGCATCGATTTGTGTATAAAGCTCATGCTCCTGCGACACTAGTGTCCTGCATTATTCACCTTGGTCACAAGACCGTCTCTTGGCTCGAGTTGCAGAAAGCATTCTCGTGTCGAAGCAAGGTGCGTGCAGAAAAGCCAGCTCCAAGCTGCGATCAATGGCATTGTTGTCGACAGGTTACGTGGTTTTCTTGCTCGTGGCAGTGGCGCTCGCCGCGCCGGCCGTGACAGCGGCCGACGTGGAGTGGGAGCACGTGGGGCACCATCGAGCCCGCTCCCATCTGGTCCCCTCCGCGCCGCAACCGGCAGCTGCACCGTCCGAGCCGCCTTCCTCCCCCGGGCTGTGCCCTCCCGATGGTTCGGCGCCAGACCCGTCGTCGGGCTCCTTCGCGCCTGGCATGGCGTCAGCTCCGGCCGCTGGCGCACCTGCCCCGTCGCCTGCAGCGGAGCATAGCAGCAGTTCAGCTGCCGTGCCGTTTGTCTGGCCGGCCGTTCTCCTGAGCGCCGCCGGCGTGGCCATTGCGATGATGGTCTGAGTCCAGCATTGATCGATATGCTTCTAGTTCTATGGGAAACGGTGGTTGGGCAACTCTAGTACTTTGTGCTGCCAATGTCCCTAATTTCTCATCATTTATTTACCACTCTACTTGTTCGCTTTGCTATATATGTTTTTGTTAATATATGTATTGTTATCTAAGCAAGTTATGTTATTCCTTATGGACAATTTGCTTGCGTGAATCTTCGTTGTGCGTTTTTTCCCTGCAATGGGGGAGATGTTTTTGTGCGTTGAAGACCTCGTAGAAGAGGATTCAGAAATCTGTGACGACCATAGGTTAGGTTCGATCGACCTGTGCTCCCTATTCGTATGTTTTATCATTCATGCGTTCCAAAGAGGTCCTCAACGGCCACCTTAGCTAGAACATTTCTTCCTGCAAGACTAACTCTACAATGGCACAATTCCCTACATTGCTGCTGCTATGGCAAGTCAACTGCAGCCTATGCTCCCTCTATCTTCTTGCCCCCTCCCATCGCAATGCGCATAGACAACATGGCAAAAAGAAATGCCTGCTGACGCACAACAATGCGCGAAGCTCCAGGTTGAACAAATTCGCAAAGAAAGGCAATGGCAGGTTCGCCGTAGGAAACAAGCGTGCAGGACGCCTGCGATTGCAGCAGCTGCGTCAGCAGCGACGATTACGAGCCGTTGGAGCCGACTGCGGAAAGCATCGAGGAGCTGAACGGAGGCGCCACTCCTCCCGACGAACCCGCCGTCGATGCTACTTCTTCTAGCATTTGCAGTGCATAAGCACAGCAGCATCAAGGCAAGATCAGTTCCAGGATTGCACAGGTAGCACGTCCTCCACATTTTATATAAGAAAAACACTCCGGAGTGCCACCTAACTTCCATATTAGCATTCAGATTTCCTGATCTTTCTGCAAGCTGAACGTATGAACAGGCAATCACTTGCAACAGGGAAAGAAAGCAGAGGAGTCCAGCCTCGGAAGTGATATCGTGCCTATTTTGCTGATCGCTGGAGGGACTCCATTCGCAATTGCAACAGCTTTCCTCGTCACCAAGCGCTGAGCTGCAGTCCGAATAAGCCCTGCTCTCCGTAGATGCATCAGTGATGATGTCGTCTTGTCAAGATTTCGTCATATCAAAACAGAATGGCATGGGCCACCACACCACTCAATATTATCGTCCAGTCACAGAAAAATATATTATAAGCTGACAGCTAAAGTGTCTTCATTCACGACTGATTGTGTGGATGAAGCCAACCTGATACATTTATACACAACATCCACAGCACTGACATCCGCCCGAATCTGAATTGTCCCCGAAATCAGTCAACGCCAGTGTATTGTTGTACAGTAAAACTCATGTCTCGTTCGCATCAATGTATGTGCTAACAGAGGAGTCAGAAAAAAAAAACTGGTGCCAGAGAAGTTAGAGACTAAGCATTGAGCTATTGACAGAGAAACTACAGTAGACCTCCCCTTTATTATTCCTTGACTTTCTTTCTCCATTTCAGCTAACTAAGATGCAATTAACTATTGCAGGAACATCAAAAGAAGCACCATTGATATGATCTGCTGCGCAACTCAGAAGGATAATCCATCTGAAACTAGCTTCCACTTTCTTCCTTGAAGATTTCTGCTGCAACATTCCTGACACTCACGGAAGGATACAAACCCAGAACCAGATGTAAAGCCTGAACCATCAACATCTTGCTCCTCGATAAGATAGCTCTGGATAAATGTAAGCTTTGGTGTTATACACCTGTCCTGCTTCAACCTATTTATCGTTGTTCTCAAAAGACATACATGATATGCGAACAAAATAAGCGGCTGAAACAAACAAGTAGGGCTTCTATACTTACAACAATAACAATAAAATTTTCTAGTTCCAAGTAAGTTGAAGTAAACTAGAGATGAAATCTACAAGATCCAATTAAAACATAATAAGAAAACAACAATAATAATAAAGGTACTAGTAATACTAAAATATAGTAAAAGTAATAACGGTACACAGAGACCGATGCATAAGTTATAGTTCTGTTACATTAATTGCTAATTTTCACGTGCTTCTATTCATTGATAGTTCTTTAGAGATATTCAAGTCTCTCTTTACAAACTCTTCCCATGTCAGTTTTGATCGACTCTTGCCTCTCTTCACATTATCGATACGCCTTAGTACACAACTATGCATAGGTGACTCTGAACGTTTCTGTTAGATATGTCCTAACCATCTTAATCGATATTGGACACGTTTTTCTTCAATTGGTGCTACCCCTACCTTATCACGTGTATCATCATTTCAGATCCGATATTCTTCTGTATGGCTACAAATCCATCGCAACATACATATCTCTGCTACACTTAACTGTTGAACATAACGTCTTTTAGTTGGCCAACATTCTGCGCCATATAACATTAGGGGTCAAATCGCCGTTCTATAGGACTTACATTTTAGCTTTTGTGGTACCCTTTTATCACAGGGGATGCCAAAAGCTTGGCATTGTTTCATCCATCTGGCTTTGATTTTATGACTAATATCTTTATTGATATCACCATCCCTCTATAGCATCGATTTCAAATATTGAAAGGTATCATTCTTGGAAACCATCTCTCCACCGAGACTAACATCTTCCCCCTCGTGTCTAGTAGCACTGAAATCACATTTCATATACTCGGTTTTAGTCCTACTAAATCTAAAACTTTCGATTCTAAAGTCTGTCTCCACAACTTCAATTTCCTATTAACTCTTATCCTACTCTCGTCAACTAGCACCACATCGTCAGCGAAGAGCATACACGAGGGATATCTCCTTATATATCTTTTCTGACCTCATCCATCACCAAAGTAAATAAATAAGAGCTCAAAGCTGACTCTTGGTGTAGTCCTATTTTAATCGGAAAGTCATCGGTGTCCTCATGACTTGTCCGATCACTTGTCACAACATTATTGTACATATCCTTGATGAAGGTAAAATGTATTTTGTTGGGACTTTGTGTTTCTCCGAGATCCACCATATGATATTCCATGGTATTTTATCGTAAGTCTTTTCCAAGTCAGTGAACACCATGTACAAATCCTTCTTTTGTGTCTTGTATCTTTCCATAAGTTGTCTTATCAAGAAAATCGTTTTCATGATCGACCTCCCAGGCATGAGACCAAATTGTTTTTTGGTAATGCCCGTCGTTCTTCTTAGGCGATGCTCAATAACTCTCTCCTATAGCTTCATTGTATGGCTCATCAACTTAATTCCACAGTAATTAGTACAACTTCGAATATCTCCCATATTCTTGAAGATCGGTACTGTCGGAGGGTGAACTCCTTAAGCGGAGATCTGGAGGGACCCCTTTGAGATTCGGCCGGGGGGATTATTCTGAACCCGCCTCGTACGTGAAATAAATGTGAGTAAATGAGATGCAAGTGGGGTGGAATGATCGGATGCAGGAGGAAGTAAATGCTCAGGGGATTTTTAGACAGGTTCGGGCCGTTCTGAGCGTAATACCATACTCCTGTGTGTATGCTATAAATGCTCTGAGAATATCTTTCTGAGGATCTGCTGGGTTATAAGAATGTTTTTCTAAGTCTAGAGCTTCGTGCTCCTTGTTCTTCGGTTGATCTAAGTCTTGGTTCTTCTCTGTCCTCCGTCCTATATCTCCTTTAGCCCTCTTTCTCCGGGGAGCCCGCCCTGCTTATATACCCATCGGGGCGGTAGTGTACACAGAAAGGATGGCGCAAGTTTCAAGGCACCATAAATGGAAAGCAACCATAATGGGCTGCTGCGTGAGGTGACGAGGAGGGTTGAAAATGCGCCGCTGTCTGGTCTTCGTCGTCGTCATTCTGCTTTTCGGCGAGTGCTGTGGGGAGGGCCCACCGGACAGCCACCGAATAGCCCCGCGTGCCCACCCGGTCAGAGCAAGCCTGACACAGCAGGGCGGCAGGCGGTGTGCCTCGAGCCCTGCAACGTTATCCCGAGGCGCGCCGGATGACACGCGATGGGACTTGCACATTAAATGTCCCACGCCTCCCTGCCAGACCGTGGCAGGGACTGACATCAAGCGTGGGGAGAGTGGTTGGAAGTGACAGGCCACGCGCCCTCTTAAATGCGGCATCGGGCCTCTCACCAATTGGCACCTCACCGCTGAGCCCTTGTGGGGACCACTGGTGAAGGATTTCTCAGGCCCTCGGGGAACTGTGAGTGCTCGGGGATTACTGTTCACAGCCACGAGTACTCTCTCCCGGATATGCCCTCTCTTGGTCCTCGGGGAACTGTGAGTGATCGGGAACCACTGTTCACGGCCCTGAGCACTCTCTCCCGGAACTTGACTGCTCGGGTTCTCGGGGAACTCGGGTGCTCGGGGGCCACCGTTCACGGCCCCGAGCACTCTCTCCCGGAACTAACTTCTCTTGTCATCGGGGAACTCGGGTGCTCAGGGGCCACTGTTCATGACCTCGAGCACGCTCTCCCGGAACTCGGCCTTCTCGGATTATCGGGGAACTCGGGTACTCTGGGACCACTGTTCATGGCCTCGAGCACTCTCTCTCGGAACTTGGTCTTCTCGGACCTCGGGGAGATAACCTCCGAGGGAGGACGCCATGTGGCACTCTGTTGTTTTGGCCTCGGGACTCGAAGACCCTGATTCCCATGTTACCGATAGGTACAAATATACTTCTTTATTCTTCGAGTATCTTATTTGGCCGAAAAATGAGATTGAAGAGCTTAGTCTCCAAGACATCTCTACACCTCAATAAGGATACTATCAAGGTCTATCGTCTTATCTCCTTTCATCCTTTTTAAAGCTTTTTTGACCCTAGCTTCCTGAACCCTTAAATCATCGGTTAGTATCATCAAAAGAGTCCTCTAGCTCAATGGTAGAGCTCTCATTCTCCCTGTTTAACCGTTCGTGAAAAAAATATAATTTTTTAGCTAAAAAAGGGTCTGATTTCTAATCCACTGCTCCACCCCAAACAATGTAAAGGGATGTACTTACAGTCACGTGGTGGAGGAAAACTCGACGAATAGTAAACAATAAGGTTGGTAAATGCGTCCAGAAGAAATATTGGGCTTTCACTCATGATTAGAGCAGCACGGCTCAACGTGTGCCGTGGGAATGCTTGCTTGTCAGGTGAGGAATATGAAGTCAAAACTGGATATATAGCGTTCCAGATCGCAGTGGCTGTTGAAGTAGGTCCAGCAGTGCTCGCAGCGCGGGACAGGGTTGCCACCGGCACCGGTGGTGGGGGCTGGCCCTGCTCGTCGGCGGCGGCAAAGAGCGTCACGGCCACGCCCTACTGGACGGCGCACGCCTCCCCCTCCGGTGTGGCCGAGAAGCGGGAGACCGTTGCACTAGCAGCCATGGCTGCGCGCTGGGCTCCGGTTGGGCTCACTAAGCGAGGTGGCGATGGGGACCGGGGTGGGGGCGATGGGGCGGAGGAGGCGGCAACCGCTACAGTCTGACACGCTGGGGCCTGGAGACGAGGAGATGGATTTCTGCGACTCTACACTGGTCCAAGATGGATCCAGACCGTTCATGTGTGATCGTACGGTTGTGCGGGGTTTGAATAACGTCACCAGGCTAGTACGGAACAAAATTTTCTTCTCCTCCCTTTTTTCTGAGTGTAACTGAAAGAGAAATGGCGAAGACGAACTGGACCCACCGAAAGCACACCTGGTGAGGCGATTGCGTTGCGGCTGCCGTGGGAAGGACAAGCACACCCATGGCGGCGGTCAGAGATGGCGAGGAAGCGTGTGCACCACATGCTTCTGGAGGAGGAAGCAGGCGAGAATAATAGCAAGGATGGAGTCGCAGTGGCAAGGATGGTACTTTTACCCGTACGTGTGGGGTTCCTACGCCCTCGGCCTCGCCGCCTGCCTCGCCTAATGGTGGCGCAAGCTCCATCGCACCGAGGGTCGCTCCTCCATCGCCGACTTGCTGACCGCTGGGCCAGAGCAGCCCGCCTTCGGCCCATGAGCGCGTAAGCCGACCCTTACTCTAAGTTTTTTCGTAAATACTGTGCTATATGTTGATTTTTTTTTTCCTCTGCATTTTCTGAGCTCGCGTAGAGGCCGTGTTGCTTCTTAGTTCTTGTTTTGATCGTCTAGATGGTGATCTGAGGTAAAATAATAGTAAACGTGGGATTGAAATTGTTGTTAAACATGGAGTGATCATTGGCATCAACCTCGCAATCTATAACTGAACACAATTCATCTAAAAAATAACTGCCCACAATTATACCAAGAACAATCCGATACACTTGTACTAATACAATAAGGTAAATAATACAGCGAAAGAACAAAACCAAACAACAAATCCATGAGCCTAGTTACATGCTCGCTGATGCTATAGGACCACTCGTGGGCCACTTCTATTGCTATATTCCAATTTAGCTCATGTTTCCAAAATTTTAACTGCTCGGCAAGAACAGGTGCATGGACATGCTAGTGATGCATCAGCCTTTCTCTTCTATGTAGAATTACAATCTACAATCCAATCAACTGATGGAGGGTAGAAAAAGTTCTTGATAACCTGCATTAGAAAGTAAATGAGCAGTGAGATCAATATCAGAATTTGTCAGTTGTCACTACAGGGACCTTGCAAGGAATAACGCAATTGACCATATCATATCGAAAAGAAAGATACAGAAGCTCTTGTTTGATCTTAGTTTGATAAAATTCGTAGTGTAAAATGAATGGAACGCTACCATAGTTCATAAGTCTAGGTTTTGTCAGCTCTAGAAAAAGAAAGTTCCTACGTAGTCCATGTGGGACAAGTAAAATGGATACTGTCATCTACTAGATAACCAAAGCAAGGAACAGAGTACTTGTTCTGCCTAAACATTCTTATCCTAGAAACAAAACCTCCCAGCTTTGAGCTTTCTACCGCATAATAACTTATATGCTCTTACCATATATAGAAGTGGGAGAAAATTCTATATATTGCACAATCCCCTCATGTGTTGAAATACTTCTAGGACCTCAGATGATGAAATTGGTTAGCTTTAAAAAAGTCTGAACCTCTCAGAAAATGCCCTGTTCAAGGTTTAGTGACAAAACAGCGAGCGCTCAACAGCAACAGGCTCCAGATTTGGCCAAAAGGACAATGACTTCTGAAAAGTACCCATGGCCATGGAGGCATGTTTGTCAATGCTTATTCGATTCTCATAGATGACGCGAGCGAGGCGGTTCGATTTGGTTGGTCGGTCTAGAGTTCTCAGGGCATGGGCAGAGCAAGAACCGATCAACCACCGGCCTTCCCTCCCTGGGGGATACGCTAACCGAAGGCATTCGTCACATGGCGCGCCGGAGTCGAAAAAGGCCAAACATATGTTGCCTTCAGGGCAAGATGACCGGCCACCCAACATCATCGCTGAAAAAGGTATGTCAAACTACCGAGGACAAAGCTGATAAATATGTTTTAAACCCTTTTAACTAACCATTATATCGAAAGTAAGAAGTAAACAAGTGCTTCGAAAAGCCACCACAATACAAAAAAGGAGTCAAAGAGGGGTCCAAAAAATAAGTTTCAGAAGAAATATTATATGAAACAAGAATACGGCCGAGATTTGCTTACCTCAAAGTCAGAATAATGTTTCGGCCCTGCTAGTCTGATGTGCGATGTAAGCACAAATGGTTAGTCAGAAAATATCACAATCCCCCTTGTGCAGTACTTGGAAAAAAAAATATACTTGCGTAGGATGTTCAGAAGAAAAAGGCGGCGAGTAGGACAACAACCGCCACCGGAAATGTAATCTGCAGCAGTGAACAAAGGGTAGGAAAGAAGGATAAGCTTTTTGCGACAGAGATGTTATTTGACAATCTTTCTGTAACCATGTGTTTCTTATGCGAACCAAATTTGCGTTCAGAGTTAGTAAGACCCCTTACTTACCTTCGGCTTGGAAGAAGAGGAGAACGTCGGCGACGGGCTGAAGGATGCTCCGTTGAACCCGAGGTTGTACACCGGCGTGCCGTTGGGGTAAAACAGCCCGTAGTTCCTCTCCGACGTCGGCCCGGGCTTCATGTCCTCGTTGAACAGCGCGAACACGAACACGTCGACGGGCACGTCCGGCTTGAGCGGCGTGCCCTGGCCCGTCGCGATCCTCTTCATCAGGTTCCCGTTGTACGCCGCGGCGTTGGCCACGGTCGCGCCCACCTCGTCGTCGTCCCCCTTGGACGGCCACCCGGTCTCGGAGATCCTCACGCTGACGTCCGTGTGCCCCACGGCCTTCATGGCCGCGTACACCGCATCGATCTGGGCGTAGAGCATGTTGTCGTAGGTGAGGTTGGTGTTTGGGTCGCGCACGCCGGGGTTGGGCTCGAACAGCACGTACGGAAGCGACACGCTCCCGGGGCTCGCCTTGTAGGCGAAGAACGGGTACGCGTTGATCAGGAACGGCGAGCCGACCTCGGCGTGGAAGTTGAGCAGCGGCTTGATGTACTGCCCAAGGTCCTCCCGGAAGGCGCCTGCCGATGGCGGGTAGCTGCTGGCGAGGATGTTGACGGAGTGCGCCGTCGAGACGTTCACCTGGCCGCCGAGCCCGAGGTCGACCAGCGCCTGGTAGACGGCCTGCATGGCCGGGAGGAGGTTCTGCATGGCGACCGTGTCCTTGCCAGAGAGCACCTCGTTGCCCACGGTGATGCAGGTAACGCGCGTGGCGGGAAGGAACGGCTGCACGTGCTGTGCCACCCAGGCGCGGGCCTTGCGGGCGTCGGTCAGGTTGTGGAGGTCCTCGTTGCCGACGATGAACTCGACGCCGGTGCCGGCGAAGGCCGTGAGCACGGCGGGGTCGGCGTCGTAGAGCTTGACCCGGTTGACGTTGAACGACTGGAGGAGGCCGGACACCTGCGTCGGGTGCGGGAGGTTGTTCGCTATCTGGCCGTAGTTGATGCCGAACTTGAGTGGCGCTGTCGCCGCCGACACAACGTCCGTGGCTGCGATCAGGGCCAGAACCGGACATTCCATTACTCCAAAGAAAGGTGAAAGACAATATGCAGATTTAGGAGGGCTAGAAATGACAAAACGAAATTTAACCTGAACGTTGATACTCATTGAACATTTTTTCTGCCAATAATTAGCACGGATATATGAAATTTTGCATCTGAAGAACCAAAGTTTAGAGGAAACTAAATCTGTTCCCTTTCATATAAAATGGCTTCTAATACTCTTAGGTGGGAAGTCGTTTTCGATAACAAAACGTACAAAGCGAATATTCATCAGCAACGCATGCAATCAGAGGAAAATTTCAAAGAAAAATGTCAAATCAGGCATACGTGATTTCAACAAGGGATCACGGACTGACGTGGAAATTTATTGTTTTCTCTATCAAATACACGTCGGACTAGCCGCCTGACTATGCTTAAGGAACCTGCGAAAACGACCTCGCAATGGCAATGCAACAATGTTCCATGTCACTGAAGAAAAATATAGAAGAATTGTTTTGCTACATGATAGGATGATCTCATCTCCCATGCTAAAATTACAACCTTTTTTTTGTGTGTTTGCGCTGTTGCCCTTACAAAACCTGCACTCAAAGACCTTGCAACTTACTGAAATGAGCCAGAGAAGAAACAGAGAACGCATCTAGACAAAAATGAAATTTTCTTTCTGTGCATGGAGCCTGTTAATCAGAAAAGAAAATTTGAAATCTGGAGCGACTTGAAGATCAGGGGTAGTGTCCATGTCCAAGGACCGAAGGACGAGCGTTTCTACTCCAAAAGCAACCATGAACAGAAAGAGTTCTTCTCTAGTAAGTACCTGAGAGGAGCGAGAGCAGCAGGAGGCTGGGCAGAAGCGAGGAGGAGAAGAAGACGGCGCAGAGCTCCACCCGCGCCATGCCTCGGCGCTCTCCTGCTATTTCTCTCCGCTTTCCTGCTCGGCTTTTCTCTGTCTCCCGCTCAGGGCGATGCTGGAGGAAGCACAGTTACGTTGGGCATTAACTCGCGCGTTTCTCTCCTGTCGGGGCCGGGTCGCGGGTCGCCTACCTTTCCCTGCTCTTTATAGTAGCTGCCGTTGAAACTTTTTAAAATAATATTATTTTATTGGAAATATATAAAAATATTTTTTTAAATAGGAAAATTGTATAAATATGTGTCAGTCGGTATTCAATTACCGGCTACGGTATTTTTGGCAATTGGAGTGTCGTAGGTAAATGTTAAAAAATCATAATTTTTTCATATAATTTTGAATAAAGATAATCTTGATATAAAAATTGTACATATATCTACAGTTTTATAGTTGAGCACTTTTTTCATTTGAATCCATTTAGGTATCTAGAAAGCGACTAAAATTTTTAGATCTATAATTTTCATAAAAGATTATCTTCATTTGAAATCATATTAAAAAGTTATAATATTTTTTATTTGAATATTATCTACGGAACACCAGATCTGTCAATAGTTAATATCCAACTGTCGACAGGCTATCTAATTACCGATAAGGACTAGTCAGCATTTTAATTACTGATAACCGTTTCACATCTGTTTCTGCAACTTTCTCATATTGCATAATATTTTTTGCATCTTTTTTAATAAAATAATATTATTAAAAAATTCACCTGCCGTCGCTGCAGCGTACGATCATACGGTATGCTCTGTTTTATACTTCCTGCCGTCCAAAGAAAGTCCAAACCATATCAGACGGGTAGAACAAAACATCCCTATCGGAGATGGCCGCTCGTTACCGGCACGGCACGCCCGTATGACAACCTTCGTAGCTTACCAAATACGAAGACGTCCTAAAAATATGCATGGAATTCATACGTTTCAAACAGGCTCTTACAGTTCAGCCTTTGCTTTGCTACTCATTTTAGGAAATCCAGAAACAATGCTAGAAAGAAAAATCCATTGGTAACAAAAATGCTCCTTCTCAGCTCGGATACGGGTGTTCTTATTCTGATTAAGACAGGTAGTTCCTCCTAGCCAATATCGTTTTTATTTTTTTTTATGCTGCAGCTAACGGAGACGGCGAAAACCTTGTGCCGTGGTTGTACAAGCCGGAGCGCCGCATACCGGCCGGCTGCCGAGCACGGTGCTGTGCCTTTCGTGGCCATGTCGACGGTAACCTTGTTGGCTCGGCTCCGGCGGCGCACAGCCGGTGCTCTGCTGACTGGTAGTGGTTGCTGACCAAATATTAAAGGCTCCACGTCAGCCCGTCACACACTGATGGCGATACTGAAAGTGAAACTTTGCTCATTTGATCTCAAAGTCTCAGTAGAAAGGTTGGGCAGATCTGAGTTTGTATCAAACCAAGCTTACGGGCTTGCTTGTCTCCTGATCTTTCTGTGCAGGTAGTGCTCCTCCTGTTCGTTCATTGGTGGATAAACATACGAACGTATGGAAAGCAACTGATGAATACTCAATATTCAACAATCAACGTGACGGAAGATAGAAGTCCAATTTCTGAATCCTATCGAATCCGAGCTCCATCCCCGATTCGTTTGATACTTCAAAAGTCCGTCTTGCTGGAAAAGAGCACGTGCAACGTTTATTTGAACTGTACAAGAGTTGAACAACTTTGATTTTACTTAAGCATTTCGAAGCTCAATGGTGATTAAACAAAGCAAATCAGGAAACGATGCTAATGGTTCAAGACCAGGTATGCCACAACACACTAACAGAAGGACAAAGGTGTGTGTTAATGCTGATCTGCTACAACGACGATGGGGAACGGACGTTTAGGGATGAGGATTGCTGAGATAAAGAACATAGCTCAAAGGACAGACAGTAAGCAGATCGATGTCCTGCAAGATGCACTCATGCACCTGGACGCTGTAGCTCTAAACCTGCCTTCTGAAAACTGAAGGGCCAAGAAATAGTAAGGACTGAAAATGCTATGCGTGTCAACATTCAGAGATGCAGGCCCCTTCGGTTCGTTGCTGAATCTTGCCACACCTAGGTTAGGCAAATTGTGGCGAACAAAACAGGCGTCACAAGTGTGACAAATTTTGGTATAAAATTAAGTCTATGGCATGTGGGGTATAAGGCTAAGAAAGTTTGACGAGCCAAAATTGTGGCATCGAACCAAACTTTATAACAAAATTATGGCGTGCATAAGGTGAGATTGGTTGTTCGTATAGGATCTTACCTTATGGACCGTATATGTAGACTGAGCCGAATCATATTTGTTGAAAAGAAGAGTGTTTAGTTGGTTGTATCTGTTTGCATAGGCTGTGCTGAGTTTCTATTTGGTTGACCGAATATGAGACTGTATGAACAGATGCAAGAGAGATTATGATTGGTTACTCATATAAAAATGATATTGTGATTGTTGGTGAAAGAAACTATCTTCCATAAATAAAGTGCGACGAGAGCCAAGTCACACGAATAGCTCAAGCTTGAATGAGAGGTGGAGAATAAGAAGACACCAAAGTTGTCTGGATAATCTTTTCCCTAGTTGGCTTGATGGCCAAAGGTCTATATTATACTGATATTCAGAGTGTGAATATACAAATATGTCCCTAGAAGGTAGGCAGAGGTATATGTCTTATACTATACAACTAGAGAACGGGCTAGCCCAGTAATTATCCATATGGCTGGTAAGACAGTTGTCCTAGCAGTGGGTCGTCTATTCGGCATTGCACTATACCAGCGTGTCAGGCGGCCACCACTTGCACCATGGTGTCAGGCGGTCACCACTACACCAGCATTAAATGCTGGTCACCTCACTGCACGTGGGGGGCAGCCTGTGGGCCACCTCCTGGTTGATCTTTTCAAAGGCTTGGAAGGCTCCAGGTCTCTGGAGGCATGGCCTCCGAGACTGCCTCGAAGCCCTAGGCCCAGAAGGGGGCCGAAGCCTAGGGGTCTTTGGGCCCGGACTTCTAGGGCCAAGGGACGTCAGGAGTCCTTAATAGCGATTCCCCTAACAGCAGCTCCTCACGAGGATGCCCAGTGGTGTGGCTACCCCCGCAATATCCGGAGCAAGGCCTTTGGCGATCCTTGGCCCCACGGTTACGGGCCCTCAGTCCTCCGATGATGCTGAATGTTGGAATGCCGGTCAGGGGTGCAGGCTGAATACCCAATGTTACCTACGAGGGAGATCATTAAATGCAGTGTGAGGTGGGTGATGTAATCGTGCCTGTCCGGTCGGTATTGAAGACGAGTAATGTCTTGGTATTGGAGCGTCATGGCGAGCGGTTCCGCCTCCCCATGATTGCAGGGAGAGGAGACATGACGTGCGCGCTCACCGTGAGGAGGTAACAGCCCATTCCCCAATCTATAAGGTGAATGTTGTTGATGAGCGTCATTCTCATCCGGCACCTCTGTTTTTGCAGTTCGAGTTCTTGTGCACTCATCCACCAACCCCAACCTTTGGAGATTCCTGGTCGATAAGCTCTCTGTGTTGCTTCTTCAAGAGGCCATGGCTCGCCGGCACCCGCAGTGGAGTGGGCTCACCACTGAGGAGTCACGTGTCATCGACAGATTGGGCCACCACATCAATAGCAGCCGCTAATGGCGGTGGTACAGGTAGAACCACCAATGCCCACGGGTCAGCAGAATCTCGAGCGGTGAAAAACCTTCCACTGATGCTCAGCCCACCACCGGGGGTAGAGCTATGTCGTGCCAGTACGAAATACCCTCTTTAGACCGGCAGACTATACGCGTCGACCGTCACTAAGGCTGAGCTCGATCGGCTAGTCGCGGAGGGGAAGATCCCCTCCAGGTCGGTCACATGCGTTCCACGAGGGGAGATTACCCACGCACCACAGGGCCACAAAATTGTGGTATTCGAAGCCTTCCTCGATGTTAAGCTCGGGTTCCTAGCGGTACCGCTCCTCAAGGGGGCGCTTCAACATTATTTTGTGGAGTCCCCCAACTCTCAGCGAACGCCATTATTCGCCTAGCCATCTTTGAGTGGACTATGCGAGCGGAGGGCTATGAGGGGTGCGCGGAGTTCTTTGCCATCCTCCATGAGGCAAACTACCAGCCGAAGCTTTAGATGGAGGGTGGAGTGAAGAAATCCCTCAACTTCGCTAGCATGAACTTCCAGCTCTGGCCGGAGTACCATGGGGTGTTCCCAGCAAAGGCCATCAACGAGCAGTGGTACACCGAGTGATCGAAGAGATGGTTCTACTGTGACGTGGGTTCTAGGTCCCCTCTTCGCTCTACCAACCGGGAGATCAGGTACATCCAGACCCCGGTAGTGGAGATGCCCGAGGCCTGGATGACCTCGAGGGTGGAGCTCCTCCGATGGGTGGCACGGTGCATGAGCATGCGTGACCTCATGGAGGAATTCACAATGCTACATATTAGACCCCTCCTGCGATTTTGGACTGTGTCTTCGACCCAAGTGAGGATGGCGACGGCAAGCCGAACACATACTCCAGACCCGCCATTGACTCTGGTGAGTCCTCCCCGCTATTCAACTTCAAACTAGAAGACATGAGACACCCTTTTCTTTCAGAACGGTGTCAGACGCTGGACGTAGCTTCCGAAGCCGTGGACAAATTCCTCGGTCTGCCTTCCTTGGCCGAGTGGGAGCAGCGCATGGAACTTGTAGGGAGTTGGGAGCGCTATAACTAGATCTGCTCGTACCTTGGTTTGGCGACCCCAACGTGGCACGATCCGGTGGAGCCTCAAGGAGCTGGAAAATGTGGGCATTCTACCACCGGCGTTACAAGCTCCACGGCCACAATGTGCTTGCTCTTGGCCCAAACTCTCATCGTCCTGGTGGGCCCATGTACCAGTTCAGCGACTAGGTCATCCGGGATAGAGTTGGAAGGGGCAAAGCGCCAGAGGCTCAGCGATGACTCTAGGGCCAAAGACAGCATGTACGAAGACGAGATCTGGCCCAGAGGCGGGGGCCTCGGGGGACCTCAGCCTATCTAAACCCAACCGCCTATAGCCCGGGCAGAGGGCGAGGCCTCCCTTGATGACCTTGGACCCTAGGGGATCCTTCCCCCTATCGATCATGAGGATGTGACGGTCCGGAGGCCACCACGACCATTGGCATGGGTGAGTCTGCAATTCTTCCTCTTCCTTCTCTCTTTTTCTTTGTGGGATGTGCCCATGGCAATGGTATTGACTTTTGTCTTCTTGTTTGCAGGGGCCGTTGGTATGGATCCTTATGGGGCCCCCCGCTCTAGAGGTATTGACTTTGGCTGGAGTATCAATGATTCAATAAGGGGGTGCCAGAGGTGGTGCACCGGAGGTCAGGGCATCACCGCCACAGGCCGTGACCACGGACCGAGTTGTGGTGGTTAGGGTTGAGGTGGAGGGCTCTGGATCTTCCAGGGTGTCCACCCCCGCTCCTCTAGAGCAGGGCTGGACCCTAGAAGCCTTGACCCCATTTGATTTTGCACCTTGTCCGGAGGCGATGAACATCTTTGCCTCTACCTTGTCTCTCTTCATAAGCGGCGAGGTAAGGCGGTCTCTGGCTTAGAGGCCTTCGGACGAGGTGACGGTGCGCCTTCGAGCGTCGGCTTGGCGGGCATTTTTGTTTGTAAAGGACCTTTTTATGGCTGTAATTTATGGGTTGGTGCCCTTACGCTCCTTCGTTGCGACTAGCAGTAATTGGTCCTGGTGGAGGCATTAGAGCGCTCGCATCGTCAGGCCCTCACGACGGTTCACGACTAGACCTGTGCTAACATAGAAAAACTCCATCACGCATTGGTGGAGGCTGAGAAGTGAGCAGTGATCATAGAGGACCGCCTGCAGGAGGAGGTGATGCGCCAGGAGCAAGCTAAGGAGGTGGCTTGGGCATGCTGTCGAGGCCCACTGGGTTGCGGAGGAAGCTGCCAACATGACAACATGGTTTGTGTTTCCGCAGAAGGGGAGGCCCAAGATCTTTAGATTGCTGCGGCCGAGGCTCAGCATGAGGGGAGAGCTGCTCAGGTCACGAAGGACGCACTGTGTTCTGAGCGCCAAGGGTTGGCCGGGCGTGCGACGGAGGCAGCCTGGGTCCTTAGGAAGGCGCTAGAGGGCCTCGAGGCCTAGGCCCCACCTTTGCCCTTGAGAGAAAATAGCCTGCGCCCGACGCTCCACTAGCTCTAGTCTACCACAGGGGCAGCAACCAACGCCGCTGAGGCCTTTGCTAGCTCCAGCACCTACATGGCCTCAATGGTGCAGCTGGCGCTGCTGCACCACACGAGGTGCAGCTATCTTAGGGCACTAGAGCAGCCAGTCCCTGACTCCGCGGTGGAGGCCATCCTGTCTGAGGTGCCCCCAGCGGAAGTCCGTGCAGCGATGGTCGGCTTCCCTCGGGGGTTATGGACGAAACATGGCAAGCCCGTGACACTGCAGTTCATAGCATATCGCCTAGGGTCAAGTGCCCATGGAGCCCCTCGCCCAGATTTTCTAGCGAGGGCTCAGGATCCGCGTCCCGATGCCTCTTCAAGTGGACTAACGTCTCAGCAAGACATCTTCGGGTTACCTCCACAGCCGAACACCACTTCATAGTAGTTGCCCCCTCACACAGGTGACATCCCACGGGACCCACCGCCAGAGGTGTAACTCCGAGCAGAGTTCGCATGTGTTATGTTTTGCTTTTCGTATATTCCTGGGGGGGGGGGGGGGTTCACGGGCGTATTATGTTGGCCCGACTAAAGGGATAGGTGATGTCCTAAGAGGGGGTGAATTAGGACACTTAGAACTATTTTAGCTCCAAAAACTACACAAGATAAACCTATATCAATTTTTATCTAAATGTGCTCTAAGTTTATCTAGTGTGTCTACTCTACCAATCAAAGTGCTTGAAACCTATCTAAGAAGGTAAATTGCAAGAATGTAAATACGGAAATATAAATAAGTAGAGAGAGCAAACTCGGCATAAGAATTTTTTCCTGCAGTATCGATGGTATGAATGTCATCCCTAGTCCATGTTAAAGCTCCACAAAGAATATGCTCTCGGTCGGCACCCGATCATGGCTCTTGAGCTACCAAGTCACAATGGTAAGGCCTCCATCTAGATGAGCCACCAAGATAAGAACTCACCACTAGCATCTCTTTTGGTTCCTTACCACCATGATCACTTCAGATCTTGAGCCACTAAGGCAAGTGTCTCCGCATCCCGCACAATTGCCTTGTTGCCACTCCACACCAAGTCGGAGGGTCAACAAGCTTGCCGATGAGTCACCAAGACTCTAAGGTGCCGATGTACCACTTGGTACAAGATTGGATCACTCCTTGATCCACTCTCTAGGCAACAATAGCCTAGCAACATCCTCTCTAGGCCTATAAGAACTAATCACTCACTAATATTGTGCTTAATTGCCTAGGATAGTCACTTTAAGCACTTTGGTGGCTTGGATATCTTCTCAGGTGTACATAAACTTCTTTGGACTCCAGCAGCATGTCACACACTTCAAATGACTAAGTTGAGGGGTATTTATAGCCTAAAACCCATGCACTAGCCGTTAACCCAATGACTCAGAAAAGTTGTTAACACCGGATGATCCGGTGAGAACAACTACTAACACCGGATCATTCGGTGAATACACTCTCACAAACTAGCCGTTGAAACTCCACTCAAGCCTCTGTGAACATCGGACACACCGGTGTATACTTCATCTTCATCACCAGACTATCCGATGAGTTATCCTGAGCCATCTGAGCCTTTCTTTCTTCTATGTGTAAGTTGCTCTGGTGTATGCATCCGGTGCACATCACTCCATCACTGGATTATCCGGTGAGTTGACTTTAGCCAACCGATCTAATACAACCCTCTCTGGAAATAATGCTCCGGTGTGCACAACCTTCATCACCGGAACATCCGATGTGTTGAACTTCGTTCTGCCTCTTTGCACTATTCATTATCCGATGTGTGCAACACATTGATCACTGGACCATTTGGTGAGTGACGTTTGTTCTGCCACAAGAAATTGTTCTTTGCAAAAATTGGTCCGGTGTACACACCATCTTCACCGGACCTTCTGGTGAACTAAGCTTCAAAATTCTTGTCTTGGAATCGCCTCTGGAATAATTAGTCCGGTGCAGTCATTATTGCATCACCGGATAATTTGGTGAGTTAAACTTCACTGTTTCCAATTCCACCTCTGCTAAAATTAGTCTGGTGCACTTTTAACACTAACACTGAACCATCTATTGTAACACTTCTAACAATTTGTTGGCTTTTGGAGGGTATGATAGTAGGAGTACTTATAGGTGTGTTGGGTGCACAAGGATAGAGTAGGTCTTTGCGGTCTGTAGGGTGTAAATCTGAGTTCGATCTCAGTGCGAGTGGTGGGAGGCTTTGAACCTCGACATGACCGAGGCTGATGTCTTTGAGGTGTGGAGGGTTGGGACCTCAACACGACTAAGGCTGATGCCTTCGAGGTGACAGAGGGTTTGTACCTTGATGCGACTAAGGCTGATACCTTCGAGGTGCGGAGGGTTTGGACCTTGACACGTCCGAGGCTGATTCCTTCAAGGTGTAGAGGGTTTGGACCTCAAAGCGACCGAGGTTGATGCCTTTGAGGTGCGAAGGGTTTGGACCTCAACGTTACTGAGGTTAATGCCTTTGATGTGCAGAGGGTTGGGACCTCAACGTGGCCGAGGTTGATGCCTTCGAAGTGATGAAGGGTTTGGACCTCGACGCGACCGAGGCTGATGCCTTCGAGGTGCGGAGGGTTAGAACCTCGACACAACCGAGGCTAATGCCTTCGAGGTGGCGGAGGGTTTGGACCTTGACGCAAGTGGCGAAGGGTTTGGACCTTGACGCAGCCGAAGATGATGCCTTCAAGGTGCCGAGGTAGCAATGTGTCTTGACTTGTAGTAATTAACTGATTAGCGTGATGAATGTAGTGTGCTTGACTTCAGCAAAATTGGTCTAAGCTGTGGTTAAATCATCGTGGGTTCTGTAAGTCAGAAACCCTGCCACAGGGTAAGGCTGCCGTAGGGAAATTGCTTTGTTTGACCCCTAGGGTTTCACGCCGGCTGCCACTTGAATGCACCGAAAGTAGGTTGGGTAATAACTATGATGGGACATGTGCGTGAAAAACCGAGGCATTTATGCGGTTGTTTGTTCTTAGATCTTGAACTGGATTCGTCGGGAGCGACTTTATAATCTAGGTGCATCCTTGGGACACTCCTGGTCCTGAGTAAGACAAGATTTCTTCTTTGCAACCCTTATGGTGTTGCCTCCTAGTGCGGGTGCAAATGGCCGGGGTGATCTGCCGTCGACATTGGTGCCGGTCCCCCCGGCTATACTACCATCGAGAGAGGGTGATCTCCTGGCCCTACTCGCCGGACTACTATCAGCCACCATTGTCATGCCTTCCCTGCAGAGGGTGCGACGCTCGGTTACCTCGGGCCGACCTTCGGCCCGTGCGGTTGCCCCGACTGAGGTTGTCAACATCTCTAATGATGAAGAGGAGGTTGAATGGGATCTCCTAGAGAAGGAGATTGACGAGGAGCAGAAGGATGAGGAGGAAGCCAGAGAGAAGGCTGAGGAGGCGCCCTCTATCTCATCATCATTTTCTAACGAAGGGCACTACTGCATCAGTCTTCGAGGCCAGGCGCCACGTCTGAAACGCCTATGCCGGTCTTAGTGCCTCGGATTGTGCTACTCTTTTTTTTTTGAGCCTAGAGGGATGATCTCCGTTTGGCATCCCCCATTGGATGTATGACTTCTTGATTTGAATGGCTTGAAGATGTGCTCTTGGATATGTTTGAAATGTCTTTCATTTTTTATTAGCATATACATGTGCTCTTGGTGGTGCTCCACTAGCTCCATGTTTTTACACATAGTACCTCTGGAGTGCCTCCGTGTTCTAGGTGTGCTCGAGGGGGGCAGGCACCGTATCCGCCAAGTGATAGGAGCCTAGTTTGTTAGGTGCGAGGACAAGGTAGGGCCCTTCCCATTTGTTGCGCAGCTTCCCAGGAGTCAGTGCCCGTCGTAGGACTAGATCTCCAGGCTTGAAGGATCGTGGCGAGACCTTAGGATTGTACCAAGCTTTGGTTTTGATGATATAGCAGTCGAGGTTTCAAACTGCATGAAGCCTCATGCCCTCTATATGGTCCAGAGATATCTCCCTTTCTCCAGTGATTTCTGGTAAGTAGACCTGGAGAGAGCGTCCCTTGATTTCTATCAGTGTCATGGCTTCATCGCTGACTAGGAGACAAAATGGGGTAAACCCAATGGGACGGGTGACCATAGTGTAGAGGGACCACAACATCTTTGGGAGCTCTTCGACCTATAGGCCTTTAGCGAGGCCGACAAGACGTCGGTTTAGTCCAATGAGGATGTTGCCATTGGCGCGCTTGACCACCCCGTTGGACTGCAGGTGATGAACTGCTGCGAAGCACATCTCAATGTCGAGGTCAGCGTAGAATTCCTGGAATAGGACTGAGTCAAACTGCATCCCATTGTTGAAAGTAAGGTGTCATAAGACACCAAAGTGGCTATAA
Source organism: Phragmites australis (assembly GCF_958298935.1). NCBI lineage: Eukaryota > Viridiplantae > Streptophyta > Magnoliopsida > Poales > Poaceae > Phragmites > Phragmites australis. The sequence continues at coordinate 26,030,503 of NC_084931.1, forward strand.
CATTTTTCCAAAAGAACTTCTAAACATTCTTGGATATGATTGTTGTAAGGGGCTCAGCCTCGATCCATTTGGAGAAGTACTCCAAGGCCACGACCACGTACTGAAGGTTTCCCTTGGCGCAAGGGAATGGCCTGATTAAGTCCATCCTCCAGCACGCCAATAGCCAGATGGGAGTGATTGGTTGTAGCTGGGTTAAAGGATGGTGGCTCCAATGTCCCATCCATTGGCACCCTTGGCAGGTGCGGATGAGTTCCTCTGCGTCAGCCATGATAGTGGGCCAAACAACCCCTGGCGGAGTGCTTTGCCTATGAGGACGTGGGGTGCGAGGTGGCTACCACAGAGACCTTCATGGATCTCCTTAGGAGGTCGGCCCCCTGCTCCCTAGTGACACATCGAAGGAGGGGCTGCAAACTCTAGATTTGTAAAGGGCTTCATCTACCAAGAGGTGGCCCCTGGCACGCTGTTGGATACGCCAGAGTTCAAGGGTCATTAGGTTCTTTGGTTCCTTTTAGGGAAGACAAGAGGGAGGCCCTCCGGTCCGGAGGCCCAGTGGGTAGGATGGCGGCGGTGGCTTCGTAGGAGCTACCTGCTGCTGTCTTGTTAAGGACTTGAAGAAGGCCCCCGAAGGGAGGACCCTGCCTCTCGATGCAGCCTTTGCCAAGGCGTCTACCTGATGGTTGTCAGTGCGAGGTATGCTTCACACTGAGATGACCTGGAAGAATCCTTGGTTCTTGCGGATGGTGTCGAGGTACCTTACCAGCTTTGGATGCCGAACCTGGAAGCTTTTATCAATATGCCCAGTAACAACCTGTGAATCTATTTTGATAAGGGCCCAGGCGACCCTTAAGGCCTAAGCTTTGCAGAGCCCAAGGAGGACGGCCTCGTACTCGGCAATATTGTTGGTGGCCTTGAACTCCAAAGGGGGCTGCGAATGCCGCTTGCTGACCTGTGAGGGAGATGAGGACAGCTCCGGCCCCTGCACCATCGGATCCATAGGCTCTGTCAGCATATATTGTCCATATGTCTTTGGGAGGGGCCTCCAGGGGTCCTCTGGCTGGGGGAGTCCACTCAGTGATGAAGTCTGCTAGGATCTGTGACTTAATATCCATGTGGGTCATGAACCTCACCATGAAGAGTGCCAGTCCTACAACCCATTTTCTTATGCGTCATGTTGCCTCTTGATTTCAGAACATGTCTCCCAAGGAGTATGAAGTTAGTACGATTATGTCATTGGCGAGGAAATAGTATCGGAGTTTACATGAGGCCATAAGGAGGGTATATGCTACCTTTTCAAGCTACGTGTAGCGTGTTTTTGCATCGGATAGAGCCTCCAAAATGTAGTAAACTTCCCTCTGAATAGAGCGGCCTTCCATCTCCTCCTCTCGTACGAGTACGCCGCTCACAACGTAGGTAGAGGCGAATATGTACAAGAGGAGCCCCTCGCCCGCAAGGGGTATGGCGAGCGTACGGAGGTTAGATAGGTGATCTTTGATGACCTCAAAGGCCTCCTGGCACTCCGCTATCCATGTGAATGGCCCAGAGCCCCTCAATATTTTAAAGAAGGTAAGGTTGTGCTCGGCGGATTTGGTGAGGAAACGGCTAAGGGCCGTCAGGAGACCTGCTAGGCACTAGACGTCCTTCGGATTGGTGGGGGTTCCATTTCAGTAATAGCATGGATTTTACTAGGGTTAGTCTTGATATCGCACCTAGAAACGAGGTACCCCAGTAACCTTCCAGCTTTGGCGCTGAAGACGCATTTCTCCGGGTTGAGCCATACGCCGGCGGCTCGGAGGCTATTGGAGGTTTCTTGAAGGTCCGCAATGTGATCTGCTTCAAGCTTGCTCTTCATAACTATATCATCGATGTAGGCCTCCATGTTGTGTCCCAATTGTTGCTCTAGGATCTTCCGTACTAGGCGGAAAAAGGTGACTTCGTAATTCCGGAGACCGAAAGGCATTTGAATGTAACAATACACCCCAAGGAGGTGATGAAGCTTGTCTTTTCCTCATCTTTAGCTACCATTCACACCTGGTGGTACCCAGAGAATGCATCCTGGAAGCTTAGTAACTCGCAGCTAGCGGTGGAGTCCACCAGTTGGTCTATGCGAGGGAGCGGGTATGGGTCTCAAGGGCAGTCTTTGTTGAGCTTTGTGAAGTTGATGCACACGCGTTGTTTTCCATTAGGCTTCTTGACCAGGACGGGATTTGAGAGACACTCTGAGTGGATGACCTCTCAGATGATGTCGGCCTTCAGCAGCTTCTAGACCTCCTCCTTTGTGGCCTCCGCTCGCTTGGTTGACAGCTTGTGGAGCCCCTGTCGTATTGGCCTGGCCTGCGGGTCGACCTGGAGGGTATGCTCAATGATGCGGCAATCTATCTCGGGGAGGTCATGTGGGGACCATGCAAATACATCGGAGTTGTCCATTAGAAGGGCTACTAGCTAGGCTTCTTGCTCCGGAGCGAGGTCTGTCCCAATTTGGAACATTCGATCAGGGTTCCTCATACCTAACGGGATGTGCTTGACATCCCCCTCCGGTCAGGGCTTCAAAGGGGCTCGATGCTCAGGGCACGATGGAGGGGGGGTCTTCGAGGGGGCCTTTGGCCACGTTATACACATGACGGCTGTTGAGTGGGGTCGGGTGCCCATATTCGATGCGCCTAGCTAAGTGTTGATCACCATCCATGGTGATCAATCCCTGGGGCCCCGACATCTTCACACAGAGGTAGTTATGATGGGGGACTGCTTTGAATTGGTTAAGGGTACCCCGGTCTAGGATGACATTGTAGGTGTAAGGCGTGTCTATGACGTCAAAGGTAATCATCTCGGTCTGCATGACGAGGCATTCGCCAAAGGCGACTGGTAGTTCTATTCGACCCAGGGCATCGAGGGGAGCCTTGTTGAATCCTTGGAGAGGCCTTCAAGCCGAGGAGAGTTGGCTCCATGGAATGCAGAGCTAGTTGAAGGCATGTGCGAAGAGGATATCCACATAGCTTCCTCCATCGATTAGCACCCTCCGGACTTCGACCTCGGCGATGTTAGTGGTGATGACTAGCGCGTTGGTATGAGGAAAGTTTACCCCCATAGCATCATTATGGGTGAAAGTCACTATGGCCTCGACCCATCTGGGGATTTGGTGGTGTATTCTAATGGCCTCGACGTGGTTGATCCCCTGCGCATAGTCTAGCCGCTGCCACTTTGAGGAGCCACTGAAAGGTCCTCCTTCCGTTATGGTGAGCACTATTTGTCTAGCATGACCCCCCTCGTCGACGTGTTGCACATTGGGCAGCAGCGGTGGCGGAGGCAGAGCCAGCAGGGGATGGTATGACAAGGCCAGGTGGTCAATATGACGGCCTGCTGCCAGCCTATGACACCCGCGCTGCTCGTCATCGGCCCTATCTCCCACCATGTGCACTGCCTGTCTCTCGAGGTATTCTTCTCAAAAGGTGATGAGGGTCTGACAATCTTTGGTGTTGTGGGAACACCCTATCCCAGGTAAAGTGCACTAGTATCCATCGTTTCGCTATCAGCCTAGTGCATGATGCTGCTCTAGGAAGGCTCCAGAGTGTCCCCGACCGCGCCCCCTGGAACGAGATGGGTTCGGAGCCCCTTGGGTTTGAGCAACTTTGTTAATGCCACATCATTGCCATTGCCAGGGCCCTCGCACTCTGGAGCATTTGGCTTAGCTCCTTTTTGTCGATGAAGGCGGCAGGACATGAGAGGAGCCTGCTTACGAGGTTGGCTTTTCGTGCTCGACGCTGGGGGCTGTGGCAAGAAGGGCGACCTCATGACGAAGCCGCTCTTTCTCCGCTCTTGTGTATTCCTCGAATTTGCACATGTGGGTGCTCACCGAGTGCACTGGGCGTCGATGTAGCCGATCTAAGAGAGGTCTAGAGGTCAGGCCTTGGGTTGTTGCATTGATGACTGGCAATTCTAAAATGCCCTTTACCTGGGCCTTGGTTTGGGCGAACCTCCGGAAGTATTGCCGGAGGGTCTCGATAGGCTATTGCTTGATAGCATATAGGCTCCCCAAGGTCACTAGCTCGACGAATGTACCCTGAAAGTTGTTACAATAGGAGTCTTTGAGTTGGGCCTAGGTCTAGATGGACTTGGGCTCAAGCGCCCAGAACCACTGAAGGGCTACCCCCTCCAGAGCGAGAGGAAAACACTTGACCATGGTGGTGTGCCCACCTCTGTTGGCCTCGATGGCGAGAGCGTATGCACGAGTGAACTCCTTCGGATCCGAATCACCCTTGGATTTAGGCAACTTGGGGGTTCAGAACCCGTCTGGAAAGGGTATGGCCTGTAGGTCCGCCTAAAAGGGAGAGTCGGAGTAGATGAGCGGGGCCTCATGTCGACGGGTCGGAAGCCTTGCTGCCTGCTAGTTGACCATGGACGTCGTGTGGTCATGATGCGTCGTGACGACAAGGCCTTCGTTGGCCCTCAGAGCCCAGGCCAGCGCAGCGTTGGCTGCTATGGGTGCCACAACGGTCGTGCAGATAGGTGGTTGGGATGCCTGCAGGGCTGCCTGTAGCTCCTCCAGTTGGGCCATGAGGGCCGCTATGTGTCTAGAGCCAAGCTCGAGGTCCGCACCTTGTTGCCGTCGCGGAACCCCTAGACCGGCGAGGTCCCTGGTGTCAATCATGGCCGGTGTCATGTCCGGACCGCCACTGGCCCTAGGGTTCTCATTTTCTCCCATGGAGGGGCAGGCATCGGCTAAGCGTGAGTTTGGGTGTGACGGTCGTGTGGACCTCTGCCCGGACGTGGCCGGGGAATCAGCCGCCTGGACTGTCACCCCTGCAATCTTGTTCTTTGGTGGCATCCTACCTCTCCTAGTGTTTCTATACTTATTCACTCCCCACGAATGACGACACTGTTGGTGAAAGAAATTGTCTTCCACAAACAAAGTGCGGCAAGAGCCAAGTCACACGAATGACTCAAACTTGAAGGAGAGGCGGAGAATATGGAGACACCATTTGTCGGGAGTATTTTTTCCCCCTTTGGCTTGATGACCAAGGGTCTATATTTATACTGATATTCAGAGTGTGAATATACAAACGTTCCCCTAGGAGGTAAGCAGAGGTATATATCTTATACTGTACAATCAAAGAGCGGGCTAGCCTAGTAATTATCCATACGGCTGGTAAGTTGATTGTCCTAGTGACGGATCGTCTATTTCGGCGTCGCACTGTACCATCGTGTCAGGCGGTCACCATTTGCGCCATAGCGTCAGGCGGCCACCACGCACCAGCATTAAATGCTGGTCACCTCACTGCACAGGGGGGGGGGGCACAAGCCCTCTCCTGGTTGATCTTTTCGAAGGCTTGTAAGGCTCCGAGTCTCCAGGGCCAAGGGACGTCGGTGGTCCTTAATAGCAATTCCTCCAACAGCGATACTGACAAATAAGCCTGTCTACATAAGTGGATGCAAGAGTCTACATCCACCGGACTAGGCTGCAGAAGGAAGCTCCCAGTCCAGGCTAAAGGCATACATTTGCATCCCTCGGGCCAAGCTAGAACAATAGATATAAGCAACCAAACACACTTCTCCCTTTGATTATACGCATCCTCAAGCAAGAATCCTCACATGCAGGCAACCAATCAGCTCCTTAAGGTATGGTGTGGCAAAGCTTTGCAATGAACCAAATATGGAACCGAGCTATTATTTACCCATTAGTTCAATCAGTGACATATTTAGACTTAGCTGGGGATGAAGCAATCACTAGGCCCAAAAATAAAAGAAAAACAAAATCAAAGAGTTCTAATAATATGTGTGTTGGGCTAAATCCCACCACATGGATGTTGATTAGGTGCCCAGCAACAGCACAACAATTGTTTAGGTTGGGATGCTCCTTGAAAGAGAGGAGAAAAGAAGAAAAACCCTAGCCTCCTTTTGCTTCAGTTTCTACTAGTATTTTGAGTGTGAGCGAGAGTGAGCAACGCAAAACAACACTACTCGAGAGAAGAGAGGAAGAGAGAGGAGAGGTGAATCTGTTCAGATTTGGTACTTTGGACCAATTGTTCTCAAACTTATGATCAAAGACTCAAATGTAGTTGGATTGGTATAAAACTTGGTGAGCTCGTTCTAAACTTATAGTATTCAATTTGGTCAGTTGGTTGAGTGGAGTGTCATATTTGAGAGGGGTTTCAGCACTGCGAATTTTCGGTAGAAGTTCAGTTTGGGTGGTGAAACGGTGTCCGATTGAGCTGAAATTTTGAGAGTGTGTTGGGGACTCGTGGAACTACGTTCCTACCAAATTTCATTCAGAAACGGTACGTGGTATGTGAGATGAGCTGATAACCGAATGGGGCAGAAACTGTTACTTCTCTGTTTGACTGTTTGTCATACGTCTCGTTAGTTGTGTACGGATGTTGTTGTTGATGACAAGTTTGTAACTTGATGAATGTGTTACTGTTGTCGCAATCCTCTATAGGTTCTAGAGAAGACTCCTTGTACCCATTGTTGATTATAGTAGAAGTTTGAAGTAGACCCATTCGTCTCATGGTTTTTTACTCTGCATATCTGTTGGTTGAAGCTCTTCTCATTGTTCATCATAAGATGTGAGATTAATTGGTGCTTTGTTGCTGCCTTATTCCCAACGGTGTGAACTGATGTCATTGTCACGTACATCTCGCAGAACAGTATGATAACAGAGGAGAAGCCAAATTTTCCTACTAGAAGCTATCCTATGCCAAACTTCTGATAGCATAACGTTCAATCGTTGCAATTGTGGTGAACAGAGCAAATGCAGTTTGAATTGCTAAACCATATTTGATAGTATTACGGCAATTATTTTCACAACTCGTATGGCACGGTGTCTCGAACAAACTTAGTCATGCAAGAAAGAGATGCTCATCTCTAGATAACAAAAGCTAGCCCTATCATCGGATCTTCAACCAAGAAGCACTAGCACTCTAGTACAGTTCTTCCTCCTGGTGGGTATGGATGACGCAGTCAGCCCTCGGGTACGAGATGCAGGTCAGGAGGTACCCCTCGGCCATCTGGTTCTCGTCGAGGAACGACCCCTCCGACTGGTCGACCTCGCCGGCCGACATCTTGCCCGCGCAGGTGGAGCACGACCCAGCGCGGCAGGAGAAGGGCAGCTCCAGCCCGGCGTTCTCAGCGGCCTCGAGGATGTAGGTGTCCTCGGGGGCGTCGAACTCGTGCTCCGCCCCGTCCGGGCCGACCAGCTTCACCTTGTGCACGGCCGTCGCGGACACCCTGAACATGCTGGAGAGCCGTAGGCCTGACGCGTTGGGTGTTTGCTTCGTGTAGCCGATGAAAGAAGGGCTCTTGGTCGCCGGAGCGGCGGTCTGGAAGCTTACCCCGGATTTGGGGACGGACAGTCTTGGGGCAGTGGCGGTCGACATCTTGCTGGTCCTGATAGATTACTGGAAAGAAAGCACAAGTTCACATCTTGACAAGATGGAATCAGATCATAGGAAAGTTTGAGAACACAGGTTCGTGGAAATGGAACCAATCGAGGCTAAGCAAGCATCAGAAATTCATGTGAAATCTCGCAGTCAACCATTGCCTTGTGAAAAGATACCAGCTTGGTCCGATGCTAAATCTACCGAGCAGGACTCAGATCCGGCAGGCGTGCGCGTGCAACAACCTGCCACGACGCGGGGCCGAGGGCGGAGCACGGCACGGCGACAAGGGTCGCATCCACATCAGACAGCGCGATCTACCACTGCAGGATCCTGCCGCGAGTACGTGCGTGCGAGGGTGCGGTCAAGGTGACGGATCGGTCGATGCGTACCTCCTCCTCCTCCTGTTCCCCTCTCGACGAGACGGAGCGGTGGTCGGGCGGGGTCGCGGCCGACGCCGGTTTCCAGGCGAGGCGGGGGCGAGGCGGGGTCTGGCTGGGTCGCGAGGTGAGGAGGTGGGGATGGATGGTGGCAGGGCACGCGCACGGCGCGGCTTATTAATAGGCGCAGCGTCCGGTCCGCCCGCCCGTCCGGCAACTGGCACTGGCCGCGGCCGCGACGCCTCTGCTTTGCTCTGGGCCGTCGGTCGGGCACTCGGCGCGGCTGGCTGCTTGGGCGAAAGGCCGAGGTGCTGCAAGATTTGCGAAGACGACCTTGAGGAGCTGCTTATTTTACGGCGAGATGGCGGATTTGGGCGCAATTAGGGCGGTGGCTTCGCGGGATGAGGCGCCCCTTGGTGGGGATCAGGGGGCGGGATTAGCGCAGACAGCCAGCAGGTGTCCTCAATGACACAAGGGCCCCACGTGCCAGTGATGAGGTACGGGGGTCAAACTCGAACGACGCAGTGGCCTTACATATCGGTACGACGGGATCATGCTATCATTTGGGCGCCGGGTTTGAAATTTCAGTTGGATTCGAGTATCCACCTGATTCATAGCACTATTTTATAAACAACAATTGAAGACACCAGGCCACCGTAATATGTTGAATTTAAGTTGAAACGTTTCTCTTTGGGACTAAATTGCGTAGCCGTGTTTTGGTACCATTTTTTTGGTCAATATTCAAATTCATAATCGAACTCGTACACAAAATACTGTTCGAATGTGGTAATTAAGACTATGTTCGTGTTCTTGTATTGAGGTCTGAGGAATCTATGTCCGTGTTCTTATATTTGAACAAGGCTCAAGTACAAATCCAGACAGAGAAGATAATATTATTCAAACAGAATACAAATCATGTTCGCAACTTTTGGAATTCTGTAGTCGAACATTTGGATAGTTCTAAACTGTTTAACACTTGTGTCAGTTCCATCGCTTAGCTTAACCAGGTAATCATAAGTAGATGCAAGTGCTATTCCCCCACTTCACAAAGAAAAACAACTCTCGGATGTGGTTTGTACTTAGATTTGCAGTTGCTCTCCCTATGCTTATTGCTGTATGATTGCGAAGAGTTGATGGCCGCGAAAAGGCACAGCAGCCCAGCAAGCAAATGCAAAACGCACTCCGAAAGGTCGTCCCTGCTCAATGCATCTGAGGTGAGTCAAACGAACGCGGGAGCAACAGGACAGAGTTCCAATTCCACAAAAAACCAAATTTAATACAATATCCCAGGCAGGGGCACTGGGGCAGTTACAAACTAGGTACAATACAATGAATCAGTTCGATTCAAGTGTGCCTTTCATAAGAATATATTAACACAAGTAAACTGCTTCCCAGAAATAAACACCCGGATTTCAATCTCACCGATCTGGCAATTCTGAGTTATACCAGTAAGATGAGCAAATACTACAGTACATCATGTGGCAGCTTTGAACAAAAAATGTGGATTAGTGGAAAATTTTGGGAAGTGTTGATGATGGGTCACGCTAATCACAAGTGACCACAGCTATCAACTGCGCAGACGTTTACAAACCTCGGTATGCACGGCATGACAGCTTGGCACAGTACACCGTGGATCGTGGAAATACATACATAATACGCACCAAAACTGGATACTGATCAGTCATCTCACGTGGGATACCAGCAAGCCTGCAGCATGCACGTAATAATCTCATATACATGAGAAGAGAAACAGATCTCATGAGAATTACTGTCCTGGTTTGGTGCAGGTCAATGCTCCAACACATAATCTACGTGACCAGTAACAAAGAGTTCCCTAACCATCTGATAACAGAAGACCCCCCCCCCCCCCCCAAAAAAAAAAAGATAAGATGACATTTCAAGAATCTCAAAGGCAGTTTTTCACACTGATCTTCTATAGCTCTAATGATGTTTTAGTCCGAATAGTGCAGATCTTCTTTATTTCTGATTTCATATAATAGAGAAATAAATAGCAGGGTCTATGAATCATATGATAAGTGAATCTCGATTGGTATTAAAGAGTTTTCAATGGCGCTTTCAAGTTTTCAGGTCAGTTACTACTGCCACTAATCAATGCTAAATATTTGTGAGGGAACATAGAATACTAAGAAAATACTGGTGTTCCGATCTTTTTTCAGGTGTTCAAACATATGAAAACTTAATGCTTTTTTTTGTTAAAGTAAACATCCTTTTTTCCCAAAACATTATGATCAATCATCACAGTTAAATGCTTAACAAAATGACAGATGAACCATGGCAGAAAGAAACTCACAGAGAACAGCAAGTGCAGTTAAGATTGCTGTTGCTAAACGAATTTGAGAATAATTGTGACTTGTAAAGCACTCAGATCTACTTAATCTTCTCTTGATGAGCTCCGGCCAGAAGTACATAGCCTGCAAGAATTAGCAACAAAGTCATTACTGGGACAATTACTACACAGCAAGTTTATTCTAAGCACTAATGAACTGTTATGCCAAAACAGTGCCTAGATTGCGATACGTGAACAATCAGAACATGAATTACATGATTAGAGAAGAGTAACATACCCTTCCAGATGGAGGTCGGCTGAAAGAAGGTAGTGGATCTCCATTTCTCAAGCTATCCGTATATTCTCCATCCTTCCTCCTCTTTGTAAAGCTCTCACGGCCTTGCTTTGTAAACCATAAGTTTCTTACAAAACTACGGTACTGTCTGCTCAGTTTGTTTTTGCAAAAATGGCTCCTACCTACAGAATCATCAGCATCAAAACTATACATACTGCTATTGTTATGATCCCCTTCATGTGCACTTTCTCCACTTGAACATTGAAGTTTGGTTGCTCCTTCCACATCCTTTTCTGAGTATCTGGGTTCATATGCTGTATGTTCTTCAGTGGAATGATAACCATTTACTCTAGGAGCATTGTCGAGCTTAAGCTCAACAATTTCATCTGTACCAGTGGAATAATATGCATGGTCATCCTTGTTGCTGCCACAAAGAAAAGATGCCAGCCCATCTCCATCATGTTCACTTGAGTATAAATGTTTTGGAGTTTTATTGGAAATCCTAAGATTCTCCAAACTTTCTTCCACCTGAGAAATCTGCTCAGCTATAGCTCTAATGAATTGCCTAAATTTCAAGATTGCATTTTCCCTTGACTTTGACTTGTCAGAGAATGCAGCTGCATTCACCTCCCTCTCAAATTGCTCCAACTGCCAGTTGTTAGGAGAATAAAGAGAATAAAGGCCTATAAATGGGAACATGTGAAAAGTTAAAAGACTATAAATGGAAAGCTTGACTGTTTGAACCTGCCATTTGGTAGTTCCGAGAGCAGTAATCACATCTCTCTCATACTGCACTGGAGCATGAAACTTCGCATCTGAAGTACCATCCTGCATAACTTTCCTTTCATGCAAGAGCAAGCGGTAGACACCCTCCATCCTGTACACCAACCCAAAATGATGTGCTATCAGTACATTCAGCAAATTGCCCGTTACTTACTCTTTGTAGTATTTAAGAAATCATCTTTATAAACCCTATCATACTGTTGGATACTTTGACCCCTTAATACAGTCACAATATAAATTGGTCCGATGTTCAATAAACTGTATTTCACCAAGATAAAAACAGCTAGTTTTATAATTTCTTTCTAATAGAAAAGGCAGCTTTGACACACTAATTCTCCAGAAGGCACTGTATTAAATTGAGAAAGTGGAAAGCTATAAACTACAGCATTAAAAAGTTTCCAAATCCTAGCCCAGATAGAAACAGAAAGGGTAGTTAACACTGATAAACACAATTCATCTTCTGCAGCCTTGCGGGTTCATCGATCGACAGCTAGTTTGTGCCCATAGAAAAGCTAGTTTGGCTGGTTATGGTCGAACATGACACTAACAACCAGCTAAAATTATGCAAAGAATTTACAGGCTTGCATCTACAGATAGATAGATTCATGACTCCAGAAAGAAGTGTCTCAAATATGGTTTTGTCTCAAATATGAAACCATGTTCTTTTCCCCGCATCACCCCACCTCAATCGTGAGTCCGTGACAGAGATTGAGGGGCTCTTTGGTTTCTGCTCCTAAGGAGCCAAACCAAAATACGGCATCTTTGGTTTATACAACTAAACTTCCATTCTCCCAGAATTTCTCGTCAAAGTCAGCCATGAAACTTTGGGTGACGAAACGGTCCCCGCCTTTCACTACTCACCTGCAATTTTGGGCCTAGCTCCTTGGTCGCAAATGCCAATCCGCACAGAATTTAATGAGCTCCAGAACTGCTCCCTTATAGAACCAGGCACCGAATCGTACATAATGCGCCACGAATCTCGTGAGGCTACGAAACCACGCGCCAAGCTCTGACGCCACGCAGCAGATCAAGGAAGAAGCAGCCAAACAGGGCGGAGCGAGGAGACCGTACCTGTCGGCAGAGTCCTGCACGCACTCGGCAGCGGGAAAGAGCGGATCCGACTCCCACCGCCCGAAGCCCTCCGCCATGGAGCGGGATCCGGTCCGCCGCCCGCGCGGATTCGAAGCAGCCGGAAGGAGGAGGACGACGCGCGAGGAGGGGAAAGCGTGCGTTGTGGATTTGGTGCTCGTTTTGGAGTGGAAATTTGTTTGGTTGGTTGCCTCCTTGCGTTTCCGACTTTCCGTTGCGGCTCCTCCCTCTTTCCGGTTGGTGGTTCAGCACTGCCTGGTGGTGCTCCTTGTAGGATTTTGCCGAAAGGTTGACAAAGTAGCAAATCCTGCCACCAGGCATGACGTTCTGTTTTTAGTGGAATAAAATTCCATTAACCATTTGACACATCTCTATCACGAGTAAATTGATGATTTTTTACTTAAAAATCAGCCTTTTATTATAATATTACTTATGTCAATAAAATATGAGACTATCTGAGTCAATGACGGTAAGTCAAAATGATATATAAGCGAAACTATTTATCGATGGTAGTAGAAAAATAACTGGCATGAATAAATTGATGATATCACTGGCCACTAGGTCTCTTTGGATAGGTTTTTTTCTGATTTTTTCAGAAAAAAAAAGCTTGAAGCTATCTAAGGGGTTAACTTTTGGCTCTGGTTTCTATTGGTTTTTGGTTGGCTGAGAAAACAGTTATAGTTGGAATGAACTAGAAGTTGAGAAATAAGTTAGGAGTAGTTTTTCTGATTTTTAATGTGCTAAAAAACTAAAAATTTATTATGAAAATCAACAATCAAAATTTAATAGCCACGTATGTTTTCTTAACTAGACAAAATCTCTTAAGTTATCTTAGCTAGACAAAATATCTAAAGCTATAACTTATCCTAACAGGAGCCAAATCCTCTATACCAGAGGAGTACCATCCCTTTGGATAGGCTTTTTTTTTTCATAAAAACAAGAAGCTATTTAAGAGGTTAGCTTTTGACTCCTGTCTCTAGTGATTTTTAGTTAGAATTGATTGTGGCTGAAATAAAATAGAAACTAAGAAGCGAGTTAGGAGAGGTTTTTTTTAGTTTTTTATATGCTGAGAAGCTAAAAATTTATTTAAAAAATAACAACTAAAATTTAACAATCATAATTATTTTCTCAATCAGCCAGAAACTTAAAAGCTATAAGCTATCCTAACAGAACCTAAATCCTCTGTACAGGAGGAGTAACATCCCACAGCGAGAGTGCAGGAGAGTACCCAAGACCATTACAACCAAGCCCTACTTTATTACACTCTCTGGGACGGAAAAACTCGATGAAAAACTAATAAAATATCGACGAAGCAGCTCCTTCATCTCATAAATCATAACCCCGTAGGCGCCAAACTGAATGTGTCTCCTTCAAATGCCAGCTTAAGAAGCAGATAATCTGTTTCAGCCACCAGATGACCCATTCCTTGATCAATTGCTGCTTTGATTCCAGCCATGCACGCATAGACTTCAGCGTGAAATGCATCAAGCAAAAACGGCAACCTTCCTGCACCTGCTTGAACAACCATGCCAGCGTCATCCCTTAGCACGTACCCCCATCCTCCTTCACCATTGTTTGCCTTGAAAGCCCCATCCGAATTTAACTTCAAAAAACAAGTCCATACCTAAAGTCCTCAAAAGGTACTTGACGTATTCATTCAATCTCTGGCACATCACACACTTTGTATCAAGGCCCATCCCTCTCCTCTCCAAATTAACCCGAAGAGCCAAACTATTATGAGCCAAACTATTATGAGCCATTCTCCAGAGAAAATGTTTAATTTTGCCCGGACAGTTTATCTTCCATAGCATCTTCCATTGTTCTTCTTCCAAGACCCGGCCCTCGCTTAACATGGAACTATGAGCTTGATTTTTTCGGTATCATACAGGAAGCTAAAAGCAACTTTCAACACTAATTTTTTATGAAAGTCTTCTCCATAGCAACATGGGAAATCTGGAAGCAAATAAATGCAGAGATTTTGGGAGGTCAGATGCAAACTTCTCTAGATGGAAGGATTGTTTTCGTGAGACGGTTTATTATCAGTCACACAGAATGAATGCCCCCTTAGTTCCTTGTTCTTAGCCTGGTTATAGCGTTTCTCCTCCCTCCTCTTTCTTTCTTTTTGTGTATAGCTCGCCTTTGCACGATTTTGTAACGCTCGTTTTAATAAAATCTGCCTACAGTGGGGGTTTTCTCACTGTTTTCCTTTCAAAAAAAGACCCGGCCCTGCTGCGTAGACGTTTCTCCCCTTTCTGCTATTTCGCTAATCATGAGCTGATAATGTTTTATAGGCTGATCTCATAGAAAAAAATACCCCGATTATCAAAGTGCCACTCAAGGACGTCTTCCATGTCAGTGTGTACAGGGATTACTAAAATTGACCTAGCGTCCTCCTGACAAAAAGTTTGCTGCACCACTGCAACATCCCAATCACCAGTATATGGATCAATCAACTCATCAACGTGCGTAATCAGATTTGCCCCTCTCGGAGTTATAGGCCTTCTTGTCCATTCCCGTGGAATCCATGGATCCTGCCAAATACTAATATGCTCACCACTCCCATTCCTCCAAATTATGCCTAATTTCAGTACCTGTACACCTTTGAGGATACTCCGAATTCCTACCATGCTACTGGCATGCAGAACATCCCCATTTGAATAGTATTTTGCTCGCAAAATTTGGGCACAAAGAGAATCCAGATTCTATAGCAACCTCCATCCTTGCTTCGCCAGCATCGCCATATTAAAAGAGTATATATCACGAAAGCCTAGACCACCACGGCCTTTTGGCTTCGTCAATTCTTCCCAACTAATCCAATGCATTTTGTTCTCCTTATCTTGATTGCTTGGTACTAATCTGTTCACACAGAATTTTTTTTGTAAGATAGAAGCAACCCATATCAAAAGTTGGAACGGCTTGCGCAACCGCCTTAATCAAAACTTCTCTCCCAGCCCTTGCTAACAACTTCTCTTTCCACCCTTGAATTCGTTACCAAATCCTACCCTTCAAATACTAAAAAATCTTTGCCTTCATTTTGCCTACAAACTCCGGGAAACCCAAATAACGCTCATTCATTGTTTTCTTCTGAATTTGGAGAACTTGCTTAACCAGGGACGGAGCCAGAAATTTTATACGAGGGGGGCCAATTGAACGAAAGCATTCAATTATACAATAATTTAGCAAAATAATCTCATGTTTTCTAAGGTCAAATCGTTTCACGAGATGCAAAATACAAGTAAAAATGATTTAGAGAAACTAGATGTTCAATTCAATATTGCTGCTTGCTAGAATTTTAAAGCCGGTGCTGTTAAAAGGAGAATGGAGAAGGTCCTTTTGGGGCCTTGGCCCTTGGGGAATAATCAGAAAGGAAAGGGGCTAGAGAGAGGAGGAAAAAAACTTAGCAGGAGGTGCAAAAGAGGGGTTAAGCACACATGCCTTTTGCGCTATGAGGGAGAAGGCCATCAAAGTGAAGAAGAAGTATGAGCGAATGGCAATCTTGGGAACACAAGCATGTGTCAAAAGATATTCTGTGCACACATGATACATGCATTATATCTAATACAAATGAAAGATTTAGAATCTAGGGGAGTCATATAGATAGTAACATGATAAATTCTCACAAGAGATCCAGAGAGGGTCTTGAAACTTTTTCATGCATGGGGAGCCATGCCCCCTGTCCTCCGGTTGCCTCCGTCACTGTGCTCAACTTCTTATTTTCTCAAATTTCGTGTATATGCACAGAACATCACTGCTGACTTATCCTTGTTAATCATCTGCACAGGACACACTTTATAGGTATGTAATATGTAATATACTCTGCACCTGTTGTGCATCACCTCCACTTGCGCGAAACAAAATCAAAGAGTCATCGGCAAATAGCAAATGAGACAAACTGGGTGCATTTGGACAGATCCACACTCCTTCAATCCTTCATCTTCAGCCTTCTTCAATAACGCCGAGAACCCCTCCGCACATATAAGAAAGAGATATGGCGAAACCGGATCCCCTATCTAAGTCCCTTCTCCGGTGTAAACATATCGTTCATGTCACCATTCACCTTGATTATGTACATCACCGAAGTTACACACTTAATTACCAAATCTATCCATTCCTGAAGAGCAGTTGGAGCAAATCAGTCCAACGTTGTGCGTGTTGATGCAGAGAAAGCAGTCGGACTCTAGGGTTTCCGAAGATGATTGACCTCCTAGTCGAGATCAATTTCCAGGTACGGTTTCCTTATCGAGAGCATTCTGACTATCTAATCGGAAAGGTTCCAACTAGTCGTGATCGTCTTGTCAAGAGCGACTTTGAGCTGATCAACATCGCAATAATAACAACACCTCTACAATATCCACATCGGTTGGTGCATCGACAACGGCCACGCAGCCAGCTATCGCCCTCTTGCGAATGATGCCATCTTTCATCATTATAGCCACTATCGTCCACTAAACCAGCTAACCTGAGCACCCCCCCCCCCCCCCCTCGACTCCTGAATAAGGACCCTAACCTGAGCCCTAAACCAGCTATGGCTATGGAGAGGAGCAAGACCCTGGAGCATAAATCTCAAGGTTGATCTGAAGTGAGAAAATCAGCAGAGATTTATTAGAATTTCAGGCAAATAATTCTGCAAAAACGAATAATTAATCAATCAATTGCTTTACCATGTGTCATGCGTAGTCGTACTCGGAGATTAGAATAGGCAGTTACGTGTGACATGTGATATACGGTTGAAGTTGTCAATGACACCTGACACACGAGAAGCAAAAGAAAATAGCGATAATGCCACACACGGCACGTTATATTTGCCCTCTGGTGCTAAGTTATTCATCATGTTCCGATGCATCATACTCATAAACCACCATCAACAGGTCGGAATTACGATTTCCGATCCTGATTCTTACAGGCTACTGAGAAACAGCGGGAAGCTTAGCCAATCCACTCAGACAGCATAGCATGATAGATGGTAGCACAAAGATAAGAGAAGGTTCAGAAACTACAGTCAAGGTTCAATTGTCTGCTCCAAGCCTCTAATAATATCGCCAACAGGCACTAGATAGCAACTAGAAAAACTTGTACGTACCAGACTACCAAAAATCTGTAAAAAAAAATTGTGGCAAACCCCCATAGTAAAGAAAAGCAGTGAGCCAAACTAATCTAGCACTCAGGCTCGGGGAAACCCTGAACGCCCTTTCCTCTGTAGGAACTCTGGAATCTGTAACGCAGGTCCATCCTCCTGGGAAGTGGAAGAAAACCAACTGGCGCGGGTATGGTTGCTATCTCCTCCAGCCTAAGCATTCAAGAGTATCATGAGAATACATGATAGAAATAAGCAGAAATTAGGCAAAAGATACAAGATGTACCTGCCCAGATCGGCTCTCACTTTCCTCCTGGCATTTGAATCCAGTTGCGATCAGAGTTATGCTCACCTGAACAGAGATAACATGTTATTGACACCAGCAATGGCAAGGCATATATATTCACAATTGTGAATTTCAGCAGAATTTAAATTCCAAATATGGCTCACAAGGTTATTGTAATAGACGTGCTTTTCTTTTTTATTTCTGGGTGAGAAGAGAATTTGTGAAGTAAGAAATCATTTTGCCACAAGAGAAAACGATGTGATTTCTTTACTTACTTGACCAGTGTATGATGGGTCTATAACAGAGCCAAAAATCAGATTTGCACCAGGATCAACAAGATCATAGATTACTTCAGCTGCCGCATTCACCTGTAGAAAAGGATGGCCAGTGGGGTTCAGTCCAAATGTATTCTAACTATTTAAGGAGTCATCTAGCAATTTAATGATATATATGGGTATGCATTACCTCGTTCAAGGTTAGATCATTCCCTCCAGTGATATTCCATACGATTCCAGTTGCTCTTTCAATACCAATATCAAGTAGAGGAGACTGTATGGCATTAAGTGCAGCATCTCTGGCTCGTGTCTTACCTGCAAACGGGCCAATAGGATCAGCAGGGGGGGAAATAGGAAGGTAAAGGGATATTTCATGATGATTAGGACTCATTGAGAGATTCAAACATGGTGCTGAACAAATATGGTTCTCTGAATTCTGAAATTTCACCTGTTGCCATTCCAATGCCCATCAAAGATGAACCCGCATCTGACATAACGGATCGAACATCAGCAAAGTCCACATTGACCAAACCTGGCACCTGCATGCAAAACAAGGTAGCAGTAAGTGGCCAGTTTAGACACATCAATCACATGTAATTGTCACTCAAGTGAATATTTTGAGAGCATATACTAAAAATATTTGAACTTTCCGACTCATGATCTGGTATTACAAATGTCATGACAAGCAGTGAATGATTCTGTAAAAATGATTGCTCCAGAAGAACCAAGGAACTATTTACTTTGTTGAAATATGGACAATGTCAAATTTTAGATAATAATGTTACTGTTTATACTTTGAAAAACTTTTTAAGAATGCAGGTATGTTGACTTGCATTAAACAAAATATATGCCGTGCATGCAACTGGAAAGAACAAGGGAACAGTGAAAAAACATTGGAGCTTGAAACATGGTCAAAGAGATGAAAAGGGTTAAATCTTTAGCATCATTTAATATCAACTAGCAATCGAATTGAGTTTGTAAATCCTTTGTTGTAAGATTGTGTAACATACATAATGTTTCAGTCACTGTCTTTGGACAGACCATGGTTGAAATTATTCTGAACAAAATAAGATGGCTAACATAATGTACATCACATTCTCTTACAGTGATTATATCTGAAATGCCACGAACACCTTGTCGAAGAATATCATCTGCCAAATTGAATGCTTCTGTCACGGGAGTATTAGGGGATACAGCAGTCAGTAACTTGTCATTTGGGATTACAATCAGTGTATCAACATTGCTTCTCAAGGATGCAATTCCTTCTTGTGCCTGAAGAGCCCGCCTTCTTCCCTCAAATGAAAATGGGGTTGTCACTATTCCAACAGTTAGTATACCCATGGACTTTGCAATCCCTGCTATAATAGGTGCCCCACCAGTGCCCGTCCCACCTCCCATTCCAGCCTGCAAATTGAATTTTGAGACCAACTTGAGCATATCATATTCCATTCAATGAAAGAATATAAATGAGTATATCTATCTAGGATAACATGGCTTGAGTTAGATCAATTCTTAGATGTTCTCTACCTCTATAAATATAAAGACCCAGAAAAATGTGTCATTCTCCATCAATCACGTAACAGTAAAGAGTGTGGTTTGCTTGAGGGGCATGTACTTACCGTCACAAAAACCATATCAGCACCAGAAACTGCCTGTTCTACCAACTCCTGGCTTTCCTTGGCTGCGTTCATGCCAATTTCTGGGTTCCCACCAGCACCAAGACCACGTGTAAGTTCCTGGCCAATCTGTAACCTATTTTCTGGGTCAATGGGTGACATCCTCATAGCCTGAAAATCAGTGTTCACAATCCAGAATTCCACCCCCTTCATTGAGCTTTCAATCATCCTGTTCACAGCATTGGAGCCACCACCTCCAACGCCAATGACTTTAATCCTGGGCTCATTGTAGTGGTACGTGGCAGAAGTGTCTACCAATCTTTCAGCGGATTTGTCAATACCCTGCTTCTTGCCGGACACAGTAGCTGCACCATTATCCTCTCCATAAAGCATGGGGATCTCAGGGTGAAGGTCAAATAAGGTGTCCTTGGTACGCCGTGGCCCAGCTCGATGGGAGTTTCCAGAGCACTCGAATCGAGAAGAGCGATAAGAACCACCAGATAACCACTTCTTTCTCTGAAAATTCCTTGCACTGTTACCGAGAAGTGTTTTTCCAACATTGTTCGGCCAAATGCTTAACCTGCACCGGCAACTGGAAGCATTGGAAAAGACTAGCTGCGTTGCCATCCTCTGCTCTGAACCAGAATTTGGCGTGCACTGGGGAATGTAGTATCTGATGCCTCAAGAACTAAGTGCTGAAGAGTTTATGCCTCAAAACTAGCCAAAACAATGGAATATTAGCTGCATCTTATTGCTGGTTAGACATAGAAAATGACATCAAATGTATAATAACACAGAACATTTTAGCTAAGGTAGAGGTATTTGAGTCGCAGCCGCACTAGTTGCCAGAATATAGGCAAAATAATTAGGCCTCACTTTCCAAATTTGTGGCAATCTTATTTGGCTAGTATTTCTGTATTTGGTTTGACTCTACTTCATATTGTAAAACGGGATACAGTTTGAACGGAACTAAACAAAATGAACTAATAACATAGAAATTACGGTACACTACATCTGTAAAATGGATCTGGAAAAATAAGCGGGTTTACTTTCTCCGTCAAGGAAAGTATTTCAGTCACAGCGAACAATCTGTGGCCTCGCACGCATTAAGATGGCAAAAAATCAATTGGCTCCATTAAGGTGGCCACCTTATTACTCTAAAACACAATAAGATGGTACAAGGAGTATATTATCGCTGTCCACATACACGTCTAATTAGGGAACAACACCAAACCCTCAAAGATTTCGAGAACAATCCCCCACCAAAATCTCATCAAGGAGAACAATCTCCACCAAGGACTAGCTAGGCACAGAGGTAACGCACAGTTCGAGTTCGAGACGGAGTTGTGGCGAGATTTGCTTACTTTACCTGTTCCTCTACTTGGTCTGACCGGAGGAACCGACAACCGAGGAAGAGGAGGCGGTGCAGTGCAGGATGACGCCACCGGAGGCCGGCCGCGTGGAGTGGACGGCAACGTCCTCAGATCCTTCCGGTGCGCTACGCTGTCACCGAGGAAAATGGGAAAGGTGGCCGGCGATGACCAGATGGATGGGGTTTTGGCTGCGAGCTTTTCGTCCAAGGGTTTCTGCGCCGCGCCGGGGACTTCGGCCAGGTTTTGGCGAGTAGGTAGCAGGGCGGAGGCGGAGCCAACGACTTGGTTGGTGCTGGCTGAGTGCCCGAGCCCAGCGGCAGCGGCACGGGAGTTCCAATTTCTGTTGGGAGAGACTAGAGACCGTTCAACTTTAACTTGCTTCTTAGAAAAAAGGAAAAAAGCAAAAGGAAAGGAAAAAGCTGGAGCTCATGGGCCATGGCGCCGGCGCCGACGGTTTTTTTATTTATATATTTTTTATTAAAAATTTAAATAAATATATTCCTATGAAAAATATTGTAAAACTAGACGTCTACCGTCCTTTGAGGAGCGATAAGAGTCTAATCGCTCCTGAGAGGGTGGCGCCTCTCAGCAGCGGTAGGCTTACAGCCCTTTTGAAGGGTAAGCTACAGTACATGAACACAGTAAACAGTACTCTGAAGTATAATTTCACTTCTATCTTCTCTATTCAAAACAGTAATATTCTGTTACTTCAAAAATTCTAAAACTTTTTGTACGTGTTACATAATCCATGTGCAACCTATTTTAATTGGATTCACCCAAAAATCCTGTGTATAATTTAAACTAAAATTATCAAAAAGACTACTTTTATAACTTCTAGCAATTGTTAGGACCTCAAATGAATTTCTAAAAAACTTGTAAAATTCACTAATATTCTTCTTTATGTTATGTGATAATTTCTAAAATTATTTTTAGCACTATTTTTATATACGTTTGAATTCAAATTAAGTTAAAAGAAGAATATCACATGAAATTATAAAAATACATATAAATGGTGCATTACAAAGGATTCCACTTTTTTACGATATAATTTAGGGCTGAAAATAATTTTAGAAATTATCACATCACATAAGAAGAATATTAGTGAATTTTACCAGATTTTTAGAAATTTATTTGAGGCCCTAACAATTGCTATAAGTTATAAAAGTAACCTTTTTTGGAGAATTTTAGTTTAAATTATACACAGTATTTTTGGTGAATTCAATTAAATTGGGTTGCGCATGGATTATGTAATACGTACAAAAAGTTTTAGGATTTTTGGAGCAACACAACATTACTGTTTTGAATAGAGAAGATAGGAGGAAAATTAAACTTTAGAGCACTGTTCACCGTGTTTATGTACTGTAGCTTACCGGCCCTTCGGAGTGCTGTAAGCCTACCCGCCACTGAGAGGCGATAGAAGTCTAGTTTTGTAATTTTTTTTAAGAGAAATTTAGTTATTTAAAGTTTTAATGAAAAAATATAAAAATAAAAAAAGCTCCTCTCTTTTGCGGTTCAGGTCCCTCCTCGGGCGAGCACACGCGGACGCGCTGACAGGCTTTGCCTGGTCTGGGCCTCGTCAAAGGTGAGTCACGCACGCTGGGAATTTTCATTGTTTTATATTTTGAAAATAAAAAATTTTAAAAGTAGACACCCGGTTAAAAAAATTAAAAAATAGCCAACGATAAATTTAAAAAGTAAACATATTGCCCTTCTAATATGCGACATGTTTAAAAATAAAAAATACCTCATTCTTTTACTTCAAAATTCAAAACACTATCTGTCGGAGGATGAACTCCTGTCGCAGGGATCCCGAGAGACCCCTTTTTAGAGATTCGGCCGGGGGGATGATCCTGGAAAAGCTTGTTTGGGAAATAAGTGGGAACGGAAACAAATGCGATGGCTGGCGGGAAATGATTGCCCTAATGCGAGGAAAAGATGGGTGCACTGGGGTTTAGACAGGTTCGGGCCGCACGGAGGCGTAACACCCTACTCCTGTGTGAGCGCTATATTTATCCTTGAAGGGAATTATTCAAGGATGTATCTGGTTCTAAGCGGAGAGCCGTTTACAAAGAGCTTGAGGCTCTCGTGTTCTAGCTTGGCTTGAGCTGGTTCGAGCGTCTGCGTCATTTTCTTCACACACTTTCGGTTCCTTTGGTCTTGTTCGTCGGGGGGTCCTCCCTTTTTTAGTGTTCTCCATCCTTTCCTTTTATAGGCGCGCCGACCTCAACATATCCTGAATGGGAAAGAGGGGATGCGAATGTCAAGGTGCCACGGAGAAAGGCGTAATCATTTCATCTCGACGAAGTGACAGGGGCGGTGGAGAAATGCGGCGCGCATCCGACCACCCGCCACTGTGGAAGCCCTCGGGTGCCATAAAGGGGGCCCGCCGGGCAGCCTCAGATGTGTCCGGGGCGCCCATCCTGTCTTGTTCTTCCGCCATGGCAGGGTGGCAGACGGAGCACTTCGATCTTGGCAACGTTATCCCGAGGCACCCGGATGAAACGGGACGGGACCCGTGCATTTAATGGACCCACGCTCCCCCCTCCTGCCAGTGCATGGCAGGGTCTGACACTGGGGCGTGGACAGCTGAGAATGTCAGGATGTCAGGATGTCAGGCCGCGCGTGCCTATTAAATGCGGCATTGGGCCTTTGACTGGATGACACCCTGACGACGGGACCCTTCGGGTCGTCGAATGATCTTGCGCGAACCTTCGGGGAACCGAGTCCTCGGGGGCTGCCACGTGCAGCCCCGAGCACTCTCCCCGGAGAACTTCGGTGGGACCTTCGGGGAACCGAGTCCTCGGGGGCTGCCACGTGCAGCCCCGAGCACTCTCTCCCGAGCACTTCGGTGGGACCTTCGGGGCACCGAGTCCTCGGGGGCTGCCACGTGCAGCCCCGAGTACTCTCTCCCGAGCACTTCGGTGGGACCTTCGGGGCACCGAGTCCTCGGGGGCTGCCACGTGCAGCCCCGAGTACTCTCTCCCGAGCACTTCGGTGGGACCTTCGGGGCACCGAGTCCTCGGAGGCTGCCACGTGCAGCCCCGAGTACTCTCTCCCGAGCACTTCGGTGGGACCTTCGGGGCACCGAGTCCTCGGGGGCTACCACGTGCAGCCCCGAGTACTCTCTCCCGAGCACTTCCTTCTTGGTATTTGGGCTCTGCGGATCATCGGGGAACTAGGGTGCTCGGGAACCAGAGGCGGCGGCCCCGAGCACCTTCTCCCGGGACTTAGCTTCTTCTTACCTTGCAGGGTGGTGACATGTGGTGGATGGCCGGCCTGGCCTCGGGACTTAGGGACCCCTGGTTCTGAATACACCGACAGTAGCCCCCGGGCCCGTTGGTAGCCGATGGGACGGAGACTGCGAATGGGCCCTTCGTCGCGACCGAGGTCAAGGCTGGCGCGGACGCCATGTGGCAAGCTTTCAAGAGGTGGCCCTTGCGGACCTAGACCTCAAGTACGTTCCAACGGGAAAATGAGTGGACGCGTGTCCACACAACTTCCGAAGGGTATGATAACCATACGGGCGGCACGCGCGGTCGCCACGCAGATCGAGGAAAATACGCCTGGCAACCGCTGACATCGCGCGATCGGCGGGAGATTCGCCTGGCAGTTGCGCCGATCGAGGCGACGCTTCGCCGAGCGAACCGTTCGGGCGGCAGTTTTCGAATTTTGAGATATAAAAGGGGGAACGGATCGGTCCGTTCCCCTTTTTACGCTCTCTTGCACTTGTGCTCTTGCCTTCTTCGTGCTCCGAAGCCTTTAGGGGATTCTCAGGCAACCGGAGCATTCTTCCTTCTTTCTTCCTTCACCACCAAAAAACACCTTCCATCCTGTCGAGATGACGAGGGTTGGAGGAGGTCGCCGGGACAAGACTTCGGACAGCATTTTGCCGGAGTCTCGTCTGAGGAACGAGGAGGCGGCGGACAAGATTAGGAAGCTGCTGGTGCCGGAGGGTCAGGAGGGTGCTGTGGCGGTGAGGCCGGCGACTCTGACGCCGGCGACGACCGTCCCTGGGCGGACCGTCCTCTTCACCTCATTCGTGGCAGCGGGGCTAGTGCCGTCGTTCTCCGCCTTCTTTCTGCAAGTGCTGGAGACGTACGGCATTCAAATGGTGCACCTAAGCCCCAATTCCGTCGTGGCGTTGGCGGTCTTCGCGCATCTCTGCGAAATGTTCGTGGGGGTGATGCCGTCGGCGACGCTGCTTCGCCACTTCTTCGTCCTTCGGCCGGTGGGGAAGAAGAGGGGGCACTCCACGGCGAACGTCGCGGGGTGCTGCAACCTTCGGCTCCGGGAAGGCCTGGGGGACCATTACATTCCCCAGGTGATGCGCAGCAAGTGGGAGGAATGGCGACGGGACTGGTTCTTCGTCGACATCGACCCCCACGAGCGCCTCGAATTGCCAGAGAAGGTGGCGGAACCTCGGCGATCAACGTGGGAGGCGCCGTCACCAGAAGATGCGAGACTGAAGCCGGTGCTGGAGCGCATTCTGGAACTGCGCGAGGGCGGGCTGACCTCAGTCATGGTGGTTGTGGACTTTCTGCGCCGTCGGTTGGCGCCCTTGCGAGAGCGGGCCCGGCCAAGCTGGTTCTACACCGGGCCGGAGGACATCACCAGGACCCAGATTGGCGCGAGCTGGGATCTGGGGCAGGCGGAGCTGCGGGGGATGACCCGAGTGATCACCGGAACGGAGGACATGAGCCGGACGGAGCTCCCGTGGCCGGAGATGGCGCTCTGTGCCAACCCCAGCTGGGTGGCCATTATGGCGGGGCTGCCGGAGTTCGATGCCCAGGGGCCCGTGGACCGCCCAAGAAGCCGGAGTCCTGAGGCCTCCGAACTCCCCGGGCTGGAGGAACTACTTGGCGATGAGGTTGCTGGTAGTTCGGTGCAGGCTGGTGAAGGGGTCGCCGCAGGCGGCAGCCGCCGTGCCAGAGAGGAGGGCGCCACTGAAGTTGTTGAGGAGTTGGCGCCGGGAGATCGGGGAAAGCGTCCCCGGGCCTTGATCCTAGTGCCGGATTCTCCGCCGTCGCCGACGGCAGCGGCGGCATTTCCGGTGCTGGAGCCGCGCCTGGTGCGGATGGGGCCTGCATCGGCGCCCGCGACCTGCACGGCGGAGACCGAGACCCGTGCGGCGGCACCCGAGGCCCGCACGACGGCGCCCGTGGCCCGCGTAGTGGCTCAGCCGAGCCCTCAGCGGAAGAGGCGGCGGGAGGAGTCCGGACCGACGGCGCCGGACCCGGACATCAGGCTCCCAGCGGCCAAATGGCGGTATCGGTGAGTCTTCTTTCTTGCTTTTCCATGGGCATTTTCGGCCCGAACTAAGTTTTGACAATTTTCACTTGTCTCCCGTAGGCCGGCCGCAGGCGCTGCTGCGACGGAGAGAGAACAGGCGCCGGGGCCAGAGCCGAGCCCGCCCACTGCGCCGACGGAGGCCGGCATGGGAACGGCGGAGGCGCCAATTGACGTGGCGGCCCCTGGAAGAGAGGCGGAGGCGGCGGCCAAGAGAAGGGCGCCGGCGGAACCTACCCCGGGCGCGGAGAGCCCGGGGCGGATAACGGTGGAGGTGGATGTTCTGCCGGGGCCGGTGGACAGGGCGGCCGATGCGGGAATGCGGCCGCCGTCCGAGACCTTGGCTCCGGCGGAGCCTACCCCGGGCAGGCAGAGCCCGGGGCGGATGGCGGTGCAAGGCCCTGCGGAGAGCTCGGCCCCCCTGGAGGCACTCTGCGGAGAAGCCTGGGCCCCACCGGTGCCCGGTCAGCCCGCCGATCCTTTCCTGGCCGCCATTGAAGGTGTCCAAGTAGCGGTTGGGCGGCTGGGCGCAGTGGTGAACGCCAAGGAGGGGGAGCTCGAGGCGGAGCGCGCCCGCCTAGCACTGGAGAAGGCGCAGCTGGCGGGCGCCCAGGAGGAGGCCCGTGCGGCAGCCGCGCGGGAGCAGAAGCTCCTAGAAGACATCCGCGCGGAAGCCGCGCGGGAACGAGAAACTCTGAAGACCGCGCGGGCAGAGGCCGCGCGGGAACGAGAAGACGCCGCCCGCTTGGCCGAGGCGTCGAGGCAGCAAGCTGCCGAGGCCCTTGCCAGGATGGGGCAGGCGCAGGAGAGGGAGGTGGCTGTCGCAGCCCGGGAGCAGGCTGCGGAGGAGCGGCAAGCCGAGCTGGTCCGCCGGGAGGGCGCGGCCGAGAAGACGCGCGCCGACCTCCAGCGCTGGGAAGACGATCTCCGGAAGATCAGAGAAGAATTCAAGCGCTGGGAGGAGGACGTCTCCATCAGGGAAGTGGACAATGAGCTATCGGCGTCGGATCTCGGTGCCCGGGAGGATTCGGTGGCCCAGCAGGAGGATGCGTTGGCCCGGCGGGAGAATGAGCTGAGTCGCCGAGAAGGCAAACTGAGTCGCCGAGAGGGCGAAGCTGCTGCTGCGTCGGCCGCCGCGGCTACCAGGGCGGAGGAGAACGCGAAGCACGAGGCGGAACTGGCCGAGCGCGAACGCGCCTTGTCCGAGATGGTGGCCAAGACGAAGCAGGCTGCCGCCTCCACCGCGGCTGGCGGTTCTTCCGGTCCGGCCGGGGACCAGGGACTCGAGGCACAACTGCGGGCCGCCAAGGAGAAGCTCGAGACCTCTTTTGTCTCGCGGGTCAACCTCGAGCATATGCTGGAGGACATACTCCGGCGGATGCGACGGGCCGTGGAGAAGGGTGGTCTTGGACGGCTTGTCGACGACACGAAGGGTGACGGCCCCGCACGACAAGTGTTGGGGCTGCAGCAGGTCTGCGAGCGCCTCGAGGCCCTGCCTTGGGCGGTCCAGGAACTCGCCGCCCGGGAGGGACGTGGCTTGGCGCATGCAGTGGCCGAGCACGTCCTGGCCTGCTACCGAAGCAGGGACCCGAACTTCCCACTGGAGCCGGCGCGGGAGGGAGTGGTCGAGGCTGAGGGGGAGGCTGCCCGGGTAGCGGTCCGGAGTACCGCCGCCGAGGTGGCGGCCGGCTTCAGGCGAGAGGTGCTGCCGCCGCCAGTCCCCGGGGATGACTCAGAGGATTCAGCCGACGCCTCTGCCGCCGACTAGATCTTTTGTAGCCTCTTTTCTTTTGTTGTAGATGTAGGAGTGAACCCTTAGAAAATGCCTTGGGAATATCCTGTGAATATTAAATGGCTGTTTTTCCCTGGGCTCGCAACTCCAGTTTATCTGTGTGTTCGATGCTTCTTCCGATGTTTTACTTCGAAGTCCCGGGGAGTACTCAGTCGGGCCGTTCCCGACCTTCCCGTCCCCGAGGATGAAGTTTTCTTGATCGCTGTTGCTGGCACAGTCGGCCTTCAAGCTCTCACGAATCCGCATCGCCTAAGTTAAGAACAAAGACACAGACTTCCTTGCCCGGGAGATGGATCGATCCCGCTCGGAACACGCCGTGCCTGATGAACACTTTTTCACTTTGCGACCACTCAGTTAGTAGAAGGGAGACGCGTGCGGGCGAGAATGTGACCAAGAGTCCTCGCGGTCCGGTGGTGCCCGGGCTTTAAACGGGCCAGGCCGAGCACTGACAGCCCGCCCCCGAGACCTGAGCTCCGGACTACCCGAGCAGCTCGAGCGATAGGATTACCCAGGGCACCCGAGGACTCGGTAGTGCTCGGGGTCCTTAAAAGCGGACCGAACACCACGACCACCACGAAGGGCTTCGGTCAGACGTTATCGCAAGCACGCTACTCTTTTCTGCAGACCGTTCTGTCGTTCTGGGAAAAAGTAGTCACGCGGCAGGGTTTTGCGTGCGAGGAGGCCACCTCGCCGAACAGATTAAACCGCGAGAGCCCCCGAGAGTGACTCGAGGACATAAATTTACTTAAAGCAGACTTGTCTGAATATAACCACTCACCGGACAGCTGTCGGCCTTCCGGCTCATCGATCCAGGAGGGATGTGCTTCCGAGCTCGGGTGCCCAGGGACTCGATTCTTTTAACGGAGCGCCTGAGTGCCCAGAGGCATACGAGGCTCCTAGGGTCGGGTGATCTCGACCACCCATGCCTAAGTGGTAGGACCGCCCAAGGACCCTGGAGCCGACCAGAGACCGGGGCATTGAAGCCCTCGCGGCCGAGCTGCTCGTGATCGCCAGCCTGTGACTTAAGAGAAAAAATAGGATTTTTTTGTCTGGTGCGCTCTGTCAGTGCGGTACTTGCTATAGACTGCTCTCGTTTTCGACCCGAGACCTCCCGAATACCCAAACCGGCGGACAAGAGCGGTCAGAGGCATAACCCAGAGGTCCTATGGTTTGGTGGTGCCCGGGTATGACAGACCAGACCGAGCACCGACAGCCCGCTCCGGGGGCCCGAGCTCCGGACTACTCGAGCAGCTCGAGCGATGGGATTACCCGAAGCACCCCGAAACTCGGTAGTGCCCGGGAGCCTGTCACGACACCGAACACCACAGCCTACCATGGCGGATGTAAGTCAGTAGCGACTGCTCACATGCATACCGATCGGGATTCTTTTGTCAGTGGGGAAAAAAGAGAGAGAGCGGACTTTTTCTCGCACAACCGAGCTCCTCATCAGACAGATTAAACATACGGAATCCAAAAAAAGTATTTTGACATAGCGATTGCTTATTGAAATACTTAATGTGCAATATTTACAAGGTTGGGCGACAACGACTTACCCCACGGGGCGAAGCCTTCAGACTGCTCGGGCGGGGAGAAACCCCCGGCCTTGCTGACCTGAGCCGCGAGCACGACCATCTACGGGTAGAAGCGTCGGAGATGCTCGATGTTCCACGGATTCGGGAGTGGCTGTCCTTCCTCCGTCGCCAACCTGAAAGAACCTGCCCGGGGGACCGCGATCACGGTGAAGGGACCTTCCCACACAGGGGACAACTTATTCATTCCTTCGCGCGACTGGATGCGTCGGAGAACTAGGTCCCCCACCTCGAGAGACCGGGCCCGGACATGGCGCAGATGATAACGCCGCAGACTCTGCTGGTACCGAGCCGCCCGGACAGCAGCACGCCGTCGGCGCTCTTCCAGGTAGTCCACGTCGTCGCGCCTTTGATGTTCCTGCTCACCCTCGGAGTATGCATGCACTCGAGGGGAGCCCAGAGTGAGCTCGGAGGGGAGGACTGCTTCGGCGCCATAGACGAGGAAGAACGGAGTCTCCCCAGTGGCGCGGCTTGGCGTAGTCCAATTGGCCCACAGCACGGCTGGCAGTTCGTCTACCCATGCCTTTCCGTGCTTAGCGAGCACGTTATAGGTCCAGGTTTTGAGGCCCTTCAGTATCTCCGCATTGGCGCGCTCGACCTGCCCGTTACTCCGAGGATGAGCGACGGAAGCGAAGCAAAGCTTGATGCCGAGATCTTCGCAATAGTCCCCGAACAAGGCACTAGTGAACTGGGTGCCGTTGTCGGTGATGATCCGATTGGGGACACCGAAGCGGCTGGTGATGCCGCGGATAAACTGGAGCGCCGTGTTTTTGGTCACCTTGACGACTGGGACCGCCTCCGGCCACTTGGTGAATTTGTCGATAGCGACATATAGGTATGCATAGCCCCCGACTGCCCGGGGGAATGGACCCAGAATGTCCAAACCCCAGACCGTGAAAGGCCATGACAGGGGAATGGTATGGAGAGCCTGAGCTGGCTGGTGAATCTGCTTTGCATGGAACTGGCATGCCCTGCAGCGCCGAACCAGCTCGGAAGCATCCTGGAGGGCTGTAGGCCAGTAGAAACCTTGCCGGAAGGCTTTCCCGACCAGCGTGCGGAACGATGAATGGCCACCGCACTCGCCCTCGTGGACCTCAGCGAGAAGATCGCCGCCTTCTGCCCGAGAGATGCATTTCAGGAGGACACCTCCTGCGCTACGTCGGTAGAGATTCCCATCTACCATGGCATAGCGTTTGGACTGCCGAGCAACCCTTTCGGCAGACGCCTCATCCTCGGGTAGGAACTTTTCTTTCAAGTACCCTCGGATGTCAGACATCCACGAGGCATCTTGAGAACATTCGGCGAGCACAGCACACTCGCCGGACGGCGGCGCCCTGACGGGGCTTCCCACTGAGGGCACCGCCGGGGTCCCCTGAATTGAGTTCGAGGTTTCCCCTTCATCCTGTTCGGCAGGCAGGACGGAAGGTCGTGCGAGTCTTTCTTCAAAGACTCCGGCAGGGACGTGCGCACGTGAGGAGGCCAGGCGAGAGAGCTCGTCGGCCGGAGCATTGTCGCGGCGAGGGATATACCGCAATTCGAGGCCGTCGAAGCGTCTCTCGAGCTTCCTGACTGCAGCTACGTACGCCGCCATTTGAGGATCCGTGCACTGGTACTCCTTGGATACCTGGTTGATGATCAGTTGGGAGTCCCCTTTGACCAGGAGGCGACGAATCCCGAGCCCCACCGCAGCCCGGAGGCCGGCGATGAGACCTTCATACTCCGCCATGTTGTCGGATGCGCGGAACTGCAACTGTACGACGTACTGGAGCTCTTCACCCGTTGGGGAGGTGAGAACCACTCCGGCCCCTGCGCCTTTCAGCGAGAGGGAGCCATCGAAGTGCATAACCCAGTACCCGGGCGCGTCGCGCCCGGGATAGGTAGAGATCTCTTCTGGGACGACGCAGGGGACGTGCGTCCACTCTGCCAAGAAGTCAGAGAGTGCCTGGCTTTTGATTGCCTGGCGACAGACGAAGTGTAAGTCGAACTCCGCCAGCTCGACCGCCCATTTGACAACGCGTCCGGTGCCCTCCCGGTTCCGGAGAATGGGTCCTAGTGGATAAGTGGTAACCACCGAAATCTTGTGCGCCTGTAAGTAGTGGCGCAGCTTCCGGGAGGCGACGAGCACGGCATAGAGTAGCTTCTGCGCCTGGGGATACCTTGTCTTGGCCTCCCGGAGGACCTCGCTGACGAAGTACACCGGTCGCTGTACCCGGCGGGCCCGGATGGTGGCCCTACTCGGGGGGCTGCCACAGCCCCCAGGGTCGGCGGTATGGTCGGGGCTAGCCGGGCACTCGGGCTCGATTCCTTGGCTGGGAAGAGCAGCATGCTCGGGTTCGACCCCTTGTCCAGGGGGAGCCACGAGGACAAGTGAGTGGTCGGGGGCCTCTGGGAGCTGGGACCCAGCACCCGGCCCCGAACACTCGTCGCGCTCCACCACCAGTACTACGCTCACAACCTGAGGAGTGGCCGAAACGTAGAGCAGCAGGGGCTCACCTTGAGAGGGAGCCACCAACACGGGTGGCGAAGTGAGGTACTTCTTTAAATCGCGGAAGGCCTGCTCGGCCTCCAGCGTCCAGTCAAAATGACCGGATTTCTTCAGAAGCTTGAAGAGGGGGAGCCCTCGCTCCCCGAGCTTGGAGATGAAGCGCCCGAGAGCTGCCATGCAGCCGGCGAGGCGCTGGACTTCCTTGAGTCGAACCGGGGGTCGCATCTGCTCGATGGCCCGGATCTTCTCTGGAGTGACCTCGATCCCTCGGCCAGAGACCAAGAAACCAAGGAGCTTGCCCGCCGGCACCCCGAAGACACATTTCTCCGGGTTGAGCTTGAGGCGGGTAGAACGGAGACTATTGAAAGTCTCGGCAAGGTCCTCGAGCAGGGTGGCACGGTCTCGGGTTTTGACCACGAGATCGTCGATGTAAGCCTCGACGTTGCGGCCAACCTGCGAGTTAAGAGTGATACGAATAGTGCGCTGGAAAGAGGATCCAGCGTTGCGCAGGCCGAAAGGCATTGACATGTAGCAATAAGTCCCCACCGGGGTAGTAAAAACAGTTTTTTCCTCGTCCCCCACGGCCATGCGAATCTGGTGATACCCAGAGTTTGCATCTAGGAAGCATAAAAGATCACATCCCGCAGTTGAATCTATAATTTGATCAATGCGAGGTAAGGGGAAAGGATCTTTAGGACAAGCTTTGTTAAGGTCGGTGTAGTCCACACACATGCGAAGCTTGCCGTTGGCCTTCGGGACGATGACTGGGTTTGCTAGCCAGTCGGGGTGGAGGACTTCTCGGATGAATCCGGCGTCGAGGAGCTTGCGGACCTGCTCGCGGATAAACTCCTGGCGCTCTGGCGCCTGCCGCCGGACCTTCTGCTTCACTGGGCGAGCGTCCGGACGCACGGCCAAATGATGCTCGATCACCTCCCTAGGGATCCCGGGCATGTCGGACGGTTGCCAGGCAAACACGTCTACGTTAGCCCGGAGGAAGGCGACGAGCGCGCTTTCCTATTTGCTGCCCAGGTCGCTGCCGATACGGACAACCTGGGTAGCGTCTTCGCCCACCTCGACCTCCTTCGTTGGAACAGAGGTGTCGGCGGCGAGTCGGGGTCTGGATGAAGAGGGTCCCGGGCCCCCTGTAGAGCCATCAACCTCGGCCTGCGCTGAGACCAGAGCCATGTATGATTGTTCAGCGTAGGAGACGGCTCCGCCGGAGTCGGCGATCACGGAGATAGAGCCTGCGGGGCCCGGCATCTTAACCGTAAGGTATGCATAATGCACGGCCATCATAAACTTGGCAAGCGCCGGACGCCCGAGGATGGCGTTGTAGGGGAGAGGGAGCTCCGCAACATCGAAGAGGACGCACTCCGTGCGGAAGTTATCCCTACCCGGCGCGCCAGCTGTCGGAGGGTGAACTCCTGTCGCAGGGATCCCGAGAGACCCCTTTTTAGAGATTCGGCCGGGGGGATGATCCTGGAAAAGCTTGTTTGGGAAATAAGCGGGAAAGGAAACAAATGCGATGGCTGGCGGGAGATGATTGCCCTAATGCGAGGAAAAGATGGGTGCACCGGGGTTTAGACAGGTTCGGGCCGCACGGAGGCGTAACACCCTACTCCTGTGTGAGCGCTATATTTATCCTTGAAGGAAATTCTTCAAGGATGTATCTGGTTCTAAGCGGAGAGCCGTTTACAAAGAGCTTGAGGCTCTCGTGTTCTAGCTTGGCTTGAGCTGGTTCGAGCGTCTGCGTCATTTTCTTCACACACTTTCGGTTCCTTTGGTCTTGTTCGTCGGGGGGTCCTCCCTTTTTTAGTGTTCTCCATCCTTTCCTTTTATAGGCGCGCCGACCTCAACATATCCTGAATGGGAAAGAGGGGATGCGAATGTCAAGGTGCCACGGAGAAAGGCGTAATCATTTCATCTCGACGAAGTGACAGGGGCGGTGGAGAAATGCGGCGCGCATCCGACCACCCGCCACTGTGGAAGCCCTCGGGTGCCATAAAGGGGGCCCGCCGGGCAGCCTCAGATGTGTCCGGGGCGCCCATCCTGTCTTGTTCTTCCACCATGGCAGGGTGGCAGACGGAGCACTTCGATCTTGGCAACGTTATCCCGAGGCACCCGGATGAAACGGGACGGGACCCGTGCATTTAATGGACCCACGCTCCCCCCTCCTGCCAGTGCATGGCAGGGTCTGACACTGGGGCGTGGGCAGCTGAGAATGTCAGGATGTCAGGATGTCAGGCCGCGCGTGCCTATTAAATGCGGTATTGGGCCTTTGACTGGATGACACCCTGACGACGGGACCCTTCGGGTCGTCGAATGATCTTGCGCGAACCTTCGGGGAACCGAGTCCTCGGGGGCTGCCACGTGCAGCCCCGAGCACTCTCCCCCGAGAACTTCGGTGGGACCTTCGGGGAACCGAGTCCTCGGGGGCTGCCACGTGCAGCCCCGAGCACTCTCTCCCGAGAACTTCGGTGGGACCTTCGGGGCACCGAGTCCTCGGGGGCTGCCACGTGCAGCCCCGAGTACTCTCTCCCGAGCACTTCGGTGGGACCTTCGGGGCACCGAGTCCTCGGGGGCTGCCACGTGCAGCCCCGAGTACTCTCTCCCGAGCACTTCGGTGGGACCTTCGGGGCACCGAGTCCTCGGGGGCTGCCACGTGCAGCCCCGAGTACTCTCTCCCGAGCACTTCGGTGGGACCTTCGGGGCACCGAGTCCTCGGGGGCTGCCACGTGCAGCCCCGAGTACTCTCTCCCGAGCACTTCCTTCTTGGTATTTGGGCTCTGCGGATCATCGGGGAACTAGGGTGCTCGGGAACCAGAGGCGGCGGCCCCGAGCACCTTCTTCCGGGACTTAGCTTCTTCTTACCTTGCAGGGTGGTGACATGTGGTGGATGGCCGGCCTGGCCTCGGGACTTAGGGACCCCTGGTTCTGAATACACCGACACTATCAAAATTATTATAAAACTCTAAATCTGGTGTGTAGATAGGGTCATAATAGCGATCAAGTGTGAATATGTTTGTCGTATCTGGATGTAATATTTGTGAGGTTTTCGCCTCATCATGTATGATGTATTTGGACTTTACATTTGTCTTTGATTGTGGAGCTGACATTCGTATTTATAACTGTGTGTACATGTAATCTGTTCATGTAACTGTGTTTATATGAATGGTACAAACTACTTATATTTGTTTTTAATGCAGATATAACGTATTCACTGATCCCCGAGCTTCTTGACCCTACAGTGGATAAGAAGCACCGTAACTTCTTGTCTCCCATTCACCAGACCGAGTTAGGAGTTTTCGGACCACATGGCCCCGAGGAGCTACTTACAATCGTCAATCGTTCGAAGCACCGGTATGTCACGAGTTAGCTGCATATATTCCTGATTATTTATTTGTTGCATGTTTTACATTCACCTAATATTCCAAATTATACATATTTGCAGCATCTGGACTCCTACCATTGTGTTTTTTTGGTGAAGGTCCGAGCAATAGAGAACCCTAAGGCAGCCACGAGGTGATTTTATTTCAATCGCTCACCGATCGCTGTACTGGACGACCGATGGAGGCCTGAGACCCACACTTTCCACTCCCCTGTAACGATATGGCTCCGACATTGCATGACGTAGCCTACATGTTAGGCTTACCTTGTGTTGGAGCCACCGTTAGAGTCATCGACCTGAATGCAGACTGGATGAACATCATGCTCACGCGGTTCAACCCTATTCAGTGGAAGGATGATGCACCCGCCTACGTGCCCGAGTTCTTATCAGATTCGCGCGGGCCCACGAAGAAGTGGATCCTCCAGTTCTAGGTACCTTGCAATTTACCTTCCCATTTTCTTTATGATTTCCAATATATTTTACTCATCATGATTTGCATTACTTCAAGCCTGCATACATCCACCTGGAAGCCGATGTGTACTCGGTCGTGAGGCACTTGGAGTGCTACCTGCTTTGGTTGTTCGGCTAGGTTATGTTCACCAGCGGTGAAGACCACTAGGTGTTGATGACCCTTCTTCCATACGCGAGAGGGTCACAGATGCGGAGCCCGATGAGGTCCCCCAGTTAAGCTAGGCCTCCGTTGTCATAGCGGCGACGTATCGGGCTTTGTGGGACACGTGCACGAGAAAGGAGCTACTACCCACATTTGTTGGGTGCCCACTCCTACTGCAGTTGTGGTCATTCGAGCGGTTCATGATCGGTCGACTCGTCGTTGACCAGTCCCCATATCTTGAGGAATGGTACAGGGAAATCGAGGAGGATAGGCCCACAGTGGGCTCATTATGGTGTCAACGTCAGGTACGTAGGAAACATAACTATGCTTTACTTGCCACATGTTTTAGTTCGATTTCTTACTATTTTTCTCCACAGCCGCACTAGACGCACGAGCAGGCCCACAGTGCGTATGAGCCCTTTAGGTCGCAGTTCGACCGTCTGTGTTCAGAGGACATGGTCTGGACCCCCTATGGCCACTCAAAGATACAAGACCGTGCACCTATTGGTCTGTCTCCGTTGTGCGGCCGCGACGAGGACTACTTGAAGGTGATATGTCATAGAGGTAATCATAGAGATGATTGTATCACGTCTATATATATGTACTTTTGAATAATGTGTTATTCAAATAATGACTATCATTTACATTGATTGGCAAGTATTTGACTTGTTCGTGGAACTCTTTGTTTGTATCATGATGTTATTCTAAATTGATCTCTGATCACGTATCATTATGATGATTCATAAGACCAACATATGTATTGATTGATGATCATATTTCACGGATCATAGGTATAGAGATACTAGGTCAATAATGTGGATATTTATGTTGGAGAATATGACGTTGGATAGACCCATCTTGAGATACTACTGGGATTGTTATTTATGATGTGTCATCAGTTGTTATCTTAGATGGTGTACCTGTAGGATCCTTAGACCTGAGATCGTCATTGATTCCTAGAATATGTAGTAATATACTTTAGGGCTGCCAAACGCTATTCTGTAATCATGTAGTTATAAATGTAGTATTTAGATTTTTCATGAAACACGTCATGGGGTGTGAGCGATCAAGATAGAATTTGCCCCTCCTTGATAACGGGAGAGATATATCTAGGCCCCTCGAGGTAGTTAGATTGAGAAAGAGTTAATCATGATAAAACCACTACTTGATCGAGTGAATGGTGAAAGTGCATCTAGCCCTTAAGTGTGATTTTGGTAATTAATGATAATACCTATGTACTAACAGTGTTATCGGAAATTGTTAGTAGGTTGTTCCATAGGTGATGCATGGAGAGATATGCATCAAGATGAATGAGCTATAAGTGATGCTCGGGTAAGTGATGGCAATACCTATAGACTAACAATTATGTTGAGAATTATTATTAGAATTATTTCATAGGAGATGTATAAGAAATGAAGCATGGATTCGTTGAAGAATGCCATGGGATCAAATGAAATTCATCATTGACATTGAGCTCTTAGTGATGCTCAAGAGATAAATGAGAAGCTCAAGAAGATTGACAATAAGCAAAAAGACTAAGTTACTTGTGAAGATCAAGTAACTAAAGGTATAACATTGTCAATTAGGTTTTACAGACTAACCCATGTGTTTTGTGCTTGAGGGTGAGTTGGGGTTAGGTTCCATAAGAAGGCATGAGTTGAATTGAGATATTTAATATGCCAAGTCGAAAGAGCAAGATCAATACAAGCTTACTGGATAACTTGTGTGCTTAATGCTTGCTGTTCATGCCTAAGTGGTGAACTGGACGAAGATGATGAAAAGAGAGAAGTCTTCCATGCTTGGTGCATGGGAAGCAATCAAGTAAACTTCATCAAGCTTTCGGAAGATCAAGTGAAGATCAAAATAGAAGCGAGGATGATCATCGTCATCAAGAGAAGAGGAGTTGATGACGGGCCTTGAAGAGCTATGAGAAACATCGGGGCTTGGATGATATGTTCATCAAGTCTGACGGGATTACTCAAGTCAAAGGTATAACTAGAATAGGTTTTCTAGTTTTATCGATCTCAAGGAGTTTGCTGGGAGACCAGGTTATAGGATCAATAGTCGTACTATCAAGAGGGACTGCTGAAAGTATTGCTCGATTGTTGTGTCAAGTGCTCAAATCATGTGCTTAGTGCGGGATGGGTTTGTGTTGAGAGTTCACTTTAGGAGTCTAGGGTATCTAAAATGTGTTTTAAATCTAACCCTTTGTGTTGTCGGACTTAGTGGCAAAAAGTGGTTGTAGCCAAGCCTTAGTGGTGTTTGGCATGTTCCATGTGGTTTCTAGTTTAATCTTGGGGGATTAAACTTTGGACAATGGGTGAAAACATTTGAATCTGTCTTTAAAGTGTTCTTCGCTTTGATAAAATGTGTTTGAAATCATGAATTCAGTAGGGATGTATATCCCTCTAAATAAGCTTTCTGTAGAGTCTGAAATCGTCAAAATCGAACTTTGGAATCAATAGTTATCACTGTTTTCAGAGTGTCAGCTGTGCTAAAATCGAAAGTTCCGATGTGTAAGGTCGAAAGTTCCGATGTCAATTTCAATATTTTAGGAATCAGGGGCTCTCAGGTTTGCTAATTAGTTTATAATCGGAAGTTCCGATATTTTGGCCAGAAGTTCCGATCTAAATCAGACTATCTGATATCCTCGAAGACTTAGGTTCTCGATTGGGGTTGTTGCTAATCGGAAGTTCCGATCTAAGCATTGGAAGTTCCGATGCGTGATGGGAAAAGGCTGTAACAACCAGTTTTCGACTGTTGGAATTCTTGGGATTAGAAGTCCCGATCAGGGGATTGGAGGTTTTGATCAGTATAGAATCTGCCCGACAGCTCGTTTTTCAGAGTGGGGTATAAACACTCGTTAGCCTCATTTCATGGGACTGGTTGCTTAGAGGGCTTTATGCTGCTTTTGTGAGATGTTTTAAATTTGGTGTTCCACCTTGAGTGCTTCCCTTCCCGCTGTAACAAGATTTTATGAAAATCAAGCCTTGGTGGCTTAGTGAGTAGAGATAGAGGTGTGTAAAGGGTGTGATGCTTTGATAGCCCATGTATTACCACATAGGTTGCGTGTGTTTGAGCATTCGGTGTTGATCATGCGCGAGTTCGAGAGTTTGTTACTCTTAGAGACTATCGTCTCCTAGACGCTCGGTGGTGGATTACCAGCGATCTCCTCAAGTGAAGATTGTGAGGAGGCCCAAAAGTGGTTGTGGAACTCACCATCTCCGGAGTGGAGGAAGAGTAGGTCATAGTGGAGGCGAGGAGTGCATGTGTGCAACCTCGTGAGGAAAAAGGTTGAAAAAAACCCGGCTCAAGTGTGATCGAGCTTTCTCAACGAAGACGTAGGATATCAATGGATATCCGAACTTTGGTAACAAATCATTTGCTTCCATATTTACTTACTCTTGTACTTTACTTTGATATCCATACTTGTATGCTTGTATGTATGTGCATAGAGTTAATTTAGTAATTATGAAATCTGATGTTTTGAACTGATCGGAACTTTTGATTTGAAAAATCGGAACTTTCGATGAATAGTAACATCAGAACTTTCGATGAACAGTACCAGAACTTCTGATAAACAGTCATTTCAGAATTTCAGATTAGAGTTATCTTGCTTGATTTGAATCATCTTTGTCTAACTCTAGGATTGTAAGCTTCATATTGGTTTAGGGCGTTTGTGCACTAATTAAGTCTAGCATATTTAGATTTTTCACTTATGAAAAATCCGTTAGTTTATTTCCGCTGTAAGTTTAGGCCAAATATTAAAAGAGGCAAAGTTTTGTTAAAACGCATATTCACCCTCTTTAGACGACATCATTGTCCTTTCAAATGGTTGGGCTATCACAAGGGTGACACGTATCTCGTCTTGAGCTTGACTGGCATCGTGAGGCAAAGGGATCAATGCATGTGTATATCAAGGTTCAGCCAATATGATATTTGTGTATACTCAGGAGTCAACATGTATTGCTAGGGACCGCTATTGACTTCGGTTTAGAAAGATTTTTTGAGTCGTAGCCATTTGTACATGAACCTAACGGGTCACACACTTAATAGGTTAGAACAAAACATACGAATTGGATCTGTATATGGGTTTGATTGGATTGTGATGCATGAGGTGTTAGAGGCCTAAAGGGCTTCCAACGTGGGAGCCATTTAGCGAGCTCTATATAAGGAGAGAAGTGGGGTGGGACATGCAGAGGTGAGACACTCCAAAACCCTAGCCACAACCTTCCATACGATCTCCCAAAACCATAGCTGCGTGTGTGGTGCTAGCACATTGGTCGCTTGGCTTATGAAGAAGCCGATTGTCTTATGAAGAAGCCGCTCGTCTTCGATATCTACGTCAAGGAGTACTCACCCCATTGCGTGATGTGGCAATTCGGACGCTTCCAGGCGTTCCCCCTCATCAACGTTCGCACCATTCCACCCCACGTTCACAGGTAACTAAAATCAAATATATAATCCATAGCATTCGTCTCATTTATAGTGTATCTAACATGATTGACCTGCATGTATACACGTAAGGGCCAACCGGATGACATCCTCTGGGCAGATCGCTTGGCGCCATACGTCTCAGCATGGGCCCATGCCCTTGAGGATGTCGTTGAGGAGCCTAGTCCTTTCGCTGACCTGACCTACGAGGAGTACCTATGAAGGTATGTCTCACGTACATGTACACAGGTCACCTATTCCCGATATACTATCCGGCTGCACGTCGCTTCGATTACAGAGGCCTACCCGGGTCATTGGGACGAGGATGATGCATTAGCAATATGTTTAATTAACCTTTCATTTTTAACATATAATCCCATATGAACCACTATAAACTGAAAATCCTATTTCATATTTGTTTCAACATGCCGATATCATATACGATATCCAGAGGGACGTGACTGGCAGTGGCAGAGCTTGAACAAATATGTAGAGGGGGCCAAGCTTATATATACATGATTTATTTAGTGCTTTTCTTTATGAGCAGGTGATTATAACTAATTTTTACTTAAACAATTTGTAGTAATAGGAGGGACCATGGCCCCCTTTGACCATCAAGAAGCTCCGCCCCTGGCGGCTGGAGCCATGGGACACCTTAGACAAGGGATCTATCTTAGTGCGGCGGATATAGCAGGATTTTTCAAACGGATTTTTGACAAAACTGTGCGAGCCCTAAAGCTTACCTCATGAAGATCCACTGCAAACGTTATCAATGCCCCTTTTAGGTCTAGTGGGGTCCATGTAGAGTCATCCAGGAGGTCTGATGTGCAACGACCTCTACTGGGGCTGGCATCCACACTGCCACCTTGTCATGCCCTCTAGGGACAGTAACAACATGTACGTCTTATTCACACGCACATTGATTAGAGATATTCTTTTATTACCGATGCATTTATTTAAAAATATGTTAGGTGCACGTACCGCATGCTTCATAATTTTAGGATTACGGATCCTCAAATAGAGCGAGTTGTAGATGTGAGCATTTCTCCTCCTACTAATGAACTAATATCATTTGATGAGGAAGAGAAATGCATATATCTCAATGCTCAAGCTACTAATTTTTTATTCAATGCTTTGAGCGAAGATGTATTTGAAATGATCATACCACTTGAGGACACTCATCTCATTTGGACAACGCTTAAACAAAGATATGGTAAACTCAAATGGGATTGAAGAGGTTGTTCTTCCGGAGACATCATTTGAAGAGAGCTCTACTTCATCATCACATTATGAAGAGCATCAAATGATTTTCTACTTTGTCCAAGAGAATGTTACTTTGCCATCCACCTCATCAATTGACAAATTCAAGCAGGGTAATGAAATGGTAAGTGTGATGATTAAGTGTCCAACTCTCTCTTTAGACACCAACTACAACACTAGTAATGAAAATTCTATCTCTGCTTGTGTTGTAACCATTGCATATCATCTAGAATGCTTATTTATTATGATGATATGGTTCTTTGTCCTCATAATGATGCATATATTTCTACTAGTACTTGTGAGACTAACATTTTGAAGGAAATAAAAGATTATGAGAAACAAAACTTAGGTAGAGAGGCCACAAAGAAAATTAAGAAGAAGTCTCCACCTAGGAAAAGATCAAGGACAAACAAGATATGCTATATATGTCATCGATATGGACATTATAGCATCGATTGTCTTCAACTTGGAAGTGAAGCATCTA
Organism: Phragmites australis; assembly: GCF_958298935.1. Lineage (NCBI taxonomy): Eukaryota > Viridiplantae > Streptophyta > Magnoliopsida > Poales > Poaceae > Phragmites > Phragmites australis. The sequence continues at coordinate 26,072,659 of NC_084931.1, forward strand.
CTTCCTCAAGATGCCCATCCCCTCACTTCGATGCACAAATATGCCTTATGGCAAAAAGTAAAAAGAAAGCAGTAGGTGATGTTGATCTTGGTAATGCTAGTAGTGATGCTAGTGATAGTGATGAGCTCGAATTTGATCTTTTGGACAAAAAAGATATGCCTAAAATGATCAAACTCATAAGTATAATAGAAAGCTAAGAGGAAAACCTTGAGAGGCCAGAGAAATTCCTCATTAAGAAAATAGAAGAATTTAATGTCTTAAATAAGAAATATGAAAAACTTAAAGAATCTCATAGTTCATTATCTAATCTTTTTGGATATTAAAGTTAAACATATTTTTTATTGATAAATTAGATGTTATGCCTTTAGTGGATTTAGATATATCATGTCCTAATTGTAATGCTTTATATAAGGGCAAATCTAGTATTCTATTGATGTTGTTTGTACTACTAACTCTATTTCTCATGTAGTATCTTTGGAGAAGAAAAATGTTGAGCTAATGGTTCAAATTGAAAAGCTAACTAGCAAGTATGCGAAACTACAATAAAATCATGACGAGCTTTTGTGCACTCATAAAATATTGTAGCTTATCATACCATACTAGAAATAGCTCATGAGGTAATGATCACAACGGTAAAATCCTATAAACCTCATATGGACAATAGCACATATTCTTTGCACAATGTATATTTAACATGTGCTAGTCCTAGCAATTTATTTAATGTCAATTTTATATTCCATGATGAATTACCTATTATTCCTTGTTGCTCTAAAATTAATGTATTCTCTAATTCCACTTGTGAGTTTAATTTTGTAGAGGAAGTAAAGGAGCTCAAGGACCAAGTCACTTCTTTGAAGAAGAGAAGTGATTATGTGCTTCAAAGGAAAGACCATTCTAGATGAGATGCTTAAAGACCGAAGGCATCTATAAGATAAAAGTGGACTTGGATTAAATTCTAACAAGAAGAGCAAGTTCAACAATGCCAAGAAGAAGGGTCAAGGTCAAAAGAAAATCACCACACTCATCACTTGCTTCAAGTGCAAGAAAGTGGGTCATAATATTAGAGAGTGCCCTATAAAGAAGAAGAAGAGAGCCTTGATCAAGAAATAACAAGACAAGAAGTCTATGAAGGAAGAAGCTCCTTAATCATCAAAAGATCAAGGAAGTTCTCATCAAGATGACCAACATCAAAAGAAGAGGCTCTAAGCTATTTCAAGATAATACAAGTAAAGGGGTCAAATAAATGGTCATCAAGATGGGAAGCATCAAGTAAAGAGGTTTGTTAGCAAAATATGCTACACATGTCGCAAGAAGGGACACTTAACTTCATCATGTCCCCAAGGTACTCATTCTAAGCCTCTTATAGTCAATAAAAATTATTCGCTTAGAAATGATGAAATTGACAATGTGTTTACCAAATTTATTGGTACTCAATGTGGCTTGAAGAATAAAAATGTCATTTAGGCTACCAAGTCTATTGTGACTAATGTCTTAGGACCTAAAAATGTTGCAGACCAAAAATATCAAAATTGATCAATAGGTGAAATGGAGAGTATTGGAGACTTAGCAAATTGTTTAAAGATTTATCTAATTGATTAAAGAGCCAAGTTATGTGAATATTTATTATCTATCTAATATCATTCTATGAAGGTAACTTTCTATCACAATGCCTTGAATTCATATTCTTCATCATTGTGTTAGATTTATCATTCTACACAATTTCTAGAACTTTTTAGGTATCAGAATATCCGATCTTTGGATCAGAACATCCGATCTGTTTTGGGCCATAGAATACCTGATGTTTTACACATATCGGAGCCTCCGATATCAAAATCGAAATATCCAACTAGTCTCGAGTAGCCCTATACTTATGGTAATTTACATATATTAGAATATCCAGTTTAAGTATCGGAATATCCGATGTTGTCTTTTGAGTAGCTTTGAATCTGATATTTTATACAGATCGGAACATTCGATTTAAAAATCGAAACTTTTGATGTGCCAAGAAACATTGAAGGTTCCTAGCCCTTTTACATGTGTAGGTTTTGTATCTATGCTATTTTTTTAGGGTTTATGCTTATCCTAGCATATGTAGACTTTATTGCAATTTTGCCATACTTATTCTTTTCATATACATACATGATTACTTGCTAGTGTGCTATAATTTATTTCTAGCACACCTAGTATTTCTTGCCGACTAGTATGTGTAGGTCATATAACTAGTATGGGTAGAATGAATTACATATTTATGTGTTAAGTGTGGTTCTGGAACCTTATTTGATTTCAATCGCTTTATTAAATTCTATTTGGCTCTTTGGAGAAATAATGGTGTCGGAGGGTTAACTCCTATCGCAGGGATCCTGAGGGACCTCTTTTTAGAGATTCGGCCGTGGGGATGATCCTGAATATGTTCGCCGGAGAAATAAATGGGTATGAATGCGATGGCCGGTGGGGTGGAAAGACCTAGTGTGGAACGAAGTAAATGCACTGGCGTTTAGACAGGTTCGGGCCGCTCGAAGGTGTAACATCCTACTCCTGTATGGATACTATAAATGCCCTGAGAATGTCCCTCAAGGATGTTGCTGGTTACAAGAATGTTTCTCTATCTTAGAGCCTGGGGCTCCTTGTTCTTCGGTCTGTGTATATCTGTTGGCTTTTGGTGCTCTCGATCTTCTCTTCTTTTCGCTACTTTGGAAAAACCCCTTTTTTTTCTTTTGTCCGTGCTGCCAGCTGCTTTAAATACCCGCCGACAGTAGCGTGCCCTGAACGGGAGGGGGGCACGAGTTCCAAGATACCATAAATGGAAAGGGTGTCATCATAGCCTCTGGGCGAAGTGACCGAGGGTTGAAAATGCGCCCCACGCCCGGTCATCCGTCACCATAAATGCACTGGCAACGGGCGCCGTGGAGAGGGCCCACTGGGCAACCGCAGAGCGGCCCAGCGTGTCCGCCCTGTCTTGTTCTCCTGCCACAGCAGCGCGGCAGATAGAACGCCTCGGCCCTCACAACGTTATCTCGAGACAGGCCGGATGGCACGGGATGGGACCCGTGCATTTAATGACCCCACACCCTTCTGCCAGAATGTGGCAGGAACTGACACCGAGCGTGGTGGGAGCAGTTGGAGGTGACAGGCCACGCGTGCTCTTTAAATGCGACCTCGGGCCTTTGACTGGCTGACACCTCATCAGTGGGCCCCTGCGGGGGCCACTGTCAGGGGGCTTTTTGAGTCGTCGGGGAACCGAGTGCTCGGGGGGTCACTGTTCACCTCCCCGAGCACTCTCTCCCGGGCACACTTGTACGGATCCTCGGGGAACCGAGTGCTTGGGGGCCGCTGCTTGCGGTCCCGAGCACTCTCTCCCGGAACTTTCTTCAGCAGGTCCTCGGGATACTTGGGTGCCTAGGGGGCCACCGCTCGCGGCCCTGGGCACACTTCTCCCGGTACTTAGCTTTCCTGATCGTCGGGGGACTCGGGTGCTTGGGAGTCGCCATATACCTCCCCGAGCACTTTCTTCCTGGTACTTAGACTTCGCAGATCATCGGGGAACTTGGGTACTCGGGGACCACTGACTGTGGCCCCGAGCGCCCTCTCTCGGGACTTAATCTTTTTTACCTCACGGAGGAGACTCCGCGGGATGGCGCCACGTGGCGGATTGCTGGCCTGGCCTCGGGATTCGGGGACCCCCGGTTCCTGATTCACCGACAAATGGATTATCACATAATAAGGGAGTATTATCACATGTGAATATTTGAGTAGTGCCATTTAGAATTTATATAATTGTTTATCTAGCATCTATGTGGTATGTCAAGCTCATATAAAGCTCAATATCGCAAATTATCCATTAATTTATCCATATTTGGTTTTAAATTGAAACTTGAGATTCGTTGTACTTCTTTAGGGATCTATTTGATATCAAGATCTTACTTTAATCATCTTCTCATTCAGATTAAATCAATCATTATTTTTATGTGTTTACTTGTGATAAATGATTTTGTGAAGATTGCTTTTGAAGTATGGTGCTAACTTTCTAAACATTCTTCACATGCTTCTTTGAAAGAAAGTTGAGCTATGCCATTTTGCAAAGACCATCTTGTGATATTCGTATATACCATTGTGCTCTTACAATTGGTAGTGATACAAGTGATAGTATTTGTTGATCATCTTCCTTTCAATTTTTACTTCTAGTGATTTCTTTCTTTGTGAAAGATTTCTTTTAACTCAAAAAGGCAAGGAAATGAGTTTATGGAAGCTTGCTATCTTAATACTTGAATCATTATCTATATATTTGCTTGAGATAATTTTTTGAGCAATTATGAAATTTTTTCACCTCACATACTCCTATCTCCCCCAGTTGGCTAGTGCTCCACTACCGATGCAGCAGACCCAGGATGTGGCCTTGACACCCGTGATCGCTATGAGGCCTATCAGGTAGGTTGTTCCACTGGACAACCTGACCTACTCTAGGGGCCATGTGAGGACGAACCAGTGATAGCAACGATGGGACCATGATGGTGGGAACAACCGACGCCAGTGGAGGAGACAACAGTAGAATTTTATCTTTGGTTATGTTTTGTATCGACCATGATACCTAACTCCACAAAAATTGTAACTTTCCAATGTGTATGCAGTATGGTAGTGTAACTGTGTTATGTGACCGTACTTGAATAAATTATCACCAGCCGTTATTCTACAAATCTATTTTACCTCACATATTCCTATTTCCCCCCAATGATGTGCCTTCATCAGCTACGTGACAAAGGGCATACACGACACATCTAGTCTTATATATTCGTACATATCTACTTTCTATATATTACATGTTCAAACATTACTACTTAATATATCATTAATGCATTTCTTAATCCCATGTGACATCACGTTACCAGCTTCTCAGAGTGAAGTCACCTCTCGCTGCCACCTTTTTAGGGAGATGCAACCCCTCGCTGTCAGCGCTTCAGATTGACATAACAACTCACTGCCACCTTTTCAGAGTAATTTGACCGCACGCTACCAATTACTCAAAGTCTAGTGACTACTCGGTGCAGGAAGGCATCCAATGCATGCACTATCTCCAAATTACGTACCTACACTTGATCCATACACCATCGACGCCTGCATATAAAATGCAAGGTCGAGGCAACGAGAAGGTCATGACATCATAGTTTTCCGAAATAACACTAGCATTTGATAACTAATACCACACCATGACTGCCTTCTCAAGTAGATATTTCTCGTAGATATCCAAATTCTCAATGATAGCCCTACAGACTATGAGAGAGACCCAGGCAAAATATGACAATGTGTTCAAGGAGGAAAACCTGAACAAAGTGTTGTCAAAATGACAGACCATGACCAACTATCCCTGTTTCACCATGGAGGAATGATGGCGAACGGTAAGCTATATGACCTCTATGGACCTTAAGATGCACTTGTTAGAGTATCATTAGATATATATCAGGGTGTGCGAACTAGCCAACATAGCAAAGTGTTTTAGCAAGGGAGCATACACCATATTTATGCACACTCAGCAGTACGAGGAGCACATTAAGTTATGTTCATTGTCATTAAATGTCACAGCCATTTGTTAGGTTGCACTTCTAAGACACATTTATATTTTCATATGCTCTTTTTTATACTAGCTATTCCCTCATGATGAAGAGTTGCTGAACAAATCTATCGAGAACTTTTTAGGTCTGTATCTGCTCTTCGGTGACAGCTGTTTACCCGGACATAACTAGAGATGCAGAGGTGGTCATTCGAGACCTTCACATTATTGTGAAAGAGGTGGTGGTTCGAGTCACTATGAAAGAGGTGGTCGTTCAACAACCACCACAAGAGGACGTGCTTCTACCACTTCCGTCACAACTGAATGGATTGGTTCCGACGATGATAACTTCATACTTACTCCTCAGAGAACTCCACGTCATTACGAATTCTCTGACTACGGGGCAGATGACTGGGATCTTAACTTTGATTATTTTTCGTATACACCGACACACGTAGACCAAAATCTCTAGAATACGATTTCCATTGGATGGCCTATGAGATAAGGCACAGACAACTTAAAGGGTAATTTCCTCCGTAATATTTATGCTACTAATTATTGTACTTGTTGAATTTAAGGTGGTTCTATCATTTTTAATCTATTACCTAAGTCATGTATGTATCTTAGATGGAGCCTACATGCTAATAGTAATGTTTAAATTTCATATACTTATCTGATGTATACATTCTATCTAACATTTAGTGTGATTTTATCATTTCACTTACATGTATTTATTCTTTATCCACTTAAATAGTTTTTGGGATTTTTTTTATTTTTATTTTACATAACTTCTGGTATTTTTGTTATTTTTATTAAAAAAACTTACCCTAAGAGGGAGGTAAGGGAAGAGTACAGGGTTGGGGGGCTAACCGCCCCTTCAAAAAGCGGCAGAGACGCTAACCGCCTTCTAATAGAGTGGTAAGAGGTACTGGACAGTAAGGTAGGGATGTAGCCTAACTGCTCTCTTAGAGGGCAGTAAGGGATATCCATATCACCATGACATACTTACCGCCCCCTCACAATGATCAAAAGGTCGATAGATGCCTATACATGCAATTCTTTACATCAAGAGTCTATTTATTTAAATATTAATGTTAGAAAATTTTAAAATAAAAAACTCTCACAATGATCCGACCGTGGCTTTTTTATATTTTTATATTTTCTAGTATAAATATTGATAAAAATATATCTCAATTTAAAAATATTTATAGAAATAGATGGCTACCATCTTCTAAAAGAGTTACATTATTTTCAAAGGGCAATAAGAGTATCATGGTGGTACGGCCAGCGCCACATGGCCCTTACCGCCTCTTTATAGGGTAATTATACCTTACCACTCTTAAGAGGGCAGTTAGAGTCCACCCTCAGCATACCGTCCTCTTAGAGGCTCTATGAGGGGGCGGTTATGATTATTTTATGTAACTTTTGTATATGACAATTTGAAAATATTATATATTTATTCGGTGAAAAATGTCAGAAACTAACCTCTTTCAGATTTTTCAAATTGTCGTATATGCTTCACGGAGTGGTTCATTTTATTTTTAGTTTTGATTCGATATAATTTTTGTTGATATTTATTTATGTAGTTGATGCAAAATTATGTGAGTTATTTTTTTTAATAAAGTAACGTTGGGAGGATACAAAATTTAATTTATCGAACAATAATAGTTGTGAAGCACAACTAACATATAAATCAGTACGGAAATTAGAAACGCTCGTAAATATTATATGTGACATGTAGTTTTTTTCACTGCACGAATAGACATAAAAATATGATGATAATAAATATATCCTAACAAAACATGTCCCAAACACATATGATCACATACGTTATTAACACAGTGATAATATTTCATTAAAGCACCTGTCATCTAGAATGCATTTAGGAAATTTTCCCCCGCTTCGTCTCCGCCCTTTCTGATGCATCACCGTCGCACCACGCGTGGCCGCGTCTCCCGTTCCGCGGAACCACACGGCCGGTGTGCGCTGCGCCACCGCCGCCCAAACGGAATCGAACTCCACAGGCGCGTTTGCCTCTCGGTTGCTCCCGCTTCTCGCCGTGCCGAACCCGTCCTCCGTCCTTCTCTCTTCTGCCCCGATCGCATCCCGTCATGGGAAGCACCGAAGGTACGAATTCCAGTTCCGCAGCAATTTATTTTCAGGCGAAGTTTTGTGCTTTGTAACGCTGATGATATCTCAACCGAGACCAACATGGAAATGCACAGATTTTCTCCGTACCTTTTTTTTTTTTTGCGTTTCCGCTGTTTAATTTTTTGAATATTTGGGCGCGGCGTTGGAGCAGTAGATGAAGTCCATGGGTGGATCAAAAGTTCAAAATGTTGGTGAAGCATGGAACTTCTTCAATGAGCCTATTAATACCGACAAAGTCGCAGCATTTTTGTTGTTTCTAGATGTGGTGATGCATCTTGCAGCTGAGAAATTTGGATGTGCTCGAGCTGGCATTTTTCGTCCCATTGCAGCATAATCATGATGCAGGTGTTACTACTGTGATTTTCAGGGAAGGAAGATATGGTTGTTTCATTCCCACATCTGAGACATTTTGTAATTTAGTTTGTGTGATGTACTTCTTTATCACAGCCAGCATGGATCCTCCCCTCCCCCCCCCCCACCCCCCCCAAAAAAAAAATTTGTACCCCCATTGAGAACGTGGAATCAGGGATTTGCCGAAATTTAGGTTATTTTTTCCCTCGGCTTTGAGGGTCTCACATGTTAGTGATAGAAAATTCCGGAATTAGATATTTCATTCCTCTCTGAAATTTTCAAAATTTTAATGAAATTTTTATCCGTGCGTGGAGCCTTGGATTGCTGGACTTTACTAAGCATGTAGTTTGGATCATATCTGTTTGGAGCCTTGGAGGCTTGGAAGGAGTGTAAGCTGGCCATGTCACAGAGAAACTTGCATTCATGGTGATCTTTCTGAGGTAAAAGCATTTGAACAGCGCCTGATATTAGAAGTTAACATCATTTCTGGTTTGTTTGACATATTATTTGAATTTGAGCAATCCTCTATTTTTTTAGTGAACACTGTCCTTGTTTATCTGAAGATGTGTACCGTATAGTCTCATGATTTTGTGCTTCAACATGACTTGTTCATTATATTTTAGTTTGTGCAATGCTTTCTCAACAAATTGATTCTTCAAGTTAGCTGGCACAGACAAATCTGATCTTGTTTTTTTGCCCTTTTCTCTTGTTTGGTTTCATGGTCTTTCATGCCTTTTTCATTTACAATTTTTGTCACTAGCTTTCAATTTAGTTAAGCTCTAAAACACGGATACTTCAATTTGGTGCCGTATCCGTATCGGATACCATATCCAATACGTGACGGATACATATCCAGGAAATATCAAAATAAAAATAAATAACATAATTTGAGATACTTTGGCTGATACGTATCAACCCATCTTCACGATACAGCCTAGCCTAGGAGAGGTACTCCCGTGCGTACATCAGCTAGACGAATCAGCTAGACGAATGGGCGTTTCGTGCCAAGCTATCTTCACGCATACGGGCACATGTCGTAGGAGAGCTGCGTCGCCTCCCCTTGGCCCCAACTCTAGTGGGCGACCGATGGCGGTGAGGTCAGTTCTTTTCGCCTTCCTATTTTCCTCTTCTCTGCTCGATTTTTCTCTTTTGATATCCTCCTGTCTTGATTCGATTTTCCCCTTCTCAGCTTGTGCTCTCTATTGTGTCTGTGCTTCCGATGGCATCATGCTCTGTGCTCACTCGGTTCTCCTTCTCCTTCTCCTTCTCACCTCCTACAGTTGGTGCTAGGTGCTGGATGGTGGATACCCGCATGGATACACGAGGAGACAAGCAAGCTGGTGGTGCTGGTGCTAGGTGCTGGATGGGCATAACTAGGTGTGTACTTTGTATACTATAAGACAAGTTTAGCTTCTCTTAATCAGGTCTTGATCACAGCAAGCTAGCTTCTAGTAATCAAATCTGAATCACACGTCTGGTTTTGTTTCGTAGAGTGTCTGTGCAAGCTATGTGCTAATTGATATGCTATTTGATTCAATAAGGAGGATAATGGGAAGGAACTTCACAAAGGTGATGTAATTCATTATTCCAATATGTTTTTCTCCAAGTTTTTACACTATGCACTTGTAGTTTGTAATAACCCTCTTTTACATTTTTATTTAGCCTTTACTGTTGGCTATTTGGATCATTGGATTGGTTGTTAGAAAAGAGAGAAGAAACAACACAAGAATAAGGAAATTTATTCATGCTAGTATAGTTTATATGCATTATATTACTTTTAAAAAAATTAAAACATAGCGGGGTTTTTGTGAAAATAGCATATCTACGTATCCGTATCGATCCGATACCGATACACGTATCCGTATCGGTGCTATACAGTAGTTAAAGATTAACGTCTGATCTTCCTGTTCACTAGGTTGTACCGTTTCTCGTTTTAATCATGTACAGAATAGTAACAGCCACCCAGAATTAGCTAACTAATGTTTCACTTTTTCCTATTCACAATGTTGCACAGTTCACATTGTAACTTATTTAGTTTGGTACTATTCTCTGATGTTTTGCCTTTCTTTGAGAAAGAACATCTCTGTTTTTTAGAGGCAGTACCTTGTTTTAATTTTTCATTTATTCTGTCATAAATTTTGTTGTTTTAGGTAAATCCAATGAAGTCATAATCATAACACGATCTAAGGGAGAAATAAGCTTAACTGGTTTTCTCCAATTTAAAGTTTCTGACGTGACGGAAGCAGGAAACTGCTGATAGGAGTAAATAAGTTAATATTATTTGTGGTTTTCCTATGTATTTTATCATTTTGTTTTTCTCTCAATTAACTCATGTACCTTTCTTGTTTTGCATACTTAACGGTCATATGCATCTTCCAGTTTTGAATTTGATGTGGACCATTTGCTTTTAAGATTTTGTTGCCTCTATGTGCAGAACTGCAAATGCAAAGTTGACCTATCAAGGTGCCTGCATTTGCTCATGATTTACGGAGTACAGACTACAGACCCTAAGGCAATTCATTATCCGGAAAATTCCCTATATTTGCCTGAAGAAATGTTGTAATCGCAACTCACGTTTCATCTTTTTGTAACTTGGCAGTTTGCACATACAAACAACCTTTTTCTATTTGGTTGTTTGTAACTTAGCTTAGTAAAGAACACTAACTTGTTAGCTATTTTTTTTTCTCAAATACGCAGGAGAATTACGTATCATTGTATTAAGAAGAAGAAATGGATTACAAACAGTTGTTCACAACGAACCATGGTGGGTCACAGATGCTACTCGACGTAGTCAAAATAGATGAAAGGAAAAAATACACAATAAGTAGGCTACCAACAATAACATGAAGCATCAATCAAATGACCGAACCAAAAGAGCGCAGCTTGTCATGGTGATCCCTAAGTGCTTTGCCCCCGCCTCACACCAGCGACCAATGTCAACTTTGATGAGAGCTACCAAGGAGTCCGAGGAGATATGGCGATTGTTGAAGATGATGTTGTTACGCGATAACCACAGCCTCCAGCAAGTTAGAAGGATTAACAAGTCCAAACCTTTGCGAAATTTAGGAGCAACGTGGCCTCGTAATTCAAGCCACCAAGCAATGAGTGGAGTCTTCCGCCACTAGGACTTGAATCCCCAGAATCCACCACCATGCTTCTCTAGCCAGCGTGTAGTGGAGAAGCAAGTGATCAGCAGTCTCTGGTAGCTACGAGCAATGCGTGCAAGAATCATCTGCTTGTAGTCCATGATGGCACCTACACACAACCGTCTAGAGCCGGTTATTGAGGCCTAGCCAAGCAAAGAATTTGACCTTGGCAGGGGACCAGGCTTTCCACACCAAGGAAGCACCCTCAAAGCGGATGGAGCCCTGAAACATGGCCTGGTATGCCGATTTTGAAGTGTAGTTTTCGGAAGCTGTCCATCTCTAGACGATTCGGTTAGCATCATTGCTCAAGGTGACTGAATCAGTGTGATGCCAAACCTGCAGATACTGCACAATCGCCGGAACAGACAGAGGTCCAGTAATGTCTCTTACCCATCTTCTATTGATCAAGGTCTTCTTCAGTGTCCGTTTTTTGGCTACATATGAAGTAACATAGTTGAACAGCTTAGGCCCTACGGCTTTGATGGATTGGCCATTGACCCAAGAGTCAGACCAAAAGAGAATCGAGTCACCATTGCCAACTTCAAACCTGGTTGATGCTTAAAACAACACGACAACGTCTCTCTCGTGATGTATTGGGAGCCTTGCCCATGGTTTCAAAGGATCATTCCGTTGATACCATAACCATTTTAGGCGAAGGGCAATCCCTGCTAAGCGTAGGTCTTGAATGCCAAGGCCTCCGAATCCCTATGGCCAGTAAACACGAGTCCATGAGAGGGAGGTGTAGCCTCCAGTCATTATTTTGTCCCCCGCCCATAAGAATGCCTTACGAATCTTGTCAATGTCTTTGATCACCCACGGGTGCAAATGAGTTGATGAGAGGACAGACCTCACCAAAGTAGCACGCCCCAATTTGGAGATCAATTTGCACTGCCAAGTAGGCAGTTTAGCAGCAACCCTATCTACCATCGGCTGCATATTGCTTTTGCATAGATGGCTGGTTGAAAGAGGGACACCCAGGTTTTGGATGGGATGAGCATCCACAGGGAAGAACTTCATTGATAATGTTGATGTCTTCCTCAGAACAACATATGGGGATAGCAGCACACTTGTTCAAATTAGCTCTCAAGCCTGATGTCGCACCAAAAAAATCAAGGATGGCCAAATGTGCATGAATATCTTGCCGAGTTGGCGACAAGAAAACGACTGCGTCATCTGCATAAAGGGAGCAACGATGAAGGATCGATCCATGTCACGTAGGATCAATGATGACTGTATCATCGGCCAAGGTAAGCAGATGGGCTAGGGTGTCCGTGATCAAAATGAACAATAAGGGGGATATAGAATCCTCTTGCTTCAAACCCCTGACGTGAACAATTGTAGGCCCGGGCATAGAGTTGAGGAGAACTTTGGTTGTCAAAGGGCCGAAGATTGCTTTGATCCAACCGTACCAACGAGGTCCAAAGCCCCATGCCCTTAGCACCTCTAAGAGGAAGGCCCAGCTAACCGAATCAAACGCTTTGGATATATCAAGTTTTAATAGGATGTTTGGCCACTTGATTCTCTTTAGCAGCTTCACAGTGGCATGAACTAGCTTGAAGTTGTCATGAATGGAGCGCCCGGCGATGAAAGTGCTCTAGCTAGCCGTGATGAGTGAATTTAGCCGAGGAGCGAGCCGAATGGCCATAGCCTTGGTTATTATCTTGTCTATACTGTGTATAAAGCTAATGGGCGGAAGTCTGAGGCAGATGTGGCTTGTTCCTTCTTCCGCGACAATGTGATCAAAGCATTATTCAGGCACGCTAAACCCCCACGATCACCAATGTTGAAAGCGTTGATCGCAAGAAGAACGTTGTTCTTAATGATCGGCCAAGCACCCAATAGAATTCAACGGTGAACCCTTCGGGTCCCGGGGCTTTGTTGAGGGGCATGCCTTTGATAGCATCCTCAATTTCCTCCCCAGTGAAAAGAGAGTCTAGTGAACTCAAGTCTATGAGTGAAATCCTAAGCTCCGGAGGTTGATGGAAAAATCTCTCACCGGAGCCACCCCCAAGATGGAGTTGAAATGAGAAAACAACGCTTCCTCCATAGCCGAGGGGGAGGAAGCTAGACCGACCAGCGTGGACAGGGAGGTGATGTGTCTCCTCCTCGCATGGAACTTAGCAAAGGAGTGAAATAGTCGGGTGTCTGCATCGCCATCCCACAGCTAGACGATTCTAGAACGACTCCTCACGATAGTGCATTTGAGGGAGGACAAGCCGAGGCAAAGTAGCTTGAGATGCTTGCGAAGGTCAACTTCAGCAGGCGTGAGCGGCCTATCTTCCTGGGCCATCTCCAGACGAGTGATCACCTCTCGAGCAAGAAGAAGCTGCTCCTTGATATTGCTAATAGCTCTGCTATTCCACCTTTGTAGCTCCTTGCAACGCGCGTAAGCAGAATGTGTAGTTGCACCAGGGAGGCTTAGATTGCTCATCTGAACTCAGCGACCAACCTCTATCAACAGATTGAAGAAAACCCGACATCTTGACCTAGAATGACTCGAATTGGAAATGTCGTCGGCTTTGAGAGAGCACTGAAGTTGAGAGGAGCAATAGGCTATGATCTGAGCAATCGGAGGACAACGCTTGTATGAAGCTGTCTGGAAAGGCCATGTCCCACTCTGCGGACACCCAAGCTCGGTCAAGACACACCAGAGTGGGGATGACCCTCTCATTAGACCAAGTGTAACGTCTACCGAAAAGATGCAAATCCTTCAATTCGTGGCCGGAAATGAATCGCTGGAATCTTGAAATTGAACGGACGTTGAGGTTGGAATTGTTCTTGTCCGTGGCAGAGGTAATCATATTGAAATCACCTATAAGCAACGACGGTCCAGGACATAGCGAGCTCGGCTAAAAAGGAATCTCTCAAATTATCCTTGTTAGGCCCATACACTACGGTTAAGTGAAAAACACCGGTCATCTTTGAAGAGATGTGAAAGGTGATAGAGTAAAGCTGTACCTGGACTGCACATAGGGAGAGAGGATATTGACAAGCAACCAAAATGCCCCCGAGTGTCTGCTATTATTTCTCATATGGCACAGTGCATTGCAGCACAGCAGCGCCAAGTTGAACTGGAAGTATTGCATCCTAGTCTAATACTTGAATTGTCGTTTCACTGGAAGTATTGCATCCTAGTCTAATACTTGAATTGTCGTTTCTTAATACGGTGGTCATAATCAGGGGGAAAATCCCAGCAGGTGACCTGATTTCTGCCCCCTGGCCCTAATCCAACAGGTTTAGGGGTTAGGTCCACATTCAAATTTGATTATTGAAATATCCACTATTATTCATTATATTTTCATCTATCTTTCATATAATTTTCAATATCTTGCTAATGTCCACCGTTTTTCATAACTATTTCACGAAATTCGAATTATTTTTATAAAAATCAAATCGTAGTTAAAAAATATCGTCCATTAAATTCTGATAACTGGCTATTACCTAAAACAGGCCAGGTGCAAAAAATTATTTAAAGTGGAAATTCGAATCCCAGGATTATAGTTAAATTTCTCTCTCTCTTTTTTTCACAGAAGCTGCATCGGCTTGCCAATTGTTTGGCACCGGGAGAAGAACACAAACAAGCCCCTTTACGATGCACGACATAGTCAGAATGGGAAAAGCTATGAGCTCGTTGTAAATGATCTCTCCTGGCCTCTTTAACTAGCCAAAGGATTTAGCAAATCTGGGTAGACCTCAGGAGCTTTTCATCCAGTGAGTATAAATGCACCTTCACTTCACCGCACCACACTTCTTTCATATATACTCCGCACTACTTTATCCAAAGGGTTAGGCAATAATAAGTTAAATAACAGGCAACTTGGTCAGACCATATATTCTCCTGACCAATAGTGATCCATGATATTTCCAAACAGAGAGAAAAGAGGCAGTGCTGAAACGTCTACATTTCTCTTCGAGGGCAAATACTTAGTATTTGGTGCATGACAAGGCAGTGATGTGACCTATGAACTCAAAGTCATGGTCTTCTGGATAATATCAAACAACCCTCCAAAATATACTTGCAAGTATTTGCATTTTCGAATAGAAAAAGTGGATGAAATTTCAGAACAGCTCCCCAAGCTCCTTTTTTAAATAGAAAAAAGGTTTCTTGTGCCTCTCCTCCTCTGATCTTTATCTCTAAATAATCCTTTAGCTAGGTACTCATTTTGTTCAGAAATAGTTAGGTTGAGTTTTCGAAGTTAAATTTTGATTAAATTTTTTTATAAAATATATTATTTATAGCTACAAAACTTATATATTGTGAAACTATTTTTAATTATAAATCTAGTTGTATAATTTTTATATACTAAATATTCTTATAAATTGATTAAATATTAGACAAAATAAAAAAAATTATTTTTTCAAAAAAAAGTACATCCAAACAAAGTACTTACTATCCTAGAAGGTAGGTCTGAGGGCAGGCAATAAGAGATGAAAGGTGGTTAGACTATCTCCATGATAGAATTTTTGTTTTCTTCAGCGCTTCAACGATTTTTCTTCATAGTTTTCGTTACGAAGGGATTCTCAAGGTTATCCCTTTCAGGACGGTATTATCTCTCCTTTCACTTCACGATTCCTCTCGAAAGGAAGTTGTTGGAGATGAGAGAAAATAAAGAGAATAAGAAAAAAAAAGAAATCAGAAAGAGAATGAAATGAAGAAAATATGATTGAAGAGTAAGAGACAAATCCTGACAGAGAAAGGCCTACCACATCTTTCCCTACCCCTCCTCAGTCCTCGTTTCTCTCTAGCCTGTGAAAACTGAAAAGAGAGGAAGGCTCATAGGACATGTTCAAAAGGAAACAAGATCTTCTTTGCGGTACAGTAGTGAATGAAACTCCGAGGGGTATTCGACTTGCTAGTGTGGGAGAAGACAAACAAGAAAGGAAACAACGGCCTACCATATGGTATTTTATATATGACCTTTCTCTAGTCTTCTGTCACACATGAACACATGCTGCATGCATATCTGAACCTGGCTCACTAGTCTCTCCTTGTAGTTGAGCTCCACTCACTCTCATGGTGCAAGGTGAGGAAAGTTCTTGGGGGATGGCAAGTGATCATGGTAGAGCTGTACCATTCAGCCAAGCACTTGCGTATGGAATCCAAGGCCATGCTCTTGCTGCTCCGCCTTCCAACTTCTTGTACTGCTTTGCCACTCTCTACTCTATCCCTCTGCTATTTCTCTCTTGCAACTACTAGTACATGCAAAGACAACACTGCTAAAGCTCTTTTCCACCTGCTAATTTTCATTTTTCAAGTCCTTCAGTTGCTTTAGAATATTGTTTCCTCTCTCCTCTCTCTAACTATCTTTATAACAAACTCTCCTATGTGTGTGTGTCCAGAACTTCCTCTCATTGGATTACACCTCTTCCCACAAACCAAATAGTTTCTTAATGCCTAAGTCCTCGATCCTGTAAGTGATCTGCTTACCTTCCTGCTGATCCTTTTAGCCCTCATCCTTATCTGTACACCTCTGACCCTCACTTTCAGTCATTGCCTTTACATTCTTGAAAAGTTTAGTTTTTGTCTGCTTTGCCTTGTATTGCATATGCCACCATTGGTGCTGAACTCTGTGCACTACTGCTTGGTCCAGGGAGTCGCAACCCGCAGCTGCTGCTTGTTTTGGTGAGTTGGAGGAGGCCCTTATCCATGGCATCAGTACTGATGTTGATCCTAGCATGATCGCAGGTGATCTGCACACCAAGTGTAAGACTGCCTTTTCTCTAAACCTCTCTTTTTCTCCAAACCTTACCACATGTGAGAAGAGGTTCTTCTTTGCTTCCCTCCCCACATCACTGTAGCTTTAGAGTTTCTGGTTATATTTGTGGCTGTTGAATTTTGGTCGTTAATTTTTATAATAATTTTTTAGCTTCTTATCACATTAAAAAATAAAAAAACTCATCTCGATCAGCTTCTAGTTATTTCAACAATAATCGCTTTCTCACCTAGCTAAAAGCAAAAAAACCAGAACAAAAGCCAAATACGTAGATAGTTTCTGATTTTTTTAAAAAAAACCAGAAACCTATCCAAATCAGGCCATATATAGGCACAGCATGTCTTGGCTTTTGCCATGACAAGCACAGTTACGAGCCATGATCAGATGCAACTGGGAGGCAGCATAAATTGTGTGATCCCACAGCTCCCTATACCTCACTTCTCTCTTCTATGTTTGTCTATATTTTTGCAACCTCTTGGAGGGGAAGAGAGAGAGAGACTGACACCAAAAGAAGAAAAAAAAGGCGATTGGCAAGGCCTTTAATTCCATTTGTATGCATGCAGCAGCAGGATATCTAGCAGCTAGGCCCCCCACACTGGAGATCTTCCCTTCATGGCCAATGAGTCATCTACAGCAGCCATACAGTGTAAGTACTGGTTCTCTTCGCTCATTCACAGTCTCCTACAGTTCCTTGCTGACCCCAACAGCAAAAAGATGTTCTTGGTTAATTAACTGCTCACTGCCTTCCCCTGCCTGCTCCTCTTGTTTCTTTGATTAATTGCTGCACAGGGGAACTCGAGGTCAGTAGGGAGCACCTCTGATTCGAGCTCAGCTCAGAACACAACGCCACAGGCCGAGTTGGTGTCCCCAGTGAGCGTGAGGGCCTACTCTGGGCAGCAGCAGGAGGTTCTGATGGTGACGGTTGATGATTACAACTACGAGCAAGGACTTGGAGCTGCAGCAGCCTCTGCGCCAATCTTTCAGCAGTATGCAGGAGGCCAAGAAAAGGTAATAGTGACATTTGGCCGTGTTTTTGGATTAACATTTTGAAGAAATTATCAATTAAACCTTTCAGTGAAAACCAGAGCATATGTTACTGTCGGGATCCATTCTAAAATACTTCATTTTTAGATTCTTAAATCTCTAGACATGCCTTCGAATAGAGAGGTCATGGTTGTTTCTTGAGTGTAAAATCTTGTGTTTCTGGAACGATAGGAGATTAGGTAAATATATCATCTGGTCGAGGTTGTTCCGAGACCAAAAAAAAAAGGAGAGAGACAATAAATAATGACTGTAGCATGCTACTGTTTCTTCTCCCTACTTGGGATGGTAGAAGAAACATGGTAACCTCATTGAACTGTACCTTGGTAAAACAACAAAAGTAGTAACACATGCTCTTCCGACGGCTTATGTCGTTGAGCTAATGGAAATACTGTGGGAAGGAGGGACAAACAGGTAAACAGCTGCTAGCTAAAAGTAAGAGTAGTTACACCCAACAGGATTTTTAGCTCCCATATACTTACTTTCTTGATGTTGAATAGGATCTTACTGTATAACTAGCATTGTACACTGTTCTAAGCCTACCTTTTTGGTGTGCTGGTGCAGAACAAGCATGTCTCCACAAGAAAAGATGGCAAGCCGTTAGATGCCAAGGTGTGATTGCATTTGGTAACTATTTATTGCTTGCATGATCCTTCATTTTTGCCATACTTTTGCTAATATTGTTCTAATTTTTTAGACCGAAAGGAGATTAGCTCAAAACAGAGAAGCTGCAAGAAAGAGTAGGCTGAGAAAAAAGGTGCAAAACAAAACAGAAGAATGTTTAGGTTAACTGAAACCACGTTCAAAGATCTAACTAAGAAACAATCTTACTTTTGAAGGCTTATGTGCAGCAGTTAGAGACAAGTCGGATTAGACTTCAGCAAATTGAGCAAGATCTACAGAGAGCACCTTCACAGGTTCCAATTATTTAGAAGCCTAAGAAGATCAAAGCATTTTTTATTGTTTACGTAGTGTTGTCATGTGCTATAATACTAAAATGATTTCAGGGCCTGTTCGCTGGAGGATGCAGGACAACGAGTTCTGGTAACCATCTCATTCAGCGCCTTGGTACAAGCCTCGCCGCTTAACCATCTCATGTTCAAGAAATTGTGCATGTAATAATGCAGGCGCTGTGATGTTCGACATGGAGTACGCCAGATGGTTAGAGGACGATAGCAAGCACATGACGGAGCTCCAGGGCGTGCTGCAGGCCCAACTTATCGACGCAAACCTTGGGGCAATTGTTGAAGACTGCATGCAGCACTACAATGAGCTGTTCCACCTGAGGGCTGTGCTTGCAAGGACCGACGTGTTCCACCTCATGACTGGCATGTGGGCAACGTTGGCTGAGCGATGCTTCCTCTGGATGGGCGGGTTCCGGCCTTCTGAAATCCTCAAGGTGTTGAATGCGAACGCACCATTTTCTTTTTAGGGAAAGACACCTTTTGTTTTCCAAACCAACAGCACCATTATTAGGGCAATGTTAATTGCTGAGTCTTCTTCTCTGGGGTTTGTGATCAGATGCTGATACCTCAGCTTGATCCACTTACGGAGCAGCAGCTAGTAGGGATGTGCAACCTGCAACAGTCTTCGGAGCAGGCTGAGGAGGCGCTTATGCAGGGGCTTCAGCAGCTGCACCAGTCGCTGGCGGATGCGGTGGGCGCTGGTGCTCTCAATGATGCTGCAAATGTTGCCAACTACACTGCTCTCATGGCCCTAGCACTTGACAGGCTCGACTCCCTCGAGAGCTTTTATCGTCAGGTCAGTAATTACTCTTTTATGGGCTGTGCAACCTTGAATCCATTGCGGCCTGACTAACCCCATTCTTTACTATGAATAGTTAAAAATAGTTAACTAGTTTAAAACAAAATGCTTCAGTCGCAGAAGAACAATAGTTAAAAATACAATTAGTTGAAGATAAAATTTAATCATAGGTAACTATATATTTGTATGTCAACAACGAGTTCCCTCACGGTGTATATAGTTGCTTTTCTTTCTGGACAGCAGAAAGCTATATAATGATCTAAGATGTAACATGACCAACGCTGTGTGATCAACCCTCTAGAACATGCAGATAAACATCATTACCACTTTCCAGCATGCATAATTAGAGTCTGTTTGGAGAGGCCAAACCAAATAGTCTGAGCTGGTTTTTGGAAAACTGAAAAATTGGTTTCTAACGAGATTTAACTAAAAACTGAGAAGCTAGTTGAGATGAGTTCTTCTGATTTTTATTGTGCTGAGAAGTTAAAAATTTATTACAAAAGCTAATAGCAAAAAAGTCATCAGCCAAAAATCAGAAATCAGAAAACAGAAAAGCCAAAAGCCTCAGATTAACCAAACATGCCTTTAATCTATTATAAACTAAAGCAAGCTAATGTTTGTGGTACAAGTTATTTGATGTTTTCTCGAGGAATTGGTAGGGTCTAGGAGAAGCAAGGTTCTGTTTTATCACATATAAAATAAATGTTTACTCATAGACAAGCACATATCCCTTTCTATGTAAAGCCAAAGGAGGAATATGATGGCCACCTTATTGGTTTCTTCTTATAAACTAGTCTATGCGCCCTGCTCCTATTTCTGGCCATATCTCTTTGCTCTCCTGTTTTCCCCTGGTAGTTCAACAGATGCACGGGCATATCAAAACAGCACTTTAAGAGATGACGGAGAGGAGACTTGAATTGAAGTAGGAGAGTTCTGCTTCATCAAAGGATTAGAAAATAAGTGATATTATAACGTTTTCTTTTCTCAAAAATTGAACAAAAGGAGATTGTGACCACCAATTACAGCATTTATCCTTTGCTTTTTAAGATATGTTCGATTGTGTGGTTTGTAGATAAACATTTGTGGAAGAGGGAACAGAGAGGTAATATTTGGAACAATTTAGCCTTCCAAAAGAGCTTAGGTAGGCGAAACCATGAGAACGCTTATAATCAGGACAGGTACTATGATAATATCAAATGGCCAAGTAGTCTATAGAAGAAAAGTTGACATTGGATATCTAGACAATGCAATGGCAGGACGCTTTCGCCTTGTCCATGTTTAGCGCACGAACACTCGCATTGGACCTCGTTCTTGTCACGGGATGCTGTAGCTGCCAATCATTGCGTTCTTGAACGTGACGTTCAGAGACTGCTACCGTCACATTTCATCTGAACTTGCCGATTATCCAAATGTGAAATTATGTAACATCTCGTTTTTTTCATTATGCAAGTGCAGGCTGATAATCTGAGGCAGCAAACCTTGCACCACATGCGTCGGATTCTGACCACTCGTCAGACAGCTCGGTGCCTCCTCTCTATCGGGGAGTATCATCGCCGCCTGCGCGTCCTCAGCTCCGTCTGGGTTTCCCGTCCGCGCGAGTAAGATCGAATCATCTTCTCCTTGAACTCAATAGCACACTCTGTCAAATCACATCTCATTCTTGGCATGTGATCTTTCACAGAAACTTCGTTGCCGCAGAGAATGTGAGCCCTACCGGGACCGAGCAAGTTATCCATCCGTACCATCAAAGCCAAAATTCTGGCTTCTGAACGTTCACCAGGAGGGTGCCGATTTTGCCATCCTCGTCAGCGGTGAGGAGGCGGCAAATGGTAATGTCCTGTCATTAACATATTCATTGAGAACGGAACATCAATGCATCACTAGCAAAAAAGAGGGCAGAAATGTTGTAGCCTTGTAGGCCAAGGGAAGGAGTTGGGATGGCTCTCTTCACTTGCTTTTGTTCCGCTGGCTCTTGAACTGAATGAAAGGTTAGCACTCCTGAAAAATTCGGTGCAAAGCGAAGGGATTAAAGGAAACCTCGAGCAGGTGGAACGTCGACGTGCTGCGTTGATGCGTGGTGTAGTTAATACCTTCTGAGAATTGGGCAAAGAGAATTAAACAATCCGGGCGGACCCCACGAGTGCACGACAAGGCCGCATGAATCGAATCGTATCCAATACGCATAAGATCAGAACAAAATTGCCCAAACAAACGCTATGCCTTAGGAAAGAAAAGTGCCTATTCTTGACCCTTGATACGTAGTAGGAGTCACGATGGCATTATTTTACCCTGTTCCCGTGTACGATGGTGTGCAACGTGTCGAAGGGAGCAACCATGTGCGGCCGTATATATTTGTTATTGCACGCTGTACACCTGATGGAAAGTGACCGTCCGGAACTCGCTACGACTCGGTTAGATCATTGAACGGACCAGAACTACTACTACGCTGCAAAACGTGACCCGACGTAGGTAAAGCTGACCCAAGGCATGGCGTGGAAGAAACCGCACCGCGTTGAAAATAGAGTAGACGGATAATTTTAGTTTATTCTATATAGTTTTTTCGATGAATTTAATTAAAATGAGTTACATATAAATTAAAAAGTACGTAAAAAAATAAAAAATTTAAGCTATAGAAGACTACTGTTTTGTGGTCACATACCAAGATCTATCGGCCTGACGGCCCGCTCCAAGTCCAAAGTTCCAACCGCCCCAGTGCTGGTCTGCATCTGCAAGGACGTAACCCATTCCAGCTGCCGGTCCAATCGAAACGGCCCGACCAGATCCTCAACTTAGTGTCCGGCCCAATACGACGCCGTCGCACAGTCCCACTTGGCCCGCCTAACTTCCTCAACCAGGCCAAGCTGACACGACTCCGCGTTCAGGTCTCCGCGCGCAAGTCTCCTCATTTTCTGGTGAGCTTTACAGGAAAGATTGCGTTAGAACTCGAACTCGAGATATTTAACTTTAATATTACTAAGTTATTGGACTCGTTTACATACGAGTGTCAGTCAGAAACTGTGGGAGACGACCGATGTGTATGACGCGCAACGCGCTGGATAGGCGGGCGTACGAGCCAGAGACGAAACACAGGATTTCTGGGAGCAGAGTAGTAGAGATTGAGTAATATGGGATGGGTAATTTCTGCGAAATTTAGAAAAAATCTGTAGGACTTGAGACAGAACATCTTAGCTAGTGTTGGTGCGAGAATCACTACATATTTTTTAAAGTAATAGAGATATTAAACTGCATGTACTAGCTCAACTGAAAATCTAAATAGATGGAAAAAGTCAAGCAATTCACAACCTCTCCCCATCCGTGCGTTTCGCCCGATCCCTACCGCGGTTGCCCCTGCCACGCACCGCTGCCTTTGCCCACGCATCTCGGCGAGCTAGCCGCGTTCCGCCCTGCGCTCGGGCGGCCAAAACTGCCATTCGTTCGTTCGCTCGTCAATGCACGCGGGATCGATCGGTCCGCCTCGTCGTGTTTGATCCGTTTGAGGGATCGGAGCCAGACAAGCCCGGTCTGGCTGCATTGAACTGCCGATCGAGCAGCCCGATGGTGACCACACCACAACGACGACGACCCGCGCACCCGCGGATAGTAGACTTCGAGTTTGACATGCATGTTGCTCGTCGTCGCCCGATCGGCGATCGCCTGCTGGCTTTCATCACTCCATTTTTCGTCGGTCGTCCGGCCCCCAACATATGCCACTCCTGCACACGGTATTGTGACCTCCACTTCGGAAAAGGAGTCCCACCCATGACCCCGGGCATATCCGTAGTGTAGGTAGCTCACCAAATTAGATCGCCCCACTTCTAAGATGGACTCGATCGGCGCGGGCCCTTTTTACATGGACACGGTAAAACTAGCTCAAGGCTGGTGCTACGAACATTTTCTTCTCACTCGTACATGCACTCATGTCAAAGGAGCTGACTGTTTTGTGGCGTGAGCGCGGCATGATGGCGTGACGCGCGCCCTTGATGACTTGTTCTAACTAAAGCGGTTAAAGTTGCACCTGATACATGCGTCGACAGTGACGACCGATGACTTGAATATTTGGCGCCTCCTCATGATGAAAAACCATGTTCAAAATAACATGGACTTTCGACCAGCCCAGTCGAGTTGATCGGCGACGATGGCGGTTAATGTTAGTGGGTCCGGAATGCGTACGTGGTACTCACGATGTCAGTTTGATATAAGTAGGGATCAAGCTAGCTCCGCAATCATATCTATCCTACAAGCTAAAGAAATACAGTGTCTATGATTTACGCACATACGAATGCTCCGCATAGTTTTATGCTGCAGCAGCAGCAGAAGTAAATAAATCGGTGGCCTCATTGAAATGGAACTCCCCCATGTACTGCGCTTAAGTGCATGTAACACGCGCATACCGAAAATATGAATACAGTGGGAACTATCCTGTGTATACGATTTACACACGTACAAATGCTTTTCGTGGTATTATCAGTAGACGTGTGATAGGAGCACGCTCGTGAGTATGTGAGTATTGCGTGTGTGCCTAACCTTGTAATCAAAAAAGAAAAAGAAAATATGAATATAGTACAATAGAGAATATGCTACTCCAATATGATATATGGACTACATACGTATATATAGCCTTGTTGAAAAGGGACAGAACTTCACCTTCTATACCTCTAGCATGAATCTACTACTGCTTATTCATCTGCAGTATAAAGTGGGGTTTTACCAACTCTAGCCGGATTGGTAGTTGAATTGTCACACGTTTTCTTGAAGTTAGCTTGCTAGCTAGTCCTTGAAATTGACTCCCACTACATTCCCCAAACCTTGCTGTAGTTCCTCTAAAAAAAAAAAAACCTAGTACTTCCTCCCTTGTAGCATTGCAAGCTAACCACATAGTCGTAGTGACTACCCACCCCAGGCACGGCCGGGCCATCGTGCTCTAGGCATCACTGGCTGATGCCCAGATTATGTATGCAACGCCCCCATTCACACACAAGCACACGCACTCCCCAGCCGCTTGGCTTGCTAACCTTGTGCGTCGACTAGACGTACCCGAGCTAGCCTTCCGAGCTCCAAAGGGACACGCCGCGGCCGCACGCTCAAAAGGAACATGATATAAGGCGGTGCACCAGCCTCTCCCTCTCCCGGCCGCATCCCCCGTTTCTTCCTGGCCGTGATACGCACGCCTTGACATAGACGACCTGTGCATCTCCGTCCCTCTCCTTTCTTCTTCTCCACACCACCAGACCCTAGATATAAAGCAGCACGCGCGCGCTCCAGGAAGGGGCAGATCATCTATGGTGTTGAGGGCTTGCGCAATGGAGGGAGCGGCAGGCTTCGGCGTGCAGTTCTTCGAGTGGCTGAAACCGATCGGTTCATCGCCGCCGTCCTCCTCGTCGAGGTCCTTGTCCCTCTCGACGCCATCGATCGACCGGTCACTCGGCGAAGGCCATGAACGAGATACCATGCTGTGCTTGCCACTTCTTGGTAGGCTCGAGGAGAAGGCGGCTACCGATCCTGGCCAGAGCCCTGTCAAAGAAGAGGTTAGCAATATTACTGCCGCCGGCCCGCAAGAAGATCAGGCCAGTGTTGAGCTGAACATCGGCTTGCCGTCGAGCGGTTGGTATAGCTCTGAAGAAACGCCCATGGACGAGGAAGATGAGGAAGAGGATTCGGAGAAGGAGGAGGAGAAGCCAAGGCAGCACGAGAGGT
Source organism: Phragmites australis (assembly GCF_958298935.1). NCBI lineage: Eukaryota > Viridiplantae > Streptophyta > Magnoliopsida > Poales > Poaceae > Phragmites > Phragmites australis. The sequence goes on from NC_084931.1 coordinate 26,098,062, forward strand.
GCAAGGTTGAAGCAGGAGAGCAAGTGCACGGTGAGATGGTGGAGTCCGTGGAGGTATCAGACAGCATACGTGTCGGTGGGGAGGAGAACATGATCGAGGGCGTCATCGGCAGCTGCGGCCGGCGGTATTGGATCCCGACGCCGGCGCAGATACTCCTCGGCCCGGTGCAGTTCATCTGCCATGTCTGCAGCAAGACATTCAACAGATACAACAACATGCAGGTGATTCATCTTTATCATCTCATCCTGTCTAATTTGTGCGCACGGTTTCGATTATGTGTTATCTTTTCTATGCATCCTCTACCGACTTGGAGTTTCTTCTAGAACTCATCTTTTCTGTTTGTAATTGTATCGGATGCTTTCAAGTACTGATCGTGCTACTTGACTTCATTTAACTAATCGTTAACACTCATCATTCTTTGCATCTAAATTACGCCAGCTGGGCATTTTAGTGATCATATATGTTACGTTTGTGCCATCAATTGGGAAAAGTAGCATGCGTTTATTCTTGCATGCTCTAGAATATGTAGAGCCCGGCAAGTGCTTATATACGTGCTTTAAAATCTAAATGAGAACTACACAGATACTAAAGCACATGTGAACCTTGTAAGCTGAAAAGAACTTGCAAGAAGGCATCATGTATGCACGATATATATACACCGACAAAATGCTTCTCCCTTCGCTGGCATCTTCAATGACCTAGCAAGTGTTTCATGTGTGCCCGCAGGGAATCAAATGCAGAAAAAGAAGTGGTAACTAATTAAACCACAACAGCACTATGCCGACATATACTAGCACTTCGATTCACACACATTTTCCCTCCATTCTCCAACATGATGTGACAAGGATAAACACGTACATTGTAGTGCCAAGAACATATTCCTCGTTTACTTCACACTGATTATTGAACTCAATTTTTTGCCACGCCATCCTCAACGTCGATGCATGTTGTCTTGTGCTGCTGCATACAGATGCACATGTGGGGCCACGGGCGAGAGTACCGGAAGGGCCCGGAGTCGCTCAAGGGCACGCAGGCGGAGACTCTGGTGCTGCTGAAGCTGCCGTGCTACTGCTGCGCGCCAGGGTGCCGCAACAGCGTGGCGCACCCACGCGCGCGGCCGCTCAAGGACTTCCGCACGCTGCAGACGCACTACAAGCGCAAGCACGGGGACAAGCGCTTCGGCTGCCGCCGCTGCGGCAAGCCCTTCGCCGTCAAGGGCGACTGGCGCACGCACGAGAAGAACTGCGGCAAGCGTTGGTTCTGCGCCTGCGGCTCCGATTTCAAGCACAAGCGATCCCTCAACGACCACGTCCGGTCCTTCGGTGGCGGACACTTCCCCGTTGCCGTCCCTGACCAGGCGGCCGCCATCACTGTGCCGCCACGGCCCTGCAAAGAGCGCATCATACGCTTCGATCAGCGCCATGGAGCACATGCATGACGGATTAACAGGTATAGAGACCATTGGAAAAGGATGAGTACGTACTACTTAGACCTATACGTACGCGTACATGCATAGAAAATATGAAGAGGTTGCCTCGGAGGCTGTGAAGTAGGTGAATTTTCTTCTGAAGGAGAGGAGCTGCAGAGACTGTTATGATTATGGCTTAGTTGTCTCTAGCTCAATTTGCAAAGGGAGAAAATTTTTCAGCTTCACATGCTAATATTTGGCAGCCATGTATCAATATTTGCATGACTCACATTTATTAAGTAGTTGTTAACATCTCATGGATCGGTCAATATTACATGTGGAACTTGATCATTTGCAAAATTACCGTGTATTTATCTTATTTCAACATGGGACATATATTTCTCATGCATGTGCTTAGTTGTAACTTGTTTCTTCTATATATACTAGTGGAATAACCCGTGAAATTTGAAAAGTACGGCTGTATTCGCTATATAACGGTAATACATATGATTACTGCAGTTATATGTGCTACAAACTACATATAATAACTCTATACTAGTTAAACTACTATAGAAAGTGTCTTCACTGTTGGCTCTAAATTAAAGTGGCTTTCACTGTTGGTTTTGCATCCGGCAGTGATTGGTCAACAATGAATGAGATCGGCAGTGAAAGTCACGCCTTAATCACTACCGGTTGTACAACCGACAATGAAAGTGGTTCTGGGAGCCAAAAAAAGGAAACGATCGAGTCGGCTCAGCTGCCGCTGCCGCGCTAGCTCGGCCTTGCTCTGCCCTGCATAAGAAAACGCGGCGGCACGAAGACTGCCACAACAACACACACGGTCACGCCTTGCTTGTTGCCGCAGCCCGTGCCCTGCATGGTGAAGACCGTCATCAATTGTTTTGTCCAAATGGGTCATGCCTATTGGACCGACCTGAGGTACGACACTGTAGGTACGGCACAGCCCAAGTCGAGCTGGACTAGGTCGGCATGGCACGAAGCCATGGGTCGTGCCTGGGTCGAGCGTGTGGCACAGCTGGCCAGCACAGCACGGCCTGGCTGAGTCGGGCTGGCACATGCATGGCACGACTGGCACGCCTCGGCCCGACTAGGTTTGACCCGACATGTCTCGAAGAATATATTGTACTATTTTTTCCTTCTAATAGATATATTTTTAATGAGGTAACTAATCAATCAAGCTCATTTTTATCTATTTTCTATAATTTCTTGATTTTTTAAATTTATAGCTATTTTTAGTTTTTCCTATTTTTGGAGTGCTGGTGGACCGACCGAACCGGTTGTGCACCGTGCTCAGCCGGGCCTACCAAGCCGCTAGGCCACAACCGTGCCCAGGTCGGCCCGACATGGCACGGTGGCTGACGTGTCGTGCCATGGGCCGAGGGTGCAACACGCGGGCCGACACGGACACAACTAATTACAGTAAACGGGCCTATCGGGCTATGCTGTAGTTGGGATGTGGCTAGCTGGACCAGTGTCGGGCCGGCCTGACAGACCCATTTGGATAGCACTAGTCATGAATAAGAGGTAGCAGATGATGTTGAACGTCGGTCGGAGCTCCTCGCTATAGAAGGAATGGTACTCAAGGGTGTCGCTGCCCCTTCTTGACGAAGACCACGAGCATGGATAGCGCCACGTTGAAGATCTCGGTGGCCACAGTGAGCCAGCGTTTGGTCCTGTCACGCTCTACACCCTCGAGGCACATGCCGCGGGCACCGCTCTTGGTCACCCACATCCACCCACTGCCATGGGCTGCTAGCTCTGTCGCTCTTGGTTACCTGCATCCGCTCGTCACTGCTGTCGCACCTTGGTCAAATGCCCCCCATCTTTGGACCCGCAATGGTGGTGATGCCGATGAAGGTAAGGGTCTGGTGGCGCCCTTGGACACCCCTCCCTTGGTGTAGCCGCACGATGCACCGGCCTCCAAACCCCCCTTTCCATCCTTGCCACTGCCACCGCCCGCTATCTCTTACATGGTCGGATCCTCACCGTGGATCTCGTGAGGGGAGGAGGAGGAGGAGGCCGATGGGGACGCCGATGGGGGAGGAGATCAGGAGGAGGAGGAGGAGGAGGAGTGGCGTGGGCGTGGGGTGGGAGATGGGTGAGAGAGATAGAGAAAGAGAGAGAGGGAGGCAAATATAGCGGCCACACGATGAGAGAGAGAGAGAGAGAGAGAGAGAGACGAATGTGAGTATTGCGAGCCAAACCGGATTGAAGTTAGATTTCGGGTCTGGATGACTTTTTACTACCGGTTCAAATTAACAACCGACAGCGATACTATCACTGCCAGTTTTTCATACGAGTTGGCAGTGAAAAGTCATTATCAATGTCGGTTGTTTTTTAGAACTAGCAACGATACTATTATTACTGTCGATTTTTGATGATCTGATAGTGATAGGCCAATATATAAGGCTTATTTTGTAGTAGTATTAGTTTACACCATTATATATAATAAAATATGTCCAAGGAAATCTTGGACATTGGCATCAAGCCTGTCTACATGGTGTACTACATCTAGACGTCTATTGTGAGTCTCTTCCATGACAACTCCTTGCAGCGCATTGTCTACACCCAACATGAGTTCCACAACACGTTCCAAGGGAAGCTGAGCATAACCGAGTATTGTTGTCACTTGAAAAAGTTCGCTAACACCTTGTGCGATGTTGGTGTCCCTATGACGTATCAAGCGCTCCTTATCAACACATTGTGTGGCCTGAACTCCAAGTTCCGTTCTTGCAAACTACATCCTCACATCATAGGTCCCACCTCCATCCTCTACCCTAGAACGGGTATTTATAGACGGATTTTAAATCCTATCATAGATGGTTATAGATTTCGTATGTGCAAAAGTGCTTATTATATCGAGTTTGTTACAAACGGTTTTAGAACCATCTACAATACACTTACACATAGATGGATTTTCTAGATAACCGTTTATTCGTAGTAAGAGTAAAAATGTTGTTTGTTTAAACTTGTCCATGATTACTAATAGTCACAGATGGGTTTTGTTTAAACCTCTATGTTAATTGTCATAGACGGAATTTTTTTCAAAAATCGTTTGAGTCAGGAAGCAAATTTGCTTATAGGGGAAATGGTCACACAGATACACACTTTATGATTCTCAAATTAAATACATTGACATATTATTCAGAACATCGACCACATATTATTCAGAACACAAAACACAAGTATTTACATATACATCACAAAGGTTAAGAACATCACACAGATGCAAATCACACATTATTCAGAACACATAAGCCTAGCTAGCTATACATCATTGGTCGATCAATGTCATATTCCAGAAGGATAAAATGATTAACATCATGGACGCCGTCTTCCAAAAAGACGAAAAGTGATCGACAAACTTGGGTAGATCGATGTCATCTTTCAAAAAGATGAGATGATAGACATCATCTCAACCTCCTGCGTTTCAGCACAATGTCAACCCAAGCATCATCTTCAATTAGCAGATCACAGTCATCTGGATATGGCTGCACCTTGACTATCTCACGCATTAGGCAAAACCAGAATGTATTGCTGCCAAACTGCCAGCCATGGTTCAACAAGAAATGGGCATTCAAGCCTGTCATGCATTTGAAGAAAATGTCTCTATTCCGACGAACATCAATGTAGAAATTTCCAACCAGAAGAACGGAATGGAGAACACGGTTGATAGCGCACACATAGTTGATGGAGGGGGCCTTCACAGCAACGAAGAAGATGAATTTCACCAGGCCGAAGTCGACACCAAGCATTCGAGTCGTCGAAGTCACCATAGGGACAACCCTATCCTGCCACCTCCTGATTGCTATGAATTGTGCCATGCAGATCTATGACGAAAACAAGATTGTGTCATTAGTTGCACAGATCGAAGTAATGAAAACCTAACAAACTCTAACTAGACCACAAAGGGAACCATATGATACTCACATAGGTGCACTGAAAGGGACTCAGCCCCCACCAAGATCTCGCTTCTCCGACGCTTATGGCGAGTGAGGACGTAGAACACTCCTAGCTTCTCAGTGCATTACACACTTGGATATGGTGAGCGAGGAAGAACACTCCTTAACACTTTATATTGAAGGGTTGTGTATACGGGAAGTCAAAAGAGCCTAGGGAGATGAGCAGTTTGTGTGTGTTGGTAGCAAAAAGGGATAGGGGAGACAAGCGGTCAAATTTGAAAATATTCGCAGGTCTTTAAATACGGTCGGATGTTTATAAAATCCATTTGTATCTACCAAATAGACACAGATAGATCTTACAAGAAACCGTATGTGATAATATCACAGATGAATTTTTCTAAAAGCCATATGTGTCTGTATGATAGAAACAGACGGATTTATAAAAACCATCTGTGAGTTCATTTAGACCTAGATGCCTAGCTTGTTATATACATGTTTTTCTTAGCAACCATCTGTGAGTTCATTTACACCTAGATGCCTAGCTTGGTTGGTGGCGTTTGATCTTAAGGAGTTTTATGGTAAAGTGATTATTGAAGCCTCAAGATGATGATGTGTTGGTTTAGAATCCACCAATCCAGAATGAAGAATGACTACCATTAGATAGCGTTTGGTCCCTTCATAAGATCAAGAGTGAGCTATACCCTTGCGTGGGTACTCTAACGAGTACTAGAGGGAAGTGCTAACTTCTTGATATATATATAAAAAAAATCGAGTCTCCCTATCCCTCAATTTACTTCTAGCATTTACTGTCACGTCCTAAATTCCATAATCACATAATTAAGCATAATTATACTTCTTAAGCATTATGTTTAATTTTGTTTTATAACTCTAGTGTAATTCGTTTTATGTCAATCGGATGAGATAATCGAATTCGGGAGAGAAAATGATTGAATTCGCAGTCAAAACGGACTTTTTCCCTAATACATGGGCCCCACATATGGGTCAACCACCCTACTCACTTCCTTGGAGCAGCCCCACCCGCTCCTCTCTCTCCCCCCCTTCTCACTCCCACCCGTGCTCCCCACCAGCCAAGGCAAAGGGAGCAAGAGCTCTCTCTCCCTCTCACATCCTCTCTCATTCTCTCCCAAAATCCGAGCTCAAGAGAAGGATTCGAGGTTAGTATGTGGTACCATTATGATCACAAGCTCACAAGCATTCCATTCATCCAAATTTTTTGCTCATTCCCGAAGGATTTGAGCCGATTTAGATATCTTTTGGTGTTATGGTTGAAAAGTGAAGAACACAGGAATTCTTTGATTTCCCATCATTTTTTTCATCACTGGAAGGCTAGTAACCTTCACAAGTGCCATGGGTAAGTCCCTTAGGCTCCCCATGGCAGAAATTCGTGATTTGATTGGTCGATTTCGCAAAAGAGTGAAATTCATGAGTTTTTGTGAGTTTAACCCTAAATTGAGGAATTGGATGAATTTAAGTTAGGAATGGAGTTTCTAGTATGTTAAGTGAGTTCTAGAACCTTTGAACTAGTTCAAACATGTTCCTTTTTGGATTGGAGAAGATCGCAAATCAAACCGGGCGTTTCTGGGCCTAACCTGGAGTTTCCTGACTAGTCCGGAGTCTCCGGGTGAGCCCCAGCCGGAAATAACAGAGAGGCGCTGCTGGAGAATCACTCGGAGTCTCCGGGTACTGGAGTATCCGCTAGATCGGAGTATCCGGGTGCACTGTTCATCAGAGGATTTTTCTCCTCTGCTGATAACTTGTAAAATTCATAATTAATTCATACGAACTCCAAAAATCATGTTTGTTGGTTTCATTGTAATATCCTCTACCTCTCAAAAATATCTCCATCCTGAAAATAATTAATTAACCTTTTGAGGCAAATTAATTAGGCTTAAACTTCATTAATTCACCATTAATTCTTTACAAGTTCAAAATGGACGAGACCAATTTTTCTAGTCTTCTTATGACTTGTTATAGACATTAAAAATGTTTTCCTACATTTTAGATCATATTTTCATGGCATTTCATCATTTGCACCTTGTGGCTTACATTGTTGCATTTCATTTATGATTATCATTGCACGCGTTATGTTTCTTAGAGCACGCCGATCTATCGATCCCAGAGATCGAGGTCGATCCCGAGGTGCCACACCTTTGCGAACCAATGCATCAAGGCAAGCAACCTATTAAGTTTGCATATTGCACCTGTTTAATCGAATTGAATGAAGTCTAAAATTGATAAATTATACTTGTGTATGTTTACATATTTAGTGAGTCATTGTCGGGTATAAATGGGTAGATTCTATGTTGAATTACATATCCACTACCTTGAGATTTTTTTATCCATACCCTTGTCGCCTTGAATATGTTGTTGTCTAAATTACAAATTAATCGAAATGCTTAGCAATCCATAGGTCTTTCGGTAGAAGTTGAGCGGTGAATGTTTCATCGTTCGTGAGCATAGGCGTTATTTACTTTTGTTATGATCACAATGTTGGATATGGATTGATGATGGTTGGTTGAGTGGTGAGTATGAGACGAGATGTGGGCGGTGTTAGGGGTGACGTCTGCTTCGAAGGAAAGTCCTAGGGGTAGGTCGGGAGAGGAACCCGGGCACCGTAGACTGCTTGCATCGTTTAAGATCGATCGTCGGGGTAGTTGGATTTAGCACTTATCTTACTCACCACATGCCGATCTAATGGTAAGGCGAGTCGAATACCTTCGTAGCTGTGGCTTTTTGGGCGTGGACATCGACGGTGTGAGCGAGCGGACTTGTAGCAGTACTAGTTTGCTCCAGGAGTAGTTCTAGTACCGTCGCGTCGAGCGATGCATGATCCAAACGATTGGGGCTGGTTGGGAAAGGTTGTCACGAGTACCCCTTGTGTGCACTTTAGCGAGTGGCACAAGCCAAATGGTCCCTGTGTCGTGTGGGTCCAGGAGTATCCCCTGCAGGGTGTATAAATATTTCGAAATGCCGAGCTCTCGGTCATAAGCATGCTATTGTTTCATTTGCACCCGGTCGTAGAGTTTTGATTGTGGTTGTGGTTGGTTCTGTGGGAGATGGACGAGTTGGTTCTTGGTTACATATATGCTCATGTTGGTTCTAGTATTATGTTTATGTTGGTTACGGTTACCTTTATGTTCAGTTGGTATATGCAGGGTAGAATTATGTTATTGGTTAAGTTAGTTGCTCACACGTAGATGTCTAGATTGCTTACCGCTTATATTTAACATAACCATGTGGCTTTATTCTTGCTAATGGCACAATGCATAATCCTTGGATTCGAGCTATGTTTATGTGCTCTTTATGGTTTAAGTCTTGCGAGTATCCTTCGTACTCATGCCTGCATTTCAGGTACTGCTGGTGAGGAAGGGACGGTGTTCAGCTACTTTGTGCCTGCCGATCAGGGTGGCAGGCAGGAGTAGTGCATCCTACTCCGAAGCTCGAGCTTTTAGAGTGGAGCCTAAGGGCATATGGCTCCACTCTCTTTTGTTGTCTAGTTTATTCTTTCCGCTGTGTAGATCTTTGGATAGTTAAGAGTTGAGGGGTTTTTTTCTCCTCTTAGATCGCTTTTGTTATAAATTATTGGAATCAGTTGCATGCTTAATTTTTGTAATATAAATGTTTATTACTTGATCTTTATTAAGCTATGTTGTGATGTACTATGTTGGAGGCATGTGTTCCGATCTTTTGGCACAAAACATGTGTCGAGACTACCGGAACAGGATTCTGGTTAATCGTCAATGTTGGGTTATGAATAATGATCCTCCTGATGATTAATTAGAATACTGTTTGAACGGTTCCTTACATTTACACTCTTGTAATTTCCTTTAATATGGTTGTTTTGCTAGAATAAAGATAGAACTTGACTGAGCTTCCTTGTGATTCATCTAGAAACTAGTGCACATCTATATTAATGTTGTTTACTTTCCTTACATTAATTTTGAGTTTAGAAAAAAATTAGAATCCAATTCACCACCTCTTAAACATCTTGATCATTCACGTCCCTTCGTCAGCCAATGTACCACCGATCGCAACCATCCTCCAACAATTTGACGACCAGCGGTGCCTCTGCTACAATTTGAAGGTTGTCAGCTATTGTCGGAGTTGATAAAGGTGCTCCCGGAGCAGCGAAACCTTGATAATTAATATCAAACTTTGAGTGAAGATGTCTTTAGTAACTTAATATTAGCAAACTTTTAAGTACTGAATATTAGCAAAATCCATATCTTTAGTAGGTATTTTATCACTATATTCTTATTGGGTTTTAGTGTGAAAAAAGGGTGTATCTCGGAGAACATGACAGGGATGTGTGAAAAAGAGGGCCCACTATGAGAATTAGGGTCAGCACACCTACAGTTTGTTATAGGAAAACTAGTTTGTACTTCCGGGAGTACATACTTCATACTACGATATACCATATAAATAAACTGGATATACTCCTTTATCACTATAAGTATACTTATATACTCATTCTAAGATACTCCGGTATGAACTACATGAAAAAATTGGAAAGAAGTCCATCAATTTTAATAGATTATGATAATACCTTTATATTTGTACATAAAATGTAATATACTCAAAAAATGTGTAAACCACTAAAAAATATACATACTAATTATATGATCTTATATACTCATATGCTCTCTATATATACCATTTATCATATGAGATAATCCTTACGTATGAGATACGTATATAGGAGTACAAACTTCCGGAATACTACTGAATCAAAAAAGTTCGTTTTCAATATTGATTATTTTATTATTATTGTTACTATTCAAAATAGTATTTTAATAATATTAAATCAAGTCTTTACTGTTCATACAGTGTGCAAACAATACTAAATAGTATCTGAATAGTAATTCTTGAATATAGAATTGCACGCGTAGAATAGTATCTAAATAGTAATTCTTGAGGACGAGTTAGTTTTATATCCTTACACCGTCTCGTGCTTACGATAAATATTATTTGTCATTATCTTAATAGTGAATAAATAAATAAATATATTTTTTAGTTATACCATGTATACAAAATTTGAATAGAGACTGCAGATCAGGGGTGGGGGTGCAGAGTATCGGTTTGTTTAAGCTAGTGTCCATAGCATTCTAGGTCTAATTATATTAGCTTGGTTGTGTGCATCCCTATTTGACGCAGAGCCAAAATTTGTACTTTTCTTTATCTTATAAAATGTCTAATTAGCTACCTAGGAGGGATCATATACTTTTATTTCTTCCCTTCCTGTGTGCGCGCACGCTTGTATGTCGCCATTCAAGAGTCAAGAGTAAACTGATTCCGGGTTTTTCAACATTTGCAAAGGCGCATGAGTTGTAAAACGCAAAGCTAGTCAAGAAAACGACGAATGCATTGCACGCTCGCGGATTAGACAGATGTTTATATATTAATACAGGGATAATTCACACAAGGACTACTTGATCAGCTAGATTAACTTGACATCAGCTAAAAAATATTCATCCAGTGTGCAGGGAAAATCGGTTACTTTAGCAGAATGTCTGCCTCAACTTTCCCCCTCAAAGTCTTCGGCAGGATAGGTCGTATGTACTAGCTTTATCGACCAAGTCAAACTTTAGGGCTCAGCCAGATCACACCTTGATAGGTCGTATGTACTAGCATTATTGACCAAGTCCAACTTTAGGGCTAAGCCAGATCACACCTTGATCTGTTCCAACCTTGACGTGGTGTTCATCTAAGTGGGATGGTAAAAAGCAAAATATGGAAAATGAAAGTTAGAGCGAGACCCAACGAAGATAATATAGGTTAGTGCGCTAGCTTGGCCAGGTGAAAGTGCTATACAATGGCTTGTACATGTGCACATATACGTGTATGCACATGTTGCCACGTTTGATCGCACGTACGCTCGTCTTGCGTGCATGCATATATATGCTGGTGCAGCCAGATGCATGTATGCATTGAGAACTGGAGATGCACAGTGCATATATGTACGGTGTTACGACGTGTGCACCATTTCTGCCGTCCCACAGTATGACTTTTTTTCGTTAAACCAAAAACTGAAATAAACAGACTGATTTATTGTTGGATTTTAAAAAAGTTCAAAAATTTGTCTGATGAAATGAATTAAAAATTGATAAGCTGGTTGAGCGTGATTTTACTAATATTTAGTATATTGAGAATCTAAAAATTTCTCGTAAAAACCAACTACTAAAATCAAAAGTCATAAGTAACTTTAAAAAAAACACTTTTCAGTAAAAATCTATAAATTTTAACTATACCAAATAAAGCCATATATGCGGCCTGAATGCGTGAGCAAACAAGATGTATGCGTGCTGCCGGTCGAGAAAAGAAAAAGCTAGTGGAGGACTTGGCGAGAGTTTGAAAGCTTTCGACGACGCAGGGGAGAGGAATGTCAAAAAGGCGGCGGCCGGCCCAGGGAGGCGCCATGAGAGCGACACGCTAGTGCGACGCATGAAATGTGCCCGAGGTTTGCGTCAAGCGCGGCGGAATATGCACGTGTTGCGATCGACGCGCACCACCTGCATTTGTCGGCCGGCACCGCCGACGCACGTCGTCCGTTTCCCATTGTCATCAGCCCGTTAATTTTGGCTGTGTGAGATCGATCACAATCACATACCAGCAATTTGCAGGCTCGTAAAAGCGCGTCACTAATCGCTATGCGTTTATGTTTTGCCCAGACTGTCGTCGGCCTTGGAGATATCATGCATATATGATGTCAAGCAGCCAGCCGGAGAGGGGAAAGGAGATGATCAGATATAAGCTCCAGCTAGCTTTTCATATGTAGGATGAAATTAATAATCTCAAGGAAGGCAGGTCCTCGAGTCAGGAGCAACAACACCACTGTGCAATTCTTTTTGTGCTCACACCGTTTCGGCTGCCACGAGAAGCAAACGGCCGAGAGCTATGCCAACTGCCCAACTCTTCCCACAGATCACCGAGCTCGGAACAGGCCTCAGAGCTCATCAGATTCTGCTCTGTTTCTGCTTTCTCCCCGATGCAAAGCAAAGCATCACCCCACATAGTACAACACTACAACGCCGCTAAATTCGTCTGTCCCGATCCGGCTGCAGATTCAACGGACGGCGAGCGGCGCGCACGTCTCGCTGTCTCTCCAGCAAGCTTTTCAATCCGTCAGCTTCTGTCCATAAGCATGCGCTCCATCCATGCCAGGCCAGTGTCCCCGTCAAAACCCAACGTGATTTCGCCAGCGTCCTCGAACCAATTCAGGCCGTCCACGAGTGCGAACGTAAGTAGACAGACCGTGACGAAAACAGCTATATAATCTGCTGCATGGTGAGTCAAATATTACTCGAATTAGGACTATTGAAAGGTGCTATTAGGATTTCTAATTTTACTAGGTTGTGGACATCTATTATATTAGAAGTATGATTCCTTCTTGTAAGAGGGAAGATCTTGGAGGGAACTATATAAACAAAAGGATGGAGGCCATAGGAGAAATCAAATCAAGTCAATACAAAGGTTTCATCCAAGTCTTGTAGAGGCAATTAGGAGTGCTCAGGAGAATTAGCCTAGCTAATTCTTTAGTATTAGATTCTTGTATTGTGCAGGAATCTGAGAGTCCTAAAGGATCAAGTAAGTTTGTGAGAGAGACAATCACTTGTACTCTTTTAGAGTTGTGCTTAAATAATTTGCGCTTGGCTTTGCTAAAATCTTGTCCTCCTGTCGTGGTTACTTCAATGCCGTTCTTTGGGTTCTTCTATGATATTAATCTAAATCCTTCGTTATACAGTGTACGCTCATGTCATACTCGCAATATCCATACATCCGGATCCGGAGGTGCTGTGCATAATCAGGGGTAATAGAGTAGCATAATCACGGTAATAGAGTCTAGCAGAATCGCCGACCAAACTTCCAATCTGTAAACATCGATGGATCATTGCGACTGGGAACTGAATTCTTAGGAAGCTGAGGCGCGCGATGCTCTGGCTGACGAGAGGCGCTTGAGTTTATTATACAACTGGTGTTAACGTTGCACGCTTGGGTTTAGATTAAGCTTCCATTTGATTTTATATATTGATTCCCTCGCGTCACAGCCCACGAAACTGATGATCAAGCCGCTAATCTCCGAGCTTATCTAGTGTTCTAGTGTGAGCGGAGGTACATCAAGAGCCACGGACGTTGGCACGCCGCAGCTAGCTGCACCAACAGGGACTGGTTGACGATCCAAACGCTTGTTACTGCAGAGACGCCATGCTGATGCCACACGGATCGCTAAATTGGACGTCGCGTTCGCATCGAGTTCTCTAGTCTACGAGATATATCCAGCCTTGATGTGTGCAAAAACCTTAACAAAAAGAGCAGGTGCGTGCCGGGGCGAAGCTGCATGTAGCTTAGGTGGTGCACATGTGTCAGGATGAATAAATTTTTTACTAGTAATATGCTCATATCAACTATATAAATTTATATATATTATCATATGTATAATGGCACCAGGGTCATTTCGGCTAAGCTTCGCCGCTGGATGCGCTCGTGTGTGCCCTTTGACCGCTAATTTGGCGGTCACACATGTACTGCTCGTTCTGCTCAAGCACCTCGCATTCTGTAACGACCAGCTGACGTGCTGTTCGCTGCGTTTTTCCGCGTTCAACATTTTCGCCGCAGTTCAGTAGTAGTGGCGCCGCATCTGCTATCACATTGATCCGTGGGCATCAAGGCCTCTCGGTTGTTAGTTGCAAGCAACGAAATGTGTACCGGCTAGTGTGTAGGCTCATCGGCTCAGCCTGAAGAATTGGACCGTCAGCTCTGCACTTCTGCAAGGGCCAGGGAGCATCCCACCAGTTTCGAGAGATTCTGCAGCGTGCGTGCATCTGCTGTGAGTGCGGTAGCCTGTCTAACACAGTTTGACTTGAATCAGGGGACTGCATGAATGCAATTCTGCATGGGACAAACTAGCATCTAGACGGACGCTGGTTTGGGCACGAAAATGTCTTGTGCCCAACCTGCATCATCTCCTGGTCCGGAGAGTGCGATATGGACGTCTCTGAATGACTGAATCTGATGTATACTGACGATCCATAGTTCAAAGCATCTAAAAGAACTTGCACCAATGAAAAGTCACGCACGGCTCATGTACAGTCACGCTGGCCTTGTTTACGTGGCAGACGGGCTGCCAGTTTTCTGCCATTTAGGCCCAGAAATACAGAAAGATTTCGTTGAGCATTTTGCCATTTTCAACGAGAAATTGGGGGAAACCGGGGAAAGCATACCTTTTTGGTGGTTTAATTTGCAACCGCAAGCTGCTCCTTTACTAAAAATATTCTTCCAAGATTTTCCTAATTTAAGTTCATTCCTGTGATCATGAAAATACGTACTTTTGTTTGCTAGAGCCTGGAGGGCTGGAGTAACACACTTCGTTCACTCAACAAACGAATCATGAACTTTGAAGAATGAATGGGGAAACTGGGGTAGACCCTCTATTATTGAAGGACTAGGATAAGATTCGGAAGTATTTGAGACCGTAGGGTTTGTAAATACCATAGTTTAATCTAAAAACTCTGAAGAAAAAACTATGTATCCAAACAGGGCCTCAATCAGTACAAGGTGGGGAAATCCACAGCGTATTCATCAGGGTCATCCGACCCCAGAGTTTTGGCAAAACCCTTTGTAACAATGCTATTGAGTAGGTGATGACCCCATGATTAAAGATAAGGTTTTGCTTGATGACCCCGTTGCCTAAAATTCCTGGATTCGCCTGATAAGCACTGGAAGAGAGCAAATGAACAGAAGGGACACCCAACTGGACTTCTGCATTATTGCTACCTGTTCATTTTCCTATCAAGAATATAGTCCTAGGTTGTCCTGATGTGATTACATAATTCCCTCTTGCAAATAGCATGGCGATTTGTTAAACTGGAAGTCACAGGAACTCGTTATAATTCAGACAACACATCAGGTTGGAATTGTGAAATGTCCGGTTTGGAGTCCTATGACTTCCAGTTTAACAAATCGCCATGCTATTTGTTAAGCCTTATCTTTAATCATGGGGTCATCACCTACTCAATAGCATTGCTACAAAGGGTTTTGCCAAAACTCCGGGGTCGGATGACCCTGATGAATACACTGTGGATTCCCCCACCTTGTACTGATTGAGGCCCTGTTTGGATACATAGTTTTTTCTTCAAAGTTTCCTGGCAAGTCTATGAGAGTCCTATTACGGATCCTCTGATCTTTAGCTTGAATGGTCGTGTTTTTACATAATTAGGTCTTTCTTCTGAGCTCTTCTATTACGGTACGGAAAAATAAAACCTATCCGTTATCCGAAAATTCGAATTCATTTCTTGTTTTTTAGATACATACTATGGTGGAATTGTGAAATGAGCTCTTGTGGTGGAACCTGTCCACCACGTTTGGAGTCCTATATTGATGTCTTGATATCATGTTGGTATAGATGCTAGTTATACTTCATCTAAAAAAGCAGTTGGAATAAAATGATGATCCAGAAATGGCACTAAGAAAAAGGGCAATCATAGCACCAGTTGTCCGGTTGCATGATAGGTATATGACAATATATGCCATTCTGCCGTGAAGGTCTCTCCCAGTGCTTCATTATCTCCACCATCCATCATATCATGATTACCCCCACCACAAGCATCAAATTGGCACCTCATGTTCACCCTTAAATGCTAACCCAGAGTAATCGACAAAGTTGGAACTTGGGACTAGGGTGCCGGCCTAATAGAAAAAGATTAGTTGCCGATATAAAGGACGGTAAAACATGTTTTTTTATAATGATAAGATAATTCAACATCTCTTTTTGAATGTTATTTTGCTAAGTTTGTTTGAAGATCTGTACAGGTTACGTTTAAGTTAGATCCTCCTAGTAGCATCAATCATATGTTTGGCACCTGGTTTACAGGGATGGGATCAATACTAAAGTCGCAATTATTGGTTGGGGATACTGTATTTTGCTATACATTATGACTTAGCATAAATAATATGATCTTTGATAAGATACCTATAAAATCTTATATGTAGGTTATCTACATGGGCCTTATTGGCTATGTCTTCTGCGCACTACTTCAAAAGTGTGAAGAGGATAAGGATATGATGCAGCTTGCATGCTATAATTTGGAGACTACAGTTATGTAAATCTTCGTCAAGCACGGATGGAGATTTAGTAATAGGACTTGTTCCTAATCATTTCTGTCATCCAAAACTATGCTCACATCATGGTTGTGTGGTGTCTCCAGCCTAGTTCTGCAACATTGTAATAAGTAACGGTTTGATGCTTCTATGAAAGCTGAGGCCGGGATATTTTTATTCCGTTATCTAAAAATAAAGGACGGTAAAGAAATCCCCTCTCAGAAACAGATGAAGAAGAAATTGGACAAACTGAATACAAGTATAAATGGATAACTTTCTTTGGTCCCAAAAATCAAAATAGATGTCACTTTAGCTCAGCGTGCGTATGAAACAAAAGGAGCTAATATCTTAGTTTTTCTGTACGATTACTCGATTAGCACCTATTAATTGTGTTGTGTACCCATATTTCAAACACTACAACTGAAAACATTTAGCAGGGATAGCTGATGAAATGTTGCCTAAGAACTCCAAAATGGCAAATATTTGCAAAAGAAATTCAGGCATTCTAAACATATATTTTCAACTAGAGGTCGTATCAAACAGAGATGAGAAGGGGATGGAAGGCGGATGAAAAGTGCCAATTCTGTGGCAGTAAAGATACGATTGATCATCTCTCTTTCGATGTCCTCTAGCTAGGTTTGTCTAGAATGTAATCAAAGTTATTTCTGATTTGCTTGATAGCCCAGATTCAATCTCTTAGTTGTGTGGGAACTGAATTAGTGGGTTTAGGGGAGGGGGGGGGGGGAGCTGGTTTTTGTAGGAGTAGCGGCAGTGCTGTGGTCTATTTGAAAAACGAGGAATTTAGTATTTTTTGAAAGTAAAATATCGTATGATCCAATTTCTGTGATTTTTATTATCTGTCACTGGATTAAAATGTGGTCAATGATGCAGAAAAAACCGTAAAATAGAGAGTTGCTGGAGTAGGGTTGCAGGGAGGTGTTTGATGCTGTGAAAGGATGGCTCCCTATCGTATACAAGATTCAGGATTGAAACGTGAAGGCAAGATTGATGCTTTTGCGACGCTTCTTTTGTCGCTAAAGTATAGAAGGTTGGAAGGGTGAGTGAAGTGATCTATTGCCTATATAAAAGTTGGATGCCATCTGAACTGGTGGTGGTTTGTCTTTTCTTTCATTTCTTTTTTTTTTTGTTGATTGTAAGTTTGTTTTGAACTTAGTTTCTATTAAAAGAAATTGGAGGACCTTGCCCTTACCTTATCTAAAAACCCTAGAGGTCGTATGACCTACAAATGGGGCAAATAGTTCATCTCCGAATTTGGTTAGCACCCATCTGATGATACACTACAGATCCACACGCAACTGAAATCGATCTGATCTGTAACTGTACCTACATGATTGTCCTCACAGCAGCAAGCCAGCAACTGTATCTGCGTCAGATCCGTTTCTTTTTCATCCTGCCCTTCAAGTCAGCGTTTCCTTTTAAGGTGGAACAATCATAGGTTGTACAGACTACAGCTACATGGCCAACGATGGAGCCGTGCAAATCAATAACATATACCATACCATGGAGCCAAGATTTGGCGGCCTCTTTGCTACTGTAGTTTACTGTAGTGGCGGATACTGATACTTGTTATATATACGTATACGTGTATACATACATATATATATATACACATATACGTATGCGTATATATGTAATTTTTTTTGAAAAATTCTAGAAAAATGTTGAAATGAATATTAGTTATATTAATAAATCGGCTGAAAAAAAAATCTAAAATGCAAAGAAAATTATAAAACTCAAAAAAATATGAAACAATTTTTTATTTAGTATTACTTTCATCTACATGTTAAAACTATATACATGCATAAAAGTATTACTGTTTTCTCTATAATTAATTGAATGTATTTAACATTAATACATATGGTACTATAGTTACTGTAGCAGTGGGCACTATACTAGTTATATACGTATATGTATATATACATATACATGTATACATATATAGACATACGTATATACATATGTGTATATACATACATATATATACATATATACATATGCGTATGCATACATTTGTAATTTTTTTTTTTGAGAAATTCTAGAAAAATGTCGAAATAAATATTAGTTATATTTATAAATCGGCTGAAAAAAATCTAAAATGCAAAGAAAAATATCTAAAACTCAAAGAAATATGAAACCAATTTTTTAGGTTAGTATTAATTTCATCTACATGTTAAAACTATATCCATGTATAAAAGTATTACTGTTTTCTCTATAATTAATTAAATATGTTTAACATTAATAAATATTGAAATGTACAAAATTTATGAACCTAATTTTTTTTAGTCTTTTTTATCGTGCTCTATACAGCAAAATAAAAATAAACGCGGCCACCAATCAGACTAGTTGCAATAAATTTTCCCAGGCTGTGAGGCACGAGACGTGTATTTGCGATAGGACAAGCTTCTGCTTAGCTAGCAACAAGATCCAGACCAACGAATGACAAAATGACATACAGGTATCCAGGGGCGGACCTCTTATGATGCAAGGGTATTCACTTGAATACCCAACATTTTTGCAAAATGAATATATATAGTTTAGTTGGACCGATTTTTTCTTAAGTCCTGCAGCCAGCCAAAGTCAGCAGTCGCGCAGGCCGGCAGGCGCAGCGGCAGCGGGCCAGCACTCAGCAGCCAAAGTGCCAAACGCAGGTGCAGCGCAGGCAGCCAGGCACCCGGGCGGCCGGGCAGACAGCCGCAGAGCAGAGCTGCGCAGGGCCGCAAGCGAAGGCTGCTCAGCTGCTCTAGCGCAGTGGCGCTCTGCTGACTGCTACTCAAGCTCAACAGGCATTCAGGCAATCAGGCAATAGCTCAAGTGACAAGTGCTCACTCTGCTGCTGGGGTGCTGGCGCCTGGCTGTGGCAATAGTGCAGCACTGCAGTCCACAGCACGGCAGCAACCAGCAGTCAGCTCCAATCTCCACCGCTCCACCTAATTAGCAAGTGAGAAATACTCAACTAGTGAATCCAATCTATTTCTTAATTGAATTAAGAGATGGGTTTAGGGAGACCGGTAGATACTCGTTGGGGATCTTACTATAAAACTATTATGCATGTTATCTCTTTGTATCCTTCAATCCGACGAGTTCTCATAAAGGTTGGAAAAGATCCCTCTCAAGGCGCAGAAGCTACACAAGCTCAAACAATGTTGAAGTCGTTTACTTTATTTGAGTTTGTTTTCATGGCACATTTATTGCTAACCATATTTGGGTACACAGATGATTTAAATCATGCTTTGCAAAAGAGGGATCAAGATATTGTTAATGCAATAGAGCTCATCTATGATACAAAGACTCAACTATAGTTTTTGTGGCAGGATGGTGGATGGGCAGATTTTCTTAAAACTGTCAATTCCTTTTGTGACAAGCATGGCATCAAAATTCCTAGTATGGATGATTTTTACAAGCCAGTTGGAAGAGACAGGAGGTTCTTTCCAAAAGCTAACAATCTACATCGTTTTCATGTCGACATGTTCTTAAGTGCCATTGATAGGATATTGCGAGAGCTTAATGACAGATTTGATGAGGTAAACACAAATTTGCTTCTTTGCATGGCATCATTCAATCCTGTTGATTCATTTGTTGCGTTTGACAAGGATAAATTGGTTAAGCTTGCTCAGTTCTATCCTAATGATTTCTCAAGCATTGAAATGATTCATCTTCCTTTTCAACTTGCACACTTTGTTACTGATATGCGTAGAGATGAAAGGTTTAGAGCAGTGAAAAATCTTGTTGAGCTATCCATTATGCTTGTTGAAACAAAGAAGAATCTCAACTATGATATTGTGTACAAGCTTCTCAAATTAGTATTACTTCTTCCTGTGGCAACTGCTAGTGTTGAGAGGGTATTTTCTTTGATGAATTATGTGAAGAATAAATTGAGAAATAGAATGGGGGATCAATATTTGAATGATTGCTTGGTTACCTTTTTGGAGCGTGAATTTTTTGTTCAAGTCAAGTATAATGACATCATAAATCGGTTCCAAGCTATGAAGAAACGCAAAGTTGAATTGTAATTTTCTTTACATATTTTGTAATTTGGATCATTTTGTAACCTAATTTAAGTTATTGTGGACCATTTATATTTTGGATGGAACAACTTTTTTTTTTGCTTGAATACCCAGTTATTAAATCCTGGGTCCGCCACTGCAGGTATCAATAGAGAGGGCACATGATTTTTTATTTATTTTTAAATCAATGGTGAGGGCACATGATCCTCCTAACCACCCGCGGGTTAGTTTATTGCGCGCGATCCATCTGCCAGTTCTGCACTCTACCTTCCATTCTTCTGCTCCGTGCCTCCGTCCTCCTTTTGCAAGCGTATAAATCTTGCTTCTGCAACTGATCTGGTCCGGGGCTTCGGTGAGCGGTGCTCGAACTCATGGAGGTCAAAAAGGACGTATGGGGCCTGCTGCTCGTGCTCCTCCTCGGCCAGCTCGTCGCCTTCTCCATGGCTGCCGCAAGCTTCACCTCCTCCCTCATTGCTAATCTTGGTACCCAATTTTCATCTTTCTCACATGGCTGATCCAAATAGACAAAACTATTAGTGTATTTGATGAAGTACTTGATAACTATTGTTATCTTGATAGAGATAACATCAGTTCATTCCCGTGAATAAATCTGTGCAGCAGTCGATGCACCACTCACACAATCTTTCTTCGCGTACCTGTTGCTGACCTTAGTTTATGTACCAATCGTCCTGCGTCGACGGCAGAAGTTGCAAGTGAGCACAGCTGCATAACAATCAACCCTGGAAGCTGTTGCAATTCATAGCTCACTGTTTTGGGTACTCTTGTCTTGCAGATAGCTTGGTATTGGTATCTAGCCCTGGCCTTCATTGATGTCCAGGGGAATTATCTTGGTGAGTATAGGCACCACACAGTTGCACTGAGTCCATACCACCAATAGTTTCCAGTGAGATACTCAATGTAATTCTGATAGATTCTTCTTGCTACTGCTGATAAACATCTAAACATTATGTTGTAGTTGTGAAGGCATATCAGTATTCATACATCACCAGTGTAACTTTGTTGGATTGTTGGACTGTTGTATGGGTCATCATACTCACCTGGTACGCACTGGGCACAAGATATTCGATCTGGCAGTTTGTGGGGGCAGGGACATGTGTGGCGGGGCTTGCCCTTGTGCTCCTTTCAGATGCGAAGTCTCCAGAGCAAGGTAAGTAGGTGAGACTGCTTAAAACAGCATGACAGTTATAGTAGAAAGTCAATTACGAAGTCTCATGAACAAACCCCAGTACTGGAATCGTTTTACGAGATAGGAAATTAGAATTTGAGTTACACAGGAAAATTCATGGTAGTGGTAGGACTGTCCCTTCCATCTCCCCTAAAATAAATCATGACAGAAGAACAACCAGGATACCAGTTTTAGTGGTACCTAAAATGTCAATAAACAGATGTGAATGAAAACATGATTTTAAGAGCATCATGAATTGAAATCCATTTTCCAGTTTCCATAGAAAAAATAGATAAATTTTTAACATCTTATGAAACATTTAACTTAGTGCAGATCCGAGTAAAATACCACTTCTGGGGGATGCCCTTGTTATTGCCAGGACAGTTTGTTTTGCATTTAGCAATGTTGGGGAGGTTAATTATGCCTTATATATCACTACTGCTATCAGCAATATTTTTGTCATATTTCTAAAAGGCATTTCATTTTCCTTGTATGTGTAGGAGTACTGTGTCAAAAAGAAAGACCGAGTTGAAGTTGTTGCAATGCTTGGATCCTTTGGGTTGCTAATCAGTATAGTTCAGATGTATCCTCTCCATTGTTCATTATTTTTATAGCCTGTAAAGAAAACTGACATGATACATCTATAGCTTTGCTCTCGCTCCTACATAATTAACTATCAACACAATGTGTCTGGAACAAAAATTGCTCTCTATATAATCTTCTGGGAAAAATTATTCATGTTACCTTTAATCTGATAAACCTTAGATTTATATGTGAAAGGAAGAGCCTAGAAGCAGTTACCTGGTCTCCGACAATGGTAAGAAATGAAACTCTTTTATCTGCCATTATTGAATTGAATAACTGGAAATTAACTCACTCCTGATTTTGTCTTCCATTTTTTCCAGATAAGTCTGTTCGCAGGATTTGCAGTGGCAATTTTCATGTTCTACACAATTACTCCTTTTGTTCTCAAGGTTAAGTATCTCTAACATTTTACTATGTTGATTTTTTTTCAATAATAGTATTTTTTGGAAAATTTTAAAAATAATAATCGAATTCACAAAATTGCAAGAATAGATACCTGTCGGCACGTGAAATGCCGACTAGTACCTGTTGGCACTCCACGTGCCGACATCCAACGTAGCAGTGTGCCAAGAGGCCTGTCGGCACTCCGTGTGCCGGCAGTGTCCTATGTCACACAAACGATATTCAAAGAAAAATTCATAACTTTTTGATATGATCTCGGATGGAGATGATTTTTATATGAAAATTGTAGCTCTTGATGAGATCTATAACTTTCTAGTGAACATTTTTCTATTTGAATCCGTTTAGATGCACAAAAAGTGGTTATAAATTTCAGATATGAAAAACTAGATCTTGAGCTTCTGCCATCTTTTGGGCATCGAAACGGATTGAAATGGAAAAGTGTTCAACTAGAAAGTTGTAGATCTCATCGAGAGCTACAATTTACATATAAATATCATCTCCATCCGAGATCATATCAAAAATTTATAAATTTTTCTTTGAATATCGTCTGCGAAACATAGTATCTGTAGGCAAATGCCGACAGGCCCTCAGACTCATTGCACGCGTGCCGACAGGTCCCCGGACCCACTGCCACGTAGTAAGTCGGTACATAGAGTGCCGACAGATACCTATTATTGCAATTTTGTGAATTTGGCTATTATTTTTGCAATTTTCCAATAAAATAATATTATTAAAAAAACCTCTTACTATGTTAGGGATGAAACAAAAGAAACTTAGACCCTGTCAAGTGGTTATGAATTATTTGAATAAACTAAGAATAAAGAAAATATGTTTCATATTGGCTAATATGTAGTATCAGCCAGAAGAAAGACCTCTACTTGTCATTTCACACTGCAATAATAGTTTAGCCCTTTTTCTTATGCCCTTTCTGCAGATGAGTGGAGCAACATTGTTCAACCTTTCACTCTTAACATCTGACATGTGGGCAGTCGCTATTCGAGTTTTATTCTATCATCAGCAGGTGGAAATTTATCACCAAAAATACTTGTGCCAGATTATAACATAATGTATTACCCAATATGTTCACATACTTAAGGTGCAACCCACAGATAAACTGGCTGTACTATCTAGCATTCACAGTTGTGGCCATTGGATTGATCATCTACTCACTATAGTAAGTTTTGTTCCAACCTTCCAAGATCATTTTGCAGATAAGTTGCTCATGGTTGCAGAAACCTAACCAAATTAATTGCTTGTAATCTATGAAGTGAAAGTTCTTCAGATGATGAAATAGCTGCGAGTACAGAAGCAGAAGGCCAATATCAGCAACTTCGAAGTGAGGATAATTCAACAGGAAGTGGTTCTAATTTGGGCAAACAAGAAAGGACACATAAGGAAGAAGTTCACATTTGTTAGGGGATCAATGTACAAAGACAACACCTTTGCAATAGATAGATTTGGCACAAATCAAATATGCAACAGAGATCTGCAGAGTATAAATGTTGCTTGATTCATGTATAGGCAAAACTGTTATTATCTCAAGCAAAAATGCAAGTTGGATGCGGAAGGGAATCAGAGTTGTTTTCCTCTATACACCAGTCCAGTAAATATTTCGCAATATATTGAAAAATACATAGAGCGAAAGAGCTTTTGGACTAAGGACTTGAGAACCCATCGCAGCAACATAGGTGTCAACTTACTAGCAACAAAAGAGTTCGCTTAAGTACTAGCGGAACAGCAACATATGTGGGAAAAATATAATGAGAGGTCCCAGTGTCAACATAATAGGTAGTAAAGCTCCCTCAAAGTTTGCCAGCTCCATGGTAATTAGACTGCCTATGAAGGAGACAATTCATCTCAGAGTCATGTGTGAATAGCTGACAGGCTTCAGACGTCAGTGGGATGTAAAGTTGAACATGCCACGGTATTTTCTTGTTAGGTGATTTGTGATTTCAAAATCTTTCTCCCAGAATACTACATATAAATTGCTCACTGTAAATTCTATGGAAAGTATCACTTTAAAATAGGCATGCCCTGTGAATTGGAAGCTAAAATGGGTATGTGAAAAAAAAAAGGAGTGGTTGAAATCCAATTGAACATTCAGAATATTTTATGGCCAGTTGTCCTGTTCAAAAAAAGAACTGAACAATTTCAATCTAACGGTGGTTGAGACTCATCGAAAGGCAAGACTACAATGAGTGGAATTTGTATGACATTGAACTATCAAACAAAGGAAAAACTTGTATCACAAGCAAAGATTGACAATGAAACAGAAATCTTAACAATAAGCGGATGAAGATATAGTTTTATTACCATGAATGACTTTGACTGGTTGCCTGCAAATCGAAGCCCACACATCAGTGCTAAACTGTAAGCCAAAAAGGAAAATCGAATGATCTTCTAGCAAGAAAGTATAGATATAGAGAGTTTGCAATAAGTAGACTTTATATGAATTGAAGGGTGAAAAGAAAATTCTAAATGGAATGAAAGCATTTAAACTTACATTTAGTCTGCGGAATAACCACGAAGAAGTACTAGCATCCAAATGATGCACTGTGCACACAAATCCCTCGTAAGTCATAACTCTATCACCCCCTTCAAAAAACGCTTTGAATATTGTTCAGACTTCAGAAGTATTGATAACCACTTTTACCTTCGGATGCAACCGCAACTGAACCAAACCACACCAATGCCCCCCCCCGCCCCCCCACTCCAGGAAGAAGAAGAGAAAAGGAGGAAGAAAAAGATGGAGAGCCCCAGTTTTTGGCTCTGGACCCGCCACTGTACACTCGGCAGTGGCAGTAGCCGATGACCAGCTCAGGCAACCGTGCACAGACAAAGGCACACGCCCACTCACCACGGCGTCATTCCGTCGAACATGTGGCGCGCACGCCGGCGTTAGCGAACAGGGAGCCACGGCCCCGCGCAGAGCCCACGCCAGGGAGGCGGCTCCACTTAGGTGGGCCTACGGTATCGCGCCCTCACAATGGGTCAACTTCGCCGCCCCTGCACCGGTGTGCATCCTCATCGCCGTCGTCGGCAACCTCCGCCGCGGACCAACGTTGCTCCTACTTGATTACTTCCTAATATTGACCATAATCTAGCGATATATGAAGAACCATTACCTGGAATCAAGTACACGTGAACCACACGCAAACCCGGCCACGACAATGTAAGAGCGCGGACGCCACGGGTACTTCTCGGAGATTTTGATTAGGAGCGTGCCATGACTTGACTTGTTTCCGCTGATTAGTGGCCATGACTGAGACCTTGCCGTTTGGGGCATTTGTAAATACCTCCCTATTTTTTATTTTTTGATGCCACTTGAATAACAGTTTTATTTTTACAAATTCTTCGGCATCTTTATTAGTTGCTTCGAAGAATAGCGTATTTACCTGCTAATGTAGGCAAGAGTGTCGTGTAACAGCTCAAAATCCAAATGTGTATTCAGTCTGAATTTTGGTGTGTTTATGCAAGCTCTTTGTGATTTCTATTGGTGTAAACTTCTGTATTTTGATCGAAGAACCGGCTCTTCTACAATGACGATGAATGTACAACTTTTATTATTGGCACTCCCTTTGCTGATCCTTTTCATAAATGACCCTTTTATTTTTGAACAGCTACAGTAGGACAACACCCTACGACAGCTTTTATTAAAAAGAGGCATAGGAAAAAGACAACGCTGTACAAAACCTCAAGGAGGAAAAAGAGAGAAGAAACCAACAGAGAGAGCAACAGAGGAGAACTCTAAACAACAGAGCAATCCATAAAGAAAATGAATAATACTGGTGCCACTTAGTCTATGCATCTGCAGATGCACAGAGTCGTACAAGTTATTCTTCTATTTTAGGAGCGAATACCTTTCCCTTTGAAAGATCTTGGTGTTTCTCAGCTTCCAGATTTCCTACGCAGCAATGACAAAGATATCTATGAAGAAAGGTTGCTGGAAAGAATGGTTTGCCTACTCAACCAGTAAGCCACACTGAAGGAGCAACCAAAAAAATAGGTGAAAGGTTGTCTCTTCGATCCCCAGGGAACATAAAGCGCAGTTGTAATCATTGCCTTCAATCTTATACCTTTTTCTTTTTAGAATATTCCTCGTGTTTACCCTGTCCTTGAAAAGGAGTCACATGAAAACTTTGATCTTTTTTGAACACTTTGTAGTCCGAATGTTTCGGATTGGAACTAGTGGAGAGATAGCTTTATATGGTAGCCTATAGAAGTTAGTGGACCGATAGTTGCCATTTCCCCATCAATACGTCCAGGTATCTTTTATATTACTCTGATGATCCACTCTCGAAGGCATCAGTTGGAGACTATGGAGTTCTCCAAAGGCTTGTGGGGAAAGAGGTGTGTGGAAATTTCTATCCGGTGAATCCATCTCCAGGAACTTGGCGATAGAAGTGTTCTTATCCTTCACAGAAGAATACAATGCGACATCTGATCTTTGAGGGGGTATCCTTCCCGACATCATGCCAAAGAAGGATCATTGAACCATCACCCAGAGTTGCAGACGCAATACCTATGAAGTGATCCTTAAAACTCATGATATGTGAAGCATGAGGGATTCTATCATTCATGTAGTGAGTATTCCTGACCAAACTATCCCAAGGAATGTCAAGCTTATTGTAGAACTTGTGAAGATGTTTGACCAGCAATGCTTCATTTTGTAGGGTCAGATTAAGAACCCCCCAACCCACCCTTGTTCTTGGGGGCACAGACCCTCTTTCAAGCCACTAGGGCTTTACCTTTAGCAGACCCATCAGGTCCTCCCAAAACACAGTTTCTTCTATCCGTGTCAATAATTTCAATGACTTTCTTAGACAACTTGAAGGTACACATGATGTATGTTGGAAGTGAAGAGAGGGCCGAGTTGACAAATGTGAGCCTACCAGCAAGGCCTAGAAGCGAGGAGATGGCCTTAATCCTTCTTTCAATTCTACTGATCATTGTTGTCAAATCCTTCAATCTCGGTCTAGTTGTACCCATTGGAAGGACCAGATAAGTGAACGAAAGGCCTCCAATAGAACAACCGATTTGGTAAAGTTCACTTTGAAGGCTGCCAATAGAACAACCGAAGACCCCCGCCAGATGCTTGGTCTTTTCATCATTCAAATTGATTGGCACCAGGCAAGATTTGGTAAAGTTCACTTTGAGCATTGTGGTTTGAGAGAAGTTGTTTAGCAATCCTCTTAGGCACAAGAGTTCTCTCTGAGCATCTTTCATAATGATGATCGTATCATCTGCATACTGAATGATAGGAAAGTCATTCGTGTGTGGCAAGTTGATAGAAAGAGTCAACAAGCATCTAGCTCTAGCATCATTGATAATATATTGCAGGAGATCAGCTACTAAAACAAAGAGTAGGGGGAGAGGGGGTCTCTCTGCCTAACTCCCCTTTTGCAGTGAACGGATTTCATAGGGACCCCATTAAGCAAAACCGATGATGAACCGAAGGAGAGAATCATACTAATCTAGGCTATCCATTTGGCATTTAAACCCAGAACCTCCATCATCTTGATGATAATATTATGATCTATAGTGTCGAAGGCCTTCTCAAAATCCAACTTAATGATCACCAGGTGTTGCTTGGACTGGTGGCATTAATGAATGTATTCAAATGCCCAATCGAGATAGTCTTGAATAGCTCTTCCTTTGATGAATCCATATTGATTCTTGTGCACCAGCTCTGTAATCCTAGCTTGAAGTCTATTTTCAAGTAGCTTGGTGATGATCTTGAGAGCTGTGTTGAGAAGGGAGATAGGTCTGAAGTCATTAGCAGACAAAGGATTATTCGTCTTATGGATCAAGGTTATAAAGGACATGTTTATAGCCTTCAATTCTAGCACACCCTCCTCAAATCTCTAAACAGATCATAGAAATCCTCTTTGATAATGCCCCGACAATTCTTTATTAACAAGCCGTTGAAACTATCAAGCCCCGAGCTCTTATCAATAGGAAGTTTTTTTGACAAGAGAATCAATTTCTTCTCTGGTGAAGGGCTCTGACCAAGAGTCTAGATCCTCTCTACCTGGGATTAACTCATGGAGATAAAAAAAACAATAGATGTATCTCCCTCTACTCCCATTCTGTTTTGATACACAGACCAAAGCACAACAACCTTCTCATTATGGTCTGAGATTGTTCTACCATCATCAGTTTGGAAACTAGTACTAGTGTTTATTCCTTCTGCACCTGCGAGGGCATCAAGTCCTATTTCTGTACCTCTCTGTTGCAGCAGCATGAAAAATTTAGTGTCCTCATCTCCCAACTTAACCCATCTGACCGTGTATCACTTCCTCCAGTTTACATTTTTGGCTTTTAGGATTTTCATGATACGGGTCTTCAAGATTGTTTTGAATTTTTTTTCTTGCACATGCAAGTTTATTAGTTCTTCCAACTTATCCAAGACTTCAAGGGCGTTGTTGCTCTCCCAAATGATATTGTTGATGTGTGAGATAGACTTACTCCATCGTTTCAGGTTTCTTCTAAGAAACTTGAGATTTGCTACCACTTTGGAAGTGCTATTGTTAGCTCTGGTAGAGGTGTTCTAGGAGGTTTGAATGACCTCCGCAAATCCCATCTAGTCGATCCAATAAATTTCAAATATGATAACTTTTGCCTTTGAGATAGCAGTCCCAATCTGAACGAAGCATGGTATGTGATCAAATGTTGACTTTAACATTGGGATTAACAATGTATTGGGGTAAGATAGGGTCCAATTAGCAGAAGTAAAGCACCAATCCAACTATTCCAGCAGTGAATTATCTTACATATTACTCCACGTGAAATTCCTTCCCTTGAGAGAGATTTCTAGCAACCCCAACCTACTAATGATGTCGTTAAACATGAACATGTCATGTAAATTTCCACCTGATCTACTTCTATCACTCGAACTCCTATAGAGATTGAAATCCCAATCAACATCCAATCTTCATGAGCCCAAATATCCATATTGCTCATCCAATCTAAGAAATCTTCTTTTGGCTGTCCATGGCAAGGACCATAAACTACAGTGAGCTTCTAATCCGCAGCATTATGATTGGAGGTGAAGGATATGTAAACCGGCTGCTCCGTAAGGACAGATCCAATCCAAGCTACTAAGATCCCACTTGAGGAGCCAACTGATGGTGCAAAGGCAAAACGGTTAAATCTTTTAGGCACAAACTTCCTAATGAAGGCACTATCAATAACCTCTTTCTTGGTTTCTTGAAGGCAAACAATGGAGTAGAAGCTTTCCTCAATTTTAGCTCTAATGGCTCTCCACTTGTCCTCACTGTTTAACCCTCTAATATTCAAATTAAGGATATTTGAAAACATGGTTGATGAATTCATTGCAAGAATACATGTACAACGTTGTTCTCCCAGCCTTAAACCAGACAAAGACTTAAAAAATGGACCACAACCAAACAAGGGTCTAGAGCTGCATGATGTCCATCCAAACAAGAGAGAAAACGAGGACCCCTACAAAGGACGAGAGTGAAAAGGCATGCTAGCTACATCCGATAATAGCTATTGCCAAAAAACCATCAGGCACACCACCTAAATAACCAAGCGCGAGAAGACCCGGAATCCAAACACTAGATGTCGGGATGGGGGGGGGGGGATAGGCGATAAAAACAACAACAAAGACATACTCTGGTGACACGATGTGGAGAAGGAAGGTAATAGGAGGATAAAGCCTTTATATGAGGAAAAATGTCATGTAATAGAACTTAAGTAGAACATAGGAGTAACTTATTGCTGTTTTTTTAAATAGTAAAACATAATCGTGTATCGGATTTTCTGGAAAAATAGTGTATCCCCGTATCTGTATCGGTCTGATACCGATACCCGTATCCATATATGTTGCATATGCATGATATATTGATTATGCTCAGTTATAGACTTGGTTTTTATTTTATTTTATCAGTTCAATCATCACCATTATTAAAAGAATTTGGGTCTATATTCATGAACATAGTTGTCATGGCATCGCTATATTGTCGCCATATCAACGATATAGCGGCATGGCGTTGAATTGGACCTCATCACGGTGACGCAATGGCGCCGACGTGTATGGCATTCGCCGCCTGGGCTTAGATCCGCTCGTGCTCAGATCTATCCAACGCGGCGTTGTCTTGCTCATATATGTCCGCCGCGGCGCTGTTGTGCTCAAATCCACCCGCCCGAGCTCCACGCCCGCCCGTCAACCTGTGGGCGAGACCAGCGGCGCCCGAGATCTGCGCCCACCCACCCTCCCACCGAGCTCCGTGCCCGCATGCTGCCGCCCACATCGAGCTTGGGAGAGAGAGAGAGAGAGAGAGAGGGAGAGAGAGAGAGAGGGGGGGAGAGGATAAGAATGAAGCTGTGGTGCTATGTCGTGCATGCTGTGCTAAGGATTTGAGTGCATGGACTATGGTCCCACATGTAAGATGGTCAATTGTTCACTAAAAAAAGGAAATCAGCTATTACATTGTTATTTCAATTTACTAAAATCCAAGACTATCACTTTTGAGCTACATTTATATTGTCATTTGCTAATATAATTTCATACTATCATATACTATGATGTGTGTATAGCGTCGTCACGCCACGCGCTATGGCACTTTAAAGTTGTGAAGGTGATGAGTCGTGGCGCCTCATCACGCCACCGTAATAACTATGCTTATGAAGCAATGTTTCATGTTGCCCTATTAATAACTACCATAAAATACAGATGGCTTATGAAGCAATGTCTCAGACAATGCTAAAACAACTAAATCCATTAACCTACCATAAAACTGTTAAATGTGCCATGCACCTGTTTGATTTTCTAAGAAAAGAACCCCCTCCCCCCTCCCCCAACCCCTCTTTTCCATTGTTCCAGATTGGTCTCTTCATTGGATGTGCAGTAGCATATCTTCTGTCCAGCACCATTAGTTCTTTTGTACTTAAGGTTAAGTTTCTTGAACCAATTCAGATATACTGTCTAGGAAGAAAAAGGTTTGCATTTTGGAAATGAAAGAAAATAAAATGATATTATCAACTTGTTCTGTAGATACAAGTACTAGTTCAGATGGCTCTTCCATTGTTGTCATGTAGCAGTGTAAAGTAGTTTTCTGATGAACCCCATGCAGATGAGTGGAGCAACAATGTTTAACCTCTCATTCTTAGAGTGCGTTTAGTTGGACAACGATATTAGATGAGATATGACTATCTATATTTTTTAATAGGATGATCTAATTTTCTATTTGATTGGGATGAATATGACAAGACAGTTTTTTTTTTTGTTGGTGAGATTATAGTAGATAGGATGAGCTGATTTTCTATTTGGTTGGTAAGATTAGAGTGGATAGGATAAGTCTGTTTTCTATTTGGTTGGTAATATTAGAGTGGATAGGATGAGTCGATTTTCTATTTGGTTGGTAGGATTATAGTTAATAGGATTATCTATTCATATTTATATGCATTCTATTAGTATTTAGATGAATTTATACATGTTTGAATTTGTTTAAATTTAAATTGAATTAAAAAGAGAATATCACATGAAATAATAAAAATACATATAAATATAGTATTACAAAGGAACTCACTTTAAATTTATTTTAGGCATTAGAAATTGCTAGCATTTACATAAGTAGGCTTCTTTGAAAAAATAATTAAATATTGTCTCAGGTATTTTGGATCAAACCAATTAAAACGGGTTGTTAGTGGGCTCTAGTTTACTCATAAAAATATTTATAATCTTTAGACCACTTTTATAATTTCAAATAAAATCAAGAATTTAATAAAAAATCATAACGCACACTTACAAGGCGAGCACGGACTAGGCTGAATAGCTCGATCCAGCCTATTTTGGGTGGATCGGGTCATCCAAGATCTAAGAGAATACCTCCACCCGTGGCCACCCTATCCACCCTGGCCACCCAACCAAATATTTAAAAAAAAGTGGATGGCCATCTCTCGGATGGCTCAGTCCCACTAGAAAAAAAAATTATTAGTGACGGATGATAATAGACATTTGTGACAGATAATAACATGCATTATCGTGTCACTAATGCTAGATCATTAGTGACAGGTGATGACTCGTTTAGTCATTAGTGATGGGTCGTACCTGTGACTCGTCACTATTGACTGAACATTAGTGACAGGTTGTAATCTTGATCTGTCACTAATAACCGATGAATATTTTTTGTATTTTTTGGACGCAAAAAAGTAAAAAAAAAAATTTACCCGAGCCATCCCAACACAGGCTCATCTCATATGCCTCACATGCTACGTTTTTTTCATATTGTTTTCAAGTTTGCGTTCTATGAGAATCGAACCTGCGACCTCCCCTTACGCGTGTAGCCACCATACCACCTCTGTTATCATGTAGTTATGATAGAAACCGGATATTTTATTCTTTTAACCTTCTTTGCCAAAGGTTATTAGTAGCGTGTCATAACCATGACCTGTCATTAATGACTAATTTTGCCAAATTTCATATTCTAGTGCTGCCGAGGTAAGAAAAAATAAGAGAAAAATAAAATAAAAATAAAAAAATATTTGTAAATACCATGATTAGTGACTGGAGTTGATCATTAGTGATGAATTACAAGTTAATCTTTCATTAATGACTAATATAGGACGACCTGTCACTGATGACCTAGTCATGAGTGACGGGTCACAACTTGAACTGTCACTAATGACTAGCCTAGAACGACCCATCACTGATAAGTTTATTATTAGTGACAGGTCACAACTTGACCCGTCACTAATGACTGTTCTAGGATGATTCGTAATTGATAATCTAGTCATTAGTGACGGGTCTATATTTGGTCCAGATCAGAAGATATATTAGTGGCACGTCCTTATTAGACCCATCACTAATATGACATTAGTGACACGTGTTAAACATCTATCACTAATAAAATGTCTTCTTTACTAATTTCTTACATAGTGTCTGTCCATCCAAATACACGCTTAATAACTGAGATTTGGCCGGTTGCCATTCGAACTTTCTTCTATCACCAGCAGGTAAAATTTTCCAATTCTGAATGTTTAGACAAAGACATTTCGGCTCTGATATTATGCTGACACTATTTATGTGCAACCTATAGGTAAATTGGCTCTACTATATAGCATTTGCAGTTGCAGCCATTGGATTGATCATCTACTCGCCGACGTATGTTGGATTCAACTTTCTCAAAACATTCACATAAAAGGCACTCAAGCTACTCAAACTTAATATATACCTTATTGTCTGTTATCAATGAAGCGAGAGTTCTTCAGATGATACAGCTGCAAATATGACAGAAACAGCAACTCAGTATGAACAACTTGCAAGTGAGGAAACAGGTGGTGCCAGTTCGAACTAGCAGAAAAGAAAAAAAAAATCAGGAAGAAGACCACACCTGTTAGTCTGACATCCTGCCCAATTTAGATTGAGCCTATAAGTATATGAGTACACATGTTTAGTATCATCTTGCTAGTTGAGTAAGGGTAGAACCAACTTATAAAACTAATAGAGTCTATGCCACTAATACCACTCCCAATATTTTGTTTCTTAGGTGATGTCTAAGAGAAGAGAGAGTAAGAAATTGATGTTAAAAAATAAGCTTGCAATATATGCATACGACTTGCTAGTTTTTGAGGTGTTCCAAAGTAATTTATTGTCTCACAATCATCTAAGATTGCTCAGAGAACTAATTTTTTTCATAAGAAACAAGCTCCTTCTCTCTCATCTTTAGATCACTCGTCACAACATCTTTTTGCTTATGTGGACACCTGTTTAATGTCTAAGAAATTAGTATTGGGATTGGTCTAACCCCGGGTTAACCCTTTTAAGCGAAGTAAGAACGAAAGGAAAATATATAAAAATAAACTTTATTGATTGGTGACCTCGTTAAAAACCTTTTTACTAGAAGGAAAAAAGAGTATAACCTATGCTCCGAAAATTACACGATTTTATTAGTAACTATATATTTTTCTTGCAATATATAATATGATTCCTCAAATGTCCCGTTTCACTTGTAAATCTTGTATATAATTCATTATTATATATATTACACTTAGCAAATTTACATGTTCCCTATATATTTCTCTGTAAATCTTTCCAAAATATTACCATATTTATGACCATGCACGCGTGCCTCGACGTCTTGATCCATGAATGGACATATGTATTTGATTTGTTGAAATGGCTAGCAAGTAGCAAAAGAGAGATAGAGAATTAGAGATGGTGGTTGCCGTGGTGGCAAGTGGGATCACTGGGATGGTGACTATTTATAGGCTAAGTAGGTAGGTGGCGGGTCGTTTTCAAAAAATCAAGAAAAATCAAAAAAATAAAAATAAAATCAAAAATAATATAGACACATAATTAATTCTAAAAATAGGTTTTATTGATATGTTGTCTTATTAAAAATCTTTCTAGCAAAGGAAAAAAAGTACAACCTAGCTCAAAAATTTAGAAATTACACGTTATCATCAACATCTAGATATAATTTTTTTTAATAAAGCTTCAAACTTAGTGTTCTCTACAGTGTATTGCATTCGCGCTATAGCTTATTCCCAGTTTTTCATTATGGTGAGTATTTTCACTATCTCACTTGTGAGACTTATTCTTTTCTCTTCGATTATCCTTCCAATAAAATTGAAGATAGTCTCTAAAGAAACTATAGATACAGGAAATGTTAACATATCTATACTAACAATGAAATTACTGGATAATTCATCTTGTGCTCATGTCACCATTGTAGTTTGTTGAAATTTTCTTGTTCATAGCTGATAATGTCAATATCGATGAAGGGTGTTAGCTCCACTCTGGATGTTGGAATTCCGGTGCTCATAGACGATCATGACGAAGAATCTGAACTTCTTGATGAAAAATCTCTACCAAATATTTTTTTCCTCACGTTGTCGTCTTATTACTTGTTGTGGGTGTTAGTGAAGTTCGTTGCAAGCGAACTCTGGCATACTTTGTTTCATATTTACTATAAATATCGAATAACTTAGAACGGATACTAGTATAATAAATAGAATAATCGTGACTAAGAGTATTACCTATAATTGTGAGAACTCTATAGAAACCTGCGATTTTAGCTCTAGCATCTAAAATAAAGAAAAATGCATACAACAAAGAATTTTCTTTCTAATATTTTAAAAATTTAGATTTCATAGGAACTAGACAATCTCTTAGCAGATTGTCATTTTTATAGCTGTTTAAATTAGTAGCAATTTCAATAATATTATACACTACTAAATAAGATATTGGATAATAAACTCATGACAAACTCACAGTTGAATCATAAAAATTTTCTAGAAACTCTAGTATTCTTTCAGCAACATACCAATGCACTTCCGTGAGTAAAGTTTGACCCCATGCTGATGATAGTATGTATTAATAAATATACAAAATGTGCTCATATATGGTACAATATATTTTAGCATAAAAAAAGTAGAGTTCTATATTACCGACATGTCCACGGTAAGTTTACACGGACACACATCCATTGCAACATAGTATTGCTCATATGCTGCTATTCATTGGTTAGAGGAGTTCACAAAAGTTATTGCAGTATGAAAATCCTCTATGTATTGCGTGAATCTCTTTAAACAGGATTTTACTATAAGATTGATAATATGATAAGCATAACGTTAATGTAACAAGAGTAAGAATATTCATTGCTCTAGAATTTGTACCGGTATTATCTAAAGTGATAGAAAATATTTTATCTGTGAGACCAAAATCTTCAACTACTTGAGATATTTTTAGCAATATTTTCACCGATATGCGTGTTGTCAATCAAACGAAAACCTATTATTCTTTTTTTAGTTCCTAATCATTATTAACAAAATAAGAAATCACACTAAAATAATCCTCTCTAGCCCTACCTGCCCATATGCCTGAGGTCAAAGCAATTGAAAATGTACATGTTTCCAATATTTCTTTATGCTTGCTACGACGTGCATTATAGTATTTTACTATATCCTTAGTAGTTGTCTATCTAGAAACATGCATGAGCATATGATTATGAGCTTTTTTAATGTAATCTTTGAATGCAGTAGACTTACCGATGTTGAGTGATAGATCCACTCTTGCAATGAAGCGACGTAGCTCTTTTCGAGCATTGACAAAATCGTACTCCCAATGACGAACATAGTCATTGAGGTTGTATTGCAGCGCCATCTGCTTCATGGCTACTCCACTCTTTCACTTGCAAGTTGTGACGTGCCTCTTTAAGTGTCTCATTCCACATGAGGACTTTACAAATAATTCATGTTTACAAATATAACACTTAACATACCTGACACTAACCCTGTCTTCCTCTCTGTAGATGCTTTTGAAGTCTTGCCAAACTTCAGAAGTAGTGACTCTTGATCTTTTGAAGCCGGTGCTTATGATGTGTGTGCATTTATAGAGCCTAACGATGGATGTGCTCCTACATGTGAACCAGCTAGAGGTTCACCATCGGATCCTTCTTCATCTGCAGTACTGCTATCAAAGGAACCGTAGTCCCCTGAGAGTCCTTAAAGAAAAAAAATCATGATCGATGGACGTATCATCATGATCACTGGCGTCTATGATTAATGTTGAATGGCATTAAAAATATTCAAATATTTGGAGTTAGAAAAGAGAAACAATCAAATAATAAAACAAAGAATGGAAGAAACAAGAAAGAACATCGATGAAAAAAATCACAAAGATTTCTTCAAAACAGTAGGATTACAATGTTGAAATTTCTTGGATTTTTTGCAACAATTCAAACTAATTTTGCCACATTATCGTAAATTCTCAAGAACTTGAGAGAAGAATGAGAGAAGGAAACAAGAGAGCAAATATTGTTGCTGGTGTGGAATGGGAGGGCAAAATGGTGCTCTATTTATAGATGGAAAATGGTGAATTTTGTAGATTTTTTTGAATTTTTGAAGCCTAAACGGTCACAAAATAATTAGAAATTTTAAATTTTTGGGTTAACAGGTTAAATGGGTCAGTTAAACTGGTGTGTCCCCACGTGCCCTATGGGCTGGCCGTGCCTAGCTGGGCTAGTGCCATGCGCAATGGGACCAAAGCCATGCCTAGTGTGCCGGGCCAACCGTGCCTTGGTGTGTGGGGTCGTGGCCATGCCGGCACGTTGCAGCCAGGCCAGGCCATGCTGGCACAACGTGCCGTGGCATCGTCCCAAGCATGGCCCGACCCACCTAGCTTTGGGCCGTGCCGTGTCTACAGTAGCGGACCTCATGCCGATCCAGTTGGCCAGCTTTAAGTATAGATGTGTTGGTCTGACGAGGATGATGGGTCCTTTGAGAGGGTGTATGTGACATTGGGTACAATTTAGATTGAGCCCATAGTGGCTCATGAGTGTATGAGTACTTATATTTAGTACTACTTTGTTAGTTGAGTAAGAGTGAAACTAACTTATAAGATCACAAGAGTTCATGCCACTAACCCCAGACTAACACTTCTACGCGAAGCGATGACGAAAGCGAAAATGAGTTGATAGAGTGTATGGTTTACCTGGTGTGCGGATAGACCTAAGCTAATTTGAACTCTGGGCTGTTACAGTTAGGCTCTCGAGTAGTCTTCAGGCAGTGGATAGATGTTGAGTAAGAAGATAACACCTGTCAGGGTGTCAAATAACTTCCCGGCAATGGACAGATATTGTGTTGGTCATATAAGACGTGATAACAGAACATATGCACATTTGGTTTTCACCTAGTTCTCGACTGGCTTCGGGGGGGGGGGGGGGAAGGTCCCATTGTCTGCTGTTTTTTGAATTTAAACATTTTAAAACATAATGATTAGTAGTATTTAGAAATTGAACACTAAGGGTTTGTTTGGCAGAGCTCCCAGAATAGCTTCTCGGTTTGAATCAGAGGAGCTCTGTCAAACAGCAGCTTTCAACTTTTAGCTTCATGAGTGGAATCCGTGAGAGTGATTATTTGAAATGAACTAAAAGAAGCTGAAAAAACAGTTTTCCCTGATTCACTTCCCGCACAGAATCATTTCCTCCATATAGTTTATTCTAAAGAATTAATATAGAACCACTTTCAACCACATAATCACTTCCCCAGAAAATTTAAATCAGATAGAACTCTACCAAATAGACTCTAAATTAAACATTCCAACAGAATCTGCAATGAGATATGAGGATTCAGAGGGTCAACCAGGCCAAGGTTCAGAAAACCGGGAGGTCCCATTGTCTGCTGTTTTCTGAATTTAAACATTTTAAAACATAATGATTAGTAGTATTTAGAAATTGAACACTAAGGGTTTGTTTGGCAGAGCTCCCAGAATAGCTTCTCGGTTTGAATCAGAGGAGCTCTGTCAAACAGCAGCTTTCAACTTTTAGCTTCATGAGTGGAATCCGTGAGAGTGATTATTTGAAATGAACTAAAAGAAGCTGAAAAAACAGCTTTCCCTGATTCACTTCCCGCACAGAATCATTTCCTCCATATAGTTTATTCTAAAGAATTAATATAGAACCACTTTCAACCACATAATCACTTCCCCAGAAAATTTAAATCAGATAGAACTCTACCAAATAGACTCTAAATTAAACATTCCAACAGAATCTGCAATGAGATATGAGGATTCAGAGGGTCAACCAGGCCAAGGTTCAGAAAACCGGGAGGCCAGTTCTCACCGGTTTTCCAAATCCAAATTGTAACTAATCCATACATATAAACATGCATATTAAAGAACATGTAATGCATGTCTGAATACAGAAACAATTAAAAACGTACAGTAAACACTTTTTTTTCCCCGTTTGCACCTACTTTTCTTGGCCGGCACATATCATCCTTCCAATTTAAACCTGCACCAGAAGAAACTAAAGTTCAAATGCCAACATGATTGCTGAAATGTATCTATTAAGAGTTCTGTCAAAGAATTTAGATCCAACTAAATAAATGCATAACTGGTATTGACATGATACAAAATAATAGGGGCAATTTGCTGATTACCATCAAAAAATCACAAAAATTGAAAAATATTATGGGTGTGAGCCAATGGCATTTTTCAATATAGATACTTTTACAATGGTATCTATCTAATTTTGCCAAAACAATATTTATTGTCACAACGAAAAGATGTTTCTAAATATGCACTTCTCGTAAAATAACACATTACTGTACAATTTTTGAAAATTAACTGCACACCGGACACAACATTACTGTACAAGATATTGTTATGCCCTGTTAACATCTGGTGATGATCCTAAGATGGGATTGCAAAAATATATAAACATCAATCTATAATTCTCTATGGATTCACCAACGACTGCTGTTAGTTCTGTTCTAAAGCAAAACTGAGGCGCTGCAATTTGATGGTTATGTTTAACTTATGGAGGCTATAAGTGTTCAATTTGGTCTTATTGTGTTAGAGCTAAAAAAATGTCAAAAAAGAGAGAGATAGAATGAACACATAATATATGGAAATAAGGGTAAACGATCTTACCGTGGAAATGGAGTCTCTGATACTAGATGAAATGACGTCAAATAAAAATTACATGTTTGAAGTCAAATTGATTAAAAAGAGAATATCATATGAAATTATAAAAATACATATAAATAGAGCATTACAAAGTAACTCACTTTTTCACCAAATAACCTAGTGTTAAAAATAATTTTAAAAATTATTACGCCACATGAGAAGAGTATCAATGATTTTTTCCAGAATTTTTAGAATTTTTTGTGGCCTTAAACTTTGTAGAAGTTCTAAAAGTAGCATTTTTGGAGTTTTTATTTTGAAATTTACACATGGCATTGAGGTGAATCTTTTTAAAATAGATTTATCATGAATTATAGGATCTACCAAAACGATTTCGCAAATTTTAAAGTACAGCAACCTCATTATCCAAATAGAGAAATAAATAATGAGAAAAATTGGAATGTGGTAGATACTGTTCATCCAGTTGTCCTTAGTCATACCAAAGTATTTAGTGTGACTCAGCATTGTTATGTTGGTTTCAAGTGTAAAGGTATCGGGGCAGACGTCAGTGTGACCACCTTGATCACGCAATATATATTGGTATGACTAAGTTAGGGAGTCACGTTAATGATTTTTGCGTGATAAAAGGAGTTCGTTTTTAAAAATTTAGTTTTTCACGTGCTATTTTAAAAATATTAGTTTAAAACGGTTTAAAAAATCCCCGCTGGAAGGTAGCCTATTTTTTTAAATTTGAAAAATAGAAATATAAATATAAAAAATTCTGCATGCTTTCCTAGAGTGGACTGGGCCATCTAAGGAAAAACTTTAGTACATTTTCGCACAAAGTGCTGGGCTAGGCCTATCCAGGTATACTAAAGATTGGCCCAATTCGTAAACTCTTTTTTTTTTTAAAGAATGAGCCCAATTCTAAAACTGCGCCGATCCGAATTTGGTTAGGAGTATTTGCACGCGTTAACGGGTCCATTTCCAGATTTCCTAACTGCAGAAAGGTTGCTCCTCTCAAAGAAAAAGTGGAAAAGATTGCGTGCTACTGAAAAAAAATGGCGTAACAGATTCTTCGCCACCTGATTAAGTGGGTTTGAATATTTGGCTATCAAGTTTATTGTGACAGATTGCGTGTGTTCCTCTCAAGGGTTCTTTATCTGTTCTAGACATGAGGTATTTTATTCCTAGGTTTTTCCTATTTCTATAGTTTTAACTTTATACTTTTCAAAGAGTTTGTAATTGCCTGAGCAATTCAGCTAGTTTTGTAGAATCAATTCAGTAGAACTAGCTCTACCTTACGTGTAAGACCAATATATATATATGCTTCAGTTGATCTGTTTATGTATGAGCTTCTACGATAGTACTGCATAAGACTTCAAAAGGACGTTTACTGCATGAGCTTACTAGGAAAGGTTAGCGACATGTCATATGGAAGTCAGCAAACTGACGGCATTTACTTTTCTAAGAGTGGCTGCCCCCGGGGACAAACCATAAATCGTCGTCACATGTTCTGAAAGACTGAAACCGCAAGGCACCGAGACACGCCGGCCCGAGAACAATTGATGTCTCAGCTGCCTGCCTAAAATCTCTGCAGCCTTGGACTGGCTCCTGGAGACCCCCGGCCCGGATCCGTACGGCGCGACCGCGACAGCCTCGTGGCTGGAGGACGGAGCTCTGCGGTCTTGCCGAGTGGGGCGACGTAGCGTACGCCTGGGAGCGGCTGCGCCAACCGGGCCGCACGGCCCAACCCCACCGCCACTGTTCCGCGGTCAACTGTGAGGGTCGTCGCTGGCCCCCAGCGCCACAGCGGCCTCCGTACCGTCACCGCTCACCAAACGGTGTCCGGTCGACGCCCGAGCTACAGCGTGGCGAGGCGTCACCTTGTGCGATCCGGCGCGAGATCACGCGACCCCGAGCAGGGAAACGCCGCGCGGACGTCGTTGGTTCCGGACTCCCGGTCCCGGTTGCAGCCGGTCGCTGCTCTCGGTCATGTTCTTGAACGGCTCGAGCCAAGCAGAACCAGCCCACCCAGGTGGCGTCATCTCTGCACGTACGGACGCTGTCCATTCACGGAGGCCGGTGGCCGGTGGGATTCTGAGATCGTTTCGCTCGGTGTGAGGTGCACAGCTGCACGGTCGTGGAGCTGTGCCCATCTCCTCTGGAGTTTTTGGGAAAACGAAGCCATCTGCTTCCTTGTCGAGATGCCGTCGTCGTTCTTGTCCACGGGACGGGGCCAAGCGAGACCTGTCGCTTGGCTCCCGCGCGCGCGCGCGCTGTCTCAGATACCAATGTATTTGCCCCATCCGAATGAGGTATCGACACCGCGGCTTGCAGATGATAACGAGCGGCACTAGGGCCTAGCGGGGAACATCGGCTGTAATTTTCAGAGTACGGATTCGATCCTCCAATGACGAAGCAGCCGTGGTTTTTGCTACTTCCTGGAGTAGATTGCCGGTCGAAAGCCTGGTTCTGGTATTTCGTGGACAGGATTGGAACACGTTTCTGGTACATCGATTACAGGGTCGCTGCTGCATCATGTCTCTTACTGATGTTACATGACGAAAGCTTCGTTGCACCCGGAGAAATAAGCTTCAACTGGATCCAGACTGAGGATCACTGTGTGCCTACGCATGGAGGACAGAACTGACAAGCATCGATTGCTTATGACACCCAGAAAAAACATAGGTTGCTTATATAAGCAATGACGTCAAATGTAAGATCAGTGGCGGAGCCAACTGTGTCTAAGTTCTTGACATCGTAAATTTAACAAATAAATTTAAAATTTACAAAGACTATAATATAAAATAGTTTAAATATAAAATAAAGTTTTACCTAAATAAAATATTACAATACTTACTCTAAAACTCTATTTTACGCTTTCTCATGATCATGAAAAATTTCGATTATGTCATCTTTCGATTATGTCATCCTCACTTACCTCGTAGAAAACATCACGCTCAATAAATATGACTAAACAATGTTCAATAACTTATCAACTATATTATTTCTCAACTTATTCTTCACTAGATTCAATACTGAAAATACTCTTTTAATACTTACCATCATCATAGTAGAATCATTACCAATTTAAAAAGTAAATACAACAAATCATAAAGGACACGCTTATTTGTTTTAAGAAGTCTAATAGAGAGCTCACCAAATGTTCCGCGCATTCAAAACACGTCGTTGTGTTCGAATTGTTATATGTAATGCTGAATGTATTTAATCGTGGGCCTGCCAGTATACAAACGTATACGAGAGAAACAGGAGACAAAATATAATTGAAATACGTAACTTTATTCATTCATTATCGAGATCATAAAGTACAATTTCATAGATTACAATTTGCTCACACACACATACGCATACACTATCTGACTGAGTCTTCCGGCGATTGTCTATCTTGGTTCCCGTAGCCTCGCGAAGCCTCCGGTTAATTACGCCCGTATCCCGGGCTACCTCTGATTAAGCCGTGCTAATAGTCGTCATATGGATGTCGTCTCTGAGTCTGCAAGGCTGTAGTCACATGCATCAAAACAGAGCAAAGTAAGCGTTAGCTATAAAGCAGAAATATGACAACAGTCTAGCATGAGCTTTATGGACTATTTATGTATCCTGG
Organism: Phragmites australis; assembly: GCF_958298935.1. Classification (NCBI taxonomy): domain Eukaryota; kingdom Viridiplantae; phylum Streptophyta; class Magnoliopsida; order Poales; family Poaceae; genus Phragmites; species Phragmites australis. The sequence continues at coordinate 26,141,705 of NC_084931.1, forward strand.
GTCATCATCGGCTAAATAGCCTCAGCATAGTGTGTATAATCGCTCATCATCAGCCATGGCCTTAGGCGATATAAAATGGGAGAGAAAGGTTAGGGGGCACGACGTCTCATATAGCTATATCCGGCTTTACCCGGGCACCCACCGATCGGCTTAGCCACGCCAACCCTCCCTCAACATCAGCCCTAACATCATAGGTCTCGGTAACATCTCATAAGTGACATATCCGAGGTAACATCTATTTGTCATCAACCCACAGGGGATAATAGGCTCACAGCCATCAACATAAGCAACATGATGTCGGGGCCTCAACATCGTCATCGGCCATAACGAGTTACTGTTAGGTAACCGACAAAACCTTTATTCTCTCATTTGGGCATTAAGCCATCAACCCAACACTCAACTCATCAGAAGGGAAGTTCATCACTATGATCATCATCTCAATAGGCATTCCTATCTCCATAACTTACAAGAAACAGAACACACCCATGACAGAAGGGGCGCAGCCTCATTCAGAAGTCAGACTTCAGCCACCATCAACAAATATCACAGGGCCACTAGCTTCAATAAAACGACATCAGCATCAGGCAAGGAGATTGATTCCAAGTCATTTGTGCCATCAATAATAGATGCACCATCTGGTCTCAGCAACCCTTTTCACCATCAGCAGGAATACCAATCTCAGGATGGCCAAACAAGTAACAACCAAGCCACGACCAACAACATTGAATAGCAGTAATACTCAGAACCCAGGGCAGCATCCAGACCAGTACATACACCGGCCAGCCATCAAACAACCATGGTAACTCATGCATAACCAAATCAATGGAAACAGACACCGGACAATAGCGAGCCAACACAATGTCAGCCCCAGCACGATGGCTGCACACACACCAACTAGCTTAAGGGTGGTAGCATGCATGCACACGCATACGGTCGAGTAATAGAGCCGCGGTAGAGAGCCATGGCTCTCACACACGCACATGATGCTTGGCCAGAGCGCAAGCACAAACTTCACACGAGGGAGAAGCAAAAAAACAACAGCACGGTAGCGGAGAAGCAAGACACACCACGCCACACTAACCAATATGTCGGTGGCAACGCATGACAACAGGGCATGCGCACTAACATGGTGGCTGCACGTGCATACCAGCGCGTTGGCGAAGAAGCACACCGGCACAATGGCTTAGAGACACACATGTAGGAGGAGAGTGCATACACAACACCAGCAAACACATCAGCGGCAGACAGCTCGCACACACGCACGGCCCAGCAAACACATCAGCGGCAGACAGCTCGCACACACGCACGGCTAAAGATCAGAACGAGGGCACCAAACTCAACAGCGAGAACACTGGAATACCCATGCTTCTGCAGTGGTGGCACAAGACACGTTGGCCGGAACCTGTACGCTTCCACGGCATCGGCACAAAACACGCCGGTCGAAACCTATACGGCATCGTCACAAAACACATTGGTCAGAACCTGTACTGCATCGTCACAAAACACGTTGGCCGGAACTTGTACGGCATCAACACAAAACATGCTGGTCGGAACCTGTACGGCATCGGCACAAAACATGCCGATCGGAACCTGTACGACATAGAAACCAAATACGCCGGTCGGAACACCTACCTCTCACACGGCCAAGGTGCAAGCGCCGGCTGGCATACACCTGCACACCTCACGGCCACATCACGAAGCCCGGCTAGAGCAAACAAGAACTTGTGCACCTCGGCGGCCTACCTATCTCCATGGCCACGATGCGAAGGCCAGTCGGAACCCTGTACAATCACAGTGTGAAGGCTAACCGGAAACCTGTAGCAGATATGTAGGGGGAACTAGCACGCACTGCGTCCCCGGTGAGCCCGAAGGCCCGCGACATCGCTGGCGGCCAACCTGTAGCAAAGAAGAAGGAGATGAAGAGGTGGTCACAGTAGGAACCCACCACATCGGGCATCACTGACGACACCCATTGGTGGCGGGGAGAGAACCTGTACGGCGAGGATGTGTCTCTTGATGGATCTTTCTCCTCTCTCTTCTCTTCTCTTGTCTTTGTCTCTCTCTCTCTCTCTCTCTCTGGCCTTTCTCCATTTCTCTCTTTCTCTCTAGCTCTCAGATTCGGCCTTCTCCACCACGGGCACCCATCCCTGACCTTTATGGCGGTGACTAGGGCTCCCCCGTGGCAAAATTGCATCAGGTGGTTCGGATTTTGGAGGGGGAAAGGATAAGATCGAGGGGAGATAAGGATGGACGTGCACGGTGACGGCCCACTGGCCAGAGGAGAGGGGAGAGGGTGCGCACGCGGCTTGGCATGGGCATGAGCATGGCCGAGCCGGTGCGCTCGACCGACTCCGACCCAGGGAGCAGGGGGAGAGCGGGGGAGGAGCGGGCCGGCTCAGCTGGTGGCGCGGGCAAGCGCGACGTGAGAGAGGCGGCGGCGCATGCGAGGGAGAGATGCGAGCGAAGAATAAGAACAGGCGTGGGGGCGCCCTAGGGCAGATGCGGCCGGGAGGGGTGATAAGGAGGCCAGGACTGGGTCGGGCTGGCTGGTGGAGAAGGGAGGAGGGGGAAAGGCCGGGCCGATGCAAAGGCCGATTGAGCTGCCCCCCCCCCCCCCCCTTCTTTTTTTCTTTCTTTTCTCTTTTCTTTTTTGTTCTTTTTTTTTATGTATACGGGGACTTGTGGAAATTATGGCAAAATACCATCGTACAAATGCCCACCACCAGGTTGAGCTTGCGTGAGAGCAAGGAGCGAGGGCTCGACTTGGTGCTCATAAACCCTAGAGCATTTTGCTGCGTCCACTTTGTAGAGCCAGCCAGCGATGAACATCTTTGACTTGTGGCGGACATACGCATCACTCTTCAACAGAAACATATCAACTCTACTGCGGTCTTGGGAGGTGCCTGCACAGTATCGTTGACAAGGGTTTGACTCCGCTATGACCTTAGGAGGTGCCAGTCAGCATTGTCATAAAAAGAGGAAGGACTCCACTGCGACCTTGGGAGGTGCCAGCCAATGAAGACCTCTTAAGAGAGATTTTATCAACTCTATTGCGGTCGTGTAACAGCCACGATGCTAGCCAATAGGGTTGAAGGGTTTCACAGCTCCACGTGAATCGCACTGGCACACTTCACTGCTCCCAAAAATCCTCAGTTGCGGTGAAACTCAGCACCACTTCTGAGGGAATCCTCGATTCCACCATGACCTTGGGAGGCGCTAGTCAGTGTTGTCGAAGAAAAAGACTAACTCCACTGAGACCTTGGGAGGTGGCAGCTAGTGAAGATGTAGAACATAATAAAGACTCCACTACGACCTTGGGAGGTGCTAGCCAGTGAATGTGAAGACTTCACCGATCTGTAAGCACAAAGATGACGTACTTCTCTGCTTCATCAAGCTACAATAGCTATGAAAACATGGTTAAATGATAATAAAGGGGAAATGCATACTAATAGCCATGTTTGATGCATTTGATGTTTGAAATATAGGCTTTTCTTGTGTCACCGAGCTATGAGGTGACCCCAAAATACGGCCACAAGAGACTCTTTCCTTCGGAGACGACGAAGAGTCATGACAGTTGCATTTAATTGTACGACACTTAAGTGTACGTGTGAAGAACACATGTCTGAAAGTGCTTTTGAAAACGATAGAGGTTCCCCAAATTGCCTCCTTGGCTAGAGCACGCCGACAATCTTGTACTCCCTGGAGGCTGTATTTGTGAGTAGCATGGATGAAAGATGGGTAGGAAGCAAACTGTGGCATTGTTGCCTCCATTTCTGCGAGGTGGTGGACGATGGTCACTCTCCAGCATTCGCAGTCTTCGTGCCACATATTGATGGTGGCTTCTTGCACTCTGTTGATTCTTCTCCCTTGACGTCGGGAGGGATTTGACTTGATGACACCTTCGATTGGGTTTTTTGAACTTTGATTGACCTTTATTGGGCCTTTGAATTTGCTTGTACTTGAGCTTGATCTTGGGATTGTGAATGCCTTTGAGATCCCATTATCCACACTCTATGGTTCTAAACCTCGCGGGCAACTTTTGGTGTAACAAGGACCTTGCTCCTATCACGCTGGGGTGGCAAAAAGCTGTACACATACCCACAACTTGTGTCAGGAAGGTAGCCCTCTCTTGCTCTTTTCCTATAGTTATCCCCGGGTGAACTGATGATGGGGTGGAAGAGTACAGGATTAACAACGACTGGTCGCTTCGGAGGCCGAATGAGTCAGCCTCGACGCCCAAGCATAGATAGAGGAACATGTGCCTTCTGTGTAATGTGTGTTTATTATCATAGCTTAAAACTACCACAACACTTCATACATCTCCAGAGGTGAGTCCTGCAAGTAGCCATACCCTGAGATCGCAACTTGGCATAGGTAGAAAAGCCATGATCACTGTTGGGTGGATCGACACCTTTTATTTATGAAAAACATGCAATGAGCCTCGGAGTTCTCCCTTTTCAATATTGATCCAAGGGGAACGGAGGGCGGCTTTAAGTGAAATATTTTTTGAGAAAGCGGCCATTGATAGGGGGCATTGGACGAACACCCTCCTAATTGATGAGTTGGTAGGCACCTCCGTCATAGACCTGTTCTACAACGTAGGGCCCCTCCCACTACGGCTCGAATTTACCTTTGCTTTTGCCGATGAGAATAATCGGGTGCCTCAAAATGAGTACTAATTCATCGTTCCTGAATACACGAGATTTGACAAGCTTGTCATATGCTTGGATCATGTTCTGTCGATAGAACTAGAGATTTTGGAGGGCGTTGAGGCACCCTTCTTCAAGGGCATCCATTTCCTAGAGCCGAAGGCGAACCCGCTCGTCTTGCGTGATCTCGTTGTGCATGGCAATCCAGAGCACAAAAAGCTCTAGCTCAAGGGGTAACACAACTTCTATGCCGAAGACAAGCGAGTAGATAGTCGACTGTGTGGGGCTGCAAATAGTGACTTGACATGTCCATAGTGCTTCAAAGAGATGGCCATACCAATCCCTCTTGTTCTTTGTGACTGCCTTTTTCAGAATGCCCACAAGGGTTTTGTTAAAAGCTTCAGGCAGTCTGTTGGCTTGAGGGTAGTACCCTGTGAAGTAGTTCCACTGAATTTTGTACTTTTCAGCAAACTTATAGATCTTACTTGATTTGAAAGATAGTCCTTTGTTGGAGGTGATACGGTGAGAAACTCCGAAACAGTAGATGATGTTACGCTCGAGGAAGTTAATGACATTGTCGGATTTCACCTCCCACAAAGGAATTGCTTCTGCCCTCCTGGAGAAATAATCAGTAGTGGTGAGAATGAACTGCTGCCCTTTAGAAGAGGATAACTCGATTTTGCCAATTATGTCAATACCCCAGGCGTCGAAAGGCCACGAGGGTACTGTTGGGTGTAACGGTACTGGGGGACCGTGCTTGAAGTCCCCATGTATTTGGCAGTCATAACAAGACCGTGCCACTTGAATACAATTTATCATCATACTGAGCCAATAGCCTCCTGAAAGCTTAAGGCTATGGTACATTTTTGGCTCGCTCTGATGACCACTGTAAACACCTACATGTACTTCTTTTAGGGCTTTATCAGCCTCGCTTCGGGACAGGCATAGAAGCAGCATCTCATGCCCGTAAGATCGCCGATATAGGACTCCTGCTTTGTATAAGTATGAGGGGAGCTGCCTTTGCAACTAGCATCTTGTGACAGGGTCCACTTGGCAAACCACCGTGCTTGAAATAATTTAAGAAAGGCTTGCACCAATCTTGTTCATCAACTTCATTAGTCACCATGGTATTCACCTCATGGTCTTTGGGGATGAGCTCGAGTACGGCCGGTAGAAGCCATCTTTCTTCAATTTTTACTTCTGCTTGCCTATCGGGTAACACGAGGCCTGCGGCTAGCTTTGCAAGAGCGTCTGTTGAAGCGTTCTTGCTCCGAGGGAGGTGTCTGATTTGTATGAGTTCAAATTTCTCCATGAGTTTGTGAGTGGCTTCCCAATATGGGACCAACTCAGGCTTGTGCACCTCGTAAACTCCATTAACCTGTCTCACAATGAGCTGAGAATCTCCATATGTGTGAAGACTGCGTATCTCCATGGAGAGGGCAAGAAGCAGCCCAAAGATGAGGGCCTCGTGATGAGCAATGTTGGCCTGATCTTCCGATAGGTAGCGATAAGTCGGTGGGTGGAGAATTCGACGTTGATGATCCAAAGGCTTCGACCCGAACAGATCGTCTCCCTTGCAATCACTACACCACAGCTCTGATGGTTATCAACCGTGTCGCGCGGTTGACCTCGCCAAGAAGGCTCAATCCCTGCAAGCGTACAGAGAACACAAGCAAGAACGTAGAAGATGCAATCTGAAATATTGCGAATTGAATTCAAGCACTCGAAGTCGGGGTTCCACAAACACTTGCGGCGGCCTAGTCGGTCCGGAACAAGAGCGAAAATCTCACAACTGTGTGTAGATCAATATCTAAGTAAAACCCAACCCTAATTAGGGCGGCGACTACTGTATATAAAAGACTAGGGTCGGCCAAGGACCCCTGGACGCGTCCCTAATAGACTCCAACACGATACACGGCCCAACGGCCCAAAAGATGGTGGCGTAGCACCCTGATAGATTCTGGACGTCCACTTGTTTTGACGATTCCCGTTGACTCAGAAAGAATTTGAATATGGGACCAGTCCCGTTGGAAAGCTTATTCCTTAGCTTTCCAACCATGTGTAGAACGTCGAAAACGGAGTCCGTATGCGTCCTGGGCGACGATTTTAGTGCAGGCTGGTCCCGGACTCCGAAACGGACTCGAACTTGATTGGACCTCCACCTTGGCTTGGGCGCCCTTGCTGTTCTTCTCCCGTGTTCCTAAGTAACAATACATCACAATTATTCAGTAGCATCCCATCCTCATCAAATATAAAGGAACACTAAGGAACGAGCGCACCTCATGATTTAGTTGACGTGCACGAGCTCGTGTCAATGGACCTATTGTTGGAGGAATACTCGGTGTGTGTCTATCCGAAAGAGTGATGTCCTCATCATCCTCCCCATCTTGAATTGGAGTCGTCCTCGACGCAATGTCATCTTCTTCTCCCAAGTAAGGCTTTAAATCTGAAATGTTAAATGTGGGACTAACCCCATAATCTGCAGGCAACTCAAGCTTATATGCATTATCATTGATCTTTTCCACAATTTTAAAAGGACCATCAGCTCGAGGCAGCAATTTAGACTTTCTCAAATCAGGAAACCTATCTTTGCGCAAATGTAACCACATAAGATCACCAATTTCAAAAGTAATATGTTTCCGACCTTGGCTACCATAAGTTCTATACTTCTCATTCATCTTCTCAATATTTTGCTTAGTCAACTCATGCATTTTTAGAATCAAATCAGCACGTGTTTTAGCATCAAAATTCAATTTCTCGAATGTTGGTAAATGAAGTAAATCAATAGGGGCACGGGGGTTAAAACCATACATTACCTGAAACGGACTTACCTTGGTGGTGGAGTGAACTGATCTGTTGTAAGCGAACTCAATATGGGGTAGACACTCTTCCCACATCCTCAAATTTTTCTTCAAAACAGCCCGCAACATAGTGGATAATGTGCGGTTCACAACCTCCGTTTGTCCGTCTGTTTGAGGGTGACATGTCGTCGAAAACAGCAGCTTTGTCCCAAGTTTATTCCAAAGTGTCCTCCAAAAGTGGCTCAAAAATTTTACATCACGATCTGAAACAATGGTGTTAGGCACTCCATGCAAGCGAATGATTTCCCTGAAAAACAAATCAGCTATGTTTGTAGCATCATCGCTCTTGTGACAAGGTATAAAATGTGCCATTTTTGAAAAATGATCCACAACGACAAATATACTATCCCTCCCCCTCTTGGTCCTAGGAAATCCTAAAACAAAATCCATAGAAATATCCTCCCAAGGCACACTAGGAACAGGAAGAGGCATATAAAGTCCATGTGGGTCCAAGCGAGACTTAGCTTTATTGCAAGTAGTACAGCGTGCCATGTCGCGCTCGACGTCGCGCCTCATCTTAGGCCAAAAGAAGTGAGCAGCCAATACATCATCGGTCTTCTTCACTCCAAAATGTCCCATCAAACCACCTCCATGCGCTTCCTGCAAGAACAATAGGCGAATAGAGCTAGCTGGGATGCATAGCCTGTTAGCACGGTATAGTAATCCATCATTCAGCACATATTTATTCCAAGTTCTTCCTTCGTTACAATGTTCAAAAGCATCTTTAAAGTCCACATCAGTAGCATATAATCCTTTAATTATTTCTAAACCAAAAATCTTATGATCGAGTTGGGACAACATGGTATAACGTCTAGATAACGCATCTGCAATGACATTGTCTTTACCTTTCTTGTGTTTAATGATATAAGGAAAAGACTCTATAAATTTAACCCATTTAGCATGACGTTTGTTCAGTTTGGCTTGGCTTCTAATATGTTTCAAAGCTTCATGATCAGAATGAATAATAAACTCCTTAGGCCAAAGATAATATTGCCATGTTTCTAAAACTCGCACTAAAGCATACAACTCCTTATCATAAGTCGAATAATTAAGAGATGACCCATTCAATTTCTCACTAAAATAAGTAACGGGTTTACCTCCTTGTAGTAGCACTCCTCCAATTCAAATGCCGCTAGCATCACATTCTAACTCAAAAGTCTTACTAAAGTCCGGAAGTTGGAGTAGAGGTGCATGCGTAAGCTTATCTTTCAGCGTATTAAAAGCTTGTTCTTGTGCTAGCCCCTATTGGAACGGAATACCCTTCTTTGTCAACTCATTGAGTGGGGCAGCAATGGTGCTGAAATCTCTCACAAAACACCGATAGAACCCTGCAAGGCCATGAAAGCTTCTCACCTGTGTGATAGTCCCAGGGGTCGGCCAGCTCTTGATGGCTTCAATTTTAGCTTCATCCACTTCAATTCCCTGTGGAGTAACAACATAGCTAAGAAAAGCAACTCTATTCATGCAAAAGATGCACTTGTCAAGGTTAGCAAACAAACGTGCCTCTCTCAAAGCAGTAAAAACAGCACGTAGATGATCAATGTGTTCTTCATGTGACTTGCTATAGATCAAAATATCATCAAAGTACACCACCACAAATCTTCCTATGAAAGCACGTAAAACCTCATTCATCAATCTCATGAAAGTGCTAGGTGCATTAGTTAAACCAAAAGGTATCACTAACCACTCATATAGACCGAACTTAGTTTTGAAAGCAGTTTTTCATTCATCTCCTAATTTCATTCTTATTTGGTGGTAACCACTACGCAAGTCAATCTTCGTGAAAATAATAGAACCACTCAACTCATCAAGCATGTCGTCTAGCCTAGGAATAGGGTGACGATACCTTATTGTGATATTATTAATGGCTCTACAATCAATACACATGCACCATGTATCATCTTTTTTAGGAACCAAAAGAACAAGAATAGCACAAGGACTAAGGCTCTCTCGTACGTACCCATGGTCCAAAAGGTCTTGGACTTGTCGCTGAATTTCCTTTGTCTCCTCCGGATTGGTCCTATATGCAGCGCGGTTTGGCAAAGTCGCTCTCGGGATCAAATCTATTTGGTGCTCTATCCCTCTCAATGGTGGTAGCCCCGGGGGTATCTCAGCTGGAAAGACATCCTTATACTCCTGCAAAAGGTTAGTGACAGCAGCAGGCAAAGAGCTAGGTATATCATCAATTAAAAATAAAACCTCTTTGCATACGAAAGCATAGCACAAAGTATCATTATCTTGAATTTCAGCAAGATCAGATTTAGTAGCAAGCATAACACCACCCTTTAACTTAATGCTTTCGGACTTAGGTGTGTTCTTCTCTTTCTTAGGTGGAAAAACAGATTGAGCTACTTGCTGATTTTCAGATTCCAAAACACGTTCTTCTTTTCTTTTTCAGCTAAAGCTTTATCACATTGCACAATTTCAGCAGGTGTCAAAGGAAGCAAAGAGATTTTCTTTCCCTTGTAAATGAGAGAGTATTTATTACTTCTACCATGGTGTGTAGCATCGGTATCAAATTCCCAAGGACGACCTAACAAAAGTGAACATGTTTGCATAGGCACTACATCAAGATCAGCATAATCATGGTAGGAACCAATAGAAAAAGATACTCTCGCAGATTATGTTACCTTAACCTTACCGCTGTTATTGAACCACTGAATATAGTATGGATGAGGATGTGCTCGTGTTGGTAAGGAAAGATTCTTCACAAGATCGGAGCTCAAGAGGTTGTTGCAACTCCCGCCATCAATTATGGTACGAACACGTGCATCTTTGACAATGAGGAATGTCTGGAATAGATTATGGCGTTGTAGCTGCTCTGCTTGTCCCATTTGAGAACTCAAAACTCACTTCACAATGAAGGTGCGTGCTGCATAACTCTCCGTGACAGCGGTACCACTAATCTCCTCCCCCTCACTATCCATGTCATGATCGGCTGCAAGATTAGCTTCAAATGCATATTCTTCCTCGACATCACTATGACTAACATATCCACCATCTGCTGTTGCGGAGTATGCTCGCTGGCTTGGGCAATCCTTCATGACGTGGCCAATACCTTGGCAGCGACGGCACACAATGCCCGTTGTACGACCCGTGGTAGCTGCACCTGAAGAAGAGCGTGGCATTGGATCCTGCGAAACAGTAGATTTACTCACCTCACGTGATGATTGTGGTGCTCCTGCTGAACGCGCCCGAGTGTTGGAGGAGGGGGCAGCAGATCGTGTAGATGTATAAGGGAATGTTGTTGCTTGTCCCGGTGGTACTCGTGAAGTAGATGTACTCCCAAAATTGTTCCGCAATTTCTGCACCTGTTGTCGACCCTGCAGTTCTTTTTCTGCCAAGATAGCAAAATGGAACAACCTATTGGTAGTATTGTAATATTTGTAATCAACAAGGTCCTGAATTTCACGTCTCAACCCGGAGTAAAAATGAATCATAAAATCCTCATCATCCTCTTGTATACTACAACGAAGCATAGCAAAATGGAGTCCGTATGCGTCCTGGGCGACGATTTTAGTGCAGGCTGGTCCTGGACTCCGAAACGGACTCAAACTTGATTGGACCTCCACCTTGGCTTGGGCGCCCTTGCTGTTCTTCTCCCGTGTTCCTAAGTAACAATACATCATAATTATTCAGTAGCATCCCATCCTCATCAAAATATAAAGGAACACTAAGGAACGAGCTCACCTCATGATTTAGTTGACGTGCACGAGCTCGTGTCAATGGACCTATTGTTGGAGGAATACTCAGTGTGTGTGTATTCGAAAGAGTGATGTCCTCATCACCTCGTACTCGGCTTCATTATTGGAACATTCCTACTTAATCAAGGAAAAGGAAGGATATAAGGTTTCTCCTTTAGGGCTCTTGAACACTATCCCTGCACCGGCTCTCCTATGAGGATTCCCATAGAGGCCATACTCCGTGCGTGAAGCACCATCAAAGTAGAGTTCCCATGGAGCCTCCATGTCGAAGGGGAACACTTCTTCGTCGGGTAGTTCTCTGACTAAGGGTGAATCATTCGGGACGGGATGCGCCGCTAAGAAGTCCGCTAATGCTTGCCCTTTGACGGCTTTCTGAGGAACGTACGTGATATCATACTTCATCATCAATAATGCCCATTTTCTAACCATGTCTATAAGGGTGGGTTAGCTAAGGACATACTTCACAGGGTCCGCTCGTGCCATGAGCTGGACCTCATGTGCTATCAAGTAGTGTCGTAGCCCTTGAACGCAAATATTAGCACTAGACAAAGTTTTTCAATGGGGGAGTAATTACATTCAGCTCCCACCATGGTTCTGCTGAGATAGTAGCATGCAACTTCTTTTCCTTCATCATTGATCTGCCCAAGAAGGGCACCGACGGAAGCGTGTTGTCCTGTGATGTATAAGATGAGAGGTCGCCCTTTGATGAGGACCATAAACACAGGTGGATGAAGTAAATATTTCTTAATACTGTCAAAGACATTTTGGCATTGCTCGTCCCAAATGAACGGTGCACCCTTGTTCATGAGCTTAGAGAAGGGCCAAATTCGCCCAGACAAATTTGAAAAGAAGCGTTTGATGTACACTAGCTTTCCTTGCATAGACTTGAGCTCCTTTAAATTCCCTGGAGGAGGCATCTTGAAGATCATCTTTATCTTCTTAGGCTCGATCTCAATGCCTCAGTAGTGCACGATGAAGCCTAGGAAAACACCGGATTGCATGGCGAAGGCACACTTAAGCGGGTTCATCTTGAGTTGGTACTTGTGCAATCTCTCGAAGACAACACGTAAATCCTCTTGATGATGCTCACGCTCTGGAGTCTTGACCACCAAGTCGTCGATGTAGCATTCCATAGACTGGTGGATGAGGTCATCAAAGATGACCGTCATGGCGCGCTGGTATGTAGCACCTGCATTTTTTAAACCAAAGGGCATTACTGTATAGTAAAAATTGCCCTTCGGGGTCCTGAATGTCGTGTCAATGGCAGCACATGGATCCATCCTGATTTGGTTATATCCGGAGAGCCCGTCCATGAAAGAGAGGGCTCCAAAACCTGTAGTAGCATCAATCACCAACTAGGTGATCGGAATAGGGAAGTCATCCTTTGGGCAAGTGCAATTCAGATCACAAAAGTCTACACGGACCCAAACTTTCCTGTTCTTCTTCATTACCGATACGATATTAGCGAGCCATCGACGATATTGCACCTCTTTGATGAACCCCGCTTTAATCCACTTATCAACCTTGACAATGATGTCATTTTGTAGCTCTGAGCCGAAATGCCACAGATGCTATTTAATGGGATGAAATCACGGGTCAATCGCTAACTTATGAGTAGCCACACGTGTATCAAGATACGACATTTCTTTGTAAGACCATGCAAAACAATCTTGATAATTTATTAAAAATTATTTATAATCCTCACGCTCTTCGGATGAGAGTGTAGCACTTACAAAAGTTGGGTGAGGATCATCCTCACTCCCGAGATTAATCTCTACAAGCTTGTCTACAGTTTGCTGCACGCCATCCTCCAACTGATAAGGAGCCGGGGCAGCATTGAGGATTTCTCCATGATGAACTGGCGTTGCTTCATGTATCTTGGCCAAGAGGTATTGCTCGTCTCTCAAACCATGTCTGGTGTTAGCCGCAGCGTAAAATGATCGGGGTTGATGAGAGACTTCATATATCTCGATCAAGTCCTCATCATCCTCATGCCCCCATTCTTCACCTGCACAAATAGCGTTACATGTCACAAATTTGGGATCATCATCATCCTCTTCATCACTCTCACACGAGGCGAAGGGACGGTAGCTGAGTCAGTACCTAGTACGAGGGAGATGACCCTTCTTTACGATTTGTTCTGATTGGCTCCACCATTCTTCACACATGTTGGGCTGAGATGGCAATCACTGATTCCTTTGCAACTTGATTTTGGACTTCTCAAGTAAGGGACCATGTTTGGTGCAACCCTTAAAGTCCCGATAACTTCCTCTTTATCCGCTTCAGGATCTGGAAAATTCAACACAAGGTTACAACATTGAGTATGTGGAACCTTATAGAAAAGGGTCGGACTTGTGTATCCCTGAGGATCAGGAACAACCCAGACATCTAATGGTGTAGCAACTGAAGTGTAAAGTGATGGAAGCGGAAGAAGAGGGGATCTTGAGACCACCATCTCAATCTTGGCAACTATCTTCTTCACTCTCCCTTCTTTATGTTCAAAGGGTGTAAATTCAGCCACTTCACTGAGCACCTGGAGTGTTTGTGCGTCGACCGGAGGGGAACCTGTTGGGCCCTCATGCGCTGCCACAAGAGGCTTTTCTGTATTAGCATTATACTCGGGAAGTAATGGGGAAGATGTGCTCCCCTCGTTTTTAGCAGAAGATACCTCTATCAAGGGCCTTGATTCTGACCTCGTCATAGTAGTAGTCGTTGATGATGTTGACGAAGAGGCCTCCAGGTTCCCCATAATTTGGGGCATCGTGGAGGGAGGTGACGCGGAGTTCCAACTCTAGAACATGCCTGAATTGTCTTCTTTGATTGCCCCCGATCCTTGTTGTCGTCAAGACATGGGACCGTGCGATCGAGGCCTTCCTTGGTCCCTATTACCGCGAACGCGAGGGAAAGAGCCTCTTTGCCTGGAGCATAGTGTGATTGGAAACTCCATCTCAGAACTAGAGGACGTCAAGTCGTGTGTAATCACAACATCCATTGCTGGGGTGAAACGACCCAAATGTTCTTCTCCACTAGCACTTTGGAAGAAATACTTAGCATCTGCATGGTGCACCTCTTGCACCGTATACGGAGAGATGTTACCAATGATTCGGTGTTGCTCTCCCTTGTTATCCATGAACTTGAAGCATTGATGCAATATAGATGAGACAACCTGGTATTTGTGTATCCAGGGTCTACCCAACAGCGCCGAGTAGGACATCACGAACTCAATGATGAAGAATTTCACCTTGAAGCTGAAGATGAACATTTGCAATTTCACTGTGATGGAGCTCAACGCCTTGCTCCCATTACTGTTGTAGCCACATATGACAATGATGGTAGGCTCGTGATCATCCATCGTATACCAGGCTCGTGTCAAACTGTGAATAGGCAGAAGGTTGACCACCGAGCTAGGGTCTATAAGCACACAGTGAAGATGTGCGCTCCCAATGTTACCTTCGATGTAGAGTGGTCGGTTATGATTATTGGTTTCGACCATCTTGTCTTCCACAGAGAATAAGATCTCATTGGCTTCAGCAAGGGTACTGAGGAGCCGATGTTTGGCCATAGCTGTCTTGTATATGTGAGGAGCTTGAAGGGCCTTGATTAAGGCCTCTCTCAAATCTAGCATGAGTATTAATGCATAGTAGACGCTCAATAGTGCTGGGATGCACTTCAAATGAGCAATGACGTTATACTCCACATCATCATCTTCCTTAGCATGCACCTTTGATGATGAAGGCTTTGGTTCTTGAATGGCAAGCTTCGAGCGTTGCAACCCATCGGTCTTTTCGACCCAAGACTGTCGAAGCTTTGCGGGTTCGGGAAGATCTTTCCCGTTCCTTAAATTCATCTGCACTTCTTCAATTTCTCCCTCTTTAGCTGATGTAGCTTCCGCTTATAGGGCTACACGCTCTTCGGGAGTAATAGCAACTCCCGAGCTTGAGTCTTCGTCATCTTCGCTCGTGGTGATGGCATTGCATGGCGCCACCTCGGAGAACAGAGTAGCATGCTCCTCACTTGATGTCGAGGGCTGCCCCTAGGCTTAGGGAAGAACTGACCCGATGTAAGCAACATGGTGAATCTCCGTGGGAAAGCTTCATCTCCCTCCGATTCGGGAACGAATCGGGGAGGCATACGGCGTTGACTTGGATCATGCTGTGCAACCCGCACTAGCGCTGGAGGAGGACTGACTTGATATTTTGATCGTCAAGTTCTTGGAGGGTGCCTTCATGTCACCTGCTGCCACTGTTGCCCCCTCACATGCTGAGCGACGGGTGTGAGTCTGAGCCTCTCAAACTGATCTTCTACTTGGGAGAATGGCACCCAATACTCTTCTTGTTCATTTATATGAATGGATGATAAGCCATCATATTTCACCATTAGCATGTTAACGGCATGATAATCTAGGTTCATGGCTTCCGTCTTGAGGGACAACCTCTTCTCGTCAATTGCTCTTTGCAACAACTCTTTAAATGCGATACAATCTTCAATGACATGCCCTACATACCGATGGTATGGATAGTACAAAGGGTTATCAGTCATGCCGACCTGCTCGAGTCTTGCCGTTGTAGGCAGATTCATAAGCTTTTGCTCGTTAATCTGTACGAAGAGGCTTTTGATGAGGTCCCATCATAAGAAATATTGCTTATTCAGCATCTCCCGAACATTAGGACGCATAGTTGGACTTGGTCGCTCATTCTTTGGGCTGAAGACTGGGAGGACACTCATAGCATTTGACTCAACAGGTGCCTTTGCCTTGTTGCCATTTCCGGCCGGCTTACTTGAAGACCCGAATCTTCTAGTGTTATCAATGGAACCGGCGTTCTTGTACATCTCCATGATGTGTGGTACTTTCTCAAACTCAAGCTTGGTAGTGGCAACGGCATCACCAAGCGAGCTGAATGTTTTGGGGCCACGTCTTGATACGCCGACCAATCAATGTTGTAGTATGTCAGGGATACACATTTGTACGGCATCTTCTGGCTGCATCTCCCTTGCAAGATGAACATAGTTGTTTCTGAAGCGGACGATGTAATCTTCAATCCTCTCATCCCCACCTTTGCTTGATTTGAGATAACTCTAAGATTGATATGTCTTTTCTCATGGTAATGAAATGTGACTTGAAGAGCTCATTCATAGTAATCCAATAGGGCACCAAACCCGCAGGTAAATGGCTATACGAGTGGAAAGCGGCTCCCGTCAAGGAAGCTGAAAACTGGTGCAACAACGGCGATGGGTTGCTGGCAGTGTCTCCACACACCGACTCAAAGTAGACGATGTGCTTAGTGGCGTCTCCGGTTCCATCAAACAAGTTGAGCTTCGGTGGATGCCATCCTACGGGAAATGCGACTTGATCATGCCATGCTTCATATGGCTTATCAAGCTCACTCTTTAATGGTCATGGGGCTTGATCTGCCACCAGTTGACGCATTCTTCTATTGACCACATCTTCGGCAATACTATAGTAGTCTCTTAATGTTATGGTCGGCACAGCATGTGTGGTTGAATTTACCGTCGCAACAATGATGTGTGGAGGAGTGGCACCAATCTGATGGCCAGGCATGCCCCCTACCCCCATGGGAGGAGGATTGCACAACTTAGATGCAACTTCCATCTCTGCAAATCACGGGTCAACTTGAGAAACCCATAGCGTATTAGGTGGTGGTAGTTGTGTGCCTCCCGATGTGAAGTGCAACATCATGGCACAAAGTTGATCCACCCTTGCGGACAACTCGCTGACTTGTCTTCCAAGGGCGCTATTTTGCTCATCTTGAGCGCCCGGATGCGGGGGTACTTGCTGGTGTTGACCACTCGTACCCATTGTACCTGCCCTATGGGTGGTTCTTCATGAGCGCATTAGTTTTCGTTGGCCATGTTCACAGGCACAACATTTGTGCCTTCTAGCTCTCCTTCATCCCTGGACAAAGCCGAATGTGCCAGCTGAGAATTGTGTGGCGATTGAGGGCGTGTTTCAAGAGAGTCTCTTGTATGAGCCTTGGGCCTATATTGTCCCTCATCCTCAGATGTGACAAGGCTACTCTCTATTCTTTGACGAGCATTCATCTTCAAGCATGTATCGGGGCCAAAATGTGTGGCCATCGTGTGTAACTGCCCTTTATCTTGCGGCAATTGTGATGGAATACTCCTGTAAGTGTCGCGGTGGTTATACGGAGCTAACCCCCCGTTCAGTGACTTGCATCTTCCAAATACAAGAAAGCAAAGGGCTACTATGGCCTCCTTCTGTAGCTCGGCAACAAGCTGCGACGACCTGCTGAAACAAGCCTTCGAATTTGGCACAATCTCTTCCTTAGAGGAGTACCCTAACTCATGTGTGACGGGAAGAGGTTCTCAGTCTGAATCTGATTCTTCGGGGTTTAATACCCCAATTGTGCCACACATCATGACATCTTCATCATTGGACTTCTTTGATCCTTCAGACGTAGTGTCATAGTTTGTCGAAGCGTTCGAGCTTGGTTCTACAAGCTGATGTGCTGCATCAACAGCAAATGGTGGTACCGCTTCCTTAGGGACAATTTTAGATTTGACCTATGTTGCTGGTATTTCACTTTCTTTTGTAACAATGATAGACGAGGGTTGAGGTATCTCAATCCTCTGTTGTTGCGTGACAGGCCCTGTGAAAACAGGGGCGGTGCAAACATCTTTTGTTTGGCATGGCCTTGGAGCCAGGCGCTCTAGGAGGAAATTATACCTCGGATTTTGCTCGAGGTTCAGTGTTACCTGAACGCTAACTCTTCTATCCTCCAGTTGGACTTGTCCATCTGCCTGGACATGAACCTGTACATGGCGCAGCACAAGGTCTTGCAATTCTCAAAACCATGCTTGGCAGTTCCTCTTTCTGCACTCACGTCTCCGTTGATTCTCATTGAGAGCATATGGGGCAGGGTATCCTGTAGGTGAAGCGGGATGACGTGCTGATCGAGTAGGAGCCACATGCCTAGGGACCTCATGACTGGAAGGAGCCGTCTCGTAGTGGGGCCTCTGATCACGCCCAAAAGACCTTCTTGTATACTCCTAATGCCGTGATTCTGGGTCCCATCTAATAGGTAGCCACATTTGGCATGGCCGGTAGGATGAAGATGGAGGGCCTCTTGGCTGAGGAGTCTCAGTGTGCCTGTCTTGCTGTTCATGATGATTTGTAGGGTGGGGATTGCCCCTAGTTTGCGAAGTTTTGTTGCAGTAGCCCAGTGAAGCTGTCTCTCGAGACCATTCATTTGGTCTTTAAGCTATTGCAGCTCATTTGAGCGAGGCGTCGGCACTTCACTTGGAAGCACGACAAACTGGTTTGTGTCCTTCATAGAAGACGGGTCGGACGTCACACTGACGTGAAAGTAAGGCACCCAGTGCTAAGAACCAGCAAGACTAGGGGTTAGATCCTATGCCTCCTTCCAAGGCGTTGAGATAGAAACTCTTCCACTATAGCTTCCCAAGCAGGGATCCTAGCTTGAGATGCATGGTAAGTCCATGCACGGGGAATGGCCTCACTTGAAGCCACTTCTTCTTCTGTGTTGCAAACTGGAGTGAAACGGGAGGTGATCCGCTGTCAGAGCCTCTGGACTTTGACTATCTTTCGCCGGTAGTTCTAGCGTGCATGTACTCTTCCATCTGAATGGGCAAGGGCGATGCTGTGACGCAAGTTTTCACAAACTATGTCCAAGGCCACGACTAGCTCAGCCTCTATCTTCTCACTGAGGGAGAACCCTTCAACAAAGCATTGGCCTCGGCAATGACGTCGTGGCACTCCTCCTTGACCTGTGAGAAGGCTCTTTTCTGAGGCTTGTTCATTGTAGGAGATTGAGGTGGCTCATTCGTCATCTTGGAATAAATCTCACCCTCGTGCCGGAAGACGACCACGAGCGGGAGTGTCCCGAACTGCAGGATCGTGGGAATCGAGTCGCGGGCAGGGATGAATCTACCTGCACCCACAACGTCTTTTGGTCAGTATGTTCCCAACAATTTCTTTTGCAAGCAGCACTTGTAGACTCGGAAGACCATCTTGACGACTAGTGCAGCACAGCAAAGATGAGAGGAGAATCATGTCCCATTGGGCGTGCCAATCTGGTTCAAGCATCCAAAACGTGTAGTTGTGTTCGAATTGTTGTATGTAACGTTGAATGTATTTAATCGCGGGCGTGCCAGTATACAAGGGAAACAGGAGACAACATGTAATTGAAATACGTAACTTTGTTCATTCATTATCGAAGTCATAGAGTACAGTTTCATAGATTACATTTTGCTCTCACACACATATGCACACGCTATCTGACCGAGTCTTCGAGCGATCGTCTGTCCTGGTTCCTGTGGCCTCGTGAAGCATTCTATTAATTACACTCGTCTCCCAGGCTACCTCCGATTAAGCTGCACTGATAGTCATCATATGGATGTCATCTCCGAGTCTGCAAGGCTATAGTCACACACATCAAAACAGAGCAAAGTAAGCGTTAGCAATAAAGCAAAAACAGGATAACAGTCTAGCATAAGCTTTATAGACTATTTATGTATCCCGGGTCATCATCGGCTAAATATCCTCAACATAGTGTGTACAATCGCTCATCATCAGCCACGACCTCAAGCGATATAAAATGGGAGTGAATTGTTGGGGGGCATGATGTCTCGTATAGCTACAACTGGCTTTACTCGGGAGCCTAGCGATCGGCTTAGCCACGCCAACCCTCCCTCGACCTCAGCCCTAGCATCATAGGTCTCGGTAACATCTCATAAGTGACATATCCGAGGCAACATATCTGAGACAACATATATTTGTCATCAACCCACAGGGGATAATAGGCTCACAGCCATCAACATAAGCAACATGATCTCAGGGCCTCAACATTGTCATCAGCCACAATGAGTTACTGTTAGGTAACCGACAAAACCTTTATTCTCTCATTTGGGCATTAAGCCATCAACCTAACACTCAACTCATCAGAAGGGGTGTTCATCAGTATGATCATCATCTCAATAGGCATTCCAATCTCCATAAATCACAAGAAACAAAACACACCCATGACAGAAGGGGCGCAGCCTCATTCAAAAGCCAGACTCCAGCCACCATCGACAAATATCACAGGGCCATTAGCTTGAATAAAATGACATCGGCATCAGGCAAGGAGATTGATGCCAAGTCATCTGTACCATCATTAACAGATGCACCATCTGGTCTCAAGAACCCTTTCCACCATCAGCAGGAATACCAATCTCAGGATGGCCAAACAAGTAACAAAAGGCATCGGCCTTAGGGCTGTATTAGACGATAGCAGAACAACCAAGCCAGGACCAACAACAGGGAATAGTAGCAGTACTCAGAACCCAGGGCAGCACCCAGATGAGTACATACACTGGCCAGCCATCAAACGACCATGGTAACACATGCATAACCAAATCAATGGCAACAGATACTGAACAACAGCGAGACAACACAATGTCAGCCCCAACATGATGGCAGCACACACACCGACTAGCTTGAGGGCGGCAGCGTGCATGCACACGCATACGGCCAAGTAATAGAGCTGCGGTAGAGCGCCATGGCTCACACACACGCACATGGCACTTGGTCGAAGCGCAAGCGCAGACTTCACGCGAGGGAGAAGCAAAAAAACATCAACACGGTGGTGGAGAAGCAATACACACCACGCCACACCGACTAACACGGCGGCGGCGACGCACGCTAGCACGACGGTAGTGCACGCACACCAACACGGTGGTGGGACACACCTTTAGGAAGAGAAAGCACACATGACGCCAGCAAACACATCAGTGGCGGACAGCTCGCACACACGTGCGGATAAAGATCAGATGAAGGCACCAAACTCAACAGCGAAAACGCTGGAATACCCATGCTTCTGCAGCGGTGACACAAGACACGCCGACCAGAACCTGTATGCTTCCACGGCATCAGCACAAAACATTCTGGCCAGAACCTATATGACATCGTCACAAAACACGCTGGCCGGAACCTGTACGGCATCGGCACAAAACACGCTAGCCGGGACCTATATGACATCAGCACAAAGCATGCTGGCTGGAACCTGTACGACATCGGCACAAAACATGCCGGCCAGAATCTATACAGCATCAACACCAAATACGCTGGTCGGAATACCTATCTCTCACATGGTCAAGGTGCAAGCGTCGGCCGGCATCCACCTGCGAACCTCATGGCCACGCCACGAAGGCCGGCCGGAGCAAACAAGAACTTGTGCACCTCGGTGGCCCACCTATCTCCACGGCCACGACACGAAGGCCGGCTAGAACCCTGTAGTAGATATGGAAGGGGGGGACTAGTGCCCACGGCATCCCTGGTGAGCCAGAAGGCCCGCAGCATCGCCGGCAGCCAACCTGTAGCAAAGAAGAAGGAGATGAAGAGGTGGTCACAACAAGAACCCACCACATCACGCATCACCGACGATGGCCATTGGCGGCGGGGAGAGAACTTATGCAGCGAGGATTTGTCTCTCGATGGATCTCTCTCCTCTCTCTTCTCTCCTCTCTCTCTAGCCTTTCTCCATTTCTCTCTTTCTCTCTAGCTCTCGGATCCAGCCTTCTCCACCGCAGGCACCCGTCCTCGACCTTTATAGTAGCAGCTAGGGCTCCCCCGTGGTGAAATCGAATCGGGTGGTTTGGATTTTGGAGGGGGAAAGGATAAGATCGATGGGAGATAAGGATGGACGTGCATGGCGGTGGCCCACAGGCCTGAGGAGAGGGGAAAGGGTGCGCGCGCGGCTCGGCATGGGCACGAGCGCGACCGAGCCAGCGCGCTCGATCGGCTCCAACCAAGGGAGCAGGGAGAGAGCGAGGGAGGAGCAGGCTGGCTCGGCTGGTGGCACGGCTCGGGAGCACGGGCGAGCGAGGCGCGAGAGAGGCAGCGGCGTGTGCGAGGGAGAGAGGTGGGCGGAGAAGAAGAATAGGTGTGGGGGCGCCCTAGGGCAGATGCGACCGGGTAGGGTGATAAGGAGGCCAGGGCTGGGTCGGGCCGACTTGGTGGAGAACGGAGGAGGGGGAAAGGCCGGAGCTGCCCCTCCTTCTTTTTTCTCTTTTTTTCTTCTTTTTTTTATATATACGGGAAATTACGCAACTATACGTCAAAATACCGTTGTACACCAAAATTATTTAGGTATTTGAATCTATCATTTTTTCCCCTAGCTTCAATAAAATTATCAAATTGAAGTTTAAATCTTATCAAACACATGCTTATATGTTTTTGGAATAAAAGTTGACAAGTCTAAGTACATTGAATGCATCACAACAAGTGGAGCAACTTGACTGCTAAGGACAAAATATTCCTGTCAGCAGCTGTGACTTAACTGTGATTCGGTCACTGCTCGAATAATTACAGCCTTATACAGCTCGTCGTGGGCCTGCTGTAGTGATTCTCAAGTTTCTCCATCGTCTAATATATATATGCATGGAATGTACATTGCGAGGAAAAGAAAAGAGTAGGAACTCAGAACTTGGCCAACAATAATGCACCAATGCTAAGAACAGAATGTATTCAGGCAACAACAACTCTTTATCTTTGCTTTTTTAGAGAGAATGGTATATACATAATCAGGAAAAATATGTCAATCAAGAATTTCACAAAAGGGTAAAACTCCAGGTTTCAACTCAATCTGTTGGTCCTTCGAAAGACCTTGATTTTCTTTGATGCTGTAATTCTGAGTGTTTGTCTTTATGGGCTCAAGAATAATAATTTGAGTATGTGCTAATTAATTAGTGTAAGAGATTCTGATAGTATATAAAAAGTTAACCACAGATCAACGGTGCGGAACCTATAATGAGTGTCGAGAAAACCAGAAGTTTAAGGACCAAAATTCACAATGCCAAATTAAGCATAAACCAACGATGTACTAACAGGAGTGAAGTCCTATGGCCAGCCGCCGCACGCCCGACCGCCACGTCGCCCATGCGTCCGCACCACTAGTCGACAGGGGCCAAAGGGGTGAAGCTGCCTGACCGTAGCGTGTGCATGCCCGCTGCCGCTCTTAGTGGACCAGCGCCCGCCACCACCGATCGACAGAGCCTAGAGGGTGAGAGGGACGAGGGTTACACTCGATTGTAATGGGCTGATTTGGACTTGGACTTGGTGAAAGTCTTATCGATTGTAATAGGGTTGGATGTGCTACATAGTTGTAGTTTTATGAGCTAAAATCCAAAGTAGTCTTAGTCCTATCTGAACTACCTTTGAATCTGATCATACCTTAGAGATACATATTAAACTGCATCAAGCAGTAACCTCTATGCTACCATAGTCATTTGTATTTGACAATTTCATTGAACTACTGAACCACATACGTAAGAAGGCCCTAATAGTTTTACCCATCTGGGGACAAGTTCAGGACCCACGCCATGTGGGAGAACATAGCAGTATGACACTGCCTCGCCATGTAAGTATGTCTTAAGCTGAAAAGGATCCAAACGTAGCTGAACAGAAGCTCCTCCTCAATTTCCTATAGTGTGCGACACAGTAGTCCGTGACAAATATTAGCCTGTCCAATGCACAAGAGACTGCTGATCTTCAGCATCTACCTTGACGTATCTGTGCTAGTCGAGTCGATCTTGACACTGCAATTTAGCCCGAAAACTGTTCTTTTTTACTAACTTCTTGCCAACCAACGCTACACCCGTTGCTACTGTACGTGTCCAACTGTCCATAGCCTCTTTTGCATTGAGTGGTATATCTACCATGACTAGGTGGCTAGAGCTCTTATATCTGATTGGCCGTTCTTGTGCTGTGGCAATAACGAACTGGTGGGTCGTTAGCCGTAGGGGCCAGGAAAAACCGCATCTTTTGTGTTCCCGCCAGCAGACAGGGACGGAGGAGCCAGCACATCACGGTGCACGATCCCATCCGTCGACGAGCCGGGTCGCGTCATGATGGCAATGTTTGATATCACAATGATGGATGACTTGTCGCGATTGACGAGTGCTGGAAGTTCATCCACCCACCTGATTGTTATCCGTCGTCTTTGCTTCTCTCCCGGGAGTGATTGAGAGCTGAGAAATGCAACACATCTACCATGATATTTCCTTCTGTTTTACATGTCCCTTTTTTTTTTTTTTTGCCCGGTCCATTGCGTGTATCTTGTGTCATGCTCACTGGTGCAATTAGATGTCGCAGCAGATAAGATGTTCCCTCATCGCTCAAACTCCTACCGAAGTGCGGCACTTATTTTAGTCTGGTTTCTGTAGATACGTGCATGGGGCGTACTGCAAACACAGACAGAAAGAAACGACACTAGATATTCTCCATTCAGAAGGTATTTCGATGGAGCATTCACCAGTCAACGTCTCCTAATTATCGGTCATACAGAAATCTTGGAACAGGTTTGGCTTTTGAAAAATTGAAAGGTCCTGACTCGAGACGTACTACTACTATCAGGATGGCTACATAATATGCCTACTAAGGAGACATAAATCCCAATCGGTACAGGGAAAGGCCCTGAAAGGCTGAAACTGATGAGCAGATATTTCACTCATGTTGAGAGGCTGCAATCATCTACCCATAGTTTTCAGTAGTACGAGTTTAGGGACAAGTGTCTGAGAAAATGCAGAATAAGAGAGAGCGATCTAGATCCTACGCCATATCAAACACACTGACGCACAATCATAGTGTCCGTAGGCCCCTGCTGGTGGAGCCCGGAAATGTTTGTGCTCATCGCCGGGAGTAATGATTGGATCGTATGATAATTCAGCAAAAAAAGAAATAAAGTTGCACAAAAACACGCCTAAACTCGTGATTTTGCAAGATGAAACTGATATGTTCTACGCAGAAGCTGGTCCGTTCACTGTTGCAACTCCTCACAACAAAAGACTAATCTGCAATCACCTCCAGTTAAAATGGGCAAAAATTCAAAATTAAACAATATATGTGATCGTATTTATCGAAATAGATAATATATCATCGTATTTACAATTTTAGCGTTCGTATTCGACACTTCATTTACCGAAAATTAATTTTCGGTACATCGTACCCTGAAAATGCTATATTCGGCATACGGTGTACCGAATATAGCACTATAGCACCGTATTCGACACACGGTGTACCGAAAATAGGCTATAGTGAAATATTCAGCCCACTATGTACCGAATATATATGAACAGTGTCGCATATAAACAGTAACATCAGCGTGTTTGAATTTCGTTTTCCCTTTTCTTCAAAACGGTAGTCTTCTGTTACTCTAAAAATTTTAAATTTTTTTTTACGTGTTCCATAATCCATGTGCAACCTATTTTAATTGGATTCACCAAAAAATTCTTTGTATATTTTAAACTAAAATTCTTAAAATAGGCTACTTTTATAACTTATAACCTCAAATAAATTTTCAAAAATCTAAAAAAAATTCACTAATATTCTTCTTATGTGATGGATTAATTTCTTGAATTATCTCGAGTCAAAATGGCATGGTGTTTGCGCACATATATACACAAACTTTCCGAACTTTACCGTGTGTATACACAAACTTTCTCTCTGCAACATTTACGTTTTTCTTTGGACTGGTCGCGACAAAACACCATGGGAGAAGAGCGGTGCCCAGGCTCCGTTCCCCGCTCGACACGTCGGCATCCCGCTCGATATCCCACACGTGCCGCGGATTTTCCCTTTCCGATCACACATCCTTATCCGCACAGTACCGCGACACTGTCCAACTGGCGCTCGCAGCACCGAGCCTAGCCAAATCCGCCTCCCCGCACAGCGCCGCGCACCGAATTAATGGCCCCGTCTGCCCCTATCCGCCCGTGAAGCCCCCCCCCCCCCTGCGAAAAGCCGATTCCGCACGTTGCGCGCCCCCTGGGCACCGGGCGGGTGGACGAACCCAGTCAGCATCCCACCCCCCGGGGGTTATTAGTGCGGCGGGCGATTGAAGCGTCGCCCGCCCGCGCGGCACGGGCACGGACACGGGCCGTGGGGCAGGCGCTGTCACGGGGGGGGGGGGGGGGGGGGACCGGCGCCGCGTCGTACCCCCGCGCGTCGGGCCTTTTTCGTGCGGGTGGTGTCGTGTCCGTGCTCGGCGCGTACGTGCTTGCCTGTCGAACGGTGAACTTCACTGGCGGTACTGCGCGCGGTCGGCTCAACAGGAAGCTTCCCGTCGCATAGGAGTCCGTTCAGAACACGTGATTTTTATATGTAGACTGGAAATTTCCTGTCGATATTAGGGGCGGAGTAGGATTTTTTCATGGGCCATGCACTCCCTCTGTTCATTCGACCACGGAATTAATATATAAGTAAAAAAATTCTAAAAGCACATTACAAATGTATTAAAAAATCTAGTAATATTATAAATTCAATAAATAAATTCAAATTGTGCAAAAAATATAATATAAATTGTTGAAATATGAAACAAAGTCTTATATAAATAGGAGATTAAAATACTACTCTAAATTCTTCAATTTGCATTTTCTTATGGCTATGAAAGTCTTAATTATATTATCATCATTTACTTTGGAGAAAATATCCAATTCAATAAACGTGATTAAGCCATATAACGGTTCATAGTTTGTCACAAATCACACAATCTAGTTTCTAAAATTTTGCTAATTAAGTATCGTATGAGTAATCTAAATAATAAAGAAAAACAATAACATCGATACATATAAATAAATATTGAAAAAACTAATAAGATCGATCAATCTCAACAATAACAACTGGTACGTTATTGTGCAATGCATATGCTCTAACTACTTAGCTAGTGTCGCAACAGCTTCGCTTCCCTCTCTTTCTTCTCTTTTCCTAGACTAGAATTTTTCTAGACACGGATCACAACTAAAGGTCCTCATGTGGCTAACGCTATCAGTAAAAATACTTATTAATCTCTCACCTAGACTACCATCTAAATCTGTCCGGGTCGATATTACGAGTTGTCTGTAGGGCGAATCATGTTCCATAAAAGTCTTTGCAGCCCCTATCACTTGAAGTTTGCTTAGTATTCCCTGTCCCTCCCTCTTATCATCTTTCTTAATCTACTTTACTAATTCATTATAACAGCTAGGCAGAATAGATCTAAACATTAAGAAATCTGAGATATGTATCATATTTGAAGAACGACGGTTGCCGTTCGACAACGGTTGGTCAAGCACAGTTAGAGTAGTCCTATTCTACCGGCTGACTTTGTAATCCCGCCACACACCTGCTAGCTTCTAGGCAGTTCGTTAGTGAGTTTTTTGCTCAGTTGAGCTCTTGTACTTTATAAATACCAGTCTATACAATGAATACAAGTGTTAGTTTTTTTAGATAAAAGAAACAAATTCCGGCTTTTTTCAAAATTATGGAACCAAAGGATAGTGATTAAGAAGCATTAAAAACATAGCCTATAATTATATGGCCATCCATTCTTGATGAAGACTTGCATTGCTACCACCTCCAAACAACGACAAACCTTTAGGATATCCTCCCTTTCTGATTTCTTTTATAGCAGCCTCCAGAAGTGCAACCAAAATATACCCCTAAAAATTCCCTGCATCATAGTCATAGTAGTTTGTTTTATTAAATATAATGTCATTACGGTATAGCCATATGGAACAAAATATGGTAGCCACGCCTACAAGGAGCGATATATTATTAGCTACCCTTGATGTGAGCCAATCTCTCGTAATGCAGCATATGCTTCTAGATTTCTTTATTCCCAAGGCAATAGTGATTATATGCTAAATGGACCTAGCAAAGTGACACTAAAAAACAGATATTGAATGCTTTCGTTTTGATTACAAAAGCAATATTTGAGGCTACCTTTCTAATTTCTTTTGACTAAGTTGTCCTTGATCAAAATAACATCTCTACATAAGTACCACAAGAAAACCTTGATCTTGAGTGGAAGCTTAAGCTTTCATAGACCCTTTGCTATGGCAGAAATGGGTAGAGGTATCATTTGATTGTACATAGAATGAACTAAAAATAATACATTCTCATGCAACCCTAATTTAAAGGTATCTCATCCGATGTATAGTTGGACATGTAACAATTTGGACACTATATTATACTAATCAATTAATTTATTCCCAGTAATAGGTCTATGTAAAGAGATGTTTAGTGGTAAGTAACACATGACTTCCGCCACTATGGTTTGCTTTCTTCTAACTATATTATACAATGACAGAAACTGTTCACTCAAAGGGATATCTCTTAACCAGATATCATTTCAGAATCTAGTCTGGCATACATTCTTACCTGAAAAGTCCCTCATCTAAGTAACTCATGTTTCACTTTCATTAGGTCAGACCAAAAGTGAGAATCTCCTGGTTTGCCTTCTCCCTGAGTGATAGATTTACTGCCTAGGTATTTATTTCTGAACATTTGTTGTCAAACCCCATCCTCATTAAACAGCCTAAAAAGCTACTTACTGAGGAGGCAAATATTCAAGACCAAGAGATTAGTAATACCTAATCCGCCCCGGTCTTTCAGTTGGCAGACGATGTCCCATCGAGCAAGGCTATATTTCTTATTAAGGTTATCTCCTTGCCAAAAAATCTAGACCGAAGATAATCCAGTCTTTTAAACACACCCGGGGGATTTGAAAGAAAGACATTATGAAAACGAGGAGACAACTTAATACTGAGTTTAGAAGTACTAATCGACCTCCAACAGATACAAGTTTCCCCTTCCAAATGCTCAGTTTCTTTTCAAACTTTTCTTTGACCCCTTTCCAATCATTATTCCTTAGCTTCTTGTGAATTATCGGAATGCCAAGATATCTGAAAGACAAAGAATCAATATCACATCCAAATAATTGCATGTACTGGTCTTCACATTGTGTTAGCAATCCTGTAGCAAGAGATTCCACTTTTATAAAAGTTAATCTTAAGCTCATATAGTTGTTCAAACACACATAGAAAGAGCTACATATTTCTTGCTTACTCGATATTATGATCCACGGAAATGATGGTATCATCTGCATATTACAGAATACTAGATAAGTCATCATCAATCAGGTGTGGAACCACTCTAGTGATTTACCTATTCTTTTTGCTCTTGAAATTAATACTGTAAGTATATCTACTACAATATTGAAAATAATAGGCGATAAGGGATCTCCTTGTCTCAAACCTTTTTGTGTTTGAAAATAAGGTCTAACTTCATCATTAACCTTAAATCCTATATAGTCCCTAGACACAAAGCTTTGGATCCAGCCACATAATTGTGCTGAAAAATCTTTCACTCTCAAAGCCTGTTAGAGAAAGGGCCATTTAACCTTGTCATAAGCTTTCATGTATGGTCTCATGGAGTATTATAACTTCTTCCATTATGTTTTAGACATGAATACAGTTTGAGAGGGACTAATGATTTTTTTAGCCACCATACTAATTTGATTAGTGGCAACTTTAGTGAAATTTTTAAAACTGATATTAAGGAGGTATATCGGGCGATATTCTTAAATCTTCATCGCATTACTCTTTTTAGGAATCAACATTGAAGTTCAGGCTGAAAATAGATAATTTCCCTTGGTGGAAGTCCTTGAATAAAGCCATGAGATCATCTTTGATTGTTTCCCAGAAAGCTTGGTAAAATTCTGCAGGGAAACCATCTGGGTCTGGAGATTTATTATACTTCATTTGGAAAATTGCTCTTTTAACCTCATCCACTCCAAACAGATTGGTAAGGATCTCATTTTTGCTTTCACTCACTTAAGGGGTATCGTTTATTATTGATTCATTCATAGCTCAATCTCTACATGATATCAATTACCATCGATCCTTGCCGATTTCGCTACATCCCCGATGGCGTCCTCACCTTCATCATCCTCTTCCCCTATTCCTTCTTCCAATAACCCAGTTCCTCCCCAACCTGCCATTCCCAATGTCATCTCCTCTGCATTCCTACAACTCATCAACATCAAAACCCATGTTCCTGTCACCCTCGACATGGCCGAATTCAACTTCTCCCAGTGGAACACTTTCTACTCCCTTGTCTTCGCAAGTTCATGATTTTTTACCATGTGCAAACGGGGAAGTAGCTCAATGGCAAAGCTCAGTGGTAGAGTCGAGCCCACCAGGGTTCGATCCCCCGACGTGGCATCCTTTGTTGGTCTCCAATAAAGATCCCAGGTAAAAGAGGGTCTGTGTATAAAAAAAGGATTTTTGACCATGTTGATGGCTCTGTCGATGCTTGTTTGAAAATTGACGATGTTGTATGGACTAAGATTGATTGTTGCATCGTGTCCTGGCTGTATTCCACGGGCGCTCTCCCGAGACCATGAATATGATCCTCCTCTCCAATCCAATGACTGCGCGTTCAATGAGTGGTCGGTGATCACCGGCATCTTCCTCGACAATTGTATGCAACGTGACTCAACAAGAATTCCATAGCTTGTACCAGGGCTCCATGACCAGCACTGACTATTGCGGCCAGCTCAAGCAGCTCGCTGACATCCTTCGGGGCGACAGCTCACCGGTTACAGATCAAGCACTCATCATCAACACTCTCCGTGGTCTCAACTCAAAATTAGCCCATGCCATCTTCACCATCTCTGCCCAGGTGTCTCCTGTGTCCTTCCTGCGCGCGCGTTCTTGTCTCCTGCAAGAAGAAATGCGCATTGCTCACATGGCCAAGATGGAGGCCTCAACTGCGCTTCTTGTCGCTTCTTCCTTCCTCCACGGCGTCCACAACGTCCGACAACAACACACGACAGAAGAAGAAACAGAAGAACGAGGTCCGTAACCGTCCCTCCACCAACTCCAGCGGCGCGCCCCAGCCACCTGCCACACCGGCCTCCTCATCATGACTAAAGGTCTTCCGTGCAAAGCTTTTGACAAAGTTCAAGACCAGTTTGTGCCTTCAGGATTCTGATGCACCGACTGCACGGGTGGGGAAGGGGGGATGAAGAAC
Source organism: Phragmites australis (assembly GCF_958298935.1). NCBI lineage: Eukaryota > Viridiplantae > Streptophyta > Magnoliopsida > Poales > Poaceae > Phragmites > Phragmites australis. The sequence continues at coordinate 26,172,750 of NC_084931.1, forward strand.
GACTGTTGCCGTAGAGTAGTCCTATTCTACCGGCTGACTTTTTAATCCCGCCGCACACCTATAGCTTTTAGGCAGTTGGTTAGTGAGTTTGTTGCTAGGTTGAGCTCATGTACTTGTATAAATACCAGTCCATACAATGAATACAAGTCTGAGTTGATCGCTTAATCTCTAAAATATTTCTAGGTGACTTAGCAGCAAGCAAAAGAAAATAATCATCATTGGGGTGGTTGTTATTTTTTAGATAATTTGGCTATGCCGTAATGGTCTTTGATAAGAAAACAACTTCTTTTATTCATGCATTTTTTAAGAGTATTTATTGGCTAAGATTTTAAAGATTGATGCAGTAGTACATCGAGAGAGAAAACATAAGCATGACGTGCTAAGCTTTAAAGATGTAACCATGAAGGTTTTTTTTAAGAATGGATGATGGTTTAGTACTGGAATATGTGATCGATGATTGAAATTTATATGGTTTTGTATGTTTTTATTTCTTTTCAACATTTAGCTATGAGTTGATATAGTGTAATAAGGAATAAGTGTTGCATGCATAACGCGGTGCAAAAGATCGGAACTTTTTCTATTGTCTAAATTTTTTTTCTTAATCTACATTTCTCGATGCATCTAATTAAACTTTTAGGACTTTGACTACTATAAAAAATAGGATCTCACATAGAACTAATGCTATTTAGATCTGCCATCAAAGTCACTCCCGTATTAGAGAAAAGATTTTTCTAACATGTAAGGGCCTGTTTAGAAAGGTGGTTTTGGATCTAAAATTACTAGAGCAATCCTGGTCTTCCGAACTTGCCCCTAATTAAGGAAAACATCGAATGTACAGTATCTCTTAAGGACCATAAAAAGCAGGTAAAGGATAATGAAACAATTTTCAACAAGTTTTTTTCCACAAATACAAACAAAGGCACCACCATTGTGCATATGGATGTCCGAATCATACATTATAGCAAAACATGATTAGGTGGCATATTGTGCGTAACTTTTCGAAAGATGATCGTTAAGAACCTGTCTCACGTGCTTACATTGACATCGACATGCATATATACATACATACTTACATACATACATATATACATATACATATGTATGTATGCATGCATACGTGTATATACATACATTTAGGGTGTAGAATATTATTATATATCTTTCTTCCATCCGACCGAACCCACCTCCCGGTCTTGTGCCCGACCGAACCTACCTCCCGCAACTCTGCCTAACCGCGCCTCCCACCCCCGCGCGACCCTGCTCTAGCCTCATGCCTGACTACGCATGCCTAGCCACGCCTGCCTCCTGTCTCCCCTCGTCCAGAACTCGCTCACTCCCTCCTACCGGCGACTGGCTGCACCGGCTCCGCGCACCATGGCTGACGAAGCTCCGACTGTGCTGGCTGCACCTAGGCCGCTGACGCGATGGGATGAGGCATGGAATCGAATGCCCAGGTGGAGGGCAACCCATTTTTGGGGTTGGGTGGCCCAAATATGGACGGAAGCCAAGCTACCGGCGGCGGAGCACAATAGCGTGGAGAAAAGGTTGGAGAGGATGCACCAACAGGAAGACGATGGGCATGGTGGCTTGACTCAGATCTACTGAACTCGGAAAGGAGTACTACCGAATGCTGAAGGGTGAACTACCGAAAACGAGTAAACTATTAAAGGCTAAAAAAAGATGAACTACAGGATTAAATGAGTGGATGTTTTTGCTATAACTCGGAAGCTACTGACATGTTTTTAATATGAATTATTGGAAGCTACAAAATCATACTAAGTGTTGAAATTTGCTACGTCTCTAAACTTGCTATAAGCTGGAGTTACTGAAACATAATACTTAGAATTACCGACAACCACTGGCATTATTTTATATGACTTGGATTGCTACTGGATCATGAAATCATAATTTTATATCATGAAGACATAGTTGTTTCGGCAGCTTTTTGTGCACTCTCTTAGGGAGTAGGGACCACCTTGTTGACCATTGTCTTGACTAGATGGTTAATGCAGAGATGGAATGATTTACTGAAATAACTATGTCTAAAAATTTGTTATCACTATATGTACTACTGAAAGGAGTAACCTAGGATTTACCGTGCCGCATCAGTAGTCCTCTGAGCTACTGACACTCCTTATTAATAGTTGACTCATCTTACATCATCATCATCAGTAGTTTCACCGAGCTACCGATGCATCCTCATCAGTAGTTGTGTCTCATCGCATCATCGTCATAGTTTCGCTGAGCTACTAAGGCATCCGCATCGGTAGTTGCCTCCTCCACCCATCGTCGTCAGTAGTTCACTGAGCTACTGATGCATTCTCATCGAGATACTGAACATCTACTAAACACATAGAAGATGGCTCAGTTGGGTAATGAACATCTACTGAACACGAAGAAGATAATTCAGTTGGCTATTAAACTCCTGACAGTTAGTGAACATCTCAGTTGGGTAATGAACCACTGAACAACTGTCAGTGACCATCTATCGATCAACTATTAGTCAACTGTTGAACTATCTATCGATCAACTGCTGAACACCTATTGAGCTCTTAAAGGATGAACTGTTGAACAACTACTGAGCTCCGAAAAGGATAAACTACTGAAAGAAAACGTAGACTGCTAAAGGAAAGAAGGAATACTGAAGCATGATTTAAATGATAACAAAGGAACACTGGTGAAATCCTAAAGGAATACTGAAGGAAAAAGAAATAGTGAAGTAGTACCAAAGGAAAGAAGGAATACAGAAGAAAAGAATAAATATTGAAGAAGAAAAAAAGAAATTTTAAAGGAAAGATACTGAAGGAAAGAAGAAAAGGTAGAGAAATCCAGTAGTTATAGGTTAGTCAGTAGTTAGATATCTAGTAGTTTCAGTAATTCTAAGTTAATAAATAGTCTGGTATATAGTAGTTTAATTCAGTAGTTCTAAGTTAGTCAATAGTTTTCAGTGTCCAGTAATTTCAGTAGTTCTTGTTTGATTAGTAATCCTCACGAATTCAGCAGTTTCGCTAATAGACCAACTGCACCACCAATTACAGCACGTGGCCAACGTCCAAGCTACAGTCTAGATCATCAACTCGCATGCATGCATGCAAGAGCTCAACTACTTGCTTGCTTCCATGCAAAAAAACAGCCATGCATCATGCCCACGTGCAGCCTGCCTGCAAGAGCTCAGCTTGCTGGCTTCTGCCATGCAAAAAGCAGCCATGCATGCGTGCACGTGGGATAGGCTCAGGCGGTTGGGTGGCCGGTGCGCGTCCATATGTGGCACGACGTGGCTGGGTGGGGGAGTGCGCACGGCTAGGCTGACCCGAGGTGTAAAATAGTATTTTACACTTTAAGTGTATATCAATAGTAGATATAGAATAGTATATATATATTCTGAAGATAACTCGAGAATAATCATGGCAGTAGAGGTAAGCGTTAATACAACTTAAGAGTCCCTGCGGTACATGATTTTAGACAGCTAGTACAAGTGTATAACTGCACTGATTAGTAGTGACTAATCATGTTATTGTTGGTTTGTGGAGACCAACTAAGCAGAAACATATAAGCACATGCAGTAGTTAGGAAAAAAAAATGAATCAAACGAACTAATAAGACCGCTACCTAGCAGCACAATAATCTATTATCTATTATCTTAGTATTTGGCCAATAAAATAAGCTTCCTTCTTTTATTCTCAAGATCTAAAAATTACCATGTTAATCAAAAAATGAAATAAAATGTCCCAATACATATTTACAAGTTATCCAGAAAAAAAAATATAAACATGTTTATCTATTATCCATCTCAGTCATTATTCTATCTACTATTATAGACAGTGTTCTAAACAAATACAACTCATTCCAAGTATTTAGAACTGGCGAGCATGCCAATGATACAACAAGGCTACGAGCAAGGCATCGCGTGTCGACCTCGCTGACGAGAATAAATTGTACGAGAGCTCAACCTTCACTGCTAGAAAAATAATTTATATAGATGATTTGAAAATCTCATCCGTGGAATTTTTTTTATATAAATCAGATTTATATAGACGGTTCGTGATTGGAGTTATATGTACTATGAAAATATCATAGATGGCTCGCAAGCAGATCTGTCTATGAACTTGGTACAATATAGATGGTTCTCATTTCGAGCCGTATGTACTATAAGAATATCATAAGCGATTATAGACCTAGAACTGTCTGTACATTCATTTATATAATACTGAATTTATATATTACTGAATGTATTAAAAAATCATATACAAATCATTCAACAAAATCATACATAGATCATACAAACTCCATTCACAACAGATCATACATAGACCATACACACAACGGATCAAACATCTTCATTCAATGTCACAAAGTCATACACATATCATGAAAGTCATTATGAAACTCACTAAGTCATAAATAGAAGTAAATGGCAATATTGTTGATTTCGATTACTAAGTCATAAACAAATGCTCACAACATTTGCAGCATTTATCGCCTCATATGGAAGCTTCATAGCGCACTTGACCTCCAGATTTGTCATTTTCATTCACAGCAAAGTAAAACATTCTTCATTCTCGAGTCAACCTCGTACCTGACAATATATAAACCAACAAATTAGTTTTAGCATACTGAATTAAAAGCATGGCCTCCACGACGTATTTTTCGACATACGACCTATGGGTCGAGGAATCTAATTCTCGGATTCTTTCTTCTAGCTTCTTAAATCATATATCTACACATAAGAGTAATGTAGATGAATGAACATATCAATGAGTTAGGTGGTTCATTAAGCATATACCACAATTAATAACACTTACAGTGTCCAGCATCTCATTAGGCTGACATCCCAGCATGTCACGACAGTAGAGGAGGAATAAATCCTCGAAGGTCACGAGGAAGGTTCCAGCTCGTTGTAGAAAATGTTGCCGCTGGTACTTGACGCTGAAACAAGGATAAAGATGTTTCTCTTCATAGGACCTCTTCATGTGTAGGTCATGCAGAATCATACTTGCCCAACCCAATTGCTCTAACACTTTCTTGCTCAGTAACGGCTAGCCTGCCACATAGGTGTTTGACAGAGGTTCTTCGACCTCCTTGCTCTTGTCCAAGTATTTGCTGGCTCTGCGAGCCGATCTGGCAAATTGTTGGCCAGATTTGCTAGACAATTTTTGTTACTCATGTAGTGTAGAAGGAATTTGACCTTTGATGGAGCATGATGAGAAGTCGCTACCATCACGTACTGGAGATGGCGACCGTCGAGACTATGGAGGCGGTGGAGGGACAACTAATGTTATGAACTTCTTCAGCCACTGGATGAAGGAGTGGACGACCTCTCCAATTTTCCAGCGCCATCCTCTAGGGGAATAGGAAATGGGAGGGACGCGCAATTCCCATATATCATGTCCATTGACACCCTAGTGTAACCAGGCTGTAGCAGGACTCCGTGAATCATCTATTCTCCACCACATGGGAACGTCAAGCCCATGCCAACCTCAATGATATTATCAGAGCCAATAGTGATGGATAGTAAGAGCTTGCACTTGGTGGTCGCCTCTATGTCATCGACGGGGTATCTCTCACTAAGGACCTCTTTTGGAATGTCATCAAAGAGGCGGTCACCTTCAAATTTGCCGATAGGGAAGTCATGTTGATCGAGCATATTATCTGGAGCGCTAAGTTGCGTAGATGCGTAGCTACTCCAGTGCCGAGCCAGTGGAGATTCAAGTGTAGTGGCTACATCCTACTGCCTGATAGCTCGTATTCGCTCTTTGACCCATTGTTCCATCCTTTCTTCAAGCATATCTATCTTTTCTTTCATCCTTTCTTTGACCTTAGCGACAATCTCCATTCTCATCCGTTCACGCTCAGCTAATTTGTGCTCATCTTTGTTTCTCCTTTGGCTCCTATATGAATCGGCGTCGTTAGGGAATCCCAACTTCCATAAAATGATAACACATGTGCCACGCATTCGACCTAGGTGCTCTTTGTTTCCCAGAGCCGAGGTTATTATGTCTTTTTCCCGAGATGGTTGGAACAATTTTTGAGTGGATTCTTCTGAAAATTGCAGGATCCTTTGAGCCACTTGCTCAGTTTCTAGTTTTCTGAAGGTGACAGAACCATTGACCGAGCATATGGTCCTTCCTCGAAACAAGTCCCAGGGCCGCCTCTCTGGGATCTAGGAAAATGGTGTGGAGCAGTTCTCCTGAGCTACCTTCTCATCCTTCTTGTCCCAGTCCAACTCTTTGCGCGCGTACCCACCGGTGTCGAGCCTGTGGGGGTGCGTGTTATATGCCCGGAGCCCCTTATTAGCTTGACTTTGCTGCTAAAATTTCTCAGAGTGGCACTTCACCATATAATCTTTCCATTGATCTGTCAAGTACCCATAAGCAATATTATTAGGATTAAGATCCTACTTCACATATGTATTATACAGCTCGCTCTTGAAGGTCTTCAATGCATTGCCTATCTTGGCTATTGTCTGTCTTTCCATGGCCTCCAAGAAGCATCCTTCAGGGAAGCCAAATTGGGCTTTAATTGTTTTCCACAAAAAGTTTTTGTCGCTCTGTGACATAGCCTTCCAGTTTGGGTAAGTTATCCTGACCCTTGTCCTTCCAAGTGAGGCACATGCTCTACGGAATGCTGCCTGAGCTTGCTGAGTCTTTTTTGGCACACCTTCCTCATTGACGTGAGTTATGGTGTAGTGACTCACGGATATTTGGTTTTTGCCTTAGCCACCTCGCTTTCGCTTCTGTGCCTGAGTTTATGAAAGTGCATCTAGGCCCCCTATATGAGTTTTGGATAATTGATGACAAATGATTAAGGGACTAATAAGTTTAATGAGGTTTTAGACATGTATTAGTCCATTTGAAGAAGTAAAATGACATTGACGTCCCTCAAAAAGAAAAGAGAAGCGGCATATAGTTCTCAATAGATTTAAATTTATTTTATTTTTTAATTTAAGTATAGGTGCACCGTACTATCAAGAGGGATGCGTTTAGATTGACTTGAAGTTGTCTTCGTGCTTAAATAACTCTTTTAGACCAAAGATGAGAGACACATATCACCCCACAAACATCAGATGTTTTAAAATGTTGTTGAGACCCGGAGTCTCCAGGTTGGCCCGGATACTCCGGGTGACCGGAGTCTCTGGACAATGCTCTGGCAAGGGGTTATCGGTCTATGGTTGGAGTTCAACCCGGAGTCTCCGGACCATGCTCCGGCACGGGGTTCTCGGTCTGTGGTTGGAATTCAACCTGGAGTCTCTGGGTTGGCCTGGATACTCCAGGTGACTGGAGTCTCCGGATGATACTCCGACAAAGAGTCTCGGTTAGAGCCTAAAAGTTTCACCCAGAGTCTCCGGGTTGACCCGGATACTCTGGGTTTTGTGTTCATCCGGACCCTCTAGGTTGGGTTACGGATAGACTCGTGGTTGTGCGATAAGTGCCAACCCGGAATCTCCGGGTTGACCCGGATACTCCGGGTCAGTACAAAATGCACTGTAATAGCTAGTTTTTGGAGGCTGAGTTTAAATACCCCCTCACCCATCATTCATTAGCTGCTGAACCAACTTGAGACAAAAGCATTCAAAGCTACTTTAAAGCCCTCCCACTCCTCTAGTGCATTAAATCTTGCAAGGATTTGAGAGTTGGGATTGAAAAGGTGAGATTGAGTGCTAGTGATCAAAATTCCATTGTTTGAGCACTTGAGGTCTTCATCAAGCCGTAAACTCATGTTCTTTACTCTTGGAGCTTGAAGCTCCTATACGGTTCACCCGGTGAGTACATAAGCTCGTGGAGTGCCTCAGGAAGTTTGTGAAGGTGATCGTCGCCTTCGCAAGGAAAGAGGAAAGTTGAGTAAGCCCCGAGCTCGATCTTCATGGTTGCTCAGTGAGGATAAGGGTTGAGAGAGACCAGGATTTTTGTGAGCACATCAACAGAGACATCAAATCGTTTGATCCGAACTTCGAGAAACAAATTGGTGTCTCATTTGATTTCCTTCTTGCTCTAATTGTTTTTTGGGCGATTTCCTCCAATCTATGTGTTTGTGTGTTTCTAGCTATAGGTGATCTTTTGAAAAGCCTTCGTACATCCTTAGAAACCTGTGGTAACACATGACATCAAATAGATTTACTTAGAATTTTATAGCCTTCGATTTCCTGTTTCATCCGGACTATCCGGGCAGAATCCAGAACCTCCGGACCCGGAGTATCCAGGTTGACTCGGATTATCCGAAAAGTTTAATCCGCTGCAAAGATTTAAATTTCAAGAAACGCCTATTAACCCCCCTCTAGGCGACATCTCGTACATTCAATTGGTATCAGAGCCTAACCTCCTTCAAGGCTTCACCGCTTGGAGGATTAGAAGATGTCGGTATCCGGGGAAAAGAGTCTAAAAGGTACGAGAAGTCTGAAGGATGACATTTCGACATCGGGCAACGGTAAAGGGAAGGGAGTAGCAATTGAGTTCAATTATTACAAATTAAATGCATCTAATTCTTATCTATCCGTGCCATCTGAGCGTGCATCGTATTTTGATGGTACACACTATACTGCTTGGAGACACAAAATAAAATTATATTTAATTTTTCTTCATCCAAGTTTTTGGAAGATTGTTTGCACAAGTTGTGATTTGCCGAATGAAGATAAGGAGCTCACTCCCGAACAAGAGCAAAGTATCTACCGCAATGCACAAGCTGCAAGTATATTGCTTGGCGTCTTGAGTCCTGAGGATTCAATAAGGTGGATGGGCTTGAATAGGCCAAAACAATATGGGACACACTCCAAGTCGCACATAAAGGTACCACAAGCGCGAGAGAGTCCAAGATAGAGTTGTTTGAGGGAAAATTGGGAAGATTTGTGATGGATGATGATGAAACCCCTCAAGCAATGTATGATCACATGATGGTGTTGGTGAACAAAATTAGAGGGCTTGGAAGTGAAGAGCTAGATAATCACAAGGTGGTGAGAAGATTGTTAAGAGCTTTTGCACCAAGAAACCGCACCTCGGTGACTTTTATCCGAGAAAGAAGATATTACAAGAGGCTCACACCAAGCGATGTGCTCGGAAGAATCCTTGCTGATGAGCTCATGGAGGAGGAAGCAAATGAAGTCAAGAATCTTGTCAAGCAAAGCTCCACCTTCAAGAAAAAAAAAGTAGCATTCAAGGCAAGCAAGAGCAAGCAAGTTGAAGAATCAAGCTTGAGTGAAGATGAGAGCTCGGAAGATGAAGAAATGACCTTCTTTGTGTGAAAGTTCAAGAAATTCATGATGAAGGGTGGCTATAGCAAGTACAAGAGAGATATACCCAAAAGAAGAACATCCATGAGAACTTGTTATGAGTGTGACGAAGTTGATCACTTCATCGCTGAGTGCCCTAACAAGAAGAAGAGAAAGGACAAGGAAGAAAAGAAGAACAAGTATTTCAAGAAGGACAAGTACAAGACTCACAAGAAAAAATACTCGGGTTAAGACCATATTGGCGAAGAGTGGGATTCTGACTCTGACTCCGACTCTGATGATGAAGGAGTCTCCACCATCACTATTCGCTCCTCTACACTGACAAAGTTATTTTTTTATGACATGAGCAACGGCAATACTCCCAAGTGTCTCATGGCTAAAGGATGCAAGGTAAAATCACAATTCAAGCTCCTAAATAGTGATAGTGGTTGTGAAAGCATACTTAAAGGTCTTAGTAAAAATACCATATCTAAAATGAAAGAACTAATGAAAACAATAGAGAGTCAAGAGGATATTCTTGAGAAGCAAGAGGACTTGCTCATCCTTGAAAAGGAGAGAAACCTTGACCTTGAGGAGCTCCTTGCTGAAGAGAGGGAGAAGGTTGAGGAGTTGACCAAGCAATTAAGCTTAGCCAATGAATCCACTGCTGATCTTGAGAGTAGGAATGTTACACTTCAAGAGAATTTTAAATATGTGAATGAATCTCATAAAAATTTTGAAGTGCAATTTGATGCTCTTAAGAAAAGCACTCTCACCTCTAATGATGCAACCTTACTCTCTAGTGGTTCCACTAGTAATGGTTGCTCTTGTTGTTACAATATTGATATAAATGCTTGTGCTACTAATGTTCAATCTTTGCAAGCATTAAAAAAATGAGAGGCTAAACGTCTTAGTTAAGTATGGGTGCATCAAGTCATATAAATCTATAGATACACTATACAACACCATTGAGGCCAAGGATAACAAGCAAAAGAGAGGTCTTAGTTTTGACATGCATACAAGCAAGTCAAATGAGCTTGTGATGATAAATGGCAATGAGTGTCTTAACTTTGTCAAGAAAAGTGGAAAATCACATGCTCACACAACACAAGTCAAGCAACCTAAAGGCCATGCACCTCAAGCAACCTTTTATGCATCTTATATTTTGAAGAGGAACCATCGTCATTTCCTTATATGTTGGTGCCCGCATAAAGGATCGAGTTGTCAAAAGGAGTGTGTGAGTGACCGAAAGTGCTTGTGACTAATGTGAAAGGACTAAAAAAATTTATGTACCTAAAACAAAAGCTTAACTTATTTTGTAGGTATATTCTTCTGGTGGATCAAGTTAGGTGCTCGATAATAGATGTACCAATCAAATGACCGGAGAGAAGAGCATGTTTTCCTCATTTGAAGAAAATGGAGGACAACATTAAAATATTGTCTTTGGAGATGATGGAAGATGAGAGTTAATCAATCTACGTAAAATTGCTATTTCTAATGATCATTCTATCTCAAATGTATTGTTAGTTAAATCTCTTAGCTATAATTTACTGTATGTATCACAACTTTATGAAATATGCTATAATTGTCTCTTTACTAATGATGGTGTGATCGTCTCTAGAAGGGAAGACTTCTCAATAGCTTTCACTGGTCAGTTGAAGAGTAAACTTTATTTCGTTGATTTTTCAACAGATGAAGTAAGGTCAAAGACTTGCTTGATTGCTAAGTCTAGCATGGGTTGGCTATGACACCACCGACTAGCCCATGTTGAAATGAGGAACTAGCACAGCTTGTTGTGGGAGCAAAAATCCTAAAGTTGGATGTTACATGGCTATTAGAATTGGGAAAACCTTTGGCCAAACCAAATATAGAATGAAATCTTACAACTCAAATGCGCTGATTACATTTGTGGTACTTGGAGCAGCTTAGGCAGGGTTTTGAGGCACTCCCCGTAAGATATAGAGATGAATATTTTCACAACAAAGACGATTACTTCTGGGTGAAATTTGAGTGCTTGTATTAAATGTACAAGAAAGATGCCCTCAATGTAGCCATAGTTAGAGCGTGGTCTCTGTAAATGACTTATGTATATAATTCATGTTATATGATTTTGTACCTTCAAATCGGTTGACTAACTTCTCTATTTCATAGAATGGAAATCCACGCATGCAAATAAGAATTAGATAATAAAGTAGAATTCATCAACTCTAGGCTTACCAACGAGGAACTTGTAAGGGAGAGTCCCGAATTCACCGAGAACTACTTATTGAAGTGTCTGCTTCATTACCACCACAAGACATGCGTACTCTTACCCTACAACTTTGAGTACATATTTATGTGTAAGAGTATTCTCCTTTTATGGGTAACTCAATTCTAGTACTAATTTGGTATAGTGGTATATTCCTACAATTTTCATTATATTCTCCTTTTATCCACCCAAACTTGAGCAAGATCATTGTTTTGGACTCACAAAAGAGAGATAAGAAGACTTACCAAGATCCCATTAACATGATAAATAGGTAAACTCAATCATTTAATCTTTTCATCGGTTGCATCTAAGTTTAATTGTATTCATATTCACGTACGGGACGTACACAAGATACTACGAAAAGAGTATTGTCTACCGTCTATACAGGAAGCAGTATGATGTAAAAACCGACTTTCTCGTACATGAAGAATATTCGTGTCTTGCATTTCCTACTAATTAAAAAGGTTCCATTTATTCCACAAACAAATCCTTTTCTCTTGAAGTGTATGAGGCAGCCACCACCTGACAACAGTCTCTACGAGTTTTATATTCTTACTTTCATGCACGCATTAAGCAGAGACGGATACACTGTCATGTTTAATGATGCTAAGGTATGAAATTACATATCGATGTCTTCTTTTTAATTTCTATACATGCTCAAGGACTAATTCTTTCGATTATTCAAACGCAGTACTTCAAACAACGCACAAGTGTGATACTCTCTGGAAAAATACATGCCATTCAAAAATAGATCTAGGTTCTTCATTGAACATGTTATCAACCTAAACGGCGAGTTTCATGAACTGATTGTGCCATCGACGCGTAATAGACTTTCAGATGACACCATACCTTCTAGTACAGAGTATGCGATAAGGAGGAAGTCTACCAAATGGCTTGACAATGTATATAACGTTGAGCCAGATTAAGTAGATTTATTTACATATTAATGAAAGACACGAATTACTCTGTATTAATGAATAACATGAATTACTATGAGTTTATCAAGGTGTCATTATTATTAATTTACATTAAATATGTCTCATCGTATGCATGTATTGAGAGGGAGAGAGAGAGACGGAGAGAGGAGAGGACAAAGGCGAGAGAGAAGAGAGGATAGAGAGGAGAGAGAGACGGAGGAGAGAGAGGAAAGGCGTAACATTGTTGGCTTAAGGATTCAGCCATCAGTGATTTCACAGCTATCACTGCAGGCTGAAACCACTAGCCGATAGTGGTACCAGGGCATCACTACCGGCTCAAATTTTGAGTCGGTAGTGATAACTCTTTTCACTGCCGGTTCTTTAGACCGACACCTGATTATCATTGTTTCTTACTTATTGTTAGTTCTAAAGTTGATAGTGGATGGGATTTTTATGGCAGTGTTTGTCTAAGAGAATATTGAAGTAACCGTATCTGTCTATAGCACACGGGACCCATTGAAAAATATTAGTGCGCCTAAACTGTGGCTGTGAAATGCAGGATTCCTAACTTGGTCCAGCTTGTCTAAGAAAACGCCGGCAAAGTCTGGCTTCCCAGCAAAGATACTACATCCGAATAGGCCCTAAAGCCTTAAGCTCTAGGTTTAACTTGAAAATCTGCATACCATTCTTGCCTTAGAGTTTGCAAAATCCAATTTATATAAACTTTACTTGTAAGGATGAGTCATTATATAGTGAAACCGTGACCTGATTCAAGGAAAAAATAATCTATTTCTTAGGTGCCTACAGTTTTGAATCTTCACAGTCGACAACGTGGATCCTTGTTTCTTCCTCCTCCCTCCCCAAGGTATTCTTCTTCTCTGAATGGATAGTCGCAGTCGATCCGTTTGCTCCCTCGCCTCACCTACCTCCTCCCTCTCTGGCTCGTCACCAGATATGCACCCACAGCCCTCTACCGTACTAACTCGACGGTACCGGACCATCCATATGCCTCCTAAACAACCGTCCAACCATTAATCCATCGCTTTCTATCGTTGTCTCCCCCCTCCCCCACACACCATTGGTGGTGTCTTCGCTGCCTCATCGCCCCGCCCACCATCACCCTTAGCTAGTATGCTGTCAGGGCATCTGTCTAAGCCCGAGGAGCACATGTTGTGATCCAAAGCTCTTTGTTGGCCGAAGACTAGGTGAAAGAGGTGGCATCGACCGCATAACGCAAAAATAAATACACGCTTTGCTTAATCCCCTTCTCTACCGTCATGGCAACAAATTCGTTTGCAAGAACGTCATTTAGCAAACGGAGAACCAGAACATGCGTAAGGGCGAAAGTAAGAGGGAATGTGCATAAAGCTTAGCAGGCAAGGGTCAAAACCAACCATAAAATAGCGGTACAAATCCTGGCACGTACTGTTGTCTGTTGTACTGCACACATCTCTTCGTACAAATTTTAATAGTTTTAAAATGTTCGATATTCAGTATAAAACGGCGCGCTCTGAGAGTGCCACAGCACAAGGCGCGCACATACTCACACCACACCCACGTCAAGCGAAGTTCAGACGCAGGCGAGGCGAAGAAGAACACGGCTGTTCTTCGTCATGGGCGCGGATGCAACAACGTTACACGTCGCGGTCCACGCCCTTGCGAGCTCCCTGCAGCCGCAGGTGGCCGCCGTGCTCTTCGCCTCGGCCGCGTGCACAGTGGCCCTGGCGTTCCTCCTGACCATGCTGCGGCTGCGGCCGCCGTGGTGGTGCGCATGCGCGGTGTGCGAGGCGTACGTGACGGCGTCGTGGGCGGGCGAGTTCGACAACCTCTGCGACTGGTATGCGCACCTCCTGCGCCGCGCGCCCGGGCGGACCGTGCACGTGCACGTGCTCGGCAACGTGCTCACCGCCAACCCGCCCACCGTCGACCACATGCTGCGCGGCCGCTTCGACAACTACCCCAAGGGCGCCCCCTTCTCCGCCATCCTCGCCGACTTCCTCGGCCGCGGGATATTCAACGTTGACGGCGACGCCTGGATGTTCCAGCGCAAGCTCGCCGCGGCTGAGCTCGCGTCCCCGGCGCTGCGCTGCTTCGCGGCCAGCGTCGTGGCCTCCGAGCTGCGGTGCCGCCTCCTTCCTCTGCTTCACTCTGCATCCAGCGGCGGCAACAGCGAGAAGCTGCTTGACCTTCAGAACGTGTTTCGCCGCTTTGCTTTCGACTGCATATGCAGGATCTCGTTCGGCCTCGACCCCGGCTGCCTCGAGCTCTCGATGCCGATGTCAACGTTCGCGGACGCGTTCGACACGGCCTCGATGCTCTCCGCACGCCGCGCGACGGCGCCTATGCATCTGTTCTGGAAGCTGAAGCGGTTACTCAACGTCAGGGAGGAGCGGGAGCTCCGCGACGCGATCCGCCTCGTCGACAAGCTTGCCGCGGAGGTCATCCGGCAGCGCCGAAAGCTCGGCAGCGCCGCCTCGGGCGATGACCTTCTATCACGCTTCATGGGCTCCATCGACGACGACAAGTACCTCCGCGACATCGTCGTGAGCTTCGTGCTAGCTGGCCGTGACACCGTCGCCTCAGCTCTCACCGCCTTCTTCCTGCTGCTGTCGGACCACCCCGAGGTGGTCAGCGCAATCCGAGACGAAGTCTCCCGTGTCATCGGAGACAGAGACGACCACCACACGGCTGCCAACTCCGAAAAGCTCAATCACATGCACTACGTGCACGCGGCGCTGTACGAGTGCATGCGGCTGTTCCCGCCGGTGCAGTTCGATTCCAAGTTCGCCGCCGGCGACGACACGCTCCCGGACGGCACGTTTGTCGCCAGGGGCACCCGTGTGACCTACCACGCGTACGCCATGGGCCGCATGGAGTCCGTCTGGGGCCCCGACTGCGCCGAGTTCCTGCCGGAGCGCTGGCTCCGCGACGGCCGGTTCGTGCCGGAGTGCCCGTACCGGTACCCAGTCTTCCAAGGCGGCGTGCGCGTCTGCGTCGGCAAGGAGCTCGCCATCATGGAGATGAAGGCGGCCATCGTCGCCGTCGTGCAGAGCTTCGACATCGAGGCGGTCGGCCGGAGCTCGCGCCGGCCCAAGTTCGCGCCAGGCCTTACCGCCACGTTCGCTGGAGGCGTGCCCGTCAGAGTGCGCCGGCGAGCGCGTGTCAGCGCGCACCGCCCACCAAGTTAACTCAATCGATTGCCGCTTCACCACGGCACGCGCGATTTATTCGTTCTCCTCTGCTTTGAAACAGAACATACACATGCAAGTCGCCGTGATCTACTCATGGTTATGGCCACTCCGTTTGGCGAGTGCGCTGGGTACTTCGCGTCCACTGGAGATTCCACTGATGGTTCATTGCTGGGCGGATTAGTCTAATGCCTGATGGCATTTCTCTTCTGCTCAAACATGGATAAAGGGGGCAGCCACCACAAAAGTCGACTCTGCATGTCAGCATGTGTGTTATTTCCAACTTCAAAGCAGAATGCGAACCTCCGATGCTATTCCTGAAAAGAAAAATTGCAGATTCGGAGTTCAGAATACAAAGCTAGATGTTCTTCCTTGTGACTCTTTTTCATGTGGGCTGTATCAATTACTGCAAGGTGGTCGGGCATTTAACTCCAAAATATTTAGGGCTCCTTATAAACGCAGGGTTGTCAAAATAGGTGAAAAGTAAAAACATATGATTAGAATGCCTTACATTCTTGAATCTTATGGAACTGAAAAACATAGTAAAACCATAGCAATGATTGTTTGGATGGAGCTCACGAAAAACATAGAACTCAGAAGAGATAGACACAAATAATCAATGCTATGGTTTCATAGGAATTTTTATGGAACAAGCCATTCCATATAAATTTGATAAGTTCATCCTTTTGTTCCAAAAGACTCTTATAGGAAAATCCCTAAGGATTAGAATCCTCCAAAATTCCTATAAAAACCCTACAGTCCAAAGGAGCCCTTGGCCTCTTCCATTCCATTGAAATCTAACTATAGTACACCCTCCATCCAAAAATACAAGACATTTTATTTTGAAAAGATCGAACTTTGTATGTTTTAACCAATAATTTGTTAAATTATAAGTATGTTTGGTATATAAAAATTACACAACCAGATTCTTATTTCAAAATGGTTTCACACTATAATAGTTTTGTAGCTACAAATGATATATTTTGTGAGAAAATAATGATCAAAGTCTAATTTTGAAGACCGGATCCAAATAAAGCATGCCTTGTATTCTTGGATGGAGGGTGTATACAATACTTGTGTGCGTGATTGACTAATCTTTAGCATGGCATTGCACGCATGTCAACAAAATATGAGTGGAGAAGGAAGTCTCTCTTAAGACATGTACATTGCAAGTTCTCAAAAAGAAAATGTGGAAGTATCACGTATCCTTTTGTCAAAGAAATGGATCAGGACTTGAACCCAAGATCGCAACTAAAACAACATTACACGTATGCATAATAACCCTTTCCAAATGGGAGAATGCAACCTCGAGAGATAGCATCGAGTATTAACATGGAAATGAGTTGCATTCTTTAGATTGACTTGTAAGTTTTATAGGCGCACTAGAATAGCAATGATGAAGCATAAGACGTCTTCCATGTTGATCCTAAAAATGGACTTCTAACTTACAGTTAGCACTGGCATAGTTCGCTGGCTCCAACCCCTGGCCCCCATCTCTTGGTCACATTACCAAGCTTGTTTGCTCCTACCGCATGACATTTCAACTTATGAAAAATCAATCTTTTGATTGACCCATCTCAACTTCCATTGGCTCGGTATTTCAATCTCTTTATTGAAAAAGTGAAAACATTTGACCAAAATCGGGAACTTTATTTTTCTTTTTTTATTTGAAAAAAAAACTTTTCAATTTAAAATGTGAATTTCGTCTTATGTAAGGAAGAGATGTAATCATGGGTCGGAGAAGGGTTGCAGATCCAGGGATTACAACGAGGATGAGGAGGGAGGAGATGGGGGAGTGGGGCATGTGGTGATTTGAATATGAAAAGAAGATGATGGGAATCGAAGAAAGGAGTGGAAAGACGAAGAGAGATGCTCAAAAGATCCCTCCAGGAGAATGACAATGGATTATGCACCTATTGCTACTGTCTGCAATAAGCACTTGCAGACTAAGAATATGTGACCCCAGAGGCATAATTGATGGTCAATATAAGATGAATGATCGATTAATTAAGTAAAAGGAGCAAGACGCATGAACCGGTCTTTTCCCTGAAAAAAAAGATGCATGATTCAGATCCAAACAATGCACATGTGCTCGGGCTTCGTGGGGGCTGCCACTGTTGGACCATACCTTTCAAGCACCACGTACCAGAGCAGTATTCTTATTCAGAAACTCTATGCCAACTAATAGATGCATGCTACGTGTGGCCACCATGTGATCCAATTGTTGGTGAATCGTTCATCCCTCACAGTTCGTTTTCATATGGGTGCGGTGGGGAGCACGTTTTCTTTGGCAGGGATAGCCACGAAGAGATAAATATCTATCTATCTATTATTTAAGATAAAAAAGAAGCCACCATATTCGTTCTTAAGATCACAAAATTACCACGTTAATTTAAAAAAAAAATCTAGACCACTCATTATTATAAACATCTACCGGTCAATATTAAACCAAAACGTTCATATCAAATACGATTAATAAATAGCTAAATTCGGAATTAACAATTGTAAAAATTTAGCAGTTTGATTTTCATATGGTTTGGGAAGCAAAATATCTAAATAAAAAGTCTAAATAAAATAAAATCAACAATAATTATAATTAGCGTTAGAATAGAAAAAAGAATGATCCATATCAAATATAGTCTTAGAAAAAATATCTAAATAAATAGTCTATGTAAAAAACAATTAATCAAATGTTATCATGATAAAATATTATAGCGAGGCTAGTCACTCTATTAGTGTGGGCCACCTTGCTATTAGTGTTAAAATGAGCCTTAATGTTCACTCTCAAAGTCACAAAATTAACGTATTAATTGGTGGAAGAAGAGAAAGATCTATGTCGTTGATTGTCGTGGGCCCTTATTATAGCGGTAGAGATTAGATGTAACGTATTTGGAATTCATGTATATTACGGAACATTGATTTGATATAGATAGATACATATAATAATAATAATATAATACAACTCTAAAATAGGACAGTTTGCGTCTAAAAATAGAAGAAGAAGAAATCAACATCATTGACCATTTTGTGTCGATATGATCTCCATGGAAGGTTGCATATTCAAGAGGCCATGACGAGTAGACAATGGACGCTAACCTGGCATTGGTCGTGACAAAGTGGACGTGATAAGCTATCATCTAGGCCTTTGGCAAGAAGGACCACATCATCACTGAGAGCAAAGTTTGTGATATGGTGACGCGACAACAGCATGGTAATAGGGCTTCACGGTGAAAGCCATAGGAGGCTCTTGTTCCTCAATCTTCAGAGAATATGGTGCCCACTCTTCTTTGATCTGTCTGAGGGCCGAGTGGCAGCCTCAACCTGAGCGGAAGTGCGATGTGTCTGGAAACTCAGGATCGGGCCATCGGTCGCCATGTACTTGCCAACACAAAGCTCCAAACACGAGTTGCACGTCTCCTCTCGCCATGTGCTGCATCCATCGGGCTCGTGCCAATGGTTGCTGAGCAAGCCCAATCTGCCCACCCACAGCTTTATGCGTACTCATCTGACCAAAATACAACAATCCCCACTACGCATGGGTGCTGACACGTCTGCGACACCGGCGAGGATGTGAGTGGGCCATGAAGGGAGATGATGTGAGGAGAGGGAGCGAGAGACGGAGACAGCCAAAGTCACCTGCGAGCTCAGCCCATGGCGGCACTACGTACGGATCAGCGTTGGTGATATGCTATTGTACCACACCGAGATAGGGGGAGACATAGAGGGAGACATCGTGGTGTCCCTCACTGGCCTCCAAGAACTTAGATGAACCAACCCTGATGACGAAAGAACACTAGAACCACGGAGTATGATGTGTCATGATGCCATGTTGGAACTGATCGATTTGTAAGAGAGGTAAATGGTTGGGCGCACTCAGAGATGGCAACACTCTCTTGGTATGTATGATATCAGCATCCTCGAGGTGGTGGTTCTTGAGGCGGCTTGATGTGGTATGCTCGCAACTACGTGCGCATAGGTAGTGGCATGCTCTGATGCAATGCTTGCTGATGGCTTGTGTCGAAGATTCATTCCCAACAATGTGCCCATAAAGAACATGGTTAGGGATTACTTTTGTTGATCATGGATCGAGTAAGAAATAAGAGACACGATGTAGACAGGTTTGGGGCCCCGGTTGGAGTAATACCCTACGTCTTATATGGACACTGATGCAGATGTATTGTCTTGAGTACAAACAATGGAGCTAGACCTATTACAAGAAGTAGATCGGATCTAAACTAAACAAGAGATGAAGTTGTCGAGTATCTCCTTTGATCTTGGTGCTTGAGCTAAGATGTGTATGTCTTGAGTTATTATCCTCTTCCGTTGGGGGTCTAGTCTCTGCCTTATATAGGGCTGATGTATCGCCTCCTATCTAGCCATAATAGATAAGAAATTCTTCATCTTGTTCGCAAAACAAAGCAGATAGATCCGGCCAAGATACTAGTCGTGCTCGACTTGGGTAACCAATCGACCTTCCTAGTATACACCTTCTAGATTTCTAGGTGTATTAGGTACCGTAGATTCGGTTCCACAATATCTGGAGTTGTTAAGTATGCGCGTGGTGTACCCTGTTTGTATATGGTGTATTCCTTATGAGTATATACCCCATAGTTAGATATTTGACAGTAGCTCTCTAACTCTGCTCAAGAGGAAAGGTTTCCACAAGTGCCCACTCGAGTACTGCCGTGTCTAAGCCTGGTCGAGTAAGGTGGATCGGGCTTACAGTCGAAAGAATCAAGCAAAAACAGATCTTGTTCGGGGTATCAAGTGGAAACGCAATTGGGTCGAGCGTCCTATTGTTAACCGCACTCAAGACTTGAAAAAAGGACTAAACTCAACTAATCGATACCAGATTTTGAGTAGAGTTAAAAAAAAAACCTTCAAAATTTGAACCGTTGTGTATAGGAGCATTTAATGCACGCAGACGGGTGTGCAGAGATTCGCCCAACACCATCATCCCACCTTTCATGTTGATCGAGGAGCCACAAAGACTGGAGTGGTTACAAAAGAGACATTTAGCTCGAACTATTTACCCGTACAATCATGAACTATAGCAATCTTTCCTCACTCTCGGCATCAGCATTCTCGCACAAGCCTCCATCTTTCTCCGCCTAAGCCCGCACCACTACAAAGAAAACTTAGATCCATGGATCCCAACTCCCTTGTAAAGACCACTGCTCCTACATTGTCGGAGAAAAACTCAAACGCAAAGACCGCAAACACCTCACCCGAGCAGCTGGACAAGATGACGCTCTTGACTAAAGCCTGGACGATTTGTCAATGCAAGAATCAAGGCTAAAGGAGCTAGAAGCTGAAGGAATAGTTCCTCCTCAAGCAAAGTGGTTTAACCGGGTGGCACGTGGCCAAAGACTTCATTAGTCGGAGATAGAGTCCTTTGAAAGTGCAGGATCACTTTGCTTGGGAGTATTCGGGAGACAAGGATAGCTATAAGGAATGACTTCTATTATCGCAGTTAAGCTCTTTCGAATGACTTTTTCTATCTTTTATAGCTCCGTCTCCTCCAGATATTGCTTATCAATTGGGCAAACTCTTCTCTGAAGAAGCACAAGAATGCTTTGTACAACCCTACTCCCTCGCGAACCCTCGACCAGAGGTGGGGATTCCATCAAGTAAGAAATTAGCACTGATAATTGCTTACCCATCCTGATTTGACTTTTTGATTCTAGGTCCTAGTCTTTCATCAAGAGCACATCCTTACGAATGAGGTCCTCGATCTTGATGGAACTTCCTCTTCTAACGTCGGTGACAAGGGGAAAACACTAGATGATCAAGGGGCTGAAGAGTCTCTTCGATCCAAGAGACTGTTCCCACTATATGATCTGGTGCCTCTCAAGCGCACATAGAGAAGAAGCCAACTGGTACTGACATCGAGTTGTTAGGTGATTATTTAGTCACTACTCTGGCTATCGAGCACTTGCACACTAACACTTGATCTGTATGGGTGTAATTTCTACAAGAGACAGTCGCAGCCACTCCTCGATCACCTCCTCGAGTAACCGACATGTATGATGACTCGATAAGAAAGGTAACCTTTATCGAGTTGCCCCCCTCACATTGGTCATTCTACTGAGCATTGGCTCGGTGAGTCCAGAATGATGATGAATTGTTATGGGTTGATTTTCTGCAAGTGATGACAGCTTTGGCTTCATCAAACCCCCAAACCATACCTTCAGCACAACCAATCGAAACTGCCGTATGATGCATAGGAAAGTAATAATTAAGAGGAAAAAGTTGAGTGTTTTTGCTCACATCCAAGTTGCCACAAGGATAGATTTGGTTATTTATCTTGGTTTGTGATCTTCCTTCCTGTTTCTTAGCCAGTCAATGGCAGGTTGCCATGCCCAAAGAAGTCAAAGGAGAAGGAAACAAGTGACCCAGCCAACTAGCCAGTTCTGGCTTCTTCTAACGCACCACTTCTATAGACGCGCCCAACGGAAGCTTGGAGCCTATTATGACCACTACCCATGGACCAACCGTTGATCCTTGGGTTGTGATAGAGGCTCACATAGTAGCTGGCAAGGCTCAATATCTGGTGATCAATTATGCTATTCATCAAAGATCTGTCAAGGAGAAGGATAAGGAGCTAGTCGTTCACCATGAGGGGATTAAAGGTCGGTTTACCCACAGATCACTAGTATATGATTCGAGCATCAGACAACTAATGATAATTGCCTTTATTTACTTTCTCAAAACTCAAAGCTAACCTGAAGATCCAACTCCAAGCTGTTGCTAAGTCAATAAAGGTCCACATGAAGGATGTTGATTAGAGAGAAGAACTCATGGGTGCCTTGAAGAAAGCAGAAGCTGAGCGGAATGCAAAGGCCGATGCTCTGAAGAAGGCATAAAGTGATTAGGATGCCATGCCTGCCAATCGGGACACTACGGTTACAACGATTCAAAAGCCGAGAGAACAGACCCTCGACGAGACAATGCTTGGTCTCCTCAAGAGTTACAATCCCGACCTCAATACATCAGTAGTGACAGAGGGGTTTAGGTGCTCAGTAGAGAAAGTAACAAACATTATTTAGAGTATTGAGTATCAAATCCTTGCCTTCGTCGAGTCTTTAGCACTTAACCTGCCTAACAACGAGAGTGAGGGTAGCCCATCTAATTGATTTGACTCAAAATATTTGAATCTTGATTAATTGTTTTGGGATGTCTGTAAACATTATTGTTCTTTTGCTTCTCCAATTTGCTCTACCACAATTCCCTTGTCGACAAAATAATGTTAGAATAAGTAGACACAAAACTGATTAGTACATGCTATGACCATCCTCTAAACTTGCTGACTGAAAATCTGTTGATGCCTGAAAAACTCAACTAGACATATAATTAGATGTGTTGGCACTCGAGTAATCACTCGAAGCAACCATAATAATAAGGAAAGAACTAGTACAAAAGTAGAAAAAGAAGCAACAGGATGATCTTTACAAACTTTTACCGACTTGCGTATTTAACCAGCGTATGATCATGGACTTGATAGAGAGCACATATGGGATCGACTAGAACTTCAGAACCTTGTGGGCCATTAGGCGTGAGATGTCTGACAATTTCTTGTGTCATTATGCCTTATGAGGTTTAGTTGTCCATCATCGAGCCAATATATGCCTCTATTGGTCTTATCCAATGTGGTTGAAGAATAGCCAGATAAATTTTTACAAAAAATGGATATGTATGAAATATGGTATTATTATGTAGCCCTCGACTCTTTGGTCGAGTAGAAGATTTCTCGATTGGAGAGTAAGAAAAAGCATAAATGTTCCATTGAAAATGCGTAATGTAGCCCTCGGACTTTCTGCTCGATGACTGAACCAGATGGAGAATAAAGTCGTAGCATCGAAAGTATACGATGTAGCCCCCGACTCTCAGTTTGATGTGATAATCAAGATAGAGAGTTGAGCTATAGAATCAGAGATATACTCAGCATGTCCCTTGACCCATTGCTCAGTGACTGAATCGAGTGGAAAGTGAAGCATAAGCGCTCATATTATGAAATGTAGCCTCTATCTCTCGGATTAGCATGATAATCAAAACAGAGAGTGAAGCTGAAGCATCGAAAATATATGATGTAGCCCCCGATTCTCTGTTTGATGCGATGATCGAGATAGAGAGTAGAGTGTAAGCATCAACACATTACTTTTGACCATATGCTTGAAGGAGAAAGCCCCCGGTTACATAGCTGTAATTATGTCATAGTCATCGAGTGAATTCGAACTACCAGGTAGGTGAACATTGAAAATCCACTCCCGTTCATGCTCGTTTTCGCCGCAACTCCTAATTTGACATTTCATAATGATGCAACATCCCTCTGCGCTGGGATTGGACACGCCATAATGTATCAACGATGACTCAACTTCTGCTCGTCTCGTCAGCCTGTGAACGACAAGTGACTGAGGCATCCTCAAAAATGATATCGGAACTTGACGATCCCGTTTCTATAGTATGACCCGTTCACACAACTATAAACAGGGGGGATGCGAGGCCATTTGTTCTTCACACCGCTTCGTTCCATTTGTTTATGCTCATTGCTTGGTAGAGCTCGTAGATCCTAAAACCATGGCCTTCATTCCACCACTGGCTTTCAAACAAAGCTAAGAAATCGAAGAAGAAATACCTTCCTCCCCAAAGCCTCTGATATCTCTGCTCATTCCACCATTTGTTTATGATGGACTTTTTGCCTGGAAGCTCGATCACGATACTCCTCGAGTAAATTGATATCTCTTCTCGTAATTGCTATTGCCCTTCTTCCGAGTAACTTTCCACTAGAGACGATCCATACTTTAACTCAGTCAGGAGCATTGCTTCTACTCCGTAGATTAAAAACAAAGGACATTCACCGGTGTTCTTGTTAGTTGAGGTGCGAATGGCCCATAGTACCGAGGGA
The DNA here is from genome assembly GCF_958298935.1 of Phragmites australis. Taxonomy (NCBI): domain Eukaryota; kingdom Viridiplantae; phylum Streptophyta; class Magnoliopsida; order Poales; family Poaceae; genus Phragmites; species Phragmites australis. Next base: position 26,197,207 of record NC_084931.1, read on the forward strand.
TGTTCTTTCGCCCAGTGTTTCGAGTAGACTTTCAACCTGTCAAAGACCCAAGTCTTAATACCCTGCAAGACTATACCATTTGCGCGTTCCACCTGACCGTTGCTCTGAGGGTGAGCTACTGAAGTGAAACATCTTTTAATACCGAATTCTTCGCAGAACACAATAAAGGTCCCACTTTTGAATTGGCTACCATTATCTATAATTACATGATGTGGAATGTTGTACCGAGTAATTATGCTCCATATGAACATCTTGGCCGCTTCTGCAGTAATTTTTCCTATGGGTTCAGCCTTGACCTACTTAGTGAACGTATCAATAACCACAAATAGGAACTTATAACCGCCTTGGACCCTTGGAATGGTCCTAAGATATCCAAGCCCCAGACAGAGAAAGGTCAAGAAAGAGGAATTGTTTGCAGAGCTTGGACTGGTTGAGTAGTCTGCTTTTTGAAAAATTATCTGCTTTCACACTTTTTGACCAGCTCGGAAGTATCCTAGAGGGTAGTCGGCCAATAAAATATTTGGCGGAAAACTTTTCCGACTAAGGTGCGGTGATGAGCCCATGGCTCCTTTTGATACGATCAATACCATCAATAATCCTCAAATCATACAAGATCCAATTATAAGAGCACGTGCAAGATAATTAGACCACCAGGTGAACTCATTTCTCGCTGTTCATGCTTCTTTGGATGGAATCCTACTAAATTATTGTAATATTTTATTGCTTAGGAACGTGGAATAAGCACCACAACCTTACCTGGACGTCCCCCCTCAATGGCCAATCTACTAGGACTCGAGACTGAGCTCTAGTCGTGGTCGTGGTCAAAGTCATGGCCGTGGTCGAGTCGCAGGACAACACGTCAATAAAACGGACATAACTCTCTCATACGAAGTCCGTTTTAAGCAATCTTGTACATTCTGAAAAGCTTACGATGAGTCCTTTCCAATGGGTATAAGCTCGACTAAATATTTCTTATAGTTTAATCAGAGTAAAAAAAAGGTGTTGCGCCACCGTTTTAGACCTAGTTGGGTCTTATAATCGTGTCGATGTCGGAGTCCAGGTTGTTTATGCCTCTTTCCATGGCTGCACAACCCTAGGTCAACCTCCTCACGTCTCCCCTATATATACACAGTAACCGTCATAGTTTAGGCTTTGGTTTTGCTTAGATTATTCTATTTTATACATTTTTGCTGCTTGTTCGGTTTGTGGAACCCCAACTCGATCACTTCATTGGTAATTAGCAATATTCAAATTGCATCTACCTGTTCTTGTTTGTGTTATCGATTCGCTTGCAGGAAAAGTCTTCTCACCGAGGTCAACCGTGTTTTGGCATGGTTGATAACCACGGAGTAGTAGTGTAGTGGTTGTGAGGGTTCTCGATCCATTCTGTTAACACCCTTTGGATCATCAACATCGAAACTCCACCAATTGACTTATCATATTACATTTCGAAAGATCAGGCAAACGCGCATCAAGCGGTATCAGAGCCTCGGTTGCCCGATAGGTAATCTCAGTTATCCCCTTTTGTTTTGTCGTTTTCCATTACCTAGAGTCCAGAAGATTACCCCACAAAAATATTTAGATCTTAGTTTTTTCGCTATCCAAAACACTTTGAGCCTTCGCAATTTGTTTTCAGTATTCACGTTGTTGAGTTTGAGTTCATCATCGGTGTGTTGCTGGTCAATTTATCGTGATCTAGTTTCTAGTGTTGAGTCTTCGCTGTTATAGTCGCCGGGTATCCCGGCCTAGCCTTGTTTGCTATAGCCGAGTTTGTGTCTCTAGTCGAGTCGACCATCAACTCGTATTCGAGCACTAGTCGCTTTAACCATCTACTCGATTTCGACCACAGGTCGAGTCGACCATCAAGTTGGTGTTCGACCACTAGTCGCTTCAACAATCTACTCGAGTTCGACCACCCACTCGGGGTCCGACCAGGCACTCCGACCACCCACTCAGTGTCCTGACTAGTCATTTCGACCACCCACTTAGGGTCCCGACCAGTCACTTCGACCACCTAGTCGGATTCAACTATCCACTCATTTTTGGCTCCACAACTTAATTAGAGTCTATCTGTTTCTGGCTGCTCTCGGACACCCTACATACTCATCATATCGAGCATTGTCCGACAAAGTTTGAGTATCACTCGATAGGCCAAACAGAGGTAGCCAAAATTCAGAAAGAAAGAGTATCTTTTTATTACCTTTATACCCTTACTCTCTGAAAAAAGTTTGTGACCCACGTATCTCACTAGTCTTAGAAAAGGCAGTAGAAGAGTTTTTGAGTTCGTGTCACATTCACAAAAAAAAGAAGAAACATGAAGCAAAGAGTGCAAAGAAGAAGCAAAGAGTGCAAAGAGAGAGAGAGAGAGAGAGAGAGAGAGAGAGAGAGAGAGAGAGAATTCAAAAAAAAAAAGAGAATCAGTTTGCACTGTGAATTTTGTTCTATTGTGCTTGTGTCTGTTATAGTTTTCAGCTTGCTTAAGCTTGTTGTAGGAACGTGTTCGGGCCAGCATGTGTGATGAGTACTGTGGACTTTTATTCAACTTTGCTAATCTGATTTCAATTATTGTTATTCTTTGCTACTAAATACTGCCTGCCCAAGCTACACCTTCTCTCGATTAGAACAGTTTCTCCCTTTGCAACTACCTCACTCGCACCCGATAAGGTATCACGAACTAGCCACTGGTTGTACCAATTGCGATGATTAGTAAGAACACTTGCAAGAGCGTGGTAAAATGCTTGAGAGTGTGTGACTCCACCTCCACCACCAAGTAGTCGATAAGGATAATTTATCTTTTGTTATTTTCTATATTCGACTAACCATGGCAGGAGAAGCATTGGATGCACAGGAGTGTATTTTGAGGGAAGAACTCACAATGGTGTTGAATGATCATCTACAAGCTATTACTGACGACTTCGATAAGAAGCTTTCGGAGACAAACACTACATTGCAATGACTTAATGATAGTATTACCATGCTCAATACATATTTTGATCAAGTGGTTAATCAACCACCAAACCACGGGCGTGTGGATCCTCATGGCGTAGCCCATGAGCAAGAGGAGTCCATCGCAGATGGTGAAATTTTGAGGCAAGAATAAGACGCTTTTGATGCACGAGAACGGAACCGATTAAACTTCAACCGTCAATGTATGAGAGGTAATAATTTTAAGCAACCTAACCTACGTATTAATGATGATCTATTTGCTAAGGTTAAGTTTATCATACCATCTTTTGCGGGTGCTTATGATGCTGAAAAATATTTAGATTGGGAGATGACGGTTGAACAGAAGTTTAATGCTCATTTAGTTCCTGAAGTGCATAGAGTTAGGCAAGCCACTAGTGAATTTAAAGAATTTATAATTATCTGATGGAATAGGGCAAGCATCGATGGATTAGCGCCTACCATATGGAATGCTTTAAAGGTCGCTATGCGTAACAGATTTGTTTCACCCTCTTTTAAATGTGATTTGCGTAAGAAATTGCAGCACTTAAACCAAGGTGATAGATCCATAGAAGAGTATTATCAGGAGCTAAAAATTAGTATGTTATGTTGTGATATTATTGAGGATGAAGAGGTTACAATGACACATTTTTATGGATGGTTAAAGTGTGAAATTCAGGAGATAGTTGATTATAAAGAATACAATAGTATTCCTAGATTATTCCAACTTGTATATCTGGTAGAAAAAGAATTGCAGGGACAACAATAGAGGCCAAGGAACAATTTTGGAAGCTCGATTATTTCAAAATCAACACCGAAACAAGTCAAAATAGTCCCACGTTCAGCTACATGGTATGCTGCCCCCTTCTCGAGTAAGGTGCGTTCAGCAATACCTTCGACACCACCACACGCTCCCGAAGTAAGCAAATCTGTAAGTGTGCAGGGTCTAGCAAAGAGCCCTTCTTGGGCTGTTTCTACAGGCCGATCGATCGGGATTGTATGCCACCGATGTAAGGGAATGGACCATGTCATGCAAGATTGCCCAAGTCAGCGAGTGTATATTGCAATAGAAGATGGTGGGTATGTAAGTGCTAGTGATGTTGAGGATAAATATGGACTTGTAGCTAACCATGCACGTGAAGGACGAACATGAGACACATATCGACAATGAGGAAGAATTGAGTGCAATTGCTATGAAGAATTATAGGACACTCATTGTGCAGCAAGTGTTAAGCACTCAAATAGAGCAAGCGGAACAGCTATAACGCTACAATTTGTTTTAGATATTTCTCATAGTCAAGGATTATCATGTTCAAGTCATTATTAATGAAGGAAGCTGCAACAACTTGGTAAGTTCAGATATGATCGAGAATCTTACCTTGCCAACAAGAAACCATTCTCATCCTTATCATATTCAATGGTTCAACAACAGTGGTAAGGTGAAGGTAATGCAAACAGCTATGGTGTATTTTTCTATTGGTTATACCATGATTGTGCTGATTTCAATGTAGTACCCATGTAAGCATGTTCACTTTTGTTAGGACGACCATGGAAGTTTGATATTGATGCAACACATCATGATAGAAGTAATAAATACACCCTTATGCATAAAAGAAAGGAAATAACTTTTGTACCTTCAACCCCTGCTGAAATTGTGAAATATGAACAAGAGATAGCTGAAAATAAGAGAAAAGAGTTTGAGAATAAATATAAAAATCAGGAAATAGAGGAAAAAGTTTTTCCACCCAAAAAGGAGAAAGCAACAACAACTTCTAAGTCCGATAGAATTAGATTGAAAGGGTGTGTTATGCTTGCTACTAAATCTGATCTTGTTGAAATTTGTGATAATGAGTTGTCATGCTATGCTTTGATATGCAAAGATGATTTAGTTTCACTCGAGAATATATCTAACTCTTTGTCTCATGCTGTTGCCAACCTTTTGCAGGAGTTTGTGGATGTATTTCCAGCTAAGGTACCTCCGGGATTACCACCTATTCAAGGGATTGAGCATCAAATTGATTTGATTCCGGGAGCAATTTTACCAAACTATGCTGTATATAGAACCAACCTAAAAGAGACTAAGGAAATTCAGTGACAAGTTCAAGGCCTTTTGGACTGCGGGTATGTACGAGAAAGTCTTAGCCCTTGTGATGTTACCGTTCTTTTGGTTCCTAAGAAAGATGGTAGTTGACGTATGTGTGTTGATTGTAGAGTCATCAATAATATTACTATAAGATATCATCGCCCTATCCCTAGGTTAGATGATATACTTGATGAGTTGAGTGGTTTTATAATTTTCACTAAAATTGACTTGCAAAGTGGATACCACCAGATTAGAATGAAGCTTGGAGATGAATGGAAGATTGCATTTAAAACTAAGTTTGGTTTGTATGAGTGGTTAGTAATGCCTTTTGGGTTAATTAATGCCCCTATTACTTTCATGCGATTGATGAAAGAAGTTTTACATGCTTTCATTGGGAGATTTGTGGTGGTTTACTTTGATGACATCTTGATTTACAACAAGTCATATGAATTACACTTTGATCACTTATATGCTGGTTTTAATGCTTTGAGAGATGCATGTTTGTTTGGTAACATCAAAAAGTGCACATTTTGTATGGATCGAGTCTATTTTCTTGGCTATGTTGTTACTCCACAGGGAATAGAGGTGGATGAAACAAAAACCGAAGCCATAAAGACTTGGCCAACTCCTGAGACTATTATACAAGTGAGAAGCTTTCATGGTCTTGCAGGTTTCTATCAACGATTTGTGTGGGATTTCAGCACCATTACTGCTCCATTAAACAAGTTGACAAATAAATGAGTAGTTTTCAAATGGGGACCTGCACAAGAACAACCATTCAAGTTGTCGAAAGAGAAGCTCACCCATACTCCATTGCTCCAAATCCCTGATTTTGGTAAGACCTTTGAACTGGAATGTGATACTAGTGGGATTGGAATTGGAGGTGTGCTAATTCAAGAAGGTAAACATGTTGCTTATTTCAGCGAGAAATTAAATGGACCAAGTTTGAATTATTCCACTTATGATAAAGAATTGTATGCTTTAGTTCATGTGCTTTAAACTTGGCAAAATTATCTATGGCCCAAATAATTTGTTATGTATTCTAATCATAAATCGCTGAAATATATTAGAAGTCAAGCTAAACTGAATAAACGACATGCTAAATGGGTAGAATTTATTGAGTCTTTTCCATATGTCATAAAACATAAGAAAGGAAAGGACAATATAATTGCTGATGTGCTTTCTAGGTATTATACCATGTTATCTCAATTTGATCATAAGATCTTTGGTTTAGAGACTATTAAGGATATTTCCATGGATTTGGTTTTAGGGTTGCCTAGGACAAAGAGGGGGTGGGATAGCATATTTGTAATTGTAGATCATTTTTTTTAAATGGCACATTTTATACTTGTCACAAGAGCAATGATACTACAAACAAAGCTGATTTGTTTTTCAAAGAAATCGTTCGACTACATGGAGTGCCTAATACTATCGTCTCGGATCGTGACACAAAATTTTTGAGTCACTTTTTGAGATCACTTTGGTATAAATTGGGGACGGAGCTACGGTTTTCTACTACGTGTCATCCCAAAACTGATGGTTAAATAGAGGTTGTCAACCGTACATTATCGATCATGTTACGGGCAGTTCTAAAGAAGAATTTGATGATGTAGGAAGAGTGTTTACCACATATTGAATTTGCTTGCTATAGATCGGTACACTCCATCACCAAGGTAAGTACATTCCAGGTAGTGTATAGATTTAATCCCCGTGCTCCTATTGATTTACTACATTTGCATACTTTTGAAATACTTAATTTAGATGCTAAGAAACGTGCTGAATTTATTCTTAAGTTGCATGAAACTACTAAAAAGAATATAGAGAGCATGACTGAAAAGTATAGGATTGTTGAAAGTAAAGATAGGAAGGAAATAAAATTTGAACCGGGTAATTTAGTTTAGTTGCATTTGAGGAAGGATAGGTTTCCAGAACTAAGGAAGTTAAAAATGATGTCTAGAGCTGATGGACCATTTAAGATAATTGAGAAAATCAATGAAATGTATACAAATTAGACCTAGTTGTAGATTTTAGGGTTAGTCCCACATTTAACATTTCAGATCTGAAGCCCTACTTGGGAGAAGAAAAAGAGCTTGAGTTGAGGATGACTCCAATTCAAGAGGGGATGATGATGAGCCCATGGCTCCTTCGGCTATGATCAATATCGCTAATAATCCTCAAATCATACAAGGTCCAATTACAAGAGCACGTGCACGACAATTAGAGCACTAGGACCACCAAGTGAACTCATTTCTCGCTATTCATGCTTCCTTAGATGAATTCCTACTAAATTCTTGTGATATTTTATTGCTTTGGAACATGGGAGAAGCACCACAACCTTACCCGGACGTCACCCCTCGAAGGCAAAGTCTACTCTAACTCAAGGCTGAGCTCTAGTCGTGGTCGTGGTCAATTCGCAGGATAACACGTTAGTAAAACGGGTATAACTCTCTCATCCGAAGTCTGTTTTAGACTATTTTGGATATTCTGGAAAGCTTATGATGAGCCCTTTTCAATTGATATGAGCTTGACCAAATATTCCTTATAGTTTAGTCATAGTCATAAGGTGATGCACCACTGTTTTGGACCTAGTTAGGTCTAGTAATTGTGTCGGGATCGGAATCCAGGTTGTATACGCCTCTTTCTATGGATGCACAATCCTAGGTCGACCTCCTCATGTCCCCCTATACATACACAGTAGTGATCATAGTTTAGGCTCGAGTTTTGCTTAGATTATTCTGTTTTATACAGTTTCACCACTTGTTCGATTTGTGGAACTCCAACTCGAGCACTTCATTAGTAATTAACAATATTCAGATTGCATCTACCTATAATTGCTTGTGTTCTCGATTCACTTGTAGGAAAAGCCTTCTTGGCGAGGTCAACCGCGTCTTGGCACAATTGATAACCAAAGAGTAGTGGTGTATTGGTTATGAGGGTTCTCGATCTATTCTGTTTAGAGCTTTTGGATCATCAACATTGAAACTCCACCAATCGACTTATCATATTACCTTTCAGAAGATTGCCCAAACACGCATCACGCGGTATGACACATGATTACCACACATGCCTTCATGGATATCAAGCAATATTTTATTACCCTCTTCCTGAGTGATGCACTTCATCAAGATTTTGTTACTCCCCTTTTGGAAGAGCTTGTCATCTACTAGCGCGTATAGCTTGGATTTATGAGTAATTTTCTCTGCAGACGCATCATCGTCAAGGATATCTCGACCTTAAAATAGGCTCAAAATGTAGTCATCCAAGTCGGCTCGTGTTCGAGTAGTGCAACATCTGTGTCTGCAGTTTCTGCATCGCTAACCTGACAGGTTGCTGGTTGAGTTGGGAAGCATCCATACATTGAACTATCGAGATAGATGGTTTGTGGAGTTTCTCAACGAAGACTCCTACGGAGACTGGTGCTCAGGAAGAATGGAGTCTAGCAAGTTCACCTGCATCAGAGTTGTCACTCCTTTTAATGTGCATTACTTCTAGCCCTTCGAACTTTTCTTCGAGCTATTGCACCTCGTTCAGATAGGCCACCATGTTGTTATCCAAGCATTGGTACTCCTTTTGCACTTGGTTTACAACTAGTTGTGAGTCCCCTTTCACGAGTAGTAGCCTAATTCCAAGTGACACAGTATGTAGAGCCCGTTTACCAGTCCTTTGTATTATACAACATTGTTGGAAGATTCAAAATCTAATTGAACAACGTACTGAGTTGTTGCTCGTTGGAGATTTGAGTACAATGCTAGCCCCTGAGCCCTAAAGCTTGAGCAATCCATTAAAGAAGAGCGTCCAGTGGTTCTCGACCACACTTGTCCTTGATTCTTAGAAGCTTGTCCATTCGGCAATGAATTCCGCTAGTACTCCCGACTTAACACTTGTTCGTGGTGCATAGTGTACGTTGAACTCATTGAGATCAATGGCCTATTGTGCAATTCGTTCAATAGCCTTCTTGTTGTGTATGACATCGTTTAACAGATACTCATCACAACAGTGACCTTGTGCGCCTGAAAATATTGTCGTAGCTTATGGGAAGACACCAATATTGCATATAGTAACTTCTGCACTTGTGAGTACTGTAGCTTAGCGTCATGTAGGACTTTGCTCACGTAATAAACAGGTTTCTGGACCTTGGCTTTTTTCTCGGGGCATTCTTGCTCGACCACTAGGACCGTGCTTACAACTTGTATGGTTGCTTCAATGTACAAAAATAACTCCTTTTTTCGTTAGGCGGTGTTAGAATTAATGGAGACGATAAATAACTTTTTAAATCTTGGAAGGCATTCTCCGCTTCTTCTGTCCACTCAAACCGATCGAGTTTCCTCAGCAGCTTGAACAAATGCATCCCTCGCTCGCCCATCTTGTAGATGAATCAACTAAAGGCTGCTATGCATCCTGTTATTTTTTTTAACTTCTTTAAATGTTCGAGGTGAACACATTTGGTCAAGATCCTAGATTTTGCATGGATTGGCCTCAATGCCTTGACTTGACACAAGGAAGTTGAGAAGCTTGCCGAACGAAATGCCAAACGCGCACTTCTCAGGGTTAATCATCATACGATACTTCCTGAGGTTATCGAATGTTACCTTGAGTTTGTTAATCAATGCATCTTCGGTTCTAAAGTTAACTACAATATCATCAATATAAGCTTAAACATTGCATCCAATCTAAATCTATAAGCAGTTTTGAATACACTGATGAGAAGTAGCACCAGCATTATTTAAATCGAAAGGCATCTTTACATAACAAAATACACCAAAGGAAGTAACGAATGTAGTTTTCTTCTTATCCTCTACCCCTATTTTAATTTGTTGATACCTCGAATAGGCATCTAGAAAACACAGCAAGGCACAACCCGCCGTAGAGTCGATGATCTGGTCGAAGAGGAAAAGGATCTTTGAGGCAGGCTTTGTTGAGGTCGGTAAAGTTGACACACATTCTCCACCTGTCATTGGCCTTCTTGAACAGGATAGGATTTGCGAACTATATAGGATGGTGAACATCTCAAATAAATCCCGCCTTTAGGAGTTTGTCAACCTCCTCCTGGATAGCTTGCATCCTATCCTCTGTCAATCTTTGTTGTTTCTGCACCACTAGTTTGGCGTCAGGTTTCACAGCTAGTTGATGCTCAATCACCTCCCTAGGGACTCCGACCATATCAGACGGTTGTCATGCAAACATATCTTGGATCGCCTAGAGGAAAGTGATGAACTCGAGTTCCTATTTGCTATTAAAGTCAACCCCTATCTTGACCGTCTTGGCTGGTTCAAATGGGTCAAGGGTAGGGATGGCAATCGGGTACAGTGGGTACAAGTAGTGCTCTCCCATACCCGTACCTGCTGGCTTTTTACCCACCCACGAGTATGTCCACGAACGCCAGCGGGTGAAGAGCTGGCCCTAAACCCATTACCCACGGGTATACCCGTTTACCCGAGGGCGGTGTGACGACTTGGCGTGATAAGGCGGCGCGGCTGCGGCGACAGAAAGACAGGGTGGTGAGGTGGGCCAGGGCGGGGTGGGACGACGCGGTAGGGTGGAGCGGGGAGGAACGAGGCGACAGCGGCGAGACGGGGCGGGCCAGGGTGGTGCGGTGCAGGGCGGCGGCGGCAAGATGAGGCCGCAGCAGCACGGCAGGGTGGGCCAGGATGGGGTATTTATATGATGTACAATGTTAGAGTTTGGAGATGCGATATTTATATAGTGGGTATACGGATTTCACAGGTATAGGTATGCCTTACCCATATCCGTACCCGTTTACCCATCAGGTAGTATTTTTTACCCACGAACATACTCACGGGTATCATTTGCTACCCATACCCTACCCTATTCGGGTATTTACCCACGGGTAAACAGGTAATCAGGATAAATTGACATCCCTAGTCGAGGGGTATTGCCTTGACACCACCATCAATCTTCTTGTCCTTGGCACCGTCATTAGAATCTCCCTTGGCAGCCTCGTAGGACTTAGAAGTGTCAGCAAGACTTACAAGCTTGGAGTCCTTGACCTCAACGACAGCTTGATGTTGCTGACACTAGGAATCCGTACCTTTAGAAGTGATTGTCACTTGGCAGAAGTGTTCGACCATATTCAGGCTATGCTTGTGACATCTGACTACTGCACGTTGATTCCTTTTGATCGTTATGACCCCTTTAGTACTGGGGATTTTGAGTGTCCGGTATGCATAATGCACCAAAACCATTAACTTTCCCAACATTGGTTGGCATAGGCTTACATTATGCACTGCCTTGAAGTCCGCAATATCAAAAGTTAGCTTCTCTGTGCAGAAGTTGTTAGGCACACCGAATGTGACTGGCAACTCAATCTGACCAAGGGGCATGGCTGATGAGTTGAGAGTTATGTTGTGGAAGGGTTCAACTCCTTTCTTAAGATCTGACATTTAGGTCCCATCTTGTCTAAGGTCTTGGCAAAGATGAGGTCAAACGAACTACCCCCATCGACCAAGGTTCAAGGAACATTGATGTTGTGGATAGTCAGCCGGACCACAACCAGATACCGACCGGGATGTAGAACCGCGGCTGGGTGGTTGACTTGATTAAAGGTGATTGGAACTTCTGACCATTTGAGGTATCAAGTAGGCCCAGCTAGAGCCAAGTTGACCTCTTATTCGACCGCCTTGTACCGCCTCTTGGACTCATACGCAGCGGATCCTCCAAAGATGTGCACCAAACTTTGATCGGCCTTGTGGAATTCAAGCTCGTCACCTTTAGCATCTACCTTGGCCTGCTTGTTGTGATATTCAGTAATGATGGCCTTGATCTTATCATCGGCCTTCTTTTTCATGATGTGGCATTTATCAAATGCATGTTAGTTGGTCCACTGGATGGGACACCACTTCCCACCACCTCGGCTCGAGCCTTTGTCATCTCTGGTGTTGTGCGACTTGCTCCTATCGACCACAGCTATCATCGTGTCTAAACCTTTGTCATCAGGTTTATTCTTCTTACTCTCATTCTTCGAAGACTCAGGCTTGTCCTTGCCAGATTGAGGATTCTTAGCATGTACCTGGGCATTGGCACACTTTGCGTACTTGTCAGCCAACTCAAAAAGCTCTTTAACCGTATGAATCTTCCGGGTAGCCAGCTTCCCAACTAGATCTATGCCCTTAACACCTCGCTTGAAGGCGATGATGACTGACTGATCAGAAATGGCCAGGATCGTACTACGCCTATGACTGAACATGCAAAAGAAGTCTCGAAGGGATTCATCCCTATACTGAATCAGTTGATGAAGATCGTCTTTCATCCTTGGGTGCTCGAACGTACCCTAGAAGTTTACAATGAATTGAGCCTTCAACTCGGCCCACGAACGAATCGAGTTTGGTGGTAGGTTAAGCAACCAGGACCTTGCAAGTCCATCGAGGGAGGTTAATAGATAATTAGCCATCACCCAGTTTTCACCGTCGGCTGCTCGAATAACAATGGTATAGATCTTAACCACTCATTAAGGTTGAACATTCTATCGTACTTCTGGATCGGTCCCGCTTTGAACTTCTCAGGCCACCGTATTAATTGAACTTCTCAAGCCCGCTTTGAACTTCTTGATCGAGCTTCATGTCGACTATTCCATTCTGGAGATATGTGTTTGTTGTAACGACCCCTCCACTCTAGAGCATCTGGGTCTGTGGCTCCTTGAACCAGCATCTTGCTGGCTAGGGTGCCTAGAGTCCCTAGGATTATTTACTCGAGCAATTTGGATCTAAGTCATATCGAGTAAAGTCTTGGCCTAGTTAACCATAGGGGTTAAGGGATTCATTAGATTGAACTTAGGAAGGGATTTACAATCAGACGAGCTCATTTGACATTAGCCTCTAGAGTACTAAAAGCATCATTGTGGAGGCCTGGCTGCGATCAAGCCGATGAAGCCCCGTGATGGCTATCCTGAGGGAGTTTGTTCTTCAATTTTGGGACTGCTGGTAGTGGGGATGCACACACCGAGAGTCATTTTTGAAGGCCAGAAGGCACCTGACCTCCTGTAATCTGTTGAGTCAGGGCCATGCAAGGCCCCAACCACAGACGTCTCTAGTGGTATATTTCTGGCAATGCCGATACTGTGGTCATCTATTGCTGTTGTTGGATCATCGAGAATTCTGGCACCATCGTTTACCACATCGATCTTCCGTGGTTGGGTCTGGGGGTGTGCCAGTGACTCCTCCAGACATGAACATGAATCGATCTATTCGGCTGCTCTAGTTGTCGATGGAGTCATTGTTGCCACTCTCGTGACTTTCACCACCGTTGTTGGTGTCCATGAATTGTAGAACGTTGGCTCCACAGTATGCGTCTAATTGGCTAGACTCGAGAATACCAGTGTTCCACATTGTTCGTTCCAGCGGAAAACTATAGTTCCGAATGTGATCTCTGATCTGGCTAGAGGCGATGCGTAGATGACCTTCGTCGACTTGAAGTGGTCGTAGAAGCTGGCATCGCAGAATTCGGTGTAGACGTGCACTCGAGACATAATTGATCCAGAAGAGTAGAAGAAGTCCCCTACCTAGTGTGCTAACTGTCAAATATTCATTCCCGATAATATGTCCATAAAGAATGGGGTTACCTTTGTTGATCAAGGATCGAGTAAGAAACGAGAGACACAATGTAGACATGTTCTGGCACCCGGTTGGGGTAATACCCTACATCATGTATGAATATTGATGCAGATGTATTCTCTCGAGTCTCGAGTACAAGAAATGGAGCTAGACCTATTACAAGGAGTAGATCGAATCTAAACTAATCTAGAGATGAAGTCGCCGAGTATCTCTTATGATCTTGATGCTCGAGCCGAGATGTGTATGCCTTGAGTTGTTGTCCTCTTCCGCTAGGGGTCTACTCCCCGCCTTATATAGGACTGATGTACTGCCTCCTATCCAGCTATAATTGATAGTGAATCATTCATCTTGTCCGCCAAGACAAAGTAGATAAATCCAACCGAGATACTAGTCATACTCGAGTTGAGTAACCAATCAAAACCTTTCTAATATACACATGCTAGATTTCTGGGTGTATTAGGTTTTGCATATTTGGTTTCACAATATCCAGAGTTATTAAGTATGCGCGCGGTGTACCCCGTTCGTATACGATGTATTTCTTATACGTATATACCTCATATTTAGATATTCGACAGCTTGACATGAAAGTTCTCGGGAACAGCAAGCTATAGGTTGGATAGCACAAACTGAGCGGACAAGAAGCACACTCTCTCTAATCTGAAGCAAAGCAGATCGTCTTCAATTCTTCATTGTATAGGGAAGCCACATAATATAATAGGCATGTTGTCCGGAACGCTGGCCTTACATCAAAATTCAATAGCTCCATCCTTTATGAACTTGCTGGGTTCACTAATTGTTGGGATGAGAGAGAGAGGTGGAAGAAGATGGATACTGTGATATTGAGCTAAGTGCTTCTCACATGAATTGTAAATGTATTTTTTTGATTCACTATTTTCTTTCTTTCAATTCATTAAAAAACATCGAAAGGGTTTTTTCACAATCTATCATGATGTGACTTAAACTTACATCAACGTCCAATAACATATTTGGCTGCTCTTCGTATAAATCCAATAGCCAAAAAAAGTGATTCAGATTTTGGACGCATCAAAATAGTAGCTCCTTTTCTCTAAGTGTTTCCTCAACTAACAAGTAAGATCAAGTTTGTTCATTCATCTAGAAAGAACAATTTTTCACAATTACAAATATTATGAATTAGGTAACCTAACAAATTTAGGATAAAAAATAAATTTAATATTATATATTTCATGTAATAAATATGAAGAGAGATGGCTCACAATCATCTAAAACTATACATACAGCTAAATAGAAGGAGCATAAACCGTTAGCTAAGGTCAATAGGCTTTTCCAGATATCATGCTTTTATACCCATTTTTAGTAAATGGTGATACTCTCATGAATAATCCAATAAGTACATAATTGGCATTGGAATTTGTTCATAAAATTCCTCATTTTCTCATTAGTATAGTACGGAGTGGTTTAATCAAATTTGATGAATATGATTAGTCTAGCTGCGCAAATGTGTAGGCCAACTTTTGCACAAGCATGGCATATATCTGTTAGCAAGGTGAGCATGTCACTTTTGATGGTTATGAACCAATTATTTCAACAGCATCTACAACAACTGAAGCAGCACAACGGTCGAAAGAAATAGAGGACAAAGTAACAGATCCAATTTTAAAATACCTGTTGCGGCGTGGCAATATCTTAGTAAATGACATTATGGATTATTCATGTATTTTCACATTCACTACCCATGCCACCATAAAAATCTAAAATATCTTAAACTAAAGCAAATTATCCTAATCATTCAAGATCATCACTAAATCCTTTTGAGACAAAGTGTGACTCCATAACGTGATGTTTACAAATTAAAAACGTTGAAGAAATATAATGTAGCATAGGGGCGAAGCTGAGCTCTGAAGATCCGAGTGCACACTTCAACATATGTAGATCTTGATGATGAACATGTTTAGAATTATGTGGTGTACAGTAGGTAAAATCGAATTGCTGATAATTGAGATTTAATTTTTTTTCATGGCAGTGTACTCGGGTAAGGTATTGTAGCTTCACACCTGATGACATGGAGCACTTATAGTTATTCGTATTCACATATCTGTCTGTCCCGTTGAGAGGGTATAATTGAGTTGGTCACAAGTTCGATCGTTCTATGAGTCGATGCTCAAAATCGGGTGAATTGGGCGAGCTTTCTGGGACAAATTTAATGCGAATCATCACGTGAGTGACCAATGTGTTCAGATTACACATAGGTAGCGTTGTTAGAAGATGGTGTTCATATCCAAAACGACAAGTAAAACAAAATCGATCGGAATAATTGTAGGGATCTGTAACGGAGTGCTTTGCACGCTGGTACCATCCAGATATAATTCTCTTGTTTAAACTTTCGTGCGGCTGACCTGAAGGCCAAACAAATCAATCCCACGGAGAACGGTCGAGAGAAACACTGGAACGATGCAGAAACTAGACTATTCTTTTTGCCGCTTCTAGGAAACCAGGGCGGCGAACTCCATCCGGTAGCCGCCTGGTCGACACGACGACACCACGGCTCATCCTATTGCTGATCTCGCAGTGTTTATAAAAACTCTATGATTAGCTTTCAGAAAGAGAGAATCTTTCTTAGATCTGCCCGAGAATTCTTTTATGTTCTGAAAGCGAAGTTTTAAATCAGCAACCATCACTCTGCAACACTGTTGTGATTATATTATGACGGACAAATACAGTAGAATATGGCCTCACTATTGGTTTCAAATTAGCTTTCACTATCAATTTTGAAACCAGCAGTGATAGCAAGGTCTTTATTACTGTCGGGCTTTTCTGACCAGTAGTGATGATATTTTCAAGAAACAAAAAAAGAAGAAAAAGATAATCACCCAGGCGTCACTGTGACTCATCCACCATACATGCCCTGCATAGAAAAATGTGGCAGCACAAAGGCCGTCGCCACAACACACCATACCGATGGAAGCCTCACTAGATCCGTCGTGCCCCACCCCGTTGCTCCACCGCAAACGCACACCCAAGCGCCGCCACAACTCGTCCAGCGCGTGCCCTACCTAGGAAAATGTGACGGTATGAAGGTTACCGCTACAACACACCTTACCGATGGAAGCTTTACGGGATCCTCGAGCTCCACATCGCGCCACGCTCCTCGACCTCCACATGTTGCCGCCACAGAGAGATAGAAAGCGGTGAGGGCGACATCCGTGAGCTCAGGAGGAGGGATTGAATCTCGGTGATGGTGGCCATGAGCGAGAGAGAGAGGAGGGATGGGAGGTGGACGATGGCGGCAGAGATAGAGAGAGGAGGGACGGGAGGTGAGTGGTGATGGCGCTTGGGAGGAAGGGAATTGACGAGATTGAGGTGGGCGGCGGTGACCGTGAGCGAGATAGGAGGGGTAGGAGGTGGGCGGTGGTGGCAGAGATAGAGAGAGGAGGGACAGGAGGTGGGCAGCGATGGCGCTTGGGAGGAAGGGGATCGAGGTGGGCGGCGGTGGCGCTTGGGAGAATGGGGACCGACGAGATCGAGGTGGGCAGTGGCAAAAACAAGAGAGAGTGCAAGGAGTACTGCCAGGTTTGGACTTAGAGATTTTTTTATGCCGAGGATAGGATGCAGGTGTGAATACGAGATGACTAAAATGGATTCAATTTAATATTTAGGTCCAGCTCTCAGGTTCACTGCCGTTTTATAACAAAGACCAACAGTGACACTATCACTATCGATTTTTGTTAGCAATTAGCAATGATAACAACTTATCATTATTAGTTCTTTTCTAAATTGACACTATTTTTCTTATAAACTGATAGTAAAATAGTATTATCACCGGTTTTAATTGATGTGACAATGATGAGGCAATAATTAATAACATTTCTAGATAATAGGTGCAAGATACCAATCATGCCATCTCACTCATACATTATATAATCGCATTGCACGCTGTGCAAGATTCGCACTGAACTTTGTAATTTAACATGAGTACCAAACAATTTTTGCTGTTGCCGTCGCCAGAACATTGCAGCACTGCCTTGATTGACACTCGATTCTGCTGCGTGCTCCAGTCCACTGGAACGGGAGATCGACCGTGAGCGGTTCCGAATAAAACCAGTGCAGCTTTCCCAGCACATGCTCCAAACATTTCGTGATACGTGAGGTGTCAGGGTTCTGCACTGGCTTAGAAAATTCAAGCATGCGTTATACCTGTAAAAGAAATCCGTTAAGTACAGGCCAACAAGTGCTTAGTGGGCCGGAGATGCTCTCATTGTTCGCAGTCATCACGCACAGGTGTTAAAATAGTGGTACAATTTTGACCGGTGTGGATGGCAATGAAGATGAAGATCTTTGTTTGGTCGCTGCACCATCACACGATATAGTGACTGGCTACTGTAAATGATTGACGTGCTTAACATTGTTGTGCACTAAACATGTACTGAGTAATGATGTAAACCATTGAGTTGTTTATTGCTCAGTTCTGTCCTTTGTTCTAAAAGATTTAGAGGATGTTTTTTTAGATGCCTGATTTTTTTTTATTTTTTAGACAACGGCTGTGAACTCTTAGATAGATATTTAATGATTTATAGTCGTTTTCAATCTCATGCCGCTAGCGCTCGATGATGGTTCGCTCCCCCGCCAGCCGTTTTCAATGGCGACCCTGCCGCCAAATCCGTGGCTATCACTCCTCGCTAACCTCTCGTCTCTGCTCGTCCTCTCCCCGGTCTTACCCTCACTCACCGGTCATCCTCTGCCGCTCGCGATTGACGGCGGGACTCGCCGTCCTGCTCCCACGTCCACCTTTTCTGTTCAGCTGACCTACTTCCTCAACCTCCTGTAAGTCTAGCGGCCATGAAACAATGATGCAGGAAAAGTTAAGAAGTGTGAAGATTTATAGATGCAGGAAAAGTTACTCGATGCTCTAGACGTGTAGTGCACTAAGCTTGTTCTTCCAGTTGTCCAGTAGAGTTCCATCTTTTAATTTTCTTCTGTTTTCTTTTTAAAAGATTTTCTCTCTCTCTTTCACTTGTACACACATCGTGAAGTCTACACAGTCCTCGTCACTGCTTGGTTTCGATCTCGATTCCTTCCACATGCGCAACACCCTTTCCACAGTGCTGGTGAGTGGTGACACGTGAGACCCAGCGCACCAGCCGGGCCGTGGCGATGTGGCGTATACGCATGGCCGGAACCCACCCATACGTGATACGTCCGCCGTCCGCCATCTCCGGAGTGGTTGGCCGCCGACCGTCGCCCGAACCCGTGCGTGCGCTGCACCCACGCAACCGTAGCGCATGCGCGCTGACCGCTAGCATGGCCTGCCCTAGCCCTAATGGGGCGCGGGCGCAAGAGCGATCGCGGCGAAAAGCAGCCAATCGCAGCGCCCGGCCGGCCGGAGCGCGCGGTGGAAGGAAGCGGCGCGACGCGGTGGAAGTGGCCTACTGGCCTACTCACAAGTCACAACGCTTGGTGCTGGTTCTGTCGGAAAAGCGCTGAACCCTCTCGCTAGACTTCCGATCAGGCTCGGGATCAGATCACCAGATATCGCGTGGACGGTCGACGGGACCGAGAGCCGAGCCTAAACAGAGCCAAGGGAACGGACGGGGCGCGTTTCAAAAAAACTCGAGGCTTGAGAGCTGCTCTAGCTCGAGATCCAAACGAACCAAGCTCGAGACTGCAGGTAAGCTTGTTGGGCCAAACGAGTCGAGCTCAAATAGCTAAAGCTTAACTGTTGTGCGACACCTAAAGATACAAAAGAAAAACTCGCAGCCTCCTCATCCACTAAAGTTGAACTCAAGACTCATGAGCTACTTAAGTTCGATTCAACAAAAACTCGATTTGAGCTCAGTTTGACTAAAAAACAAGCAGAGTTCGAACCTAGAGGTGAACAAACCGAGTTCGAACCTAGAGGTGAGCTCCATGTGAAAAGATTAGGGAAAATGTGGTTACCAAACTCGGTTCACCACGGGTACATGTTATATAGCGGCAAAGGGCCAATAGGATTACATCAAGGTTGTTGTGTTCGGTTGATTTGCTGTACAGCTTGGTTGAGAAGAAATCCAACTCTAACTCTATCTCTAAAACTCTCAAACCGAATCACCAACAGCATTATCGCATGATACAAGGAGAATTTCAACTATTTCTAACAGCTCCTCTCAATCTAAACTTTTCTTGTCTTGAAGATTTAGATTGCCTCGAAAGTTTTCAAACTTGCGGACTGGTAATGCCTTTGTAAATCCGTCAGCTAGCTGATCTCCAGAAGGTATCAACCGTATCTGTAATTGCTTGTTTGCGACTCTCTCACGAACAAAGTGGAAATCAATTTCTATATGCTTTGCTCTAGCATGAAACACTGGGTTGGCAGATAAATAAGTTGCTCCTAAATTATCACACCATAAACAAGGAGGCTGCTGCAAATGTATTCCAAGTTCCTTCAACAAGGATTCTAGCCAAATTACCTCAGCTGTTGCATTTGCCATAGATTTATATTCTACTTCAGTACTTGACCGAGACACCGTTGCTTGTTTCCTAGCACTCCAAGAGATAAG
This sequence comes from Phragmites australis, assembly GCF_958298935.1. NCBI lineage: Eukaryota > Viridiplantae > Streptophyta > Magnoliopsida > Poales > Poaceae > Phragmites > Phragmites australis. The sequence goes on from NC_084931.1 coordinate 26,217,312, forward strand.
ATTAGCACCAAAGAAAATAGCAAAGCCTCCAGTGGATCTTCTATCATCAATACTTCCAGCCCAGTCACCGTCAGAAAAAGCATTAATCAGCATTGAACTAGATTTCTGTAGCTTTAAGCCTATACCAATCGTGTGCTTCACATACCTCAATATTCTCTTAACAGCAGTCCAATGAACCGTGGTAGTAGAGTGTAAGAATTGACACACCTTGTTTACTGAATATGCCAGATCGGGTCTTGTAAGAGTAAGGTATTGAAGTGCACCAACTATACTCCTGTATCTCGTGTTGTCTTCAGAATTGAGCGCTGTTCCTACATGACACGACAGCTTTTCTGTAGATGACAAAGGTGTGGGAGATGGCTTACAGTTCTTCATGCCAACACGAGAAAGAATTTCCCTTGCATATTTTTCTTGTGACAGCAATATGCCATCCTTTTCTTTGCGCACTTCAATACCTAGAAAGTAGTGTAACTCTCCAAGATCCTTCAAGGCAAAGTCCTTCTTGAGATCTCTAAGTAAAGCTGCAATTGCATCTTGAGAGGAGCTAGTAACAATTATATCATCAACATATATCAACATAAATATTGTCACATGTCCCTTTTGATATATAAAGAGTGATGTATCTAACTTTGAAGTCTTAAAACCAAGATCGATAAGTTTAGAGCTTAACCTAGAATACCAGGCCCTTGGCGCTTGCTTCAATCCATATATGGCCTTGTCAAGCTTGCACACAAGAAGTGGTGCGTCTGCACTCTTAAAGCCTGGAGGTTGTCTCATATATACCTCTTCTTCCATAACACCATGAAGAAACGCGTTCTGTACATCTAATTGTCTAAGGCACCATCCTTTAGATACTGCAATAGATAAAACAAGCCTGACAGTAGCAATTTTCACTACAGGACTAAAGGTGTCCTCATAATCAATGCCATATCGTTGTTTAAAACCTTTTGCTACTAGCCGGGCTTTGTACCTATCAATAGTGCCATCTGCCTTTCTTTTAATTTTAAATACCCATTTGCAATCAATGAGATTTTTACCTTCTTTCTCAGGAACAAGATGCCAAGTATGATTCTTTAACAAAGCTTGATATTCATCTTCCATAGCTTTCTTCCACTTTGGATCACCAAAAGCTTCTTGTATATTCTCCGGTTCTCCTGTTGCACAAAAGTTTCCATACCTAATTGTCCCATCATGAAAGTTTTTGGGCTTCACAATGCCACTCTGCAATCGTGTCCTTGGTCTCTGAATATCAATTGAAACCTGGACCTCAGCATCTGGATTGCTTGAACCAAACGCTGAAGGAGACAGAGGAACGGGCGGAGTAGTCTGCGTGGCCGCACCCGATCCAGAACTCGGTGTAGAGGATCCGCCTTTCGCAGAAGACAGTCGCCTGGTTGCTGCGCTGTGATTCGTCGAAGCAGAACCAGGAGTCCCGGTCGGAGGCGCAGGTCCATCCCCCCCACGCGCCGAGTCGGGGCTGATTCCCGTACGCCCGACAGACGCCGAGTCCATGCAGTCGCCATCAGGAGCCGTATTCTTGTGGGATCGCGCACCTGACACGGCAGGAGAATTAGCAGGTCGATCTCCATCGGATCCACCACCGGGATTTGCTGCGGCAGGAGGGAAGATCATGTCACTAGAGGTTTGTGAACCAGTTGAGGCCGAAGTTTCTTGTAAATTTTCCTGCACATCATCAATCTCAACAGCAGGATTAGTAAATATTGGATTAGTACTATCTACACCCCCTGTAGCGAGGAGATTTTGTGGAAGAAGAAGGATCTCTTTGCGAAGAAGAGCTCCTGCATTAGAACGGAGTTGAGCGAAAGGAAAAATTGTTTCATCGAAAATAACATCACGAGAGATGTAGACTCGGCCTGTAGATGGTTCAAGACATTTGAAACCTTTGTGCATGGCGCTGTAGCCAAGAAAAACACATCGCGTGGACCTAAAAGCGAGCTTCCTGTTGTTGTAGGGTCTCAAATTTGGCCACACCGCACATCCAAACACTCTCAAGGAGTTATAATCTGGTTTCTTTTTTAGAAGAAGTTCAGCAGGAGTTTGATATTTGATCACACGGCTAGGGAGGAGATTAATGAGGTATGTTGCTGTGAGAAACACCTCGTCCCAAAATTTTAGAGGCATGGAGGCATTTGCAAGGAGAGCCAAACCAACCTCTACTATATGGCGGTGTTTGCGCTCGGCTGCTCCGTTTTGTTGGTGAGCATGAGGACAAGAGACTCTCTGTGAGATGCCTATCTTTTGAAAGAAGGAATTTAACCCTTGGTACTCACCCCCCAATCCGTTTGCATAGAGAGAATTTTTCTATTGAACTTCCTTTCAACAAGGTTTTGAAAGTTATGAAAAACTTGGAAGACCTCTGATTTCTTTTTCAGAAGATATATCCAGGTGTATTTACTGTAGTCATCAATAAAACTAACATAGTAAGAGTGACGACCTACAGATAAAGGAGCCGGACCCCAAACATCCGAAAAGATTAAATCAAGAGGACTTGTAGATATGCTGGTTGATATAGAATAAGGTAGCTGATGGCTCTTGGCCATTTGACAGGAATCACAAATAGAATCTTTATTCTCACTACTAATGAAAGAAAGTTTATTCTCTCTAAGAACACGATCTACGATAGGAGAGGCAGGGTGACCTAGACGGCTATGCCATCTTGAGGACGATGGTTTATTGACTCCATGGGCCTGCTTCCTTGAGTCCTCTTCTAGCTGGGACGTTAAGGGGTACAGGCCACCTTTGCATCTACCCTGATGGAGGATTCTTCTCGTTTCCTGATCCTTGATAAGAAAGAAATTAGGATGGAATTCAAGAAACACGTTATTGTCAGAGGTTACACGATGAACGGAAGCAAGACTTTTTGTTGCACTAGGAACATGAAGGACGTTGTCAAGGTGCAGATCTCTAATGGGGATATGTAAAATAGTACTACCAATATTACTAATTTTCATACCTGCACCGCTTGCAGTGTGCACTTGATCACGTCCATTGTAGCGGTCACGAACAGATAGCTTCTCTAGATCTCCAGTGATATTATCCGAAGCACCACTATCCATGTACCAATTGGTGTCTACTCCATAGCCCACGGTTGCTGCTCTTGCTGTCTTGTCATTTGGTTGCTCCTCATCTTCATCATATCTATACCAGCAGATTGACGCCTCATGACCGATCTTCTTGCAGATCTGACAAGTGGGCTTGGAATTGGATTTTTGGCCTCCTTGCTTGGAAGATCCTCCTCCACCAGAGTTGTTACGTTGTGGTCCATCTCTACCACGACCGCGCCCTCGACGACTGCCGCGAGCGCGAGAGCCACCACGCCCACGATTTACAGCATTAGCCGAAGAGACATACTGTCCTCCTCCTCCTTGATTATCCTGGTACAACTCCAAGCGCGCGTCATATGCCAATAATTGAGCATAGAGTTCATCCAAAGAAGTCGGATCAGCTCGCCCAAGAACAGAAGACACAAAAGGGTTGTACTCGTAATCAAGGCCATTCAAGATTTGATTTACAACTTCCTCATCATCTATAATCTTACCAACTGCAGCAAGCTCGTCCTTGATCCCAATCATCTTGGTGAAGTAAGCCGATGTAGACATGGTTCCCTTCTTGAGATTGGCGAGTTGCATGCGCAGATTGGACACCCGCGCCCTGGAGTGCGCAGAGAACATGTTCTCAAGCGCCTTCCAGAGCTCGGCCGACGACTCCAGTGTTGCAACTTGCGCTAGGACGTCTTTGGCGACCGAGTTGATCAGGTAGCCTAGAAGCTGCTGATCTTTCGCCAGCCATCTGTCATACTCCGGATTGGGTACGACGATTTTCTTCTTCACAGCATCTTCCTCTTCGATGGTCTTGGGAGGTGCCGGAGATTTTCCTTCAAGGATACCCATGAGTTGGGCTCCACGGATGGCTGGGAGCACTTGCGCCTTCCAGAGGCGAAAGTTGTCCCTGGTCAGTTTTTCCGAGACGGAGGGACCGAGAGTAGGCGGGGTGTAGCAGGATGGTGATGCCATTGACGACTAGGGATAGAAGGTAGATGTATTAGGAAGAAGATGCTCTGATTACCATGAAAAAATTAGGGAAAACGTGGTTACCAAACTCGGTTCACCACGGGTACATGTTATATAGCGGCAAAGGGCCAATAGGATTACATCAAGGTTGTTGTGTTCGGTTGATTTGCTGTACAGCTTGGTTGAGAAGAAATCCAACTCTAACTCTATCTCTAAAACTCTCAAACCGAATCACCAACAGCATTATCGCATGATACAAGGAGAATTTCAACTATTTCTAACACCATGAACCTCACTAGCCGAGCTTGAGTAGCTCGTTAAGGCTTGGCTGTGAGCTATCCAAGAACTCAGCCAATACAGTCTCTTCCCTCCAAGCAGATTCAATTTATTAGTCCCCATCCCGAGTCAAAGCACCCACCCTGTCCATTTCTTACCTTGTCCCACAACATCTCCCCAAGCTGCAATGCCCTCTAGGCCTCCGCGCATTTTCCCATCCTCTCCTCTCCCTACAGTTTCTTCGTCAAAGCTGCAAGTCATCACTGTGCCACCAAGGGCTAGCTACGGCTTTGGTCTCTCCAATTTCCAAGCACAAGCACAGCAAGGACCAAACGGGTGGCCACCTTTTTACTTCTTTCACTACCTTGTGCTTGTTTTTGTTGCCAGTGTATGCATGCTGGCAAGTAGGCCTGTCAACGGCGAGTCCGTCATCTCAAGTTTGAATTTGATAGAAACTCAAGTCAAGTTTAATCTGAGTTAAAGATTTAGTCGAGACTATATGGTTGTTGTTAGGGTCTTGAGCCGAGCTCGAATTGAGATTAGAACGAGTCGAATTTGAGTAGCTCATGAATCTGAAGTTTTTTTATAGCTTTATTTATGAGCCACATATGTATATAGTCACGTGACTTTTAAGGTTGGGTAATTGGACTTTGAATTAGATGATGAGATTAAAAAATGACTTGGCTAGAGTCAATGAATACCGTATTTACCTCAAGTGACAACAGTTGGAGTTAGCTGAGCTATTCGAGCTCGAGCTCAACAAGCTCGTAAGCTTGTGACTAGCTTTGAGCTTGGCTTGTTAAGTCTCTAGACAAGGTCGAATCGAGATTATAGAGTCAAGTTTGAATATCTCGCAAGCTTTGAGCTTTTTTGACAGCCTTACTATCGAGCTAGTGACTACATGCCGTCTTGAGGCACAAGCACAGCAACAAAACATGGAGAGGAATCCATTTCGTCCGTTGCCTCGATTGGAGCAGATCGCCATCACTTGCCAGCGCCACGGCTGTTCTCTCCCTGCTAAGCGTCAACACCTTTTCCCTCCACAATCACCTGTGATGCTCTATGTAAACTAGCCTACTCAAGCCTTTGAGCTTAAATCGAGCCGAGCTCGAGCCCATTTGCAAGCTTGGCTTAATCTTAGGCTCGAAATTGAACTCAGACTCGAGTGTCTGTCAAGCTCGAGCTTGAAGTGCCAGCTCACTTGAGCTTGGCTCGATGATAGCCCTGTATCCAACTGACTTCAATAGACTCTAACAGACTATCGAGCTTGAGCTTAACATAGTAGACTTGCTTGAGCTCGGCTCATCTACAGCTGCGCGGGCACTATCATCGTTGCCGGTTCGTGCGTGGGGACGGGGAAATCCGGCGAATTTTGGGTTGGGCACCACGGCGGCGCATGATTACATCGAAATGATGGCGGTTTTGAGTGAGCACTTGCTAAGTATTTTGCTCGTCAGACAGTGATTAATCTGGATTTGGGCACGTGCTCTCTGTAGGTGCTGTGCCGTGGAACCTTTCCGTCCCCGTCATGCGATCGCCGTTGTTCCTTCGGTCTCGGGCGCGTGCTTTTCGTCCATCGGATTAAGGCTGTCGAACAGCGAGCCCCTACTCCTGGAAGCAAAGCTACATTCTATGTTCAGGTGTAATGTAATCGATTACCTTATCTTCTCCATGGCATGGGAACACGGGTCACGGGATTTGTGCTTCTGTGCTGATTGCTTTGTTTGGCCCAGAAAAGGGGTTGGGCTTGATGAATGGAACGCAACGAGACACAGCAAAAGGGAGGAGAGTTTTTTTTATATATTTTCTAGCATTAATATTTAAGTAAATAGATCTTTGTTGGAATAATTTATAAAAATAGACGTCTACCGTCCTCTGAAAATCCTTTCAAATGGTGGTTAGCATACCACGGTGACACATATATCTATTTCACTTTCTTATGGGTGGTTAGACCTCTCTCCCAGCACAGAATCTGTACCGTCACTACTCACCCACTCAAAGGGCGGGTAGGTCCCCACCGCGTGCTCCTCTCCTACCCAACACACTATAAATAGACTAAAAATCAACTAAAATAGGCATTTAAATCTAAAAAAAGAAATTGATGGGGACGAGATGAGAGGGAGGCAGCGCGGTGAAGCCTTACTGTTTTTGATCCATGGATTTAGGATCTCAGTTTCCAATAATTTTTCTAAATTTATATTTTTATTAGTAATTAAAATATTAATAGATCTAGGATTTAGCGACATAATAATAGTTATATTATATAAGACATAGGGTTTAGCAAGGTTATCAGAAAATGAGATTTTCTATCTTTTGTAATATATTATAAAGATATATTTTAACATGGTAGAATAGCCATTAGATATATAGTTATATTTAGAGTACAATAGTTTTGATTATATAGATTTTACAAAATAGTGATGTAGGTAATAATTATAGATAATTAGAAACTATATTAAGTAGATGAGGGTTTAATTAATTTAAATTGGTTAGTTTGCTTAGGATCAATATTGATTGTAACGAACTGAACGTATTGTTAGGTGATCATCAGTTTCAATAATTAGAAGTATAGTTTTTGGTATTAACGTTTGACATATTTTTGGATATTTCCAGGGATGTCTGATAAACTATATTTTCAGATATATTATGGTGAATGTCATATTGATTATGGTCCTAGCGGTGTAGATCTCTCTGGATTTTAACATGTCGTCAAGGGACTTAATAGAACCGATAAGAGGACCATAGTGGGCATCTGCAAGTGGTTGATGCACTATTTCAACTTGATTCCCAGCAACATGACCTTAAGCTAAGAGCGGTGCTAAGTCATGCTACTTAGGGGTACTTTCAGGAGCTTGTCCCGATTAATACGACATCTACTTAGAGACAGTACATAGATATAGCTTATGAATGTGGTCTCCCTCTTGTGCTGCTAGCTAAGGCGTACCAAAAGGATCCAACAAAGAAAAACGTTGGAAAGTAGTAGCAGAAACAAGTTAGGCGGTGGTGGATAAAGCACACCAGACAACTGTGGGGGACGAACAAGACATTATGGATGTGCATGAGATGCAACCAAGGGGTGTAGCCGATGAGGGGGAGCACATCTCTAGCATAATTGAAGAGATGGATAGGGAGGATCAGGAGCTCGAGGAAGCCATTGCCTATAAGGATTCATCCGATGAGGAGAAAAATACTCCTGTTTCTGCAGAGTGGAGGAATCAGGAATTTTCAAATCTAGTGGTCGGTGAGGGTCATCGGACACCGTGGGAATATCATGATAACGAGGTGTCCCAGGGTGCTACTAAGGGGATTGTTATTGACGCAGTGAAATTCTAGTCATTGTCCCTTCGGAGGCAGTTCAAGGTTGTGAAGTCAAGCAAAAGAGAGTACAATGCCAAGTGTTTGATGTCTGATTATTAGTACCGGGTGTACGCATTCAGGGGGAAATGGGTTGACAACTGGGAGTGCTCAATACTTAAGGAGCATAACTGTCATATTGAGGAAATAGAGTTGTCCCACGGGAACATGTCATCTGCTTTTGTTGTCAATGTTATGTACGAAGAGATTGTGAACAACCTAAATTATAAGCCACGTTCAATAATTCGTGCTATTGAGGAAATGTTCGAGTACACAATAAACTACATTAAGCATGGAGGGTGAAATAGAATGCTATTGAGATAAGGTTTGTGACATACGAAAATTTATATGACCGTTTGCACCTTTTGTAGGTTACTACGGTGATGAAGTCGGGATGTCTTCATTTGCACCTCCACCGTTCGCACCCTACTTCGGCACTTAGGCATGACCGTCTACAACTGCCCTTACATACCATATAGGTACAACATTGTATTTTTACTAATACATTTATTTCCACATTTATCGTATATAATACATTTATCCATTCACAGGCCCCTCTAGTGATTATGTGATGGCAACGGCACCATCACGGTCGTCTTACGCGAGTCAGGAGAATGAACTTGGGTCGGAGGAGAATGAACTTGGGTCGGACCCCCCCCCCTCCCGCTCGACCGCGTGAGGGACTTCTTTGGGAGCACACCGGACTATGACGTCGTCATGCGGTCCCAACTGCCCACTACTCCACTACTGATGCAACAGACCCACGCTACTACAGAATCCATTTAGTGGGACGCCCCCCAGATCTATGGAGTCGCCTATACAAATGGTACCACAAACAGTTCCAAACTAGAACCGTCTGAAAAAATGGCAACGAACAGTTACAACAACGCGAATGCTACAGTACAAACAGTTCCAAATTAAAACCGTATGTACTATTGACAGAAATAGAACCATCTATAAAGAAAGAACAATACAAATTAGACGGTTCCAAATTAGAACCGTATGTACAAAAAGGATCAGTACAAACAGTTCTAAACTAGAACCGTCTGTACTAATAGTACAGACGGTTCTAAATTTAGAATCATCTGTACTAATAGTGTCTCACTCACTTTGAGCATATATCTTATACAGATTATTTTCATACAATGGTCAGTAGTGAATGACAGGTGAGATAATAAGCAAGGTTCGTGCGAGATTAGAGGTTGCTGGTTCGACTCCTAGAAAACGCATTCGTGGTATTTTGCGTGAAAAATTGTGTGACTTGCAATCGCGCCTACATAATAATATAGGGGGCTGGTGTGGGTAGGAAAAATATTTTTTTTTAGATTTTTTAGCTCCAAAAAACTTAGTACAGACGGTTTCAATAACAAGCCGTCTGTACAAATCATTTTGTACAAACGTGTGAGGAACCGTCCAAATAATATTCTAATTAATCACCAGTAAGATCATTATTTATAATCACAACCTCGATGATTAACTAAAATATTATCCCGATAGTCCCGGCACGTGTTTTGTGTCCAAGATCGGAACACATGCCTTCCAACATTTAGCATCACAACATAGCTTAAGAGAGAGTAAGTAATTAACATTTATATTGCAAGTATTTAACATGCAACCATTTCCAACAGTTTACAACAAAAGGCAACAATAACTACGCAGCGAAAACATAAACCTATATAACAAAAGAGAATGAAGCCACATGCCCTTAGGCTCCACCCCAAAAGCACGACCTCCGAGAGTAGGATGCACTACTCTTGCCGCCACCCTGAACGGCAAGCACGAAGTAGCCAAACACCGGTCTCACCAGCAGCACCTGAAAACGCAGGCATGAGTAAGAAGGTACTCGCAAGACTTAAATCATATAGAGCATATATATATAGCTCGACTTCAAGGATTATGCATTAAGCCATTAGCAAGGAAAAGCCACATGATTAAGTTAAACATAAGTGGTTAGCAACCTGGACACATATGTGTGAGCAACTAACTTAACCAACAACAATATAACTCTACTCTGCTGTAACTAACTGAACATAAATAACTAGAACCATTATGAACATACATGTAACAAAGATCAACTCAACCATCTCCCACATATCCAACCATCAACCACAAACGAAAACTCTACGACCGATGCAGATGAACAGAAGCATGCTCATGGCCGAGAGCGTGGCATTTCAAAATATTTTTACATCCTGTAGGGGATACTCCTGGACCCACACGACTTGATGACCATACGACTTGCACGACCACACAGATCCATACAAGGGGTACTCATGTCAACCTTTCCCAATAAGTCCCGATCATTTGAAACATGCATCATTCGGCGCGGCAATACTAGAACTACTCCTGGAGCAAATTAGTACCACTACAAGCCCGCCCGCTCACACCGTCGATGTTCAGGCCCCAAATGACCACAGCTACAAAGATATTCAGCTCGCCTTACCATTAGATCGGCATGTGGTGAGTAAGGTAAGTGTTCGGTTTCCTCTTCCGACCTACCCAAGGGAACTACACATCTGGGATAAACACCTCCTAGCACCGCCCACATCTCGTCTCATACTCATTACTCATACAACCATTATCATCTCATATCCAATATTGTGATCATTATGATAGTAAATAATGGCTATGCTCACGAACGATGAAACAATTCACCGCTTGATTTCTACCAAATGACCTATGCATTGCTAAGCATTTCGATTTAACTTGTAATCTAGACACCAACAACATATTCAAGGTGACAAGGAAAGGATGAACAACAATTCAAGGTGGAAGTAATGCATTCAACATCGGATCTACCCACTTGTACCCGATCTCGACTCGACACATGCAAACATACATAAGCATATTTTATCAATTTTAGACTTTATTCAATTGAACAAAGGTGCAATATGCTTAGTTGCTTGCCTTGCTGCTCAGGTGGCTGCCTATAATTACCCCACGCAACACTCGCAGAAATCTGGAAGATTGGAGTCATCTTCAACCACGGTCGCCTCCTGATCCGGCTCCTTGTTCACTAAAGAAGAGCGCATGCAATGATAAGTATGAGTGAATGCAACGAGGTATGCCACAATTCTTAACAACATGCTAGAAGTACAAGACATGCAAAACAATGCCATACTAAATGATCTAAATGATATCTGGAAGATAACAGCCACCTGGAGTATCCGGGTTGATCCGGAGTATCTGGTTCCGGACCCTCCGGGTGAACCTTCGGAAGAGGCGCTCGGTTACTGCCTTTTGCTTATCTGACCCGAAGTATCCTGGTGAATCCAGAATATCCGAGTTCCAAAGCCTCCGAGCCATCCTCCGGTGAAGGTGCACGGTTAGCCACTATTCTAACTTAACCCGGAACCTCCAGACTGGTCCGGACTATCCGAGCTGTGCCGGACACACCAGGTGAGGCTCCGGGAGAGGCTCTCAGCTAATCATTAATGCAACTACCCGAAGTCTCCGGGTTTACATGGATTATCCGGGTGAGGAAGACTTAGATTATTCCAAAAATTTTCCCTTGATCGATTCGACTCACTTTACAAATCTATGCTAAACAAACGTGTATATGCCATATCCAAAAGATTCTAAACCCATCTTGCACCCTAAACCCTAACAAATTTTGAACACAATTCGATGGATGATTTTTGCTGAACCCGGAGTATCCGGGTAAGGCCGAAGTATCCGGGTCAGCCCAGAAAAGCTGCTCTCGAGTGGATTTTTAGTCGATTCGAGTTACGATCTTTTCCAAGCCTAAAGGAAACATGTTAGGGATAGTCTAAGGGTCCTAGAACTCACTCATCAATTAGCAACACGACTCTATAGCTCAAATTTGTCCAAAACTCCATTTTTGCTCCAAAAAGCTTAAGAACTTCAAGAACTACTCGATTCTTCCATGAAAACGAAAATGAATTAGATAGATGAGTAGCTCATGAACTAGAGAATGCAATGGTACCACATGCATACCTCAAATCCTTCTCTTGAGGTCGGATTTTGGGAGAAAGGGAGAGAGAGCTTGAGAGGGGAGTGAGAGGGAGCTGTTGCACTTGCTAGCTTGGTTGAGCACGTGAGAGAGGGAGTGGGAGCAGGTGGGCACGGTGGGGCTGCTGATGGGGGCAACCAAGTGAGAGGGAGAGAGAGGTAAGGTGTGGGACCGGCCGGTGGGTCCCACGTATAAGAGAAAAAGGTTCTTTTTAACTGCAAATTCTATTCTTTTCTCTCTCAAATTTGTTTCTCTTATCCAAATAATTTTAAACGAATTGATTTATAGTTAAAAAAAACACACAAAATTAAACATAATGCTTAATAATCATATTTATGCTTAATTATGTAATTACAGATTTTGGGACGTGACAAAACGGTTCAAAAACCATCTATACAAATCTGATTTGTACAAAATCTTTTCCACAAACGGTTCAAAAGAGTGTCCTACAAGGGGTTTTTGAACTGTCTGTACAAATCATTTTTCTACTAGTGCCTGGAGGAGACCTTGACTCCCTTGATCGCTACGAGGCCTACCAGGCAGGTTGTTCCACTGGACAACCTGACCTACTCTAGGGGCCACCTGAGGGTGAACCAGCAGCAACGAAGACGGGACCATGATGATGGGAACAGTCGATAACAGCGTGGGAGGCAGTAGTAGGATTTTACCTTTGCTTTCGTAACTTACATGTTTGTTTCATGATACATGTTCAATTCGCAAACTAATCTTATATATTTGGACGTGTCTACTTTCTATGTACTATATGTGACCGCACGCTAGTGCCTTTTTAGATTAACGAAACCGCCTTTTTATGAGCGATGTGATCACATGCTGCTACCTTTTATGAGCATTGTGACCACACATTCTGCTTTCTATGTATTACAAGTTCAGACATTACTACTTACCATGTCGTTAATTTATTTATTAATCCCATGTGACATCACTCTACCAGCTTCTCAGAGTGAAGTCACCTCTCATTGCCACCTTTTTAGGGAGACGCGACCCCTTGCTATCAACTTTTCAAACTAACGAAATTGCTCGTAGCCACCTTTTTAGACCGATGTGACCGCATGCTGCTGACTACTCATAGTCCAGTGACCGCTCACTGTAAGAAGGTATCTAATGCATGCACTATCTCTAAATTACATACCTACACTTGGTACATACATCATCGATCCCTACTTATAAAAAACGAGACCGAGGCAACGAGAAGATTATGACATCGCAATTTTCTAAAACACCACTACCATCTGATACCTAATACTAAACCATAGCTACCTCCTCAAGCAGACATTTCTCGTGGATATCCAAATTCTCAATGGTAGCCCTACAGACTATGAGGCAGACCTAGGCAAAAGGTGACGATTTGTTTAAGAAAGAGAACCTGAACAAAGTGCTGTCGAAAATGGCAAACCATGACCCATTGTCCCTATTTCACCACGGAGGAATGGCGGTGAACGGTAAGCTCTATGACCTCCATGGACCTAAATACACACTTGTTAGAGTGTTGTCATAGATATATCAGGATGTGCAAACTAGCCGATATAATAAAGTGTTCTAGCAAGCAAGCACACACGATATTTATGCACCCTCAACAGTACAAGGAGCACATTAAGGTACGTTTATCGTTATTACATGTCCCGGTTAATTGTTATGTTGCACTTCTAAGACACGTTTATATTTCCATATGCTCTTTTTGTATACTAGGTATTCCCTCGCAATGAAGAGTTGCTGAACAAACCCATCGAGAACTTTTTTGGTAGCATCTGCTCTTCGGTGATGACTGCTTACCCGGACATAACTGGAGACGTAGAGGTGGTCATTCAAGACCTTCACGCAGTTGTGAAAGAGGCAGTGATTTGAGCCACCGTGAAAGAGTTGGTCGTTCAACAACAACCACAAGAGGACACGCTTCTACCACTTCTGTCACAATTGAAGGGGTTGGTTTCAACGATGATGACTTCATGCTTACTCCTCAGAGAACTCCACACCGTTCTGAATTCTCTATCGACGGGGCAGATAACTAGGATACTAATTTTGATTATTTTTTTGTATATACCAGCATCACGTAGACCAAAATCCCCAGAATACGATTACCATTGGATGGAACGGGAGATAAGGCATAAACAGCTTCAAGGGCCATTTTGTCCGTAATGTTTATGCTACTAAATGTTGTACTTGTTAAATTCAAGGTGGTTATATCATTTTTAATCTATTACCTAAGTTGTGTATGTATCTTACATGTAGCTTACATGCTATTAGTAATGTTCAAATTCCATATACTCATCTCATGTACATATTCTATCTAACATTCAGTGTGGATTTTTCATTTCACTTTTATGTATTTATTCTATCTTTACTTTAATATTTTCTAAGTTTTTTGTTATTTTCCTTAGATAACTTCTGAGATTTGTTATTTTTATAATAAAACTGGGCTAACGGTCCCCTAAGAGGATGGTAGGGGTGCTAACCGTCCTCTCAGAATGCGGTAAGGGGAGTGCGGGGCCTAACCGTCCTCTCAGAGAACGGCAAGAAGTACCTGTGTCACCGTGGCACGTTAATCGCCCTGTAGCCCTTTCAGAAGACGAAAGACGTATATTTGTGTAAATCTTTCCATTAAAAGCTTATTTATTTAAATATTAATGTTAGAAAAGTAAAAATAAAAAAAACTCAAGGGAGGAGATTTCTTTTTTGAAAGGATGGGAGGAGGTTTTTTAAGGACATACGGCCCAGGTGTAATTTCGAGGGAAAGAAGCAGAAGAGGCCTCGTATGGCCCATTTCTCTAAGGCTCTCGGCCCCACTTGATAGGCCCAGGTCTTCGTGTACGAAACTTCCCCAGCCGCCGCTTGGGTCTCTCGCTACAGCCGAGGTCCAGAGCCGTGGGCTTTGTGGTCTATGGGCTCCGCTGAACGTTCGATCGGAATCGAGCGAGCGAGATTCCGCTGCCACGGGATTACCGCATCCTGGCCGTTCCGACCGCGTATATATAATGAGACGAGCAGGATGTTCGGGAGACGCGCGTAAAACCCAACCCCCTCCGCCGCCGCAGGCTTGCATCCTCCTCCCGTTCAGCTTTCGAGGTACGCACGCACGCACGCACCGATCCTATCCTATCCTTCTTCGAATCAAAAAAAAGAAAGAAAGAAGTCTTTGATCTTCGTCTTCGTTCGACAACGATTTCCTGTGTAATTTTGATTGAATGGGGGGTTTAGTGCGAAGGTCTCCCGTAAAAATTAATATGTTTACTGTTCTGCGAGTATTCGCATTCCTTAGGTAGGAGAGTTGTTTTTTAGGATGCCAGGAAAACTTGTGCTGGTGATTTATTGTAGTTTTGGACCATTTGAGTTGCTAATGGGCCTCATCGGTAGATCATCAGCTGTTGGCTTCCGTTTTGACAATCCCCATTTTATAAGCTAAGTAGCTTCGTGATTTCGATTCATTCCTGCGTGGTTTGAAGGGAGACGGTAGAATAGTAGGCGCAATACCACGCGATCTGGCAACTTTAATTTTTAGTTTCGCTGATAGAGAAACCTGGGCTTCTAGGACTCGAATCTAATGCCGCAGGGAACTGGGAAGTATGTGATGTTTAGGGGTTGTTTGGATGAGTGGGGTTTCCCTGGAAAATTTGGGGATGCAATTCCAGTTTAGATTAAACCCTAAGGATTCGAATGCAAATCCCATATCCGAACTGGTCCTTAGAGACTGGGGCCGACTGTTTGCCTGATTGGGATAGCTTCGGGAATGTTTATGGTTTAGTTGAAATTTGAACGAATCAACTATCTGAGGGTTTGGATCTAAATAGGTTCTTACGTGCCTTTACATGCCTGATTGAAATGGATTTACTTGTATAATTGCATTCATATGTATATAAATTGTTTTTATTTTAATTTTCTTAGAGGAAGGATGTCCTGTTAGTTCTCCCATTCTCCGTGCAAGTTTAGCATATACCGAGCTAACACTATGATTTGTCTTTCACAAATGCTTGTTTAAGGCATTTCTGTAGTTGTCACGATGAAGCTGATCGCTTCGTACCTGCTCGCTGTTCTGGGTGGTAACACTTCCCCGACTGCTGATGATGTTAAGAACATCCTGGAATCAGGTATTTCTGCTATGTTGGTTGTAAGTCACTGATTCCCCAGTTGCATAACGTAAAGAGATGCACTTATTTTTTCCCTTTATTTTAACAAGATTAAAAGCAACAGGAACTCACGCTAATTATGGTTATGGTCACACCTTTCTTTAATCTGTGGTATTCTTCTATGGTCATTGTTGGGGCCTTGGGGCTATCATGCGAAAATGTAGTTATATGATTCTATATGTCGTTTGCCTTGAGAATCACTTATATTTTCTTTACAGTTGGGGCTGAAGCTGATGAAGAGAAACTGGAGTTCCTGCTCGCAGAACTCAAAGACAAGGACATAACAGAAGTGATTGCAGCTGGAAGGGAGAAGTTTGCCTCTGTGCCTTCAGGTGGTGGTGCAATCGCTGTGGCAGCTCCAGCTGCTGGAGCTGGTGGTGGTGCAGCACCTGCTGAGGAGGCAAAGGAGGAGAAGGTTGAAGAGAAGGAAGAATCTGATGATGTAAGTATTTTTCACCTCAGTGGTTCCATTCATTTCATCCACTATCTGCTTTGTTTCATGGTTCCTGTCATTGCAAGCATGTGTATTCAAGTTTGGCACAACAATTCCATTTTCTATCACGAACTACCTAGCATAGGTGTATAACTGCTTAAGTGGAAGGTTTCATATCTCGTTAACTTGAAGACTCAACAAGCAATACAATAATTTGGACCATGTTATTCCCATTTAAGCTATTTCATCCAGTTGTTTTTGTGTGTACACATTAGTTACCTTACTGATTGATATTCCTTTTATACTTATGGCAGGACATGGGTTTCAGCTTGTTCGACTAAGTACTCTTTCGTGTGTGGTCTGATACGACAGTACCCGCAAAATATGAAGATATTCAATGTTTGTGCTGTTTTGCGTGAGACAGTGTATATGTTTTGTACTATGCATATGTGAGTATGTGGCATCTTCAGGAATCTAAAGATGTTAAGCCTTAATCTGCATAAACTGAATCTCACTATCTCAGCATGTATGTTCGGTATCGTCAGAGTTCCCATCATGTACGAACAGGGCAGCATTTCTCTGTTGTTCCTGACTGAGTACCGGTGACAATTTGGAGAAAAAAAGTCAATTCTCCCAGTTTCTTCTTCGGTTTTGAATTTGAATGGCAGCTACCTGAAACGAATTAGCCCTGGCCCCATAAACTCATACCTGATACCCTTAGTGCGTGTTTGGTTCTTCTAACGATGTTTCATAAAGTTGTAATCTGCTGTAAATAGGTAGAGCAAAGTCAATTTTTTTAAAAAAATAAGAGTGTTCGGTTGGATATATCTGTCTGAACAGTTTTAGTTGATTTTTGTTTGGTTCATTGAATTTGAGCTTAAATAAGCGAATGTTGATTATTTGAATGAAGATGATTTTGTGATATTGATTAGTGATTTTATCTACATATGTGGATGTAGTGGCTCTTCGGCCCGATTGTGAATTGAAGCTTAAATTGAGTTTCATTCTCGAGTCAGAATGATATCGTATATCTACATTCGTTAGGTTAGGTTACAATAGTAGATGTAAATAGCTAAACATATATATATTTTTTAAAATTATACATATCCATTGAGCTAGGCTGGTGAAAATTTGGGCAAAACTGATAGTTGGTTGCCCAATGGTGACCACTTTGGGCGTGTTTGGTTGCCCGCATTCTGGCTCTGTTCAGGCATATATTCCTGCGGCAAAAATTGTTTGGTTGTCTGGATATATTATTTCTCTTTGTATCTGCAGATATAATTAAACGGTTGAAATTTAGTCTGGAGGATATGTTCAAATCAAGCTTCTCTATAAGTCTAGTCTGGTGATTGTATTGTATCTGCTACAGTGCTGTAACGGGTTCACTCGTTAGTATCAGGTGTATGATCATTGCATTTATTGATGCAGATAACCAAATATCTTGATATGGTCATTGTATTTGTAGGTGTAATGATATTGCATCAGCGTATTTAGACAATCAAGCACTTTTTTTTCAAAGTTACTGCATCCGCTCGATCAGCTTCTTTTTTTCAAGGATATATGGTCCAACTTAAAAAACTCAAGCAATTAAATACACCCTTTGTAACCCATTCCATAAACCTTGATGCTCCAAAACAGTTGCATTTGCGGTTGCAACCACTTGCCCGCCAGGCTGCCACCGCGTAAATGACGCTAGCAAGCATGGCTGAGAAGACATATTCAGGGTGTATGTGGTTAGGTTATGAACCGACATCTTTCTACAAATCACTTAGATTAGTAACTGTCATTAGCAGTTAATTTTTGTAATTAGATGATAACTATATAATTAGCAGTTACATTATGAAGGGACATCGATTGGCGAAAACCGACCTCCCCAATGAGTGCCTTGTCATATCTTTTGCCAGTATAAAAATATAAATATTATTTATCAATAAATACAAGAATCATTCTCTCTACTTTCGGTCACTACTTTCTAATTCTACTTTCAATAGTTATCCCTGTCTTTTGTTTCTGTTACAACTTAGTTCTGTCAGGGATATAATCACTTCATCATTTTCTTAATTGTTGTATTAAATTAAATAGTCTGTAATTTATCGACACTGTGCTCAGAACTTGACCATGGCTATGCTTTAATCTACCTGCACAACATTCTGAGGAATTTTCAGGCCATTGTAGGCATGGTGCTTGCTGCAACCACACGGGAATCATCAGTGAGGTTGCATGATGTACTCCAGTAAGGCGCTTTTTTAGTCTAGTTTTTTCTACTCGCACCTCTAACAATTTTGTGCATCCTCCAACAAGTACCATGATGATATGCATGGCCCAGAAATTTGCCTTCATTCTCTACTGCCTTATTAGGGGTATACATCAGTTTGTTACATAGATAGAAGCATTCTCAAATTGGTGAGATACTCAACTGAAACATTAACAGATTAAATGACCTCTAGTACCTTGCAAAGATGTTTGTTAAGCACAATGACCACCTCAAGCGTGTGTTTGATTATCTGAATTAGGTTTTGTAGGGCTGTATCGTATAAACAGACTGATTAAAATCATATTTATTAAAAAGAACAGTATTTGGTTTGTTGTATTTGGTTACATAGGCTGAGCCGAGTTTTCATTTGGTTGATTGAATCTGAGAGTCTGTTTATTTCAGCTTTGGATTATAAAAAGCAACGTCTAGATTGTAGATTTTAAAAAGCTAGATTGTAAAAGGTTAATGGTCGAAAGTCGAGGGTTGTTTGATATCTTGGATTCTAAGATGGGTTGGATGTTTACTTTGGTTGCGTAATATCCGTGATACCTATTTTTTCTGAATATATATTTATATCTATTTAACATTTTCTTTCATTATTTTTCATACTAGCAAGGAGGCCCGCGCAAACTATGCAGTTAGGCCTGTTTGTTTCTTCATCATATTAAATGTAGGTAAAATAATATTTTATTTATGTTTTTGAAAGTTGTACTTATAATATTAGTATTAGTAGTAGCGTTGCTTGTAACAGAATCATAACTCATACTTATTTATTATTTTTTTATTTGTAACTCATTTTTTGTCATTTTTTAAGGAAATATTATTGTTCCAATACCCTTCATATTCTATGTAGTTTAAGGGTATTGATCTAATTATATTATGATTTTTGTATTTGTTATGTATTAGATGGATTTGTGATATTATTTAAAGACACTAGTGTGTATAAAAATATTGTGTTTTTTTTTGTTGGCTGTCCCAATAAATCAAGGCTAATGTTTTTTCTATAGTTTATTTGTGAATTTATATCCTCTCACACTCTAAGAGTACATTGATCTCTTGTGGATATTTTTAATAGTTTGGAATAACAATTTGTGCATAATTTGGTGCTACATCCTATTTATCTTAATTCTTTCATGTTAAATAGTCTTTGCAAAACAGATTAATTGAAAAAAATTATTAATGCATTTAAAGCGGAATACACATATATTATCATTAGATGGAGTACTTCCCATATTTGTTGTACTTCACCTGTTCGGTGTGGGACTTAAAAATAAATAGAATACCGAAGGTGGGGTCATCCTTTTCTCATTGCTCGATACTTCTGGTAGTCTTAACTCCTCAGATCTGCTTGGCTATTGTCTAGTTTCCGTCGGTACTCTTGAGCTTCGGTGGTAATTGAAAAATCACGATTACAGTGAAAATCGTTCGAATTTAAAAAAAATTTGGACAAAATTTTGTTGATTTTCTGGTAACATGATCTACATGATTAAAGTATTTATACTCATAAAAAAAGTTCAAAATTTTTTGTGAGAAAATGTATTTGTTAAATCAAGTTAAATGCATAGTTTACTCTTTCCTAATCCAAAAATCATGAAACTAATTTTGTTAGTCTTCTTACATGATCCTATGTCTTTTAAAAATACATGAACTCATGAATTAGTTATTGTAATATGCAGGATTGTGTAAATGTGTTGCGACTAGATTAATTCATACTTGACCCATCACACCTCAAAAATTAGTGAAGCCACTTTTATTAGTTTATTTGTACTATTATTTACGTAGGAAAAATAATAGTAGACATAAAAAAGTTAATTACAGTGTTGTTTCTTAACATATTCACTTTATGCTTGTGAACTTTGTAAAAATTATAGAGAAATTAATAAAACTCTAAATAAAGTGAAATCAATTTTAAAGATCCTCTTAAGATACGTAAATTTTTTCTTAACATGAGTTAATAACTGAGCCGCACGCTTCAATTTTTTCATTTTTTTTTCAAACTTCCTCCCTACAGAATATGATGCAAACGATATTATTTTTGAAAATTGTTTTCATAGAAGGTCTTAGAATTGTGTCTAGTTTTTTAATACTTTTTTAAAATTTTTTGAATTTAAATTCGGTTATCGTTCGGTTTCTGAAACCGAGCTGGACTGAGATGACCGGTTATCGCGATTTTTGCTCGATTACCGTCGATTTTTTGAACCCTGCTACCAGCTAGGACACCTCTTCCCGTGATGCTTTTCATGCCACCACCAGGGGGTTCTGGCACTTTGGTGTCCCCCTTCAACCCTTCTTCCCTGGTATCGAGTTCGATCTTGCCCCCGTTGATTGGCGTCGACATCCATTTGGGGGCTTTCATCGCCGGTGGTGGTATGGATCTCGGTGGGAAGAAGAAGCGCAAGCACCACCACTCGCCGCCACCGACGGCCCCATGCATTGTGGCACTTCAGCGTCTCCCTTCAACCCTTCTTCTATGGTACGAAGTTCGATCTTGCCCCTGTTGAGCACTAAATTTTGGTCGTCCGAGATGAGGATTCTGCTGGCGTCGGTGTCGACGTCCATTTGTGGGCTTTCATCACCGGCGGTGGTGTGGATCTCAGTGGGAAGAAGAAGCGCCAGCACCACCACTTGCCGCCACTGACGCCCCCATATGTTCTGGCACTTCGGTGTCCCCCTTCAACTCTTCTTCTGCAGTACCGAGTTTGATCTTACCCCCGTCAAGCACTGAAGTCTAGTCGTCCGAGATTGGGAATCCGCCAGCATCAGCGTCGACGTCCATTTGGGGGCTTTCGCCACTGGTGGTGTTGGGGATATTGGTGTGAAGAAGAGGCACAAGCACCACCACTCGCCGCCATCGGTGCCTCCATACGTATTGCAGTACTACAGTCACCTGCCCTCGCCGTATTCTCCATCACATGGGGTTTTTTTTGTGAGTATTAGGTGTGTTCAAGATGCAATCTTATTGCTTAATATTGTTACAGAGATAAAATTCGGTATAAATTTGTAGGCAGAAATGTGTCATAGGTTTCACGTGTTGTTTCAGTGGCTAAGTTTAGTATGAATTTGAGGTTGTGTGGTTTTTTAATGTCTGAGACAATTTAAGTTAATTTTTTGTTATAAAAAGCTGATATCAGAGTGTATGGATAATGTTTATTTTGTTTCAAGGATTATGCTAGATTTCAGTTAAAGCAAATGGAATTATTGTTGATTTGTCTGTTGGTTTGTCGGTCAACCATAGTTGGAATTGAGATATAATTGGTCGTTGTAGCATTTTGCTCCTCTTAGGATTAAAAATTGAGTTACCTTGTTGTGATAGGTTTGAACTACTATAGTGTATTTAATGTTTTTTATCTAATAGGTAGCAAATTGATAATGTTCATATTTTAATATCAGACACTTATAATGGCTATATAGTTGAATAAATTTATTGCTACTGCATACAGATAAGAAGTATGATTTTCTGCTTGTCCATCTTGATTTCTGAAATTTCTATCATGTCCAAGTTAGAAATAAATAATCTGTCAGTAATATTTAGGCTATAATTATGATATGTTGGATAAAATTCGGACAAATTTATTGAGGCAAAATGTGGCTCATAGCTCTCACGTGTTGTTTCTTAGTCTAAGTTTAGTATGGATTTATGGTTGTGTGGATTTATTCTATGTCTGATAGCAGAGCACATGGGTTTTTTTTGTTTTAAGATTTATGCTAGATTTAAGATAAAACAAATGGAATTATTTTGCTGATATTTCTGTGACTTTGTCGGTTAACTATTTTTTGAATTCAGATATACTTGCTCGTTGTAGCATTATGCTCTAGTGTAATTTGTGTAAGGTAGTATATGTGTTTTTCTTGATACAGCTATTTTAGCATATTTAATTAAACAGAAATATTCATTTAGGCACCAGCAAGACAATGGATAACCATGCATAACATTTTTTTAAGGTTGTAAAGAACAGAAAGTATTTTGCAGAAGGAAAAACAACTTATCATAATATCGAATTGCAGCTTCCAGAAATCTTATATGTTCTTTCTCTCTCTACTTATATAAAAAAGATGAGGACTCAATTTGTAAAAGGATGATGGGTAACCGATTGATAAACACTTATAATGAAATACATATAACGTAGAGCTATTATTCTTGAGGGACATAAACCTGGATAACCTTAGTGTTTTTATGTTCAACACATCGACGAACGCATATGTTATTTACGCGATATTCTATTGGTATATCCAGAATCATTGTCATAAATTAACCTCGAACATTTCCGATGATGGGTGATGGTGTTGCTGTCTGAATGCATCGACGGGGGTTTCCGATAAGAGCCGTTAGCAGATGGCAAAAATACAAAAATAGGCAACATATATCCGCGTATTTGCCAAAATAGATAACAGACCGGCGTATTTACAAATCTAGCACCTATATTCGGCAGCTCACATACCAAAAATCTGATTTCGGAATCTCAAAAACCAAAAAAAGATGGGCTCGACTGTATTCAGCACCCGAGGTGCCGAATACGGCACTGGTCACCCGTATTCGGCAACTGTGCCGAATACGGCTTGTGCCAGCAACTGTAAATTCTCTAAAATCATGATTTGTTTTTTTTAAAAAAAATAGTCCAACAATTGTAACCCATTTTAATTGGTTTGATCCAAAAATCCTGAGCCAATATGTAATTAAAATTCTTCAAAATAAGCCAGCTTTATAAATCTAGGAATATTTATTGCCTCAAATAAATTCTCAAAAATGTAGAAAAATTCACTAATATTCTTCTCATGTGATATACTAATTTATTAAAATATTTTCAACCCTATATTATTTGGTGAAAAAGTGAATTCCTTTGTAATGCTCCATTATATGCATTTTTATTATTTCATGTGATATTCTCTTCTTAATTCAATTTGAATAAAAATAATTTAACATGCACAAATCCTTGGTTTTCATATTAACATTAAGCATTTGTAATGCTCCATTTATATGTATTTTTATTATTTTATATTAATATTAAACCTTGTTGGAAAGAATTCTACAAGGTAATTTTGTAATTGAATTAACGTTGGGAGGATACAAATTCTAAATTATCGAACATTAATCATTGTGAAGAACAATTACCATATAAACTGGCGTAGAGATTATATACACCGATAAACCTTACATTTGATACGAGGTTTTTCGTCGGTGCGTGAATGGACAGTAAGCATAAAGAGGTGATGACAACAAATATTGGCATGTACGGGATGCCTAATGACTAACTTAATAGCGCACCGCTGCTAAACCTAACATGCTTTAGGGAATAAAAATATACCGGGTTACAAAAGATGTTCTCTACTGAGTGCACCTCGGATATTTGCCCTTCCTCAGAGCATCGGGGCTCAAAGCTTTAGCGCGACGGGCCCTCTCCCGCTTCCTTTACCTCTCATCCTCGCAAGCTTCAGCTGCGGCGCGCTCCTCCCCTACCCTCCTCATGCTCTCCTCCTCCTGACGCTTAAGCCGTAGTTTCTTTTGCTGTTGCTCGTACTCCTGGCGTTCGTATGCTTCCCTCCTCCACCGCATGCTCATTTGGACCCATTGCTTCTGATCGTCACTTTGCTCCATATCTAGCCATTCTATGAAATCACATAGAGGTGGAGGAGACTAGACAGATGAAATAAGATGAGAGATTGGTAAGACAGCGCATGAAATCATAGGGAAAGTGCCACATGAGTGATGTATATCGCTATACTAGTGGGTACTCGTACGGTCTATGTCAAGACTTGTCATACTGGTAGTTAGCACACATGAAGAAGCATAGACCATAGTTGTAGGAGATGTCCTGGGACTCGCGAAGCCTACAAGGGTCACCACAAAAGCACATCGGTGGTTCGACCTCCTGGGCTTAGTGAAGCTAAGGAAGATATTGTAGTTGAGGGAGCTGAGGATGGACTGACATATCCATGGATGAGGATGGGGTTATTTATGGTGGCTAGGAGCTGGTGCATGGATTGAGTGCATGGGCATGGATGGGGGCTGGAGCGTAGGATTCTATGTGAAAGCTGGAAAAGTTTCGGCACTGATGTTCTGTAGAGATTCCCTGCGAAAGCTGTTGCTTCATGTGGTCATTTCATTCTGCAAAAGTTCAGCATGAGTTATTGTTGCCTCTGCATGGAGGCATGGATTTCTATGAAAGCTGAGTCATGTAGTCACTTCCTGTCTAAAGACTGACTCACAACAGAGGTGTTGTCATTTCATGGTTAAAGCTATATCGTGTGGTGACTTCCTGTCTAAAGACTGACTCACAACAGAGGTGTGATCATTTCATGGTTAAAACTACTCCCTGTGGTCACTTCCTATCTAAAGACTGACTCACGACAGAGGTGTTGTCATTTCATGGTTAAAGCTACGTTCGTGTGGTCACTTCTTGTCTGAATACTGACTCATGACACATGTGTGGTCATTTCATAGTTAAAGCTACGCCCTGTGGTCACTTCCTGTTTGAAGACTGGCTCACGACAGAGATGTTGTCATTTCGTGGTTAAAGCTACGTCGTGTGGTCACTTCCTGTCTAAAGATTGACTCATGACAGAGGTGTTGTCATTTCATGGTTAAAGCTACATCGTGTGGCCACTTCCTGCCTAAAGACTGACTCACAACACAGGTGTTGTCATTTCATGGTTAAAGCTACGCACTATGGTCACTTCCTGTCTGAAGATTGACTCACGACAGAGGTGTTGTCATTTCATGGTTAAAGTTACGTCGTGTGGTCATTTCCTGTCTCAAGACTGACTCACGACAGAGGTGTGGTCATTTTATAGTCAAAGCTACGCCCTGTGGTCACTTCCTATCTGAAGACTAACTCACGATAGAGGTGTTGTCATTTTATAGTTAAAGCTACGCCCTGTGGTCACTTCCTATCTGAAGACTAACTCACGACAGAGGTGTTATCATTTCATGGTTAAAGCTACGTTGTGTGGTCACTTCCTGTCTAAAGACTAACTCACGACAGAGGTGTTATCATTTCATGGTTAAAGTTACATCGTGTGGTCATTTCTTGTCGAAAGACTAACTCACGACAGAGGTGTGGTCATTTCATAGTCAAAGCTACGCCCTGTGGTCACTTCCTATCTGAAAACTGACTCACGATAGAGGTGTTGTCATTTCATGGTTAAAGCTATATCGTATGGTCACTTCCTATCTAAAGACCGACTCACGACAGAGGTGTTGTCATTTCATGGTTAAAGCTATGACGTGTGGTCACTTCTTGTCTAAAGATTGACTCACAACAGAGGTGTGGTCATTTCGTAGCTAAAGCTACGTCGTGTGGTTAATACAAACATTAGATAAATTAAAGTTATGTGCCAAAATTATTTGACAAACATTAGATAAATTAAAAGTAATTACAACAACAATAACAATGAATGAGACGTAATATAACTGACTGTTACATTATAGTAAATAGTACATATGTCATAAAGAATTACAAGTACATCGAACAATAGCGTTGCCTCCTCAATGACGACAACGGCGCACGCAGTCCCCAGGAGTGTAAGCGTTTGGCGAGTGTGTGGCCCCCATCCCAGCAGCCTGCACCGGCTCCTGTCTCGTGTCCCCTTGACCGTTGTCATCATCGTCCTACCCTGTGTGACCCCCACCGAATGTGTATCCAGACCCACTAACTCGGTCCTGCATGTACCATGACGACGGATCCTCATACGGAAGTGTCGATGCCCCAAAAACGTGCTCTGATGGAGTCCGGTGTCTTGAAGGCTCGGCCTGCTAGTACCAATGTGAACCCCCAGGTGCATCAATATATTGGGGGTATTGTCTGCTGAGGAGATCAGTGAAGCTTGTAGCCTACATTGCAGCAGCCCAGTCAAAATCATGTGTACTGCTCTAGCTAGGCATCTGCTACGTACAGTCAATGATGTCCTCATGATGCATCGAAGCTGCATGCGGATGTGTCATCATACTATGAAGAGGTTGTGTCCATTGGGGGGCCTGTGAATCCAGTGTACACTGTTCGGGGTCAGGCGCCTGTGTGCACTCCTCGGCCTCAGCACCAGAACGTGACACATGATGTTCCAAAGCCGAAGGTGCCTCATACGACTATGTGCGAACGGGTTCGTCACAAGCACTGGATGAGCACCTGCTGTGGGAGGCTGGGAGGCACGGGATGAGTCTAGAGCTGGTACGTCATACCCCCTCCAACACGGGTCACAACCACCTAGACCACGTATAGCGGACAGAAAGCAGGACCCTTTCGTCCGAATGTACTCCTAGAGAGGGTTTCGATCCCTCCGCGTTGATAACCTGCTTGGTTCCCTACAAGCTTGCTCTGCCTGTGTATGCATCGCGTACACCTCTTCGGTCTGTATGAGATGAGGGACATGTTAGTATTGCAGAGGTTTAACCAATTAAAATCATTATAAGTACCGTACCACCTACCACAACATGAAGAAGGAGGGCACGATTCTCAGGGAATGGTCTGGGGCCCGCCTCCGCAAGTCCGCTGAGTAAGGTGGCACGCATGCGCGGACGATATCACGAAAGGTACTCCCAGTAGGTGCCATCATCGTATTGTCCAGCAAGAACAACGACATCCACCGCGGCTGACTGCTTCCACCTCTGTATGTGCTCAGCAAGCACGGATGCCTAGTCCTGCATGCCTCCGGCCCCCTGTGCTCTCCTCCTGTACGTGATATACACAGTTAAAATATATTAATATTGATCACCTTGGGCACTAATGCTACCCAATAACACACTTACTCATGCGCCCGACCGACGTCTCGTGGGGGAGGTACTGGCACCACCTGTCGGTACCCGAACTGCCTACATGCTTAGAAGAATATACTTTCACGTTGTTCATGTACAACAAGAAGCATCTAGTCATCCATAAGCCTGAGCCACACCAACAACACGATGCGATGAGCCTGCCAGTCACAATTTCGGCCATTCGTGCCATACGTCATGGATCCCACTCCATGAGATCTGCGCTAAGGACATCGAAATTACTGATCACACGGGAGTAGCTACCATGGTCTTATTGCTGACTCCATCTCAGCCTAGCATGCATCCACCGATACCCCATTGTAGGCCTCATGTCATCTGCAATGCCATCAGAGATGGGGATTGGATAGTAACTCTTGAGCACCCAAGGTCGATAATCTGGGAGGTACTCCCAGCTCCATAGCTGTAAGAGGTGTAGGCAACCTGTTACAGATCCTTTCTTCATTGATCGCTGGGTTGCATTACACAATCCTCTGTAGGTGGCAGCCAGCATAGTAGATCCCCAACTGTAAGATGTTGGCTTGTAAGGATGTGAAGCGAGATGACTCGCTAACCATACAATATGGGAAATGACATAATCGCGTACTTGAAGAACATGATGCCTCCCAGCAGGACATACAAGTACACCTCATAGTCCTGTATTATTGTAGTCTCGTTAGCATCCGATGGGCATGGACCGAACCATGGCAGCCCATGAATCCAGGACATGGAGAGGCCAACATCCTTCTTATCATATGGCATACCAAACCTACAAGATGCAGATGGTCAATGAAGTTTGAATAGCTATACAATATGTGAATTGTAGTATATAAAAAATAATTACCTGCCCTCCACGTAACCCTTCAACTGTTCCTTCACTGGTCTCGAAACTACTAACGAGACGCCCCTGATTGGCAACCCAGTTAGCATGGCCATGTCCCTCAATGTTACGGTCATCTTGCCAAAAGGAAAGTGGAACGTGTGCGTCTCAAGACGCCACCGGTCGACGAGACCTGTGAGCAGTGGTTCCTCAATAGGCGAGAGAGGTGTCCTGGCACCACCCACCTTGGGAGCTCCGACCGTCATGAGAGCGAACGGTAGTAAACCTGCCCATGCGAGTGGCTCGTGGAATATAGGGTCCAACTCCTTAATCGTGTGGACACTTCGGGCTTGCAACAGAAGCAACTATAAAAGGTATCCAATACATGTACTGCGTTAGTAGCAAATTATGTTAGCAATTAAAAATCACATACATTCGTGTTACTTGCTACCATGTGAAAATCATCCGCCCTCTATGGTTCTCATTGTACCGCTGCTAAAGAAGTTCTGAAGATCTGGCGTCATTATCTGATGGGGAACTTGTACAGTATCTATACAAATCACAAGAGTTTGAAGTACATTTTCACTCAAGACGATTTGAATATGAGGTAGCGAAGATGGCTCGAGTTTATCAAAGATTACGAACTGGAGGTTCATTATCATCCAGGCAAAGCAAATATGGTCACCGCTGCACTAAGCCGGAAGGCGCATTGTCATTGCCTTAGAGTCGAGCTCGGGAATGCCACATTTTGTGATGATTTTCGCTGGCTTGGGCTCAAAATAGTTCCAGATGGCTTCCTTGCCAATTTGGAGATCAAATCCACTCTCCTAGATGATATCAAAGCAGCTCAAAAGGATGATAAGGGCATGGCCTGAATCCGGGAGAAGATGAAGATCGGTAAGGCAGTATGCTTTTTTGAAGATGATCAGGGCGTTCTGTGGTTTGGGAACCGACTAGTGGTTCCAAGGGTCGAAGCACCGAGGAAGAAGATTCTTGATGAAGCTCATGACTCTTTGCTATCCATTCATCCAGGGAGCACAAAAATGTATCAAGACCTCAAGCCACGGTTTTGGTGGACTCGCATGAAGCGAGAGATCACTCGATATGTAGCTGAGTGTGATATCTGCTGAAGAGTGAAGGCCGAGCACCTCAAGCTAGCCGGTACACTTCAACCTTTGCCCATTCCTTCCTGGAAGTGGGAGAAAATTGAAATGGATTTAATTACCAGCTTGCTAAAGACCTCGAATGGGTACGACTCCATATGGGTCATTGGGACTAACTCATGAAGTCAACACATTTTCTTCCTGTGAAGACCCAATACAATGCAAAGCAGCATGCAGAGTTGTATCTCACCCGGATTGTGTGCCTACATGGGGTTCCAAAAAAGATCATTTCTGATCAAGGCACACAATTCACTTCTCACTTCTGGAGGAGCTTTCAAGAGGCTATGCAAACTGAGCTCTTTCATAGCACAGCATACCATCCTTAGACTGATGGCCAAACCGAGAGGGTAAATCAGATTTTGGAAGACATACTTCGAGCTTGTGTTCTCACTTATGGGAAGAGGTGGGACATATGTTTGCCTTTCGTGGAATTCTCATACAACAATAGCTTCCAAGCGAGTATTGAGATGTCGCAGTTTGAAGCTCTATATGGCCGAAGGTGCCGAATGCCGCTGAATTGGTCCGAATCTGGGGAACGGGCTTTCCTAGGTCCGAACTTAGTCAAGGAGGCCGAAGAGCATGTTCTGAGCATCCGCAAGTGTCTTCTCATGGGTCAATCGTGGCAAAAGAGCTATGCGGATTGCCGTCGCTGAGATCTTGAGTTTGCAATTGGAGATTATGTGTACCTCAAGGTTTTGCCGCTCAAGGGTGTTCACCGATTCCAAGTCCGAGGCAAATTAGCGTCTCGATACGTGGGACCATTCCAGATTGTTGCTCGACGTGGAGAGGTGGCATATCAACTGGACTTGCCTCCGTCTCTCTCCACTGTGAATAACATCTTCCACGTGTCGCAACTGAAGAAATGCCTTCCGAGTTCCAACTGAGGTCATTGATGTTGCACCTCAGGAGTTGCACCCGGATTTGTCGTATTACGAGCACCCGATAAGGATTTTGGGTGAAGCCGAGCGCTAGACGAAACGAAGTTCCATGAAATTCATCAAAGTCCAATGGAGCAACCACTCAGAAGACGAGCAACTTGGGAGCATGAGGATAAGATCCACTCCGAGTATCCTGAGCTCTTTGCAGGCTTGTAAAAGTCGTTGTAAATTTTGCACAGTTGGAACATTTCGCATGTATGTGTTCATAGCCATGTGGAATAAAAAGGTGTGCATTGGATTTCATCTCTCACAGGATGATGTCTACTCACAGCGTGCTCATCGTTCTCTTCCCCCGACTCGTACTGAATCTCGGGCGAGATTCTTTTTAAGGGGGGGAGGGAGGTTTGTCACGTCTCAAATCCTTAATCACGCAATTAAGCATAATTATGCTTTTTAAGCATTATATTTAATTTTGCGTAATTTTAATTGGGAATACTAATATACTTCGTTAAAATTCAATTGGATGAGAGAAAAGAAATTCAGGAGAGAAAAGAATGAAATTCACAATCAAAACGGACATTTTTCTCTAAAACGTGAGCCCCATAGGTGAGCCAACCACCCAACCACTCAAGTGTGCACCCCTACCTGCTCTCTCTCTCTCTCTTCCCTCACTCCCCGCGCCTCCACCTTGCAGCTGCAGCTGTAGCTCACCCCCTCCCTCTCACTCCCCTCTCTAGCTCTCTCACTCTCCCTTGGATTTCTCTCTCTAGGAGCAAGGCCAAGGTATGCATGTGGTACCATTGCATTATCTAGCCCATGGGCTGCTCATCTATTCAATTCATTTTCGTTTTTCTGAAGGATTCGAGCCGATTTTGATGATTTTTAGTGATTAGGGTTGAAACGTGAAGAACACTGGAATTCTTCGTCTCTCGAGCGTTTCCTCCATTCCCCAGCGGTCACCCAACTCCACAAGTGTCTTGGGTAAGTCCCTTAGGTTTCCCATGGCATGAATTCGTGATTTGGGTGGTCGATTTTGAATTGGAGCAAAGTTCATGAGTTTTGAAGTTTTGGACCAAAATAAGGATTTAGATGAGATTTGAGTTGAGAATCAAGTTGCTAAGTTGATGAGTAAATTCTAGACTCCATAAATCATCTCAAACATGTTCCACTTTGGATTAGAGAGGATTGCAAATTGATTTGGCAAAGTTTTCCCTCAAAATGGAGCTTTTCTGGACAATCCGGAAGTTCCGGACAATTTTCTGGAGGTTCCGCAATATGGAACTTCCGCAGAAATTCGCGGATCTTCCGCAAAAGTCCGCAACTTCCGTAGAAATCTGCGGAACTTCCGTAGTTACTATTCATCAGGCGACCCAAAAGTTGTAAAATTCATAATAAATTCTCCGTAGCTCCAAAAATTATGAAACTAATTTTGTTGGTTTAATAATGACCTAATCTACCTATTAAAAATGTCCTGAGCCATGAAAGAGTTAACTAACTTTGTGAGATGAATTAAGTAGTATATAACATGGTTATTAATCTTTGAAAATCAGCTCCCTCACCACAAGGAAGCTGTGATAGCAGCCTAAACGCAAGACACAATAAAGGTCAAGGAGATGAAAATTCAAACAGTGGTTCAAGCTACCATGTGCATGCCCTCTCTTCTGAGCGCTACATAAATACACCATCAGTTGGTAGCCCTTCAAGTGATACCCCTAAAAGCGAAGTCTCAGAATGGAGCTCGTCATGCTTTCATAACCATACTGATAACCAGCTTGAAACTCAGCTGCATCAACTATCAAGTGATGATGTAGGAGGGGTGCTAGAGGCCCTTCAACGCGCCAAGATGTCAATGAGAGAAAGGCTGATTAGGCCAAGTCCACCCAGCCAGAACATATTGGCACTTCCGGCACCGGAGGATCACTACAGCAAAGATGATTTGCCTGTCAACAACATGCAACTTTCACTCGGCAGGTCAACCCCTCTCAGCCAAGAAATATTGGCACTACCGGCACCAGCAGACTACCTTAACAGGATGTTATCACGGGACAACTTCAAAGTACCCGTAGGCCCTGCTGGTCTGTTTCGTTTGCCAACAGACTCGTTTCCCAGGAATGAGATGGCCTCAAGTGATGGCTACGGTTCAAGGTTCAGTTTGACAGCAACAGGTCGACTCAGTATATCATCAAGCTACCCTGTTAATCATATCATGTTAACTCCTTCGTTTTCTCAATATGGATCTGGGGTCTCACCGGATCCAATGATCCTCATAGTTCCATGTTGCTATCAATGCCCACTGCTGGTGGGTGTAGCATCCCTGTGTCGGATTTCAGAATAAGGGGTGGTTCCTTCCTCCCTGAACTTCCGAGGCCTGGACGCCTGGTAATGCCTTCTGGAGACGGAAGCACTCACTTCCAGTATGGTCATGATTAGAGCTTCAAAAGGTTGAGTCGTGGCTGTGCATGCTTTGAATCCCACGATAGTGTTGAGTTAGATGCTATTTGTTGCATCAGTTTTGCATAGGTTTGGTAATGATGTATGTCATGTTGTATTGCAATCTATGAACAGGTTTTGTTTATAAGCAGTATTGGTGTTTGAAATATTCTCCTGTTACATGTCGTCATGACAAGGTACAAGGATGCCAGCAAAGTTAAATGTTCCTGAAACACCACTGTCCTATGAACAAGCATTTCCTCGGAGTCAGAGTTGGCATATGCAAGAAACAGGCAAAGTTACCAGCCGGAGAGCTCTGAAGTCTGCGGTCTCCTGAATCCTTGATGTTTTGACTAAACGCATCCGTCATGGCAGGTACTGCTTTTTCCTGGATTTTTTGGGGCTTCTATTCTTTATATCATATATCTTATGTGGCAAAAGAGAACCTTTACAGTATACCTTTAGGGGTAATTACATCATTGACTGATCAGACTTCGGACCTTCGCCACCCATCATCGACCGACCGACGGAGGGTGGAAACCCTAATAAATGAAATGAACAGAATAAGTGAAAGCTTATCCGAAGAATAAACTAACATTTTGATCTTCCCTAATTAAACATATAATTTACAAGTTTATCGTAGTTTTTTTTTCCAATCCTACCCTTATGATACCCATGATAATCTTTAATGATATCCATGATACTGATGGGCGATAGAGTATCATTGGGCCAATCTAAATCACCGGATGAAAAAAATGGACAGTATACACTCATTTAGGTATACTGTAAAAGTCCTCTTTTATGATGGCAAGTATAGCTCGCTTGCCCATCGAGCAACCCTTATTTTGCAACTCAGTATAGTGCTACTATGCTAGGCATGTTTAGTGTGACCACCATTGCTGTCCATCATCGTCCCAACACACCGCGTGATCGTCATAATGATTTTGCCAAAAGCCACACTAAAAAAACTATTAGATCTAAGTCCCATACTGTGAAATTCACATGTTTCAAAACAATGGATTTGAAAGTTGAAACTTCCGAGTTATAAAGTTGATTTTGCCACTCAAAGGTTGAACTTTTTGTTGGAAGTTATAATCTGTTACCTTTTTCCAAGTTTGAGATATTGAAATTCTGAGGCCAGAATTGAAAGTTTAATTTTTGGTAGCTACGGTGCGGCCCCGGAGTTGAACTAAAATCTCAGCCGCCACCAAAAAGGAAGACTCGGACGGGCAATACTAAATAAACATCTTCTAAAACCATAATAGTATAACTGTTCGGTTGGTATAGGACACCGTCAAGCATGGCAAGTTTAATCTGCACCGAGGCACAGATTAAACTACCACTGCGCCATGGCACCTGCTCGATCTGCTTGCATCCTTCATCCGACAGACGTGGCTTCATCCTGCACGCCACACCGATCCCGCGCGCCATCCTTGACCGCACCCCGCCAATCCCCGCGCGATAATGACCAGAGCCCACCTTCCTCCCGCGCCCGGAACCAGCGACCAACTCCGATCCCCGATCGTGCCCCATTGATCCTGACTCTTGTTCGGCTTCCTCCACGCAGCTCCCTACAAAAAGCACAACTAGGATCACCGTGGAGCAGCGATTTCAACCCGACGGCCACGGGGAATCCACCAAATTCAACACCACCCTATCGCAACTATGGCGTCGTGGCCTCGAACCATGGCAGGTTTCACGACTCTGCCTACGCCAACACCATCGATTCCCCTGGATTTGATTGATTTCGGGGGATCTGCTCCAGATCCATCGCTGATCACAACTGCTACAGCACCGACCACCATGAATCTAGCAAGATCAGCGACAACTTCCTCTATGTTGATCACATCGGTACTGCCTCCACGCCCTCGCCTCCAAGCCATGGATCCTTTGCTCCACAAATTGCTAATGACGCCCCCCCCCCCACTTGCAATTTCTCCAAGTGCCATGATGACACCTACGGTGGATAAGACATACATCCATGTAAGTCTCTGGTTGCGATCTCTTATCCTTTCTAGTTACTATTGCTAATACACACTGGTTGCAATTCATTACGAGGTCCCCTGTAGTGTATTACGATCGCGTGCAATGGTAGTTTCGATTGGTTACACTTATTGCCTAAAAAAACCAGGATCAATTGCGATTACTGTAATTGTTGGTTACTGTTCCGAACATAGCCTGATTGCGATTGCTATAATATGTACCATTCATGTTCAATACATCCTAGTTATTATTGCTAATACTCAATTGACATTATTGTACTTTCTGGTTACTGTTTTGAATACACCCTGGTTGCAATTGCTATAACATGTAACTGTGCATACATCCTAGTTACTATTGCTAATACTCACTGGTTGCAATCCTGATTACACTTGTTGCTTAAAAAAACTTGGGTTGATTGCAATTACTGTACTTAATGGTTACTGTTTCAAACACACTATGGTTGTGATTGCTATAACATGTAACCGTGCATATTGATTACACCCAAGTTATGATCTACTATTTCACCCAACTACGATTAGGAGAGAAAAAGTCAGTTTTGTCTATCTAGACCATGAAAAATAACTTCAATTAATTTCCATTGTGTTTCTATATGAATTACGCTAAATCCTATGATTTTGTTACGACTCTTGATTACTATGCCTGTGTCAATCTAGGACTCATTGGTGCTAGATGAGTTTGTGCAGAAAGAGGGACTAATATTTGATGATTCAAAAGAAGCATACAACTTCTACTATGACTATGCAATCCTGACTAGGTTTAACGTTCGTAAGTATCAAACACGGAATCAAGTATGCTTTTACGTATGTAAAAGGCAAGGACATTATGGTACCCAAGAAAGTGAACATTATGAAGAAGATGAGGACTGTCAAACTAAAAAGACATCAATACGATGTGGTTGCAAAGCTGAGGTAAAAGTGAGCTGAACAAGAATGAAAAATTCTGGTATATAGATCATGTTATTCTGGAACACAACTATCCACTATTTCCCTCGCTGCAGATGACACACTATATGCATACACATAAGAGGAAAGACCCTGCACTATTGAACCTAATGAATATCATGGTGCGGAACGGAGTGCAACACCAGGTAGCGATGAATGTGATGTCAGAATTACACGGAGATCGCCAAAACTGGCTGTTTACTAAGAGGGATCTAAAGAACGGGTAGATTGCTAGAAATTATTCTTTCATCATATCTATGGTTACTCTTTTGGACATATGCTTGTCGTCATATTTGAGTTTCCTTTGTTTAATACTTACTAATCCAACTAATTACATGCTATTGTCATATCACTGTTCTGATTATTCTCAAGGAAAACCATGATTATCATTGTAGTTGCAATTTCATCTGAACACTAATTACTACTATAATGGATTTGCAATGCAAACACTTGACTTTTTACAACCAACAGCAAAGCAGAGTTCCTCATGCAAGAAAGAGAAGATGATATCCCAAAGCTCATTGCCTTCTTCAACGAATGCAGAACAAATAACGAGTATTTCTATTGGGATGTAATGGTTCGCCCCAAGACCAAAGTCATTTAGAACATCTTCTGGAGCCACGCAAGCCAAAGGGCTTAATGCAAAGATTTCGGAGATGTCATCACATTTGACACGACGCACAGAACAAATAACAAAAACGTGCCACTGGCAATGTTTGTTGGATCAAACCATCAGCTGCAAAATGTTATCTTCGGGTAAGTGCTCATACATGACGAGTCAGTAGATTATCTTCGGGTAAGTGCTCATACCAAGAGTGAACTGAGAGCTCAAAGATGAGTTTGAAAATGCTAGTGAGAACGAGGAAGAAGATGAAATGTAACAGGATGAAAGCCGAAAGCCCACAATTACGATCATGTGTTCTACCCTGTTGCGACAAAAGCATTATGTTAGTTACTACGATCATAATTTATAGATTTCTAGTTCTATTTTTTCTTTCATGTTTCAGCCGTGACATAGCTTGTAGGATTATAACCAGTATATATAGTACTAGGAGTTACCATTGCATGACTACTTCGATTACCATTGAGGGGCATGCACATTACGATCATGTGTTCTAGCTACTAAGTTGCTACCAAGTGTTAAATCAGTTACTACCAACACATTATACCAATTACGTTACAAAATAGCTGACTTTGAAGCCTTACCTGGTTGGTATGCAGCATGAGATCGGTTACTATGGGATAGTACACCGATTACAATCAAAACATTCAGAATTTTGAAAACATTTAGGATAGGGCTATAGAAAAAATAGCCATATTAGTCCATGATTATAATTTTGGTGATTAATGATAATATAGTCAATATGACTAACATGTTTGTCAAGTATATATTTTAGTAGGTCTCATAAATGCAATAAAAGAGAAGTCACCGAAGCTGAAACAAAGAGAGGAATGAATTGGACTTGTTCCATAAATTTTGATGTGATAAAACGGGATGAATTTCTATATAATCTTGTAGAGCCTTCACAAGCTTTCCATAGAGTCCAAGATCATCAAAACCGGAGTTCAGAGCGAAAAGTTATACCCGAAATACATAATGCTGTTCTGCTGAAATTTGCCTGACCTGATAATCCGGTGCTCACATCAAAATTAGTCTAGTGCTACATCAGATAATCTGGTGAGAACAATGAAAAACAGTCTGGTGTTCATATAAAGTTTAAAGCAGATTCTTTTGCTTCACCAGATGATCTGATGTTCACAAAATGAACACATCGGACTATTATTTCCAAAGAGCTCCAAAATGAACATATGCACATAGGATAATCTGGTGCATGTGTCTGGTGTTCAGTGAGTTATCACATGATAATACGGTGTTCACAGATGAGTCTGAGTGGGTTTCAACGGCTAGTTTCTTCTACTATACTCACCGGATGATTCGGTGTTCACAAAATAAACACACCGGACTATTATTTTCAGAGAGCTTCAAAATGAACATATGCACATAGGATAATCCAGTGCATTTGTTCAGTGTTTAGAGAGTTGTCACAGCATAATCTGGTGTTCATAGAGGCTTGAGTGGGGGTTTCAACGGCTAGTTTGTGAGAGTATACTCACCGGATGATCCGGTGAGAACAATAGCATGGGTTAACGGCTAGTGCACGGGTTTAAGGCTATAAATACCCCTCCACTCAGTCATTTGAGGTAGCTGGAGTCCAGAGAAGTTCATATACACCTGAGAAGATATCAAAGCCACCAAAGTGCTTAAAGTGATCATCTAAGGCAAATTAAGCACAAGATTAGAGAGTGATTAGTGCTTATAGGCCTAGAGAGCGTGTTGCTAGGCGATTGCTTCCTAGAGAGTGGATCAAAGAGTGATCCAACTGTGTACCGAAAGGTACGCCAGCACCTTGGAGACTCGGTAACTCGTCGGCAACTTGTTGACCCTTTGACTTAGTGTGGAGCGGCAGCAAGACACGTGTACGGGGACGCGGAGACCCTTGCTTTAGTGGCTCAAGCTATGAAATGATCACGGCGGCAAGGAACCGGAAGAGAGACTAGTGGTGAGACCTTATCTTGGTGGCTTGGTAACTCATCCGGATGGAGGACTTGTCTTTGTGACTTGGTGGCTCAAGAGTCGTGACCGAGTGCAGACCAGGAGCATATCCTTTATAGAGCTCCAACATGGATTAGGGGTGGCATTCATGCCATCAATACCACGTAGGAAAAAATTATTGTGCCGAGTTTGTGCTCTCTACCTTATTTACGTTTCCGTATTTACATTCTTGCAATTTGCCTTCTTAGATAGGTCGCAAGTGTTTTTGATCGGTAGAGTAGACACACTAGATAAACCTAGAGCACATTTAGATAGAAATTGATATAGGTTTATCTTGTATCATTTTTGGAACCAAAATAGTTCTAAGTGTCCTAATTCACCCCCTCTTAGAACGTCACAGATCCCTTCAAGGGCAGTTATGACATCAAAGGCAGGGCAAATATAATATGCAAGGCAGTGCAATTACTACCAACATAGTATATTAGCTACTTCCAACACAATATACTAGTTACTACGAACATAGTATACCAGTTACTACCAACATAATATACCAGTTGCAACTAAAAGTGTACCAGTTACTACAAATACAATGCAATAGTTACTACCAACACAGCTTATCAGTTGCTACCAACACAGTATATCAGTTGCTGCCAACACAGTATAACAGTGTACCAGTTACTACCAACGCAGTACACCAGTTACATTCAAAATCATATTACTGTCAACACAGTATACCAATACAACATATTAGTTACTACCAACACAATATATCAATTACTACCAACATAGTTACCAACACAATGTATCAGTTATCAAGAGTTAAATCATCTTCACGTCACCGGCCGCCGTTCTCCTGTTCTAAACCTATCAAGTGAGTGAGGTAGATCATGGTTTAGGTTCATGGGGTGGTAGAGCATGTAGTGTAGCGGCTCGATCCTGTACACGCTTCCCTTCATTAAAAAAAGCAAAAGAACAAATGCACATTATTAGAAAAAGAACTCACATCATCAAAAACTAAAAATACTAACCAGACCTATTTAAATTTTTAACCCCTATCCGTCCCAGAACTCCAGGAACTTCCAAAGAAAGAAAGCACGGTCATTGTTAAGCACTTGTATCCGGTAATCAATGAAAGGAGCTTTAAATCTCCTAATGTCAGGCATCTTCTTCCACACTGTGAC
The DNA here is from genome assembly GCF_958298935.1 of Phragmites australis. Classification (NCBI taxonomy): domain Eukaryota; kingdom Viridiplantae; phylum Streptophyta; class Magnoliopsida; order Poales; family Poaceae; genus Phragmites; species Phragmites australis. Next base: position 26,256,483 of record NC_084931.1, read on the forward strand.
ATCCATGAATGTATCATATATTAGTGGAATCTTTGCTTTGACTGATTTGTGCCGCTCATTCTTTTCTGTGTTCTTCAGGACATAATCATTTGAGTCTAAAATGTTGATGTGATTATATATAAAGTAGAGGTAATATAATAACTAAAGCGAACATTGATATACTGGAATCAGTATCTGCATGTAAAGTATAAAAAAAACTACTTTAGTTGCTACATGGTAAAGCTGTATAGTTGTAACATGAAACATAAAATCAAATCAATTGCATCATGCAATTAAGAGCAGTTACAATATGACTAACACTGCAGCTACAATGTGCATAAAAAATAGTTACTATTCAAGTAAGAAATAAATTACCACACATACATATTACAATAGTATCAACCTTAGTAATTACACATACATCATATCAATTACCACCTAAGTAATATATCAGTTACCATGTCATGATAACCAGCCAGTAGTTTCACAAGAAAATTTGAGAGCTATCATAATACCTACATTGATAACACACCAATTACTACATGTGTCCTATATAAGTTACTATATAATCACCAATACAGTAACAACAACAAATCTAGAAACTAAGAACAGTACAGTTGCAACATGAAAAAAATTAAATCAAATCAATTGCATCATCAACTAAGAACAATTATGATATTACTAACACTGCAGTTACAACATGCATATAAAAAACCTAGCCTTTTTCGCCTTGAGACGTCATACTTTTGTAGCTCGACTCTCAGTACTTTAACTGCATATTCATACTCCACATGGCGATAAAAAATTTATCAGTGTTCAAATGTATCCGTAAAACAAACAAAATGCAAGAAATCATTATATATGCTATAAAAACTTAGTTAATACATGCTAAAAACTCAGTTACAACATGCTAACAAACAAGTTGTAACATTGTAAAAATCAGTGCACAACATGTAAACAATACAATTAAAACATGCTAAAAACTCCAGTTACAACATGATAAACTTGTTAGAAACAATCATGTAACCATGTCTACAAAAATAACAAACATATGTATATCGATAACTACTAAGCAGAAGTAACAGATGGCTCACAAAAAAATCAGGGGAGATGAAGATCCTTGTGTACGATGTCGTCATAACGCAAACAAGCAACAATGTAATCAATGACCTGCTGCTCCACTTGTTTTCCATCACTGAATGAGCCAACAATGTCTTCACCACTTAGCTGAAGAAACAAGCCAGAACTGATAAGATTCACAATGCAAACACAAAAAAGAAAAAGAAAAAAAGAGGCCATGTCATTAAAAATGGATAAATTGGCTAACAAAATGTAGGGAATAAACGAAACAGTTGTAACTAGTTTCTTGCCTTTTCAAATTAGGGTCATGCTCTATCTTCCTCCTAAGAGCCATAGCCTTCGACAGTAGTACTTGTGGTTGTTGCCCTTTGGAATTGAAGGGGGAAGTGTACTTGCTAGAGATTGAACACAACCTCTCGCCAAGCATCTCAAACATGGCCCTCTGAAATTCCCATGGGTCATCCATTACAGACTATTGTGTAGCCTGCTCTTCATTTAGAGTAAACAATGGCGTACACAGCAAAAACGAATCTTCATCATTTGTAAATTGCACCTCCTCGTTATGTTCACCACCTCCAACATCATCCTTTGAAGCTTTAGCTTGAGCAATTGCAGCATCAATTTCAGCTTGCCTGGCTGCACTAGCCATAAAAAATTCCATCGCCTTCCTCATATCTTCATTAAACTTGGAAATTTCTTTTTCGGTAGCTGTCATCTTCTTCGATCTGCCCACATCACCCTTCTTTTTGGTAGCAACCTCCTCCTTCTTGGTAGCAGCCTCCTCCTTCTTGGCAGCAACATCCTTCTTCAAATTTGCATCTGTGTTATCTTTCCTAGATCGAAGCTTCTTCCGTACATAAGTGACATGTACACCAACCTCCTCCTTCCTGGCAGCAGTCTCCTTCTTCCTAGCAGCAACCTCCTCGTCCTTTCTGGCAGCAGCCTCCTTCTTCCTATCATCCTCCTCCTTCATGGCAGCAGTCTCAGTTTCGACACCAGCATCATCTCATACATTTTGGCTTTCGATGCCATCCGCTTTGAGAGCTTCCTCTCTTAAGATACCATCCAACTCCTATCAATTAAAAAGATGCTTCAATTAAAATGCACAAAAATGCACAAAACAAAAGATACATTGTCATGTTAACTACTACAAGAGTTACTTACAGGCTGCATCAGTACTACTACCAATTGAGATGCAAAATAACCAAGAGTTGTGACACAACTAATATTAAACTAAAAAAGCACATCTATATTGTACCTGCTCCATAGGTATACTCTCTATTTCACCTCCTGTGTAACCATGACTACATTCACCACCGGCACCTTGCTCTTTGTCACCTTTCTCTGTTGGGTTACCATCAAGACCCTATCAATAGAAAAGATGGTACAATTATAACACTGGTCGCAATGGAGCCTCAGTTACTACCAAAACAAAAGACGTGTTGCAATACAACATATTGATCGGTTGCTAGAACTATAAATACACATCCATACTCTACCTTATCCACAGGTCCAGCCTCAGTTTCAACACCAGTATCATCTCATGCATTTTGGCTTTCGATGCCATCCTCTTTGTGAGCTTCCTCTCTTGAGCTATTATCCAACTCTTGTTAATTAAAAAGATGCTTCAATTACAATATAATTCGCAAAAAAAAATACATTGTTATAGTTACTATTGCAACAATTACAACCAATTGCACTAATTACTACTAAAATAGTATACAAGTTATAATGTGTAATATTCACTGGTTACTACTAAAATAAATAAACAAATGGCACCAATTACTAATATAATAATATACATATTTACAATATGTAATATTCACCATTTACTACAGAAAAAAGGAAGCTTAAATACACATCTATACTATGCCTGATCCAAATGTGGTCTAATCTCAGTTTTGACACCAACATCATCTCGTTCATTTTGGCCTTCGATGCCAACCTCTTTGTGAGCTTCGTCTCTTTAGCTACCATCCAACTTCTATCAATTAAAAAGATGCTTCAATTACAACACAAATTCACAAAAATATACATTGTCATAGTTACTACTGCAATAATTGTAACCAATTGCACCAATTACTACCGGAACAATATACAAGTTACAATGTGTAATATTCAATAGTTGCTACTAAAACAAATAAATAAATAGCACCAATTACTACTAGAATAGTAAAAATGTTTATAATATGTAATATTCACCAGTTACTACAGAAAAAAAGAAGCTTAAATACATATCTACACTATACCTGATCCAAATGTGGCCTAGTATCAGTTTCAACACCAACATCATCTCATTCATTTTGTCCTTTGATGACAATCTATTTGTGAGCTTCCTCTCTTGAGCTACTATCCAACTCTTGTCAATTAAAAAGATGCTTCAATTACAACACAATTCGCAAAAATATACATTGCCATAGTTACTACTGTAGTAATTGAAACCAACTGCACCAATTACTACTAGAATAGTATACAAGTTACAATGTGTAATATTCACCGGTTAATACTAAAACAAATAAACAAATAACATCAATTACTGCTGAAATAGTATACAACTTTACAATGCATACTATTCATCAGTTTACTACAGAAAAAAAAACATACTTAAATACACATTTATACTATACCTGATCCAAACCCTGGCTTTCCAACATATTGCAAATATCATCTACTCCAGTGATATTATGAGTCAAATCACAAGGAGCTACATAAGGTCTAGGAAAAATAATTGTATACATCTCTAGAAAAAAAAACAATAGAAGATAAAGCAGTAAAATAAAAAGTAAATAGGAGGACAGATAATATTATTGTCTAAACTAGAGATATCGCCACATGTATCATTTGCTGGTGGTGACCGTTCAACATCCTCAGGCGGCGGCTGATGAGACATGTCATCATGTGGAACATTTGAAGGACTAGCCAATAGAGGTGGTGAGGGCAACCTCTCCTCATCCACATGCACATTCATTTCCGCTTCCCCACCACCACCTTCATCAACTAGGGATGGCACCTCCTAAGGATGCCGCTGGCCACCCTTGGACGTGCCACAATTCCTAGCCCTTTTGTTTGCTGGGCCCATGACTTTGGCCTTCTCTACGTGAGCCTCCTCTAGCAGCATACGTATACTATTGCAAGCAACATTGTACGCATCATCCATTATTTTGTTGGCCCTCCTCATGTAGCCTTGTGCCTTCTCGGCATCTACATCGAAATCCTTCAAAATTTGCTCTACCCATTTACACTTCTCTTTGCTCACAACCTTCGCTAACAAGGGCCTGAACGTCACCTGCAATCTCAGGTACACAAAAGCATGGCATGAAATACCCTATCAATCTTGCACAGGCTCCTGGGCACACACAGGCTGCTCAACATGTGTAGGGGCATCAACAGCACTAGCAGCAGTAGCAACCCCACTGTATCATGTCTCACATAAACTCTTCAGCTAAAAAAAGGAAAAGAAAGGAAAATAAATGAGGCAATGTACAACAAAAAAAGGACAATTACAACATGCACTATACAAATTACTAATTGACTAGGCTCAAAATAGCATGATGCAAAAAAGAGAGAGAGAGAAATCCAAAATGCATTACAAACCTTAAAACACCCATATCAGTTATCAATTGTTTCGTTCGGCCAGATGTCACTTTGAGCAAGATTATCAATCGTCTTGCCATCAAATAATGTACAGTGGAGGGGTCGTAAATGGATCAATGGTAACTCCAGTTTGTAGGTTGTCAAGGTAGAATATCTAGAAAAAGAGTATAGTAATTAGGATTTCAATCAATTAGACATAGTAATATTAGTAATGTTAGCCGATTCCTACCTGTTACTAATCCCAATTTATAACAGGAAAAAAGTACATACTCAGAAACTAAAATAATAGATGAGAAGTAAAATGACTCAAAATTAAAAATATGCCGCAACCAAGAAGCGGCGGAGAAGACTTCTTGATCCTATATATCTTCCACTACCGAGCAGAGTCACGCAAGTTGTCAATTACTACTTTGCACCAATTAATTCTAGGGATGGCATCGAAATCCTCTAACCACTTCACATCATGCAACCTGAGATAATGTTCGGGAACAATAAGCTATTGAATACTACTGTGAAGAACAATCTGTCAGCCATATCATCATCTATTCTCCCATCTTCTACTTTCTAGGAATTATTGATCATCTTTGCAAGTTTAGATGGCAGAAGCTTCCTACTCCGGTCCCGAAATAGGGCCTTCCTCATCAGCTCTCGAGCAGCTTACCTTCATGCTCATAGAAATATGAAGGGTCGCCACCTTCAAAAGGCAAGCCAAGAACACACCTCACAGCATACTCAGTGACTCTAAGCTCACCTCCACCAAGCTCTAGAGCCATTGTATCTGGATTTAGTTTGTCCATCAGCCAAGCAAGAATATCCCTACTTTCCAAGCAAGTAGGCAAGAATTGTACCAAACCCCTAAAACCCATGTTCTCAATCCTTGCTCGCTGACCGTCAGAAAGATCTTTAACAAAGTTTAAGAATATGGAGGGTGAACATCTGCGTATTAGTGAACATTTAGGCTTCACCAAATCATTGCCCTGTTCAGAACAACAAAAATAAGGGTTACAAAACTTACATGGCATGGCAGTTACAAAAAGGTTAATGTATCAGTAACTATAAGGTCATCTACATAACAGTTACTACTAGGCTACTGCTGCAACAGTTACAATTGCATTAACCAAAGATTACTATACCTAGAAATAACAAGAGTTCACACCATAGTTTCTACACATATGTCATGTCAATTACCACCAGAGTGACATATCAGTTGTCATGTCATGATATATAACATTAATAAAAAAATTAGAAAGCAACAATAGTTACTACACAAATATCATGTCTACAACATAATTACTACACATATGTCATGGCAATTAACACCATACTGACGTATCAGTTACATGGCATGATCTACTACCAGAAACAAAAAAAATTGAGATCTACAATAGTCACTCTACAGATGCCATATCAATTACTAAATGTATCCTGTATCAGTTGCAATGCCATAGAGACCAACCATTAACAACAATAATATAATTTGAGCAGCAAAAGAAATATAAATTAAATAACCTGATCCTCATCTGCAGCAACAAGACCACCAGCCGTAATATTATCAGCTGCCACAGAACGGCGGGTGCTAGGAGCAAGATGTCGAGCTTGACGTTGCTTCTCCACTACTAGTGGCGTCTCAACAAAATCAAAATCAGAATCAGCTCTTACAACCAGCTTATGACATGCCACCCTCTTCCTAGAGTTTCCCCTGGGAGATCCCGTCACAATAGTTTTATGATGCTATAGGTGCGAAGAAGAACGAAGTATAGGTCCCTATGCAAAACCGGCATCACCAGATGTTGCTGATGCACCTCCAGTCCCTACATCAGTAGATGGATCCATACTGTAATAGAAATAGAATTAATCAATTAGACTCGAAGTAAAACTGATATCTAATCCATTAGTTATTGTTACTGCAAGAGTTACTATTTAAGTAACAGAAAAATTACCCCACACACATATACAATAGTATTCATCTTAGTTACTACACATACATCATATCAATTATCACCTGAGTGATATATCAGTTACCATGTCGTGATAACCTTACCAGTAGTTTCACAAAAATTCTGAGAGCTACCACAGTAGCTACACTGATAACACACCGATTACTACATGTGTCCCATATCAGTTACCATATCAAAATCACCATACAAGTAACAACAACAAATCTAGTAACTAGTTAGGTTAATACACAAGATACGATGTCAAATTAATACATGCATGCAGAACTAAATAACAGTAAGAGAAAAAATGAATCACATGTTAAAATACCAATCATCACATAGCATGTTGCAACTAGAGTTACAACTCATCACGACTCGAACATATCACATGTATCAACAACAGCTAGCAGTAGTAACTCAATTAAAAAAAATGCATATGCAATTACGACCTACAAAACAATTGCACTGAGATCTCCCTTCTAACTAATGCTTTGTCCCGGCTTATACATACAAATTTGCCCCCAAATTTTCTAGTAATACCTAACCTTAACAAATAAAAATGCAACTACCACTAATTTTGCATCACAAACCCACATCGATTTCGCAAAAATAGCCTTCAAATACCACGCAAAATATGTCATTACTTGGGTGCAAAAACATCGAATACCGACGCTAAACACACCTACCCCAAAAAACCCTAGGTCCTCAAATAAAATCGCAATGAATGAACACATCGGGGGGTTGCAGGTGCCTTCACCAGTTGATGACGTCGACGAGAAGCACCCATGCGTGGAGACAACGATGGCACCGGGAGTGGAGAAGATGACATCGCAACTGGCGCTAACTCCCACCGCGGAATCCCATGAACCCACGCGAATCCCCACCACCGAATTCCGGTGCGTGAGAAATAGCTCTGATGGGAGACGGAGAGGGCGACGAGGAGGCGGTAGCACGATGAGTTTGGCGGCTGCTTGCGATGGCAATGAGCAAAAAATCAATCCGGTGATGGTGAGGATGATGGAGTCGGCGAGAGCAAAATGGGCAAGAACGAAATGGGAAAAGATAAAAAGGGGACAGTTATGGAAGATGAAAAAAGGAACGGTTACAGACGCCCATGTCCGCAGCGAGTTGGCTGGCGTACGGGGAGAAAACAGCAGGCTCGCTGAGTGGCTAGGCGTAACATGAACTACAGTTATACCTAGACACATAATATACATACAGTGGATGTGGGCGAGCCCGTTGTGTATACACATATACATAATATATATATATATATATACACACACACACACACACGGTGAGACTATTTTACGCCTATCGCAGTTGCTATTCGCACTGCTCACATCCTCTAGTTACAACTAAAAACATTGTGAGTTATAACTTGTTAGGTAGACCAGTTACAACTTCACATCCAAAAATACATAATTGCAACACGAGAAGCTAACACTGTGAGTTACAACTTGTTATTCGCACTGCGCACATCTCTTAGTTACAACTTGAAACACTGTGAGTTATAACTTGTTAGATAGACCAGTTATAACTTTATGTCCATAAATGCATAATTGCAACACGAGAAGCTAACACTGTGAGTTACAACTTGTTATGCGCACTGCGTACATCCTCTAGTTACAACCCGAAACACTGTGAGTTACAACTTATAAGGTGTACGCAGACATGAACTATAGCGAGCATATCTGCAGAATATACATACAGTGTTTATATATATATATATATATATATATATATATATATATATATATATATATATATATATATATATATAATGAATAAAAACAAAGCAGTACTCGTCCACAAGACGAAATAATAAGGTGCTAACATTTTATTATAGCATGACTGCTTGCAGAAAACCCTGATGACATGACACAGTTCATTTGCATCTTCTGGATGCAGGAAAACAGCCAGTTATGAAAACCAACGATGTAGACAACATGAATATACAGGTACAGAAACAAGGTTCTTGGCAGGCTATCCAGTAAAGAAATCGATGGTGTGTAGAACAAAGCATGATATCAGTACATAGAATCTAGTACAGGTGCAATTAATAAACCAAATGACATGTAAATAAAATACAACACTGACAAAGAAAGTAAAACAATGACATCCTACACAGACAAGCAGCTAGATGATGATTTACATATAACTCGCACCAGCGGTGCATACGAAAACAATTTGGTCCTTTCTTATGCCTAATTAGTTCTCACATATGAGAATTAACAGTTTCCAACTTCATGGTTTATTGCCTCTAAGAATGGCTCTCGTACGGCAGGAAATAATATGACCCATTCGCAGATCGAGAGCTTATGATATCACCATAAACATAATGTTTATAAAAATTGATATCTTTGTTGAATCAAAGGACTTGCTCAGTTGCTGCTGTCTTGCGGGATCTTGGCCTTGCTACAACGTGCAAATGGGGGCACAGAGGCCTTGGTGCCCTAGTTTCCATGTCGAATCCTCGCACGCAGACAAACCCTGCATTGCATTTTTAGTCTTCACTAAGGAAGCAACAAAGATGTATGAAGGGTACAGACAATGGGTGCGAATACTCAAAAGAACATATAAACATTGTCAAACCTTTTCTTCTGTGTGTGTGTTTTCTTGGGGGTGGGGGTGCACTTCTTATAAGATCGATACTAAATGTATAACTCAACAACAGCCTTTGTCCCAAATTAGGTAGACTAGAGATGAAACTCATAAGATCTAACTAAGAAGATGATGTGAAAATAATAATGATAATAAAGGTACTAGTAATAGTAATAAAATAAAGTAATAAAGGTATAAGGAGACTAATGCATAAGTTATGATTCTGATACATAGATTGCTAACTTTCACACGCTTCTATCCATGGATTAGTTCTTTAAGGATATTTCATGCTTTTAAGTATCTCTTTACAGATTTTCTTTACTGATTGTATAACTCAATTGAACTAAAATAATATTGAGATTCCAGCAGCACAGGCCGGAGGGCCAAACAAAGAATAGCTGTCTTCGGTCAGTTATTTTGCTAAAAAAGTCATAGTTAAGTTGAAACCTAGAAATTGATTCAGTCCATGACCTTTCTGCATTTTGAAAGATAAGTTTACTAATAAACACATATCGATTCTTCCACCACTTTTCATTAGTTCATTTCTCCGTTCATATTAGCAATCTAGTTCATTAGCCATAATTATTCCGTCATTCCAAGATACCTCCACTATTCTAAGGTTATCGTAAAACATAGACCAGCTCCAGATCAATCATATAGCCAACACGAAATGTTTTCTTCAATACTGAATAGTCACCTCGTGACAATCAGGAGTCTTCTATAACTATTGAGACACTGTGAACTACCAAACTGTGATTGGATCTATTATGGTCAAGAATTCTGGTCGTATATATCACAGGATCTGCATTCTGAAAACCGTTTGATGACAAGAGGCAAGAAGATGTTTCATCAGAATAGCATGCGTGACAGAACAAATGAAAGGTCTTGTTCATACCTCTCCAGAAGCACTGTTGTATTTCTTCTGTTGTTAGACCTACGTAATAAAAAATAATTGTTGTTGGTGCTATTAACAGATAATATTTCTTTGAATTGTTTGTGCAAGGGTGACAACCTTTGAATATGGTAGGTACTGAAGTCCCAAAGAAGACCATGCGCCTTTGTAAGTTCCATAACTGCTTCCTTTCGACATGTATGGGGTTGTGGCTGGATTCGTGGTCAGCAAATACCTGCACGTACAGATTCATGAAGTCTGAAATTGTCTAGTCTATACAGATTGGAGACTTACAAGCAGCACTTGTCTACCCTTTTATTTTGAAAAAGAAGAAAGATGTACACAATATATGTAGCTCAGCATACCTCATTAACTTGAAAATAGGTGCCATTAAGTGGGAAGCTGCCCCTCATAGCTGTTCGACAAGGAACCTATTCATGTTCCAGTAAAACTTAAATGTGGTATGCAATTTCTCAAACCAACAGCAGCAGCAACAGCCTTTCCCAAACCAACAATGCATTATTTATATTACTAAGATCTATTTCTACTATCTAGCCAACAATAAATTTTGTTGGAGGTGAGGATTATAAATTATTAAATACGAGTTTTGTATCTCTACTTTGAACCAAGCTGTAGGTAAATAAAACTAAGGGACAATTTGCTCAGTAGAACCAAGTGATAGCTCGATTGGTAGAGCCTCCAGTTAAGAGGCCATCGACTTGGGCTCGAACCCGAGTACTCGTAGATAGTGCGAGTACCTTTTTAAAGGGTTCGGTACTCCCTCCTCTTAAGGCAAAGCCAAGGAGACATCTTCTCCCCATGGTCAAATCTTTTTTTGTGTGTGTGCGCGCTACTGAGCAATTTGACCAGAAAACTAAACAGTTGATTCCCCTAAACCATATTATGATATTCATGATTGCTAGGTTATATGGCTGCTTTACCAGGATTGTGCCTCTGACATATCTAGATTGGTTTTCTTGTTCCGCAATACAATTGTGACACATCTCATTATTGCATAAGCCGCTTTCCATTTGAAAGTCACAGCATGGTTTTGGTGCCTTGCTTATTTCCTTTATTTCACCTGCACAATAGTCACAAAATTAGTGAAAATCACTTGTATGTGTACTCATGCGTTCTCAAAGAAAATAAGCTTGCCTGGTGTCCATATGGCCAATAAGTACGGACTTGGATCATCAGGTTCCCGTTGGTCAAGTCCTAGCTGTAATCATTTGTCGAATCAGGAACTGTAGCTTGAAATGCTTAAAAGAAAAATGGCAGCATCTCACCTGCTGTATAAGAGGATGTGAATCTGGAAGTTCGTATCTGCAAGCACAGAAATTGCATTTAAAAAACTAAATGTTATCTTGATGAATGGCATTATTTATATGTTTAAGGTAAAGCAAAAGAGCAACATTACTGGTGAAAACGCCACAGGTAAACATTAAAGCTTCGAAAAAATACCAGATGTAGTGGAAAGCATGCTCTATATCTTTTCAAAATATCAAATTTAAATTTGGATCGCATTTGTGAGGTGCAAAAGAAAAATACTTAGTCTTGCATCTCGCAAATGCGATATAGTTCAATCTTGAACTTGCTCATACATATTAGAACATGCTCCACCCGAAAAATTGTTAACTTTTGAAGAATTTTTACGGAATATTCCTCGATTGATTTTCATGCATTTTCACCTGATATTTACACAAACAAAAATCTGCTTGCCACTTACACATAGTGTTCTGTTCGAAGCCTATGCACATTCTTTAGTTTAGGTACAGGAATTGAAGCTGCTTCAGTGCTAATAGCAACCAATGCTTTTGCAATATCATCAGAATGGAGTTCCGTATTGCTTTCTTTAATGCAATTTTCCAAGTTCTGTGCAAAAGCTTCCATGTTAAGCCTTATTGTTGGGATTTCACCGTCTTCATAAAAATCTTCAATATCATTTCCCATTGTTTCTGGACATTCTTCCTCTCTTGGACTTGCTGGCTCCTCGATTATTGGCTCTGAGTTCATAGGAAGAAAATCCCTTGCATGGATACTCCCCTCAAGGCGAGGCAGATCAGTTGAATTCGGATTGTGCATGCTGCTATTTGGGAAAGCAAATTGGTTGCTTGACTTCACTAAGCATTTCTCCTGAGGAGCAGGAAGTGCAAGCCTTGCACTTCATTGCAAAAGCAATCAGAAAAAGAAAGAAACAGTCAATATGAAGAGGTAAACAGAATTAAAGCTCCTAGACAAGATCCACCAAAAAGCGAAATATGTTTGAGCTGCACAAAAAGATTGATATGTTTGTGTAGTCTGTGCATAAGGAGCTACTATTACTGAAGAAGTACAGCAAGTGGGACAGCGGACAATACTTTGCAAAGGCACTTGCAAAATGCTTGCACTCACTCCTCATCGGGCATGCATTGCAATTTGGCTTGCTTTTCGTACAAAAGACCTGCATGGTTGATTGGAAGAAATCTTTTACTCATCTACAAATATGAAAGCAACAAGTGGGATTCAAGTGTAAGACAAAAAAGGAAAATCTAAGAAATTTTATGAGAGAAATAGAAATATCTACACCCCTTATTTTGATTGAGCCAGATTATCTGTACATTAACTAGAGATAGAGTTGTATAACAAATACAAGTACACATTAATCATAAGCATTAGAGTTTTATAGCAAATACAACTCAATTTTCCATCAAAGGCACTAGACTTATATAACGACTACAACTGTAAAGTAAATTCACATTTGGCCAATGCTTGGGCTATTTGGCTTGTTTCAAAACAACAATGCTCATGACGTACCTTTCCAAAAGTAATCATTTGATAATGTAGCTCATACCTGTGAAATTGTGATAATTGTCAATTATTACTTGTTCTTATTTATACATGATATACAAATATTGCAATTTGCATGGGTTCACAAAAACTAGTAAGAAAATATGCATACTTTTACGCAAATGTTTATGTAACTCACAGTGTTTGTTGATCAAGTTTACACAGACGAGGCCAGAGGTACTTTTGTATAGTCTCCAAGACAGGATATCTTTGACAAGGTGAAAAGAAAGTGGTGAAATCAGATTTTAACCAAAAAGTAAAAAACACATAAATGAAATAAATGGTATGGGCAATGCAGTACACTTACAGCTCCAGGAGATGTAACTGTAGAGATTCAGGAAGGGGTTGAATGGGCACCCATCCCAGTCTTACACATATGCGGCCAACATTAGTGTCAACCTGAGTGGTCAAAGCAGTGCTGTGTAAATATTAAATTTACTACAGGCAAATTAAATATTCCAATGGAAACTTACTGGGAAGGCAAGATGATGTAGTGTGAGAAGACGAACACACTCAACACTTTTAAGCCCCAGTCCACGTATACTTAGCAGGTAATCCCTGACAATAAACCAAATATGTTTTAATAGAAACACTTTTCACTTGTGAACTATATGAGGCTCATATGAATGTGTGAATTTTTCTAAGGAATCCTTCACTGCTATAGTCTACATTACAACTTGAAAGCTTTTGTGTACTAGTAATAAACTTGGCATTTCACAGAACTTCTGTGGTTAGTGCACATGGCTGATTTTAGACACTAATTTCCAATGCTAACTTTAACATGTTGCACTTCTTGCTCCATTTAATTTGTTCACACACTTAAATGATGGTCAACTAGTCATTTCCAGCACTGGAAAATGTCATCACCAAGGGATGAGTAAATACAGAGTATCTTACTTTGCTGAGTCTGGGGGAATATCTCTTAACCACTCAAGATCAATGCTCCCATGATCTCTGACCAAACGGTTCAGGAAACTCTGTAAAACCATCAACTTTACCGTTAGGCCTATAGGAACTGCGATGAAACTTCGTAGTGCTACAGTAGATAACCTCTTTATGGTTAAGTTATCTCTATAATAGAGCCTTACGAAAGAAGACAAAAAAAAAGACTTTTGACAAAAACATCAAGTTCATATAAAACCTTTTAACTGTTCAAACCTAGGGTTAAAGAACTATTATTAACTCTATCATGCAGCCTTCTGAGCAAAAACAAAAGGTCATATATCAACCAAACATAAGCAGTGCATATAAATCATAGTTAATCCTAGTAACTATTCAGCTATTACCTGGATTCGCTCTGCTAGAACATTATTCATTCCCCTTTCCCGAATGGCATGAGAAATTCTTTGCACGTCTGCGCACCTTACTGCTTCCCAATCTACAGAGTCTTTTCTTTCAAAACTTCTTTCTTTCATGTTGCCTTCACAACAAGACCATCTTCGCAATGTATCCCAGTCAAAATTCTCAGTATTCTTTTTACTCGTGGTTCTTCTTTTCTTTGGCCTTGATGCTTGTGCTGCTGTATCTGGTACTCCATTATAGGAAGTAAAACCAGATTTCAAAGTACATTCATCTTGTTTTCTTGTTGCTTCTGCTGTCATTTCACCAGTGACAAAGAGTGATTCATGCTCCTGCAAGTCTGATGCTTCGAAAGTAGTCCTTTTGTCATGGTGTAACTTTACTGCATGGTTATCAAGTTTTGTGAAGTTAAATAAGCAGTTAATGGACAAGCATTGCATTTTAATTAAAATTATAGAAGAGATGCATGCTAACCAGGAAGCTCTGTGCTTTTTTTTGGAGAGTTCAGAGTGGCGCCAGAAGTCTTATTACCATTCATTTCTGCCACATGAGAATCAAATGGCATGAAATCAGGATTTTTCTTCTCGATTGTGCCATCTTTTAAGTTCGGTGATGCAGAACCTGAAGAACTGCGGGGAGATGTCGAAGAAACATTTGGCCCATTTCTCAAATGCAATTGCTGAGGATCAACGATCGAGATAAATGGCATTGTGAAACTAGAAGGAATCCCAGGTTTACCGATACCATCATCATTTATTGCTGCTGTTTTGAGACTCTGGCATTCAATTTCACTGGTTGTGGCGCCATTTCCTGTTAATGGTTTTCCATGACCAATATTGCTTTCCAGCTGCTGATAAGCTGCAGCAGAATCACCAACAACAAAATTTCTAGGTATCCCAGAACTCAAAGATAATCTTGATTGAAGATTTTCTGAAATTACACTTTGAGAGGCTGAAATCTCGTTCTGGAATTGTATCTGTTGCAGGACTCCTGTAGACGCAGCTAATTCTACCGAGGAGAAATCTGGAAATTGCTCACTGGTTGTGGCGCCATTTCCGGTTAATGGTTTTCCATGACCAATATTGCTTTCCAGCTGCTGATAAGCTGCAGCAGAATCACCAACAACAAAATTTCTAGGTATCCCAGAACTCAAAGATAATCTTGATTGAAGATTTTCTGAAATTACACTTTGAGAAGCTGAAATCTCGTTCTGGAATTGTATCTGTTGCAGGACTCCTGTAGACGCAGCTAATTCTACCGAGGAGAAATCTGGAAATTGCTGTGCTTTATGTTCTATTCCAGTCCCTTGGTGATTGCAAACACTTGCATTTGCTGATTTGTCCTTTGGTTCCATGTGTATCTTCTCATAGACCATTGATAGCTCCTCACAACTCACTCCTAGATCAGGTCTGGCACCATCATGAAAAAGGTCAAACATACTTTTTTCTCCTAGTGCACTCGTGCTGATGGTTTGTTCATTGTCTTGGGTGGTAGTATCATCCTTACAATTGCTATTGACTGACCGTGACGGAAAACTTGAAGCAAGGGTCATATAGGCAGAGCTGTAGTTTGTCAAAATAGTAGTCATAAAGAGAGTTTTGTGCATAAGATCAATTCATTGTCTTTAAAGAAAAGTTCGCATGTGTGGGTGTGTTTAGGTTACTGTGTACGGGTTTTGTTGTTTGTTGTGAATTTTTCTTCTTTCTTAATGCAATGATACGCAGCTCTCATTCGAGAAAAAAAAAATTGTTGAAGCATAATGATTGTGAGTGCCATACCTTGAAAGATGATCAGCTACGTTCTGAGTGAGAAAGACTCCTACCACTGAGTCAACTACAGATCCTTTCCAAGGAGAAAAGCGCCTGTCTCCTGATAAACAAGTGGTTGAGACATTAGCCACAAGCTTCAACCATGGATTCAAGGCAATTGAAAGTTTTTAATAATAGACTTTGTGTTCTCGCGCTTCTTTTCATGTGTACTGTTATGGTCATACCCAGAACAAGATACGAATATACATGGTTGCTATCATATTTTTCCACTGGCATTAATGTAACATGAAAGTTTCCTGCATTGTAGACATTTTTTATGAAGAAGAAGGCCAGAGGTTAGCTCCTCAAACTGCAAACTTTGGATGCTACCTACTAAGTTGGTACAAGAGATAACCAAAGTTTTGAGCGGCTGATCACTTGCCAAAGATGAGCTCAAAAGTTATTCGTATATTCAGAAGTACATAATTGCAATATGAGAAGCTAACAAGTTATAATCAATTATAATTAATATATATAAGAACCGGAGTTACGTTTTATATTGTACTATGATTACAATTATGTTTCTTAGGTTGTACATCATTAGGCAAGGAATTCGTTAGGAGTTACATTCATCCATAACGCAATTGCAACTCAAATTTTTTTATGTACGTCTAATTGTAACTCCATGTCTCGTGCGCACGTGCACACACACACATATATATATAAGCTCTATGTAATATCATCAGAGTATAAGGGGTTCTATGCATATTATCACCATGTATATATACTGGCACAGGACCTTCAGGGAATACAAGTTTTCATTTCTAATATAGTATCAGAGCTAGGTTTTCCCTAGGGACGCAACAACTCATCCCGCCGCCGCCGTCGGCCTTGCCCGACCGACCGAAGCTTGTGAACATCTATTCTTAACAGAACAAATTCTAGTCAAAAAAAAAAAAAAGAAAGAAAGAAGTTTGCAGCAGCACACCACTTCTTTTGTGCTCTTGTCATCGACCGCCGCTTCTCTTTTGCGCTCTCGCCAACACTTGCCGCTACTTGTTTGCATGTTTGCAGTTGCTCACCGCTTCTTTTGCACTCTTACCGTCGACCATCGCTTCACTTTTGTGCTCTCGCCATCGTTTGACACCTCTTCATGATGTCATCGAGCATTGTTTCTGTTCCTTGATGCTTGGTGATCTATGATGGTGCCAACTACCGGGACTTCGCGCATCATATGCGCATTCACATGCAGGCATCTTTGGGATGTTCTCTCTTGCGACATTCCTTGTTTGCCTTCTCCTGAGCTTCATGTGCCACCATCTGTCGACAAAGGAGACAAAACAACTATTGACATCATCACCGCTGCCTATAAGAAGGTTGTCTCTGCCTATCAGGAAGTTTTGGTGTTGTACCGTGATAGATTGTCTAACTGTGCTCAATGGATGGATGATGATGCTTGTGCTGCGTCTATTTTGGTTACTAGTGTGAAGCCCAGGATTTCTTCTGAGATTGTTAGTTCTCTACTGCCTTTCAGATGTGGACTTATCTTTATCAGACCTATGAGCCTTCTGGGGATGCTCTATATCTATCTATTGTTCGCTAGGAGCAGTCTACTCAGCAGGGTGATGCCACAGTTGATGTGTTCTATTCTCAGATATCAGTTGTGTGGCGTCAGTTGAACTCTCTTTGTGTTACTGGTTGCTTCTCCTGTCAGTGTTGCTTGGATCTGCGCGCTGAACGGGATTTTTGACGCCTCTACGAGTTCCTGACTCACCTTCATTTGGAGTTTGAGCAGCGTCGTGCTCAGCTATTTGCACAACATCCCAATGTCACGCTTGTGGAGGCTCTTACGGAGCTGTGCTTGGAGGAGAATCGTCTATGTGGTTCTGGATTGTCGTTGCTTCCCTTAGTGTTGGCTGCTTGTCCACCTGCTACGCCTACGTCTTCGTCTCCACCGTCGCCTGCTCCTCATGCAACTCCTTCACCTTCTGTGGTCTCTTCAGGTGGTGATGGTCGCCCTCACTGCACCTACTGTAGCAAGGAGGGCCATGTTGAAGCAAACTGCTACCAGAAGAAGCATCTTCGACATTCCTCTAGTGCTTCTACCTCAACTACCTCTTCGATCGACACTTAGCGGGAGATTGTGACGCTGCTTCGCCACCTGGTTGCTACCTCTGGCTCTGCACCGATAGGTTTTGCTAGTTCTGCTACTCCCTCTTTTGCCACTAAGAGACCACCTTCGACGAAGTCAGATATTTCACCTTGGTTTCTTGACTCTTGGGTATCTTTTCATATTCTGATTCTTTCACTTTATCTCCGCTTCATTCTCTTGTTTCTCCTCTTCATGTCGTTACAGCTGATGATATTTCTTTTTTTGTTACTGAAAGGGGCACCCTTAGCACTTCTTCTTTTAGCGTTCCTTCTGTTGCACGTGTTCCCCAACTCACCATGTAGCTCATGTCAGCTGGTCAGCTTACTGATAATGGTTGTTGTGTTATTCTAGACTTTGTCTCTTGCTGTGTTTAGAATCATCACACTTGTGCTCTAGTTGGTACTAACCCCTGGTGCCATGATTGTCAACATCTATAGGAGCTTGACTGACTTTGTCTTCCTTCTGTTGCCGCCGCTGGTCTTTCTGCTTCCTCGACTATTGGCTTCTTCCAGCAATGGCATCATTGTCTTGGTCATATTTGTGGGTCGCATCTATCTTCATTAGTTTGTCAAGGTCTTTTAGGGTTTGTCTCAGAAGATGCATCTTTAAATTGTTAGGGTTGTAATCTTAGTAAACAGCTTCAGCTTCCTTATCCTCATAGTGGATCAGTCTCAACGTCCTTTTGGTATTGTTCACTCAAATGTTTAGGATCTGGCTCCATTCATTCAAAAGGGGTCATAGCTACTATACAACAACAACAACAACCTTTGTCTCAAGCAAGTTGTGATATGCTAGAGATGAAACCCACAAGATCCAACTAAAAAGATGATGAGAAAACAATATGAGAAAAGAGATCATAGCTACTATATTATCTTTATAGATGATTTCTCTTGCCACACTTTATTTCATGTCTTCTCGTAGTGAGATGTTATCTATATACAAGTATTTTTGCCACTATAATTTGCACTCAGTTTGGCACTCACATTCGTGCCTTTCATACTAATTCAACTGGCGAATTTTTTTCTGGACATCTTCGTTCCTTTTTTGCTAAACAAGGTACGTTGTCTCAGTTCTCCTGTTCTGGAGCTCATGCTTAGAATGGTGTTGATGAGAGCAAGCATCATTTTCTCCTTAAGATAGCTCACGCGCTTATCATTGCATCCTCATTTTTGAGCTGAGGCAGTCTTCACTGCAACATACTTGGTCAATATTTAACCATCTTCTACTCTCAAGGGTGGGATTCTTTTTTAGCATCTATGTGGACGTCTTCCTAACTACTCTTATCTTTGTTTTTTTGATGTGTTTGTTACGTTCTTCTCGACCCCCATGAACGTACTAAATTGACCGCTCAATCTGTTGAATGTGTTTTTTTTTGTTACAATGCCAAGCATAAGGGTTATTGGTGTTGGGACCCTGTTGCTCGTCAAATGCATATTTCTCAGGATGTTACTTTTGATGAGTCTCTTCCTTTCTATCCTCGTACCTCTTCTTCCACTTCTTCAGCTTCCTTAGTCAAGCCACTGTCTTTTCTCACCTTTACTGCAACACCCATCATTGTTCTTTCTTCTCTTTTCCGGCCACCATTGGTGTCCTATCCTGTTGTGCCTTCTTTGATGCCATCCACGCCCTTGGCTCTCACCTCACATGCTTCTCATCCTTCTGGCCTTGTTGAGCATTTTCCTTTTCACTACACTCCTCGTTCTCGTGTTGTCTCTCATCCTGTTGTGCTACCTTTTGATGAGTCATCTCCTTCTGATGATTCAGTTCCTCCATCTTCCCCTCGCTATTCTCTTCGTGATCGTCATTTGATTCGACCTCCTAATCATTTTGGTTTTGCTAGTGTTGTTCATGCCGAGCCGTCTTCTTATCGTGAAGCTATTGCTCATCAGGAATGGCAACATGCAATGGCAGAGGAACTTGTTACTCTTGAGTGCACTAACACGTGGGATCTTGTTCCTCTTCCTCCACATGTTCGTCCTATTACATGCAAGTGGGTCTATAAGGCTAATACCCACTCTGATGTTTCACTTGAACGCTACAAGACTAGTCTTGTCGCCCGTGGTTTCCAGCAGGAGCATGGTCGAGACTATGATGAGACTTCTGCTCTGTTGGCTCACATGACCACAATACGCACTCTTCTTGTTGTTGCCTCTGTGCGTCAATGGTCTATCTCCTAGCTTGATATCAAGAATGACTTTCTTAATGGTGAGTTGCGAGGGCATAGTTTGTCATCTCCGTTGCTCTCTTTATGGCCTTAAAAGCCCCTCGAGCCTGGTTTGAGTGCTTTTCTTCTGTGATCATTGTTGTTGTTTTTTCTGCTAGTGCTCATGATCCTATACTCTTTGTTCACACTTCATCTTGTGGTCAGACTCTTCTTCTCTTGTATGTTAATGACATGATCATTACAGGAAATGATTATGAGTTTATTGCTTTTGTGAAGGCTCGTCTTAATGACCATGTCATCTTCATTACTTTCTTGGGATTGAAATTTCTTTTACTTCTGAGAGCTTTTTTCTATCCCAAGAGAAGTGTATTCATGATCTTCTTCACCGTCCGTCTCTCATTGATGAGCGCACTATTGAGACTATCATGGAGCTAAACCTTCAACTTCAGTCCACTAATTGTGAGCTTCTTACGGATCCCACTCGCTACCATCATCTAGTTGAGTCTTGTTTATCTTGGTAACACTCATCCTGATATTTTTCATGTAGTGCACATCCTCAGTCAGTTCATTTCTACTCCCACTCAGGTCCACTATAGTCATTTCCTGCGTGTTTTGCGCTATCTTCGTGAGACTACTCTTGTCATCTCTTCTTTCCATGCTTCAACTCTTTACAACTTTGTGCTTATTGTGATGCTACTTGGGCTAGTAATTCTTTTGATCGCCGGTCTATTTTTGTCTACTGTGTTTTCCTTAGTTGTTCTCTTATTGCTTGGAAGACTAAAAAGCAAACCGCATTTTCTCGTTCTAGTGTAGAGGATGAGTTGCGAGCCATGGCGTTGTTGAAAGTGAAGCTCAGTTGGTTATGCTGGTTACTTGACGATTTTGATGTTTCTTCTCCTGCACCTACTCCTCTAAACTCAAACAGTACATGTGCTATCAGTATTGCTCGGGGTTCGGTGTTGATGCTTCTTACACACGAACACATGTTAAAGATGTGGTGATTGATTTTCAGTATGTTTCTTCCGAACTTCAGTTGGTTGATTTCTTCATGAAGGCACAAAGTACAGCTTATCACAGGTTCTATCTCTCTAAACTCAGTGTGGTTAATCCCCCATGAGTTTGAGGGAGAGAGGTGTAATATATAATCTATTCTGCAGGTGCACACTATTAATCTATTTTGCAGGTATCCTCACTGTAGTTCATATCTACGTACACCCTCAGTTATAATCCGCGAGATAGAGAGTTACAACTAAACGTAAATAAAAAAAATGAGTTGCAATTTATGGATGAACATTGTTGTTATTTTTTTCTGCTAGTGCTCATGATCCTACGCTCTTTGTTCACACTTTGCCTTGTGATCGGACTCTTCTTCTCTTGTATGTTAATGACATGATCATTACAGGAGATGATTATAAGTTTATTGCTTTTGTGAAGGATCGTCTCAATGAGACGTTTCTTATGTACAATCTTAGTCATCTTCATTACTGCTTGGGATTGAAATTTCTTTTACTTCTGAGAGCTGTTTTCTATCCCAAAAGAAGTGTATTCATGATCTTCTTTATCGTGCGTCTCTCATTGATGAGCGCACTGTTGAGACTCTTATGGAGCTAAACCTTTAGCCTCGGTCCACTAATTGTGAGCTTCTTACGGATCCCACTCGCTACCGTCATCTAGTTGAGTCTTGTTTGTCTTGGTGTCACTCGTCCTGGTATTTTTCATGCAGCGCACATCCTCAGTCAGTTCGTTTCTATTCCCACTCAGGTCCACTATAGTCATTTCGTGTGTGTTTTGTGTTATCTTCGTGGGACTACTCTTGTCGTCTCTTCTTTCCATACTCTAACTCTTTACAACTTTGTACTTATTCTGATGCTACTTGGGCTAGTAATTCTTCTGATCGCCAGTCTATTTCTATCTACTATGTTTTCCTTAGTTCTCTTATTGCTTGGAAGACTAAAAAGCAAACCGCATTTTTCTTGTTTTAGTGCAGAGGCTGAGTTGCGAGCCATGACGTTGTTGAAAATGAAGCTCAGTTGGTTACGCTGGTTACTTGATGATTTTGATGTTTTTTCTCCTGCACCTACTCCTTTAAACTTAGACAGTACATGTGCTATCAGTATTGCTCAGGATCCAGTGAAGCATGAGCTCACTAAGCATATCGATGTTGATGCTTCTTACACACGAACACAGGTTAAAGATGTGGTGATTACATTTCAGTATGTTCCTTCCAAACTTCAGTTGTTGATTTCTTTACTAATGCACAGAGTACAGCTTATCACAAGTTTTATCTCTCTAAACTCAATGTGGTTAATCCCCCATTAGTTTGAGGGAGAGAGGTGTAATATATAATCTATTCTGCAGGTACAAACTATTAATCTATTTTGCAGGTATTCTCACTGTAGTTCATGTCTACGCACACCCTTGGTTACAATCCGTGAGACAGAGAGTTACAACTAGACGTAAATCAAAGAAAAAATTGAGTTGCAATTTATGGATGAACGTAACTCCTAATGATATACAACATAAGGAACATGATTGTAATCGTAGTACAATCTAAAACGTATCTCCGGTCTTTATATATATTAATTGTAACTTGTTAGCTTCTCGTATTGCAATTATATATTTCTGTATGCGCGGTTATAGCTGATCTACCTAGCGGATTGCAACTAACAGCTTTTTGAGTTGTAACTATAAGTGTGCACACTGGTAAACTATAGTGCATCTAGGCACAAAATTGACTCGCCGTATATCACATGTACATGTATATATATTGGCCTAGCGCCTTCAAGAAACCAATTCTTTTTGGCTGGCAGGCTCTCGAGAATTTTTTAAATTAGGTTATTCAATATTGGGGAGTCTGAAAATATTTCAAGGACTACGTAAACCAATTCTTTTTGGCTGGCAGGCTCTCGAGACATGTGTTAGTAGTAGAAAAGGAAACTGCATATTATAGCCGTTCAAAATTATTCGGTACCTTGAACAAGTCGCATGCGTGCTATAAATGAATTAGCACGACCTTGAAAAACTTCTCTTTCTTGCTGCCACCATCTCTCCTTCTCAACATCATTCCCATCTACAGGCTCAGCTGCTTTCCCCATCAAAAGGTTCCAAACTCTTGTTGTCTCGAAATCCAAGTCAACCTTAGCTCGAGGGCGCTGCCTTTTGACTAACTGCAAGGGTCTCTCGTAAGGAACCACCACCCTACCACCATATGGGACAAGAGCATTTGATAGACAATCTGTTCCTCCAAAAGAAATAACAGCAGGTGTGGTCTGAGATAAATGCATCTCAGTTTGCACCTGCTCAGTGTTCAAATCAAGATGTTTCAGCTTTGATGCAACTACTTGAAGGTAATCCATATATGGTACTGTTGATGTATTTGCTGAGCTCCCTTCCGGTACTTTGCAATGAATATCAAGGTTGATTCTTTTATTGTCCATGGTCTGTGGTGAAGATTTTTGAAAAGCCTCTTCTGATATTTTTGATCCATTAGATTCACCATAAAATATGCTTCCAGCTGATAGCCTGTTTTTCAGCTCCATATTTGGTTGAATGGAATTGGGACAGTGCGGCCATGCCTTTTGTGAACGTTTCTTGGTCATAAACTTAATGTATGAACTTTCATACAGAGCATCCGTGCATGCCGGTGGCAGTCTTGTTGATGCTTGTAAAGTGTTTTTCTCAAGATCCGTAATAGAAACGAAGGAATTTCTGCGGATTCGGGCCGATCTCTTCTTTTTAATCCCACCAGCTTGGCAAAATGCTACCATCTCAACTGCCGTACTCAAGATTATTGAGTCCCGTGTAGCAGTTAGGGACGACTCACCATCGTTAAGGTGTCTATGGTTCTCCACTGTCGACACTTCACTAATCTGACTTCTTGTGGAGTCCATTTCAGGTAAATACCTAGCTGAGCAAACAAAACCATCTGTAGAACAGTTTAATTCCAATTCTTTTTTGTTCCCTTCTATAACGGTCATCCCCGCCCTTTCTTCGATACACAATCCGGGGTTACTTGTGGTATCAGGTTCGCGAGTTCTTCCCACATTATCCTGTTCCCTTGCTCGTTCGCAACTAAAAGAGCCAGAAGTTGCATTTGAAACTTCTTGTGTAGGTTTTGGTGTGACCTCTGGCAAGTGTATGTACTCATCTAACAATTTGTTCAGTTTGAGACTCATGCCAAAAGCTAATCCTCCAGGTGAATTTTCCATATCTACTTGCAGTCCATGTCCAATCTGCACTTCTGATTCAGTCACTGAGCAGAAAGAATTTTGGCCATGAACAGGTTTCTCATAGTTGTGGCAGTGTGAGTTGGCTGTCGATGAATGGTCTCCCTGTATTCCTTGTTCCTCGGATTCGAATCGCAGACTTCTTCGAACTGATGCACTTCTGCTTCTATCAGCAATTTCTGATCCTCCAGAGATTGATTGATCACTAAAAGGCCCAGAACACTTCTCCAGAGAGCTGAGATTTCTTTTCTTCCGGACATAACTTCTCTTGACTTTCTGATTCGGAGATTTTCCATCTGTTGTTGAATGTACAGATTTTTGCACTTTGTTTTGCCTGTCCTCTCGGATTACCTTTGGTCTATGCTTTTTCCTCCGAGTCTTCAGTTTTCGTGCTGGGGTTTCCTCATTCATGAATGTTTCAGTTTTCTCAGCAGCCGCAATCTGCATCTCTATCTCAGTTAGTGTTTTCTCCCTGAGTACAGCTGGTGTTGACAAAGGTGTGTGCTCAATCTGATTTATTTGTGTCTTGGACCTTTTTTGCATCGGCTGATACATATGCATGTTGTCATCACTGGATCCTTCAGCAAGAGGGGCAGTTGATTCTTGAGACTGCCGAACCAGTGTTTCCAAGGTATTTGCAGGAATTACTGAGTCCAAATAACTGCGGCTGTCACAAAAATCAATTGTCGCTAATCCTTGCAGTCGGCTAGCTTCTGTTACATTTCCAGTCTTGGATGTTTCATCATCTAAACCATTCAGCCGAAGATGTATAGGTCCATGCTCAGACTTGTATTTATCTGGAGTGGCTTGTTGTGAAGGATCCATTGCCATATTACCTGCAACTATGTTCGATGTTCTTCCATGTAACAAGAAATTACTCCCAGCAAGCTGAATAGAAGCTCCTTCTTCAGAATCTGTAAACAGCAGACAAAGGCGTTCGGTAAATTCATAATGTATGATGATTCAGCCACAAAGCTGAACTAACATGACACCTCGAAAGAAAAACATACCCTCTGAAACACCAGGCAGGGCAGGGGCTGGCATGCAACTATTGGATAGTGGCATCTGCGGCCTCGACCCCCTTCCCGTCAGCCGCCTATGGAACACTAAGATACTAATAGGCACCTGCGTGCATCCCGCAGGCACATTCCAGGATGGCTGGATGGAGGGGCCAGCGTGTTCAGCTGCGAGGCTCATCGGACTCGACAAAGCAGCTTGTGGAGCAAAACTCTCGTGCATGGTATTCAGGACAGACGTGGAGCATGCAGAGGATAAGGTCGGCGAGGTGATCGGGCTGCTGTCGCCTGCTGCGACTGTACCAGCAAGATTTTGGCAGCCTAAGTTGGGACCCCCAGCGCTCAGGAACAGAGGCCTATTGCCAGAGAAGTTCGGATCACCTCTCTCTGCCGACATGCCCGGGCCACCAAATTATCCTGGTTCTCAGCAGGAGCTGCCAGCAAGTTAGGGTAAACTTTTGCTGACTCCACAACCTGCACAAAGAACAAGATTACATCAGAAAAGGCATAAATAAAACCAATGAACAAAACGAAATGGGGCTAAAACCTCCCTAAACCCTTGCAAAAGAATTGCACAAAAAACACTTGTACAAAGTTTGGTCAACTCCCCTTGCATCTGATAATCGATGTTACAGTACTCCAATCAAAATCATATTACTGAAAGAAAAACGCAGCCAAGGTGAGATCAGCATCTTATTCCAGCTGGTTGCCTGGGGGGGGGGGGGACGGAGGGGCATTAAATCCCACACAAGAAAAGGCA
Source organism: Phragmites australis (assembly GCF_958298935.1). Taxonomy (NCBI): domain Eukaryota; kingdom Viridiplantae; phylum Streptophyta; class Magnoliopsida; order Poales; family Poaceae; genus Phragmites; species Phragmites australis. Next base: position 26,282,760 of record NC_084931.1, read on the forward strand.
AGAAGATAAGGCCCCTTTCAGATGCTTGTTCCAGTAAAATGCTGAATTTTAGGTGCAATAACCAAATTGTCCTTGTCAACAAATGGGGAAAAGAACCTCCTTTGGTGAAAATCTCGAATTTCAACTGCTATCCCTCCAGAGGCAGGCACCAGTTGAACCAGAAAAAAATTGCAAAGTAAATTTACCTCTATCAGTACTTCACCACGCAGCATACAAATCCGCAAAAAACTAGATGGATCCGATAAAAGATTTTGATTTGGTTTGTGCTGGCGGCAAAGAAAGGGAAGAACAGAAGAAAACAAACTCTTAGAACAATCCCATCCAATGAAGACAGCGTTTCTTACCAACAAAAGAAGAAATCGATCCAAGTACACTCCAGTCCAATAGATATGAAGCGGAGGAGGGGGGCCACGGGAGAAAAACTCCTCAGAGGCAGTGGCGTTGCTTCGCTTCGGTGGAGGTAGAGAGGGTCTGACAATGGTGCGAGGCGGGGCAAACAGGCCTGGGAGCAGGGAGGACGCGACGCCGCAAGGGGAAGGGGAAGAAGAGTGCCGGCGAGCCGGGAGGAAGCGCCGGAGAAGGGAAAGGGGCAGAAGAGGGCCGACGAGCCGGGGGGGGGGGGGGGCGGAGCACCGCCGTGAGGCGAAGGGGACAGGAAAGTAGGATGATTTCGGAACGGGGTGACGGTGTAGTTTTTAAAAAGAACGCTGTTAGCGCCCAACGTCCTTTCCGAGCGCTGGCGTTACTATCGGAGTCTATGGAACGTCCGATCTTCATAACTGAAAATGTTGTCAGTCATCCGATCCCTCTCATCTAAGCCGCAACAAAAGACCACAACGGCTAGTAGCGGTACGTGGCGGTGCATAGATGTTTAGCGACTAACTTGAACTTTAATAAGTCTCACTAGCGAAAATCCCCGTTCGAAAATCAGGACCGCTAAGTAACACAATAAGAGATGTTTAAATTTAGAAGGCAAATTTCAAGTTTCGAAATGAAACCTTTTATTTGAAAGATGTGTCTCAAGAACGTTTGAAAGGTATGTCTCAGGAAAGTTTAAGATAGGTTTCAGGCAAACTTAGAACAGTGCCAACAAAATTTAACATATGATTAAAGTTTAGTTATGTCCAAATGGCTCACAATGAGGTAATTACCATGTGATGATTCCCCCGATAAGAGCCTAAGACCAACATGAGACATGACCCTTGGCTCAAGGGCAGACCGCTTTGCCAAAAATAGGGTTGGACAAAAAAGTTCGAGACTTATGAATTAGCTTAGGCTTGTAGAGGCTTGAATCGGCTTAGCTCAGCTCGTTATCCAAACGAGCTGAGCTCGAGCCACCTTGATAGCTCGTTTTTTAATCAAGCCGAGCTAACTCGCGAGTTGGCATGTGCCCTTGCCTAGTGTTTGTAACAACCTCCTACCTTCTCCGAAAGCAGCGCCTCCTTTTTATCCTCCTTGGTTTCCTCGTTCCTCCCCGGCCCCTCCCTCACCCCACATCCCTCCTTCGCCTCCACCTCCAATGCACTCGCCACCGTCACCACCAGAATCCCTCGTGGTAGCGCTCCTCCGTTTCCGCCGCTAGCGTGCACCACCTCCCCGTTGGTGTCCGCAAGCCCTCCCTGCGCATCGTTGTCACTGGGGGCATGGGGTTCATCGGTAGCCACCTCGTAGACAAGATCCTCACATGTAGGGGCAGCGTCATCGTCGTCGACAACTTCTTCATGGGCCATAAGGACAACATCGCACACCACCTCGGCAACCCGTGATTTGAGTTCATCCGCCACGATCCCACAACATCGTTAAGCCCATCCTCATCGAGGTCGACCAGATCTACCACCTCGCCTGCCCCGCAGGTTGCATCCCCCATGGGTCTCATCGATCTCATCTCCCTCCCCCATCCCTACTCCCCATCCCCAACCCCATGCTACAACTCCATCGTCACTCGCGCCATGGAGGTTGTCATCGCTCACATCGTGGAGGTCACCATCACCACTCGCCCGCACCATGGAGGTCGTAGCCCCATGTTGTGTCGCTTGCCACCGCCCAGGTCGTGTCGTGGAGGCCGTCGCCACCCACGCCGTGCAGACCATCGCCGCCTGTGAGCCCTCGCCTTTGGCAAGCTCGCGAGCCCTCATGAGCTGGCTTGAGCCAGCAACTGAGCCGAGCCAGCATTTTAGCTCGGTTTGCAAACCAAACCGAGCCATCATTCCACTGAGCTTTCACGAGCCGAGCCAAAAGTCAAGCACTTAGTTACAGGTGGTAGTTACTACCTTGGTCTTTTTAGATAATAGAATAAGATTATCTCAGCACTTGTATCAGAAGATGCACATAACCGTACTACATTCATCTTTTTATTTATCATTTAGAACATCAACATGGTATTCAATACGTGCCTTTGACCATTGTTTTTTTATAAGCAGTTATTATTGAGATTGTTGAAAATATAATCATTCAAAAGTATTTTCTATGATGACTACTAATATCACTTTTATGTGATAAATATTAATAAATTTGTATATATTAGTGGTCAAAGTTTCTAAAATTTAACTGTACACATCCCTAAACATCATCTATTTAAGAACAGATCAAGAGAGTATCAATTAAACATAGCTAACAATCATACTTAGCCTATAAATAGATGGTTTGCATGACATAAGGAACAAGAACCCCAGGTGCATTCATTTCATTCACAACTCACGTGTAACACTCTTCATTTGTACGCATCACTCCTAATAAAAAGGCAGGTAAATTTTTCCCTTAGTCTATACTTTACTTAGTGGAAGATCCAGAGCTATTAAGTATAGGGATTCTCCCTTTTCTTTTTCTTTCTCTTCTCTTCTTCTCCTCTTTTTCTCTTCTTCCTTCTTCTTCTCTTTTCTTCTTTTTTCTCTTTCATATCCAAAAATTGAGGGGGGGGGGGGGGTAGGATGCTCCCAAGTGCTCCCGAGACAGGGGTTGAGCCCCCTCTCCCCTATGGATTCATCGTTGCTTTTACTCTTTCTCATTCATGGATAATACTGTCAAATATCTAACTATGGGGTATATACATATAAGGAGTATGCTATATACGGACGCGGTATACCGTGTGTATACTTAACAACTCTGGATATTACAGAACCGAAATCTACAGTACCTGATACTCTCGGAACCTAGAAGGTGTATATTATTAAGGTCTCGATTGCTCAACTCAAGAAGATTAGTTCTATAACAGATTTATCTACTTGGGCGATAAAAAGAACTCCCTATCAACTATAAATGGATAGAAGGCGGTACATCATCTCTATATAAGGTGAGGACCTAGATCCCCCAGGAGAAGCTCTTTTTTCTGGCTACTCGAGACAAGCATCAAGACCTTGACGTAGGAGGAACTTGACGACTTTAGCCCTAGGTTAGATTAATCCTATCTACTCCTTGTAATAGGTTAGCCACATTGCATGTTCTCGGGTGAATACATATACATAATCATCCACACAGGACATAGGTATTACTCCAACCGGAGGTCCGAACCTATATGCATCGCGTGTGCCTCGTTCCATGTTCGATCTCTGATCCATGAAGGTAACCCTATTATTTTCTGGACACATTGTTAGGAATAAATCCTCGACAGTTGGCGCACCAAGTAGGGGTCTTCTGCTTTTCAGGATTGACTATGTCTCGAGTGCACATCGGTACTAGATTCTCCGACGAGGACTTCTATAACCACTTTGGGTCAACATCGATCACTCTCGAATCACCCCTAGCCAGGTCAGAGATCACGTTCGGAACTATGATATTCCGCTAGGACCATCAAGGTGAACTGATCCTCATCGGTATTATTGAGTCTAAACTATTGGACATATACCGCGAGGTGGGACATCTCAAGTGGGATCCCAAGAAACCCAATGTTCTCCAATGCATGAACACTGGTAGCAACGAGGGTGGCAACGATGACTCCAATGCTAGCCAGAGCAGCTAAATAGATTGATTCGTGTTCATGGCCAGGGGAGCTGGTACCCCACCTGCTGACCCAATGGCGATAGATCCAAACGTCATGGTAAACAATGGCATGAAAATCTCCGATTATACAGCGATGGTAGTCACCCCTCAAGGTACCAATGTTCCAACAATATACCACTGAAAACATCCAAAGGTGGAGCCTTACATGTCCTTGACATAACTCTCCATCGATGGATCGCAGAAAGTCAAATACCTCCTGGTCTTCAACAACGACTTCCAGTGGGCACACCTCCACCGTCAGCATCAAGGGACGAGCTCCCCTAGAATAGCAACAACGGAGCAGCATCGTCTCGACCCTAGCCAAGTCTAGGCAGCGATGTTTTCAGCACTCCGCATGCTAAAATCCAGGGAGCCCATCTAATTCTAAGATCTCTTCCGGATTTGGATCCGACAAATCCTTTAACCCATATGGTTAACCAAGTCAGGACCTTACTTGATGCGGCCCAAATCTAAGCCATTCGAGCAAATAATCCTAACAACTCTAGGCGCCCTAGCCAGCAAGGCGCCGGCTCGAGGAGCCACAGACGAGAGTATCACTGAGTCGAGGGATCCCAAGCCGGAAGCTCAGGTGATCGAGCCTGAGTACCACTTTATGGGTCAAACTGTAACTGCCTTATCCATAGGGGTAGAAACTAGGAAGACTTGGGGAATCGTATTCCTCATAATTGGCACGATCTACGTATAGTGATAAACAATCATCATGAGGAACACCGCAAGGATGACCGTCGTCATTACGATCACAGATCTCTAGGATGAGATGCTCGACGTGACTCCCCTGCTCGAAAGAATAGGTGTGATAGTCCTCCCCCACCTCCTGTTGAAGAATTCAATGGAGGCTGCGAAGCTTTTGTATATGAGCTTCAGTTGATACGATGACCCGAGAAGTTCAATGTGGGCCTAATCCAGAAGTATGATGGAAAGATCAACTCTAACGAGTGGTTACATATCTATACCATGATTATTAGAGCTACGACAACGATAACAAGGTAATGAACAATTATCTGTTGACCTCACTCGATGGACTTGCCAGGTCCTGGTTGTTGAACCTGCCTCCTAACTCAATCTGATCGTGGGTTGAGTTGAAGGCTCAGTTCATAGCCAACTTCTAAGGCACAATCAAGCGCCTAGAAACGGAGAACGATCTCCATCAGCTGAACCAGAGTGAGCATGAGTTCCTCTGAGATTTCATCCACCAGTTCAGAGACAAACGTAACATGATCCTAGACGTCTCTAACGAGTCAGTCATCATCGCCTTCAAGCGAGGTGTCCAGGACATGAATCTCCTCAAGAAGATGTTTACTTGGAAGATCCACATGGTCAAAGAGCTCTTTGAGTTGGATGACAAGTGTGCAAACCGAGCGGAAGCCTAGGTACGCACCAAAAATCCTCAATCTAGCAAGGACAAGTCTAAGTCCTTGAAGAATGGGGAAAAGAAGAACAAACTCGGTGACAAGCGTAAGAGTCCAGATACGACCATAGCTGCGGTTGACAGGAGCAAGTCGCGCAACACTGGGGACAATAAAGGCGTAAGTCGAGGCAGTGGGAAGTGGTATCCTGTTCATCAGACCAACCAACACGACTTCGATGAATGTCATGTCATCAAAAATATGGTCGATGAAAAGCTCAAGGACGTTGTTGCTGAGCATAACAACAAACAAGCCAAGCTGAACGTTCACGGTGGTGAGCCCGAATTCCATGAGGCTGACCATAGTCTAGCACATATCTTTAGAGGATCTGTCATGTATGAATCTAAAAGGCAGTACAAGATGGTCGAATGAGAGGTCAATTTAGCTCTGACTGGGCCTACCCGATACCTCAAGTGGTCATAGGTTCCGATCACCTTCATTCAAGTTGACTACCCAACCGCGGTTCCACACCCTAGTCGATACCCAGTTGTGGTCCAACCGATTATTCTAAACATCAAAGTCTCCCGAACTTTGGTTGACAGGGGTAGTTCGCTTAACCTCATCTTTGCCAAGACCCTAGACAAGATGGGAGTTCAGAGGTCGGAGCTTAAGGCAAGAGTCGAGCCTTTCCATGGCACAACCCCCAACTTATCAACCATACCCCTGTGCCAGATCGAGTTGCCAGTCACGTTTGGCACTCTCGACAACATCCGTACAGAGAAGGTTACCTTTGATGTTGCGGACTTTGAGACAACGTATAATGAGATCTTGGTCCATCTAATGCTAGGCAAGTTTATGAAAATGGTGCACTATGCATACCAGGTGCTCAAGGTCCTGGGTCCCAAAGGGATCGTAACTGTCAGGGGAGATCAATGCGCATCGGTCAAATGCGACAAGCAGAGCCTAGATATGATCGAACACCTCAGTCGAGCGGCAACCACTTCTAAAGGCACGATTTCCAAGCGTCGGAAGCATCAAGCCACCGATGAGGTCAAGGACTCTAAGCTTGTAAGTCTTGCTGACACCTCCAAATCCAACGCTACCGCCAAGGGTGAGACCATTGATGGCGCTGGCAACAAAAAGACTGATGACAACGTCAAGGTGATACCCCTCGATCTGTCTGAAATGTCCAAGATGATTAAGGTTGGGGCTAACCTCGACCCTAAATATGAATTTGAGCTCATCACTTTCCTCCAGGCAAACCAAGACGTGTTCGTATGGCAACCGTCCAATATGCCTGGAGTCCCTAGGGAAGTGATCGAACATCAACTAGCTGTTAAGTTCGACTCCAAACCTATGGTGCAGAAGCAGCAAAGATTTGCAGAGGATAAGAAGCAAGCCATCCAGGAGGAGGTCGACAAACTCCTTAAGGCAGGCTTTATTCGAGAATTTCGTCACCCCACATGGCTCGTAAATCCCGTCCTCGTCAAGAAAACTAATGGTACATGGAGAATGTGTGTCGACTTCACTGGCCTCAACAAAGTCTATAAAAATATCCTTTTCCACTTCTACGCATCAACCAGATCATCGACTCTACAATAAGTTATACATTGTTGTGTTTTTGAGATGCCTATTCGGGGTATTACCAAATTAGCATGGGAATAAAGGATGAGGAGAAAACTAATTTTACTACTCCTTTCGGTGTATTTTGCTATGTAAAGATGCCCTTCAGTTTAAAGAACGCTAGTGCTACTTATCAACGGCGTATTCAAAACTATCTACAACCCCAAATTGGGCACAATGTGGAAGCTTATGTCGATGATATTGTGGTCAAGTCGAGAACTGGGGATGCACTGATTGACGATCTCAAGGAGATATTTGACAACCTCAGGAAGTATTGTATGATGATCAATCTAGAGAAGTGCACGTTCGGCATTCTGTCTGGCAAGCTTCTCAGCTTTCTGGTATCGAGTCGAGGCATCAAGGCCAATCCATGCAACATCGAGGCTCTTGACCATGCAGTCACCCCCAAACACTAAATGTGGATTGCAGTTCTGAGTCAATTTATTTCCAGGATGGGCGAGTGAGAGATGCCTTTCTTCAAGTTGCTAAAGAAGCATGACCGATTCGAGTGGACGGAAGAAGCGGAGCGCACCTTCCAGGACTTAAAAAGGTATTTATCATCTACGCTAATTCTTACACCGCCTAACGAAAAAGAGAAGCTCTTTTTGTACATTGAAGCTACACCACAAGTTGTAAGCACGGTTCTGGTGATCGAATGGGAATGTCCTGAGAAGAAGGCTAAGGTCCAGAGACCTGTTTATTTGTGAGCGAAGTCCTACACGACGCCAAATTACAAAACTCGTAAGTGCAAAAGTTGCTATATGCATTCTTGATGTCTTTTTGGATGCTACAACACTATTTCCAAGTGCACAGGATCACCGCCATGACGATGTACCTGCCGAAAGATGTCATACGCAATAGGGAGGCCACCAGACATATCACACAATGGGAAGTCGAGCTCAATGAATTCAACGTCAGATATGTTTCATGCACAAGTGTGAAGTCAAGAGTACTAGCGGAATTCATCGTTGAATGGACAAACGTTGAAGAAACAAGGCCAAGTGTGGTCGAGGACCACTGGACACTTTTCTTCAATGGATCACTCACACTTCAAGTCTCAGGAGCTGGCATTGTACTCAAATCCCCAATAGGCGATGAACTCCAGTACGTCGTTCAATTAGATTTTAAAGCTTCCAACAATATTGCAGAATACAAAGGACTAGTAAACAAGCTCTGCATAGCGGCATCACCTGGAATTAGGTGACTTCTTGTGAAAGGGAACTCACAGCTAGTCGTAAACCAAGTTCAAAAAGAGTACCGATGCTCAAATGATAACATGGTAGCTTATTTGAGTGAGGTGCGAAAGCTTGACGAAAAGTTAGAAGGGCAAGAAGTAATGCACATCAAGAGGAGTGACAACTCTGGTGCGAATAAACTTGCTAGACTCGCTTCTTCCCGAGCTCCGGTACCCATAGGAGTCTTCATCGAGAAACTCCTCAAACTATCTATCCCGATAGTTCGGCGAACAGATGCTGCCCAACTCGACCAGCATTCTGGTCCAGTCGGTGAGGTAGAACCCGCAGACACAGATGATGCATTACTCGAACGCAAACTAACTTGGATGACTCTGTACCAAACCTATCTCAAAGGTCGAGACATCCCTAATGATGATGCATCTGCAGAGAAAATTGCTCGTAAGTCCAAGCTCTATGCATTAGTAAACGACAAGCTCTACCTAAATGAGAGTAACCGAATCTTGATAAAGTGCATCATGCACGAAGAGAGCAACAAAATATTGCTCGATATCCATGGAGGCATGTGTGGTAATTATACTTCTTACCGCACCTTGGTCGAAAAAGCTTTTCGCCAAGGATTTTATTGGCCGACAGCCATCCAGGATTCTTCTGAGCTGGTCAAAAAGTGCGAGAGCTACCAATTTTTCAGAAGGCAGACCACTCGACCAGCCCAAGCTCTGCAAACAAATCCTCTTTCTTGATCTTTCTTCGTCTGGGGCTTGGATATCCTGGGACCACTCCCAAGGACCTAAGTTGGTTATAAATTCCTATTTATGGCTATCGACGCATTCACTAAGTGGATCGAGGCTGAACCCATGGAAAAGATAACCGCAGAAGTGGCTAATAAGTTCACTACTCGATTCGGTATTCCACATCAAATAATTATGGATAATGGTGGCCAGTTCAGAAGCAGGACCTTCACTGCGTTCTGTGAAGAATTTGGCATTAAAACCTGTTTCACCTCAGTGACTCACCCTCAAAGTAATGGTCAGGTTGAACGAGCCAATAGTATAGTCTTGCAGGGTATCAAAACTCGGGTCTTCGATAGGCTAAAGGCTTACATGAAATGTTAGGTAAAAGAACTTCCCTCAGTACTATAGGTCGTTCGTACTTCAACGAACAGGGCCACCGGGGAACTCTGTTCTTTTTAGTTTATGGAGCAGAGGCAGTGCTCCCGACTAAGTTGCAGTTCGGACCACCATGAGTGGAAAGTTACTCGAAGGAGGGGCAAGAGAAGTTACAAGCGGACGACATCAATTTACTCGGGGAGTATCATGATCGAGCATCTATTCGAGCAGCTAAGTATTAGCAAGCGTTGCGTAAATACAATAGTCAGAAAATCTAGCCTAGGAAACTCGCTGCTGAGGATTTTATCCTGCGAAAGGTGCAAAAGCAGGCCTGACACCATAAGTTATCACCTAAGTGGGAAGGACCCTACATAGTAGTCAAAGTTACTCGACCAGGATCGGTAAAATTATCTACTCCAAACGGCGAGATACTTGAGCACTTGTGGAACATCGACCAACTCTGACAGTTTCATTTATAGAAAAGGTAAAATACATGTAGATCAATTACATTTGATTCGACTACACACTTTTTCTTTTTCTTCTAACCTGTGTGGCTAGTGCAAAGTTGACGAAAAGGATCTACCTAGCTCTTGCAAACAGTGCATGCTCTACTTCCCCTTGAACAAGTCAAGGGATCTTCTATACTCATCCCTCGGACTGCAGCTGATTGCACCGGGGATCGGGCGCCGACTAGCGTAATGGCCAATGAGAGTGGCCGAGGTGAACACCCTGTTGGAACTGCTGACTGATGAGGACGATGCTGAGTAGTCCTTCGCAAGATGCGAAGACGATCTAGCAGTTGCCGATAGAGAAAGTGGTTGCGTTCTCTCTACCACCGAAGGTTCACCTAAGACCTCGTTGGAGACCTAGTCTATGATCTCATCAAGATAATCACCATCTTAATCTCCCTCCTGCATGACTCACATCATCGATTCTTGTGTCGACTGTTCCGCGGCATTGGTGTCAAGGAGATGCTGAAGGTGGCAGGTAAAGGGTTGGTGACCTCTGACGGACATTCTGCTCTTTCTCCTCTTAGGCTTCTCGATCAATTCTTCCTCATTGGAAGAAACAATGATGACTCTCGGGGGAACCATGGAGAGGGGCCTTAGGGTGAGAAATCCTATCTCTTCACTTTCTAGACCGGGCTCGGGAGACGACGGTGAAGTGGAGGCCATGGCTTTAAGCTCTGTGAGTTCTATTGGGCATGTAGGGATAAAAGGGGGAAGATGAGGTGAAAAACAAATGGCCTTGAGTCCCCTTTATTTATAGCAGCGGGAATGGGTCGCATTGTACACACGAAGCTGTCAAGATCCAACATCGCTGGGCATGATAGCAAGGCCACCTCGTTCACGCGGCATGTCTAGCGGAAGTCAAGGCATCGCTGTGGCATTATGACCTATCTAATCTCTGTAAAGAGGAGTGCATAGTTATGATGACATGTTAAATCAAGGGTTACGGTGAAAACGAGCACGGGAGGGAGTGGATTTTCAATGCTCACCCCCCCCGGCTGCCGTCGGTTTGACGTCACTCGATGATCGTGGAATAGTCATAGCCGTGAGCTCGGGGGCTAGTGCTCTCAGGCGTGTGGTCGAGAGTAATGTGTCGATGCTTACGCCCTTTTCCGTCTTTATTATCATATTGACCAAAAAGTCGGGGGCTATATCGCACATTTTTTATGCTTATGCTCTACTCTCCACTTGATTCATTCATCGAGTAGAGAGCTGGGGCTACATCATATAACTTTGATTCAATGCTTTGCTTCACTCTTTGTCTCTGGTTATCGCACCATTTAGAGAGCTGGAAGTCATGTTGTGTGAATACTTATGCTCCATTTTTTACTCGAATTCAATCATTAAGTGAAGAGACAGGGGCCACATTAAGTATATGTTGATGCTATGGCTTTACTCTCTGCTTTGATTATCACATCAAGCAGAGAGTCAGGGGCTACATCACATACTTTCGATGCTACGGCTTTACTCTTCACTTGATCCTATCATCGAGTAGATAGTGGAGATCTATAACAACATATATCTTCAAGGGTACATGTATGTCCTTTTTCTACTCTTAGATCGAGTAATCTTCTCCTCGACCATAGAGTTGGAGGCTATAAAATAATACCATACTTTTCATAAAGTTTATATATGTTTTTTTGTAAAAGTTTATCTAGCTTTGCATCCACTGCTTTGGGTAAGAGCCAGTAGAGGCATATGTCGGGTTGATGGTGGACAACTATACCTAATAAAGCATAACAACACAAGAGATTGTAAGACATCTCACGCCTAATGGCTAAAAAAGGTTCTGAAGTTCTGGTCGATCCCATGTGTGCCCTCTGTTGAGTTCATGTCTAAACGCTGGTTAAACACGCAAGTTAGTGAAAGTTTGTAAAAGATCATCATATTTTCTGTTTTAAGTTTTACACTAGTCTTTTCATTATTATTACGGTCTTCTTGAGTGTTCACTTGAGGGCCACACATCTAATAGCTTGTTTAGTTGAGTTTTCAGATATCAATGGATATTCGATCAGCAAGTCGATTTCAAGGATGATTCTAACATTTGCTAGCTGGTTTTGCATCTACTAATGCTAACTCTATTTCATCGATAAGAAAATAGCAAGTAGTGGCATATTAGATAAGCAAAATAATAGCAGTGCTTACAAAAATCCCCAAATTATGGATCAATCTCTAAATACTTTGAGTCAAGGTCTGTGGACCATCAATCAGAAGGACTGCCTTCACTCTCATATTCAGACAGGTTGTGCCCTAAAGATTCAACGAAGGCAGGAATCAGAGGTTCGACGCTTTCCATAATCTTTGCTGCCTCCTTTGTAGAGCATCCGAAACCCATTGTTACCACTGAGGTGTTAAGACTTAGGTCGTAACTCTTGAGGAGACCAAACATCATTTTGGTATCGATGGAAGCCAACTGGGTCATGCGGTCGAGGGTATGCTCCCTCAGCTATTGGAGGGTCGTGACTGCAGTGTCTTGATTAGTGATTGCGGTGTCTCGATCAACCTCTGTTTTCTTCAAAGTCTCAACCATTGCGTCTCAATCAACCTTTGCCTTCTTCAAGATCTCGACCATTGCGTCTCGATCAACCTTTGCCTTATCAGAAGTATCTTTGAGCCTCTTTTGATATATGACCTTCTCATCGAGGACTTTCATCATATCATCGAGAAGGGTTACCTTTCTCTCTATGGAGGAGTCAACATCTAAAAGGAACAAATGATAAAGTTATCATTAGTTGCCTGGTGCACCAATCACATATTAGTGATCTAGGCATGAACTAACCTTCAATCATCCTTTGTTGAGTAGCTAGCTCACCATCTTTCTCTTCAAGAACCATCTGATAGCTCAGAGGGTCAATTGACTAAAGTTGGGACTTGATTGCTGCTACCTGATCAAAAATTGCCTCGATACAGACTTCATTGTCGCCCAAAGATCGACGATAGGGAAACTTGCAGAGATTTTTGGTTCATTGAGCTTCGAGTTTGAGGTGGGAGCAGCTGCAAAAGGTTGCTCTACTCGAGGAGGCAGTGGCAGGGCAACTATGGGAGAAGGACCCGGCTGGATAAAGAAACCACTTTCGACTTGTTCCTTTGACTTCTCCAGAATTGGCAAGCTGCAAGAAAAGGGATCAAGAATGGAATAGAGAGCTGTAGGCTAGTATGAATGTTTTGATTTAACCTTTTGGCAACTGGGATAAGTGCATGGACTTTGGACTTTTGTCTCTTGATTAATATCTTCCCCGACAGATCGGCGGTAGGGTTCGGTTGTGCAGGAGGAATAGTCAAGGGGTCGGATGAAGCCAAGGTCGCTAGTGCCTGTAGGAAACCAGTCCATAATGGTTCAGCATCATTATGGACTTATCAAGTCAATGCTCAAAAGAATGACCAATTAAAGGGCGATGACTCGGTAGGAGTTACCCCTTTGGTCGAGTCATCGAACGCAGTAGTCTCTCGAGGTGGTGATCACGAGGATGCACTAGAGGTCCCCTGAGAAAGGACACCCAAGCAGGCTCGGTGTCAGTAGGCATATGCTTGATAACAGAAAAATTGTTGACTATTGGAAGATTTAATTTCAGTACCAGAGGACTTCTTCGCTTGCACTTGAGAGGTGCTGGATCATACATCAGATTAAAAGACAAGGATGATCTCTTTGACTGAAAGGGACCCCTCCATCACCAGAACTGATGGGGGAACTACTGTCAAGATCCAACACCTCGTTCGTAAGGGCGTACTCTTGATGGAAGACTAGAACCTGGGGTCAAAGAAATAAATCAGGTCAAGTAAACCACAATCAGCCTTGCTTTCTTACTTAAGAAATTTCCACTTCTGCTCGAGGATTTTGTACCAATCAAGTACACTGATGAAAAACTTAAAAGGAGGAACGCTGAACCCACAACAGAAAAATGATTAAAAAAACTCGTGTTCAAATTTGCAGGTTGTGAACTCCTCACCAGATGCAGGCCTCCATTCGACCAAAAAAATCAAAAGGAGTCACTATTCCTTCAACCTCAAGCTCCTTCAGCTTTGTTTCTTGCATCGACAAGATTGTACATGCCTTGGTCAGGAGCCTCATCTCATCTAGTGGCTTGGGTGAAGCGTCGATGGTATTCACATATGACTATTTCTCCGGTGAAGAAGGGACGGAGGTCTTCGAAGGAGAACCAGAATCCATGGATCTAATTTTCTACGGCGACGGTGTGTGTTTCAACGAAGAGAAAGGGGTGGTTTGTGTGAGAAGACTAGCGATAGTGAGGAATGATCACTACAGTTCCAATTGGTACGGATAAATAACCCAAAACCTATTGTCTTCCCAGCAACCACTCCTAACTCTATGGTGCCTTGGTAAGCATGAAAAGCGGCATGATGATGATGTACGAATCTTTGCATGCCCATCTGTATTCTGCAAGCATTAAATGCTCATGTACCTATTGTTTCAAACTTCGAAAGGTTCTTTAACTCTACTCAGAGACGGATATCAAGAAGTCGATATTGTTGGACCTTATCGAGTCTCAAGTGAGGATAAAAGTAGGGTGCTTGACCCAAAAATGTTTGTACTCGATACTCAATATAGAGCATCCTCTTGTTCTGCGAGTTCAATCTATCTTACTCAACAAAGCTTGGACTTAGCGGTACTTGAGTAGGCACTTGCAGAAATCCTTCCTGCTGAGTAGAGTTAGGGGGCTACTAACGAATATCTAACTATGGGGTATATACGCATAAAGAGTATACACTACTACAAAAAGGCATATGAGTGCTGGTTGAAAAACAGCTTTAGTGCCAGTTAGTTACTATCAGTGCTGGGTCTACAACCGACACTGAAAGTTATTTTCAATGTTGATTCATGCCTCCAACCGGCAGTAAAACAGGTTTCCAAGCCAAAAAAAATAAATGGGTCGGCTCGACTGCAGCTCATGCCGCCACCACTGCCGCAGCATGCTCAAATCGACTCATCTCATCCATCTCATTTATGTTATTTTGAACATTTCAGTACTCATCTCATACATCTCAACTCAAGAACATTTCATGGTCAGTGCGTGAACTGGATGACGCATGCATGCAGTACTCATTTGCATCTCATCTCAACTCAATAACACAACAAAAGAACAAATCAAGTAGACACATCTCATGCATGCAGGACTTGGAGGGCGCTAGGGTCATCGTTGTGCCTGTGGAGCTTCGACCTTCGTGCGCTAGACCTTCGACCTCCGTGCACGGGACCTCTGAGAGGTGGTGGCTACCCACTAGAGCCCCCGCCAGCCACCGTGGTCGGGGCTATAGTCACGCCTGGTGTGGCGGATGCAGAGGTGGAACCTCAACATGGTGACATGGTCGACAGCGGACGCCAATGTCCTGTGCCACCAACCTCAGCACAGCGGACGCCCAGCGCGACCTGGACCTCCGGCCTCAATGCTCGATGCTCGGGGGGTCCTCGAGCACGTGGCCGACTGCCACCTCTGCGTCGGATCCCGCCGCTCCTGACCTAGATCCCGTGGCCCCATGCGATGACCGGTGATGAGGGATGGGGAGGGGAGGATGCCGGTGGGGAGGGACCGACGGTGGGAGGGAGGGGAGGAGGCCAGCGGTGGGATGAAGTACAAGAAAGATAGGAGAGATCGAGATATGAGAGAGGCGATGCGGACGATATATATATATATATATATATATATATATATATATATATATATATATATATATAGAGAGAGAGAGAGAGAGAGAGAGAGAGAGAGGGGAGGGAGGGAGGGAGAGAGAGACTGCTGGACTTGAGCCGAGAAAAATATCTAGATGAGCTGGACTTGATCAAGCCAAAATCAGATTGAAACAAAATTTCGGATCCATAGAGACTATCAGTGCCAGTTGTGACTAGAACTGGCACTGATAATTGGAGTCGGACGTTTGGTCGAGCTAAAATTAGAATGAATTAAAATTTTGAGTCCGAATGAACTATCAGTACTAGTTATGACTAGAACCGACATTGATAGTCTGTATCAGTGCCAGTTTGTACATGAATCGGCACTGATAGGGACTTTCAGTGTCGGTTTTTAGTGGCTCCATCATTGTTCGGGTGTGAGAGGTTAAGAACTAGCACTGATATATCTTCAGTGGCGATACCTGTACAACTGGCACTGATGTACCGCTACTTTTGACCAGTTCTGTAGCAGTGATACCATATATGGACGGGATATACCGTATGTATACTTAACAACTCCGGATATTATGGAATCGAAATATGTGGTACTTGATACTCCCGGAACCTAGAAGATTTATATTAGGAATGCCTCGATTGTTTATCCAACTCAATAAGACTAGTATTCATAACAGATTTATCTACTTATGCTACAAGAAGGACTCCCTATCGACTATGGATAGATTATGGGTGGAACATCATCCCTATATAAGGCGGGGACCCAGATCCCCAGGGGAGGCTCTTTTCTCCAGCTACTTGAAACAAGCATCAAGACCTTGACGGAGGTGAAACTTGGCAACTTTAGTCCTAGGTTAGATTAGATTCGATCTACTTTTTATAATAGATTAGCCACATTGTCTGTACTTGGATGAATACATATATATAATCATCCACACAGGATATAGGGTATTACTCCAACTGAAGGTCCGAACTTATATACATCACGTGTGTCTCGTTCCATGTTCGATCTCTGATCCAAAAAATAATCCCGTTATTTTTCGAACATGTTGTTAAGAACGAATCCTCGACAAGTACCTCTAACACTAATCCTCGACAAATACCATGTGACGTGGTGCAACATGTGTCTTAGTTTTCGTAGAGTTATTAAGCGGGTCATTAGTTTGTAGTACGTGCATGACGTTGAGCATGTATTTTGGTTGTTATTTAGTTTCATAGAGTTATTAAACGGAGTAATAGGTAAGGTTAGGATTAGTTGAGATATTGGCATAGTGAGGACTGCATACTAGGAGTGAGTAGTTAGTGGAGGTTAGACCTGAGAAAAAAGATCCTGGCTGAGCCCAAAACAGAGCCTGAAAAAGCAGGCTCCATTGGCTTGTAGGGCTCGGCTTGGGCAGCATCTACTGAGAATGAAACGAACGGCCCTAGCCCGTGCGCAGCCTGCACTACTATAGAAACAATCTTTTTTATTGTCTCATCACTGCCGGATCAACTAAAATCAGCAGTGATACTATTTTTATTGTCAGTACATAAAAAAACTATTACTATAAGTTTTAGAAAATAACCTACAGTGATAATATCACTACCAGTTTATGCTGTCAACCAGCAATGAACATAGAGTCAAACCCAAATTTTACATTCAATCCAATTAAACCTCTCATTCACGTCCCAGCCAAACAAAAAACTAAGTCCTTATCTCTCCCACCCCGAACTCTCTCTCTCTCTCTCTCTCACCCTTATCCTTTCTCTCCGCTACACACAACGCTCTCCCTTATCCTTTCTCTCTACCAACCTCTCCTCTCCGTCCTCCCTCACATTGTCCCCAAGTGCTGGAGCGGCGCTCGGCTCTCGACAGCCAGGCAATGGTGGGGGCCTTCGACGGCACCCAAGCGACAGCGGCGGGTGATGTGCTCGGGTACAGTGGGAGCATGAATCGCCTCAGCGGAGGGTGGGTGAGGGCCACGACAACGATGGGATCTCGAGCGAGTGGGCCACGATAGCGGTGGCAGCGGGATCCGCAGGAGTGAGGACTGTGGCGGCGGTGGGATCCCGGATGAGCAGGCCATGACAGTGGTGGCAGAAGGGAACTCAACCCTTGGCCTGCAACGATCTGGCTGGGGGATGGGTGGTTTCTTCGGCATCATCAACGATCTCTTCTTGTGTTCTTGTTATACTTATTATACTAGTTCTTGGATTGTGGTGGAGATTCTTGATAGGCATAGAGGAGTAGCGTCGATTACATGAAGCTGGTGTTTGTTTATTTCTTGTGAGTCGGTAGTGAGAAGAGAGTGGAATTAATTATTACAGGTTGATTCGTTCTTCATGGTGGTATCTAAGAGATCTCTGAAGACCATGGATTATAAGTTTGTCGGGGTGTTTCTATGTTGTGGCGGTGGCCTTCGTGCCATCGTGTTTCTGTGTGCAGAGCGTTGCGGTGGTGGAATCCACGGCAGCGAGCATGGCGAGGTCCTAGACGCCACGGTGACGGGATCAGGAGCAGCATGGCGAGATCTGGTGGTAGACAGCGAGATGATTTCTCTTCTTTTTCTTTTTCTTTTGTTGCTGAAAAAAGCTTCACTGCCGGTCTAAAAGACCAGCAATTATGTCAATTGGACTTTCACTACTCAAAACTCACTGCTAGTTTCAAAACCAGTAGTTATGAGAGATTTAGAACCGACAGTGATAGATGATTCTGTAGTAGTGCCGAAACATTATATTTTATTTTTTAGGAAGAGACATTATTTTCAATTATTTGTATGTGTAAATTTTTACATGTCTCAACAGCGTTGCCCGACGGGCATAGGTTTTTAGCCCCCAGACAAACTAGGCTTTTTGCCGTACCAGCTTGAATTTGGCTTGACCTGCAAAACGCTCAGGTCTCTACATGTCATGCGTGGTAAATTGGAGCCAAAAAAAAACATCTTCTTCTTCCTCCATGATGTTCATCAGTGTGTGTTGACTGTTTCTTTTACAGAGGCAACCTGAATATGAGGGTGTTGAGTGCTCTTGGGTGGGTTTGGTTTGCGATCAACTTTTGTCAATGCCTACCTACCAAAATTTGGTAGCGTTGATCAAATTCGACTAGCATTTGGTCTGCTACGATTCTCTTCTTCTATTTAACGGACCGGGCACCTTCGGAGCAGGGGCATGTGAAGTTCTATCTCGCTCCGTCCTAAGTACATGTTACATGCACATTTAGTGAATTTATTAATAATTTTATTATCTTTTTATAATAAATTTTTTATAAACTAATATATATATATAACTATTATTATATTATATTAGATTTTGTGAATCTTAGATACAATTTTTTATTAATTTATATGTTATAGTAACTATTATTTTCTAATTAATTTTGATCTAAAACTTTTAACAATTTAACTGAAACAGCGCAAGACAGATTGGATCAAAATCGAGCTCATATGACAAGACGGGACAGAAAAAATTTCACATGATCTCAAATCGGAACCAGACGAGACAGAGGGATATATGGACTGGGGCGAGTAAAGACAAAACCGATCTCTACAAGCGGGTCGCCGAGGACCGCGGGGCCCGGTCCGTTGGCGGGCAGTTGGTGCCCGCGCGCCCCTCGATAACGGCCCTTCAGGGGTCTCCGTTAGGCGTTAGCCGCCGTTTCCCCGCGCGCCAAACGGGAGAAGGGAACAACCCCACATTCCCCGACGCGCTGGCCCTCCCCATCCGACCGAGGCCCACTGTCCGTCCGATAAGCTGGCGAGCCTCTCCGTCGCTGGCGTCTCGTCGCCGGTCCCGAAGCAGGTCACGCAAGGCGACACCCATCTGCCATTCCCCAGTCAGTCCACCGCTTCTTCTGGAGGTTAGTGCATCATAATTGCGTCCTATTACTACTGGTGCCACTGTCCTTCAGCATCTCTTTCCCTTCCATCTCTCCCCAGTCCCCACCTACTCAGAATAGAACGGCACCATCTGTGATTTGTTCCATCCAGTCCTGGCGTGTGAACAGCTCTCTGACGCGTGGGCCTGATGGTGCGATAAGATTGACAGGTCATGGGCGTGCCTTGGTTCCCGACCCGAGGAGGCCCGAGGTACCGCTGAACGTGAATTCACTGACAAAGCGAGAATCTTCACGTACCGCATCAACTTCAGAAAGGTGACTAGTCTAGTACAGTACTACTAGTACTAGACTGGTACGTATATTTCACACGCTTCTGCAAAGTTGTTGACACGTGCTGCCTCGCATTTGTAGATTGCACAAATACGGCAAAAGCATCGCCTTCTATACGACAGGTCGCCAGCGAAGTGTGCTGCCTTCCCGGACTTGCGTCTGTTCACCGCACGGTGATGCCCTTCTGGGCTTTCGCTGACCGCCTGATCTGGAGCAATTTCACTGAGGCGTCGCCGACCGATCCTAATCGTGTAGCCATTACTTTGCCAAACAAGAGTCATACAGCAAACGGGCTTGCGTAGGTGACACCGGCGGACTGTAGAAGAAGTCTCTAGTTTGCACGCTGATCATGCCACGTTCCCGTCCGCGCGGTCACCGCGGTAGGCCACCAGCTGCCTTGGGCTGCCGTTTCCCCGGCCAGGGGGCACGGGGCCACGACACGAGGCATCTCGTCCTGGACTCGTGGCCAATTCACAAGCGCAACAGCGGCGGCGGCTTCTGCGTGACCGCGCGGCGGTGGCACCGCGGCAACGGCCGATGATGAACGGACCTGAAGAGTTGTCCCTGTAACACGACGCATGCAAGTTCAACAGAGGAGCCTTTCCTGCAACGTTGACGTGCCTGCTCGATTGCCGTTACAGCGCATTGAAGTGTCATTTTGAGTTTTTGATCTCAACTTCTACTGCATGGCCAAAGTAGTAGAATTACACTACAGTTGGACATCGTAGATGTCAGATTTCAGTGACAATTTTATCTTCGGTTCCACGGGTTGAAGTCCCGAGTGGCGCACTTTACTCTTCAGCGTAACCCATGGTAATCAGAAAAGAGAAGATTTTAATGACAAAAAAAAAGACTCGACCAGATAATTTGCCATGTCAGCCTCCATTCTGAGCTCTTCGGATCTTTACAACAAATCGACGAGCATAGACATGCAACAGCACCAGAGTTCAAGCTTTCGTTTGGATGAACAAGAGTTTAGCTTTCATGTGCACCTTTCATGATAGAATTGCTCCCTCGGACACAGTTGCATATCAAGTAAGGGAATAGACCATTCCATCAGATAGCTCCTTCCCTACAGCTTTGACGTATCTGCTCAATTGCCCTTCAAGTGCATTGACGTGTCTCCTCACGATTGGCCCAAACACTTGTTGAAGATCCTGAAAGGCAAAATAGGACCAATCTTTTTTAATCTAAACAACAGTAAAAAATGCCACAGATTAATGCACCCCCGAAGAATAACTTCACAGATCGGACGTATACCAACAGTGGAGCAAACGGTTTTAATCATTACGGATCATAAATAATTGCAAATTTAGGAACTAGAAAAGAGAGAGTTTTAAATACAAGTTCTATAGAATAGCCTTACGAAAAGATAGATGATTTTATAACAGAAAAGACTGATAATTTCCAAATGGATACTAAAAGGCAAAATTAATGTCTGCCTAATGATATGCCCCCATTTCAGTGCACAGATAATCTGGGATAGTATCATCCTTTAGATTGGATGTCGAATTTGAGTATATACCTTATATTTAACTCGAGAACCATTCAGGTCTAGGATGATATTTTCAATGTCACTTCTGTTGGAACTATCCTCAGTTGTATCAGCCTTTTCTGAATGAACTCTCTCTTCATCAACCATCATATCTGATTCATAGTCATTGAAATCTTCATCATCCTCATCAGTTGGAGACTCAAAGTGGTAAATTTTGGCTGAAGAGTCATTCGAAGGACCACAAATCTGTGGCTGAGGAATTTCATCTTGTACTCTAGCAAAATCTGATAGAACGGAATATAAACTCTTATCTAGTAGAGGTTTGGCTAAATCCTAGCGAACCCACCTGCAATGGTAAGAGTTAAACGTTAGAGAACTATGAAAAATTTGCAGACAATAATAACTCCTTTTGCCAGATTCCTTCAAGAAAATAGTATAGTAGCCCAATATTCTACACCTGGTGAACCTCAGCAAAACAGGGTAGCTGAGCGACGTAACCGCACGCTTATGGACATGGTGCGAAGTATGCTCAACTATTCTAGTTTACCAGTTGGACTGTGGATGGAGGCACTTAAGACAGCCACACACATTCTTAATCGGGTTCCCAGTAAATCAGTTCCAAAAACACCATATGAATTATGGACTGGAAGAAAACCCTCTTTAAAGTATTTACGCGTGTGGGGCTGTGCAGCTGAAGCTAAAGTCTTTAATCCACATATTGGGAAATTAGATCCTAAGACAGTTAGTTGTCACTTTATCGGATATCCAGAAAGATCAAAGGGATATCGTTTTTACTGTCCAGATAGGATCACTAAGTTCGTAGAAACAAGACATGCTGTGTTTCTTGAAAACGGGGATATGGAGGCAAGGGAAGTTGATCTTGAAGAAAAACGGGTTTATGTTCCTGCTCCGCTGATACAAGAGTCACACATCCCTATGCCTCAGGTGGTTGCACCTTCAGTAAAAACTAACGTCACTTCACCCCCTGTTGAGGTCTCTAAAATTCCTAATGATATACCTAACGATGAGCCTCAGCAGTCCCCTGCAGTACCCAGTCCTTGTCCTGCAGTGCATAATGAACCGATCAGGAGATCACAGCGTGACATGAGACCTGCCATCTCGAATGATTATGTTGTTTATATGAATGAGGATGTTAATGACATAGGGAAGACAGAAGATCCCAACTCATATAAAGAAGCCATGATGAGTAAGCATTCGTCTGAGTGGCTTAATGCCATGAATGACGAATTAAAATCTATGAGCAATAATGATATATGGGACCTAGTAGAAATTCCTGACGGAGCCAAAACAGTAGGCTGTAAATGGGTCTACAAAACAAAACATGACTCTAATGGGAACATCGAAAGGTTCAAAGCAAGGCTCGTAGCTAAAGGCTTCTCGCAAAGAGAAGGAATCGATTATAATGAAACTTTCTCTCCTGTATCAAGTAAAGATTCTTTCAGAATAATTATGGCGCTCACAGCACATTATGATTTAGAGCTGCATCAAATGGATGTAAAAACGGCATTCCTTAATGGTGACTTGGAAGAAAATGTTTACATGGCTCAGCCAGAAGGTTTTGTCATGAAAGACAACGAACATTTGGGATGTCGCCTTAAGAAATCAATTTATGGTCTAAAACAAACGTCTAGACAGTGGTATCTCAAGTTTGACAAAGTCATCAGAAATTTTGGCTTTAAAGAAAATGAAGTTGATAACTGCATTTATATAAAGTTTAAAGGGGGAAAATTCACCATCTTAGTTCTTTATGTGGATGATATCTTATTGGCCAGCAGTGATAAGAATATGCTGTTTGAGACCAAGAGATTTATTTCCTCTAATTTTGATATGAAGGATCTCGGTGAAGCCTCTTATGTTCTTGGCATTGAAATTCATTGAGATCAGTCCAAAGGAGCATTAGGTTTGTCTCAAAAGGCATACATTGACAGAGTACTAAAGAAATACAATATGCATAAGTGCTCTGCCACGCCTGCTCCTATTGTTAAGGGCGATAAGTTTAGGACATATCAATGTCCAAGGAACCAATATGAAATTGATCAAATGAAGACGGTTCCTTATGCTTCAGCTGTCGGAAGCATTATGTATGCTCAAGTTTGTACACGTCCTGACTTAGCTTTCGTGACCGGGATGCTTGGCAGATATCAATCAAATCCAGGACCGGACCACTGGAAAGCTGTTAAGAAAGTCCTTCGCTATTTGCAAGGCACTAAGAACCACATGCTCACATTTAGAGAATCCGACAATCTTGAAGTCATTGGTTATTCAGATGCAGACTTTGCGGGGTGTGTAGACACTAAGAAATCCACATCAGGTTATATCTTCACCCTTGCTGGAGGAGCTATCTCGTGGAAAAGCTCCAAGCAGACACTTACAGCATCTTCAACGATGCAAGCTGAGTTTGTGGCATGTTATGAGGCTACCGGGCAGGCTGTATGGCTAAAGAACTTTATCCCGGGACTAAGAGTGGTCGACAGCATTGCAAAACCACTTACATTATACTGCGATAATCAACCCGCAGTTTTCTATACGAGTAACAACAAGTCGAGTGGTGCTGCTAAACACATCGACATTAAGTATCACGTTGTGAAAGATAAAATCCAGGATCAAACAATAAGTGTCAAGCAAGCACATAAGCACTAAGTCAATGCTTGCGGATCCACTCACTAAAGGCTTACCACCTCATATTTTTTGTGATCATGTTGCCGGCATGGGGATATTAGAAAGTCTATGATTCTGGATTAAGAGGACCATTAAACAAACCAACTCCCATCAAGTATAACGAATTTCCATTTCGAGATGGAATGGTACACTATAGGTATTTGGGTTTCAGTGGCATTTTATTGACCACTGTAATACTTTGCCTTGGTATGCTGTTTCATTGAGAGTGGGCTTATGATATTAGCCTTACGATCAAGGGGAAGAATGTTGGTTTTGATCTCGGCTCCACTCTCCCTAACGTCTCCTAACTAACAAACGAAACGCATGGGAGCCGTTTCTCACATGCACCGTGATTGGGGGTGCATCCAACGTATTTGGTTGCGGTCCCACCTCGTGCAGCACTGCATATATAACAGATGTGAGGGGTTTCGGAAGACATGATCTAACTCACGAAGTCAGCCGCCTCTCCTCATATCTTAACCCTAATCCAATCCTTAGGGTGCTGTCAACGAGGTGAAGACCGCCGCTTCTTCATCTAATACGTGCTGGTGATCGACTACATCGGCCAAAGCCTCTTCATCACGCCGGCGACCACTTCACCATCATCAGATGGCGTCACCGAACTCAGGTAAACACCTCACGCTTCCGCACTTAGGGTGTTTGATCTTAGGTCTAGCTATTATGTTGATTAAGTGAAGCTTTAAGATCTAACAAACGTTTCGTAGGGTTTGCTTTGCACTGGGGACTTCCAGCCTGTGGATCAAGCTCGCCATCAAGGAACCTGCTGATGGATAAAGTGAACACACAACACAGGACATTTTTTGAGTAGTTGAGTAACTAGAAAATCAATATTATAAACTCAGTGTGACATATGTAAAAGTGGGGGAATAGACAAAATAAAAAAGGTACCTTTGCATCTTTTTAAGTACACGACCTTGCTCTTTGGAACAAATGAAATCATTTGCCTTCAAGCGTATTGTATAAGAGGGACAGCTTGTTCGTTCCATCTCAGGTTTGTAAACAAAATAGCCAGACCTCCTCCACCCACGATCAAGGAGAACTGTAAAGTTTCCATCATGGTCAAAAGTCAAAACCATGACAAAGTGCTTTTCCCTATATGAAAAAACAAGAAGCAAATATTGTAAGGAAGAGCCTAAACTAATTAAGGGATACTTATTCACCAATAAGTTAGCTAAATCCACCATGCTTTCACTGCCATTTCTATAAATTCTCTAGTTAAATAAATACTTCAGCAGCAAATGCACCCTTGTTCTGAATAAACTTGTTTTGCGGGATGCATTTTCTCCCATGTTGAAAAATGCTGCAATATAACAGGACACCTCTTTGTTTTTATAAATCTGATTTTACGTAACAGGCTGTTGTTTTACATTTTGTAGTCAGGGTACATTTGCCTTTTCCAGTAGGTGAATTGATAGTCGAAAATCAATGCAATACTTGGTTGTGCATGATTGCAGTTTACTAGTAAATCCAATTTCCTTCTACTGGGTGAATATTGTGTTGCAGGCTGCTGTGGCTTTGGATCCTGTACAGTGCAACAACCAAAACAGCAGCTCATCACATGTGTTCATCCTGCCTCCTCACACACATTCACATGTAGAGAACTTGCTTATGCATCTTCAACTAGCTACATGGCAGCCATTAGTGGACTAGATGGCAAGAACAAAACATGGTGGAACTTAGTGCTGCTTATGTTTGTATCACAGTTATCCTGACAAGATAGATTAACTTCATCTGTGAACATGCACAATCAAAGTAAATCAAATCTCAACTAAAGCATTTGCATACCTTAGATCCAGTATCAAGCAATAGCTTTGTATCCATACTCAGGTTTATAAATCCGAACTCAGAGGTATAAATCGCCCGAGAAAAGTTTGATAAAGTTGTACTATCCAATATCATTAAATTCCTTGAGCTTATCCAGGTTTCCAAATCCCAGCCCGGGAACCAGAAATCCCTGGTGGACACGAGTAGAATTATAGGCTTGTTGCACCCAGTGAGAGTATTCTATTCTGAGCTGTTTCTGGTTGTTTTGAACTCTGGGTGCAGTTAGAATTTGTTGGACACTGGAAGCTGTTGACTGTTTGAAAAAGAATGAGAGAAAAATGAAAAGATACCGGGATTGAACTGAGAACTGGCCGGTAACCACTCGGTTACCGGTTCTGGGCTAGGTCCGGCAGATCTTTTCAAACAAGTATTTTAAACCGAGCTTATCAAAGAAAACCAACTTTGTCTAAACATGCATTCCAACATCATCAATAGTCCCTTCCCCTGCCCCAATGCATACCGCCACAATGATGTTTACGAGGCTGTTTTAGGCTCCGTTTGGCACTATAGTCTATAGTAGCTTTTCAAAACTACCTATTTTCTCTAGGTTTGGATGTAACAGTTAGTTGAAACTTGAAAACAATATTTTTGAGCCATAACAGAAAAATATTACGAGGAATAGCAAATTTTCCTATAACTAACATTTGGCTATAACCAACTAAAATCTGCAGAGTAGCAAACAACCACAAATTGCCCTGAGAACACTCTACATTATGATTTATGATAGGAAACAAGGCGAGGACATGTGTCTCACTATTATTTTGAGCTACACAAGCTTTTGGTCACACTACATTACCTCATTTCCATCATACACTATAACGCAAGAAACAGATGACTACGTAACTATATCACCATTTATATTTTTAGATGCTTACAGAGAATCAATTTCCAGAACAATTTTAGCAATTACATTTATTATTTGGTGCCAAATAAGATTTCGAATACAAGAAGCATATAGGATATTTCATATTATAACCTTTATAACCCTGAACCATGTGTACATACAAAAGAAGCAGCAAACCTCAATTATCCAAATCCATGTATTATCTGATTTTACTGGAAGCGGGATAAAAAAAGTTTGGTTCCAAGTTACATACAAAAGGTAAAATTTTGAACTAAATATTTTTCTTTTGCACCTTGATAGTCATCAGCTTTCAAACTGTTGGCCCATAGACCGGCAAGATCATTAGGACAGAAGATAGCACATTAAACGATGTGATAAAGCCTTCTATAGACAAATATACGGACGACAGTTAGAATAAGAAGAGAACAAAGGTAACTAAGGAAGAAAGAAAAAAGAGTAAATTGTATAAAACTATAAGTATTGTGTATTTATAACACAAAACTACAAATATTGTAAATAGTAACACAAAACTACAAGTATTGTGTACTAATTTCATATAAAACCCGATTTTAATTAGATTTACCAAAAAATGGTCTTATATTTCTCCAAAAATCCTAGAACTTTTTGTACGTGCTCCATAATCCATGTGCAACTCATTTCAATTAAACTCATCCAAAATCCTATGTAGAATTTAAACTAAAATTCTCTAAGGCTACTTTTATAACTCCTAATAATTGTTAGAGCCTCAAATAAAATCCCAAAAATATGAGAAAATTCACTAATATTCTTCTTATATGATGGACTAATTTATAAAATTATTTTCATCACTACTTTATATGGTGAAAAAGTGAGTTACTTTATATATACTTACAAAGGAACTCACTTTTTTACCATATAAACTAGAGCTAGAAATAATTTTAGAAATCAGTACATCATATAAGAAGAATATTAGTGAATTTTCCCATATTTTGGGAGTTTATTTGAGGCCCTAATAATTGTTAGGAGTTATAAATGTAGCATTTTTGGATAATTTTAATTTAAATTCTACACAGAGTTTTTTGGTTGAATCCAATTAAAATTGGTTGCACATGAATTATAGAATTTATACAAAAAGTTATAGGATTTTTGAAGAAACATAAGACTATTTTTTGGGTGAATCTAATTAAAAAATCAGATTTTGTGTGAAACTAGTGTACAATACTTGTAGTTTTGTGTTACTAGGCACAATACTTGTAGTTTTATATTACAAATAGCATAATATTTGTAGTTTTGTGCAATTCACTCAAGAAAAAATAATGAATCTGAAGTAAATGTCAAAGAGATTCATATCTGCCTGCATCCCTTTCCATTGTAAGACTGACTAATTACATAAAATTGATTATACTCGATAACATCACTGCCAACATATATGATATCATCCACATTTATCCTTCCATTAAGAGTTAACAATAATACTAATTTGCTATTTTCCATTTCATTTTAGAGAGGTAAAACTGGATGGTTGTTGCTAGTATTACAAGCTAAGAGCAAAACTGAGGCATTCGAAGCATTCATACACTCACAAAATAGCAATCAGAAGTATGTTTGAGTTACAAAAGTAACCATTAACAGGTTCATAGACTATCTACACACCCCGCAGCTAGCAACCAGAAGCCATTTCCCTACTAGCATAAGCTGAAGCAACGACAATTCTCCATAATCCTAACTGCCAAACTATCGTGCTGTGGCACTGGCCCCTTTGGCAGCAACATTTACGCAAAAATCCTTAAATTCCATGGTGATCCGGAGCCAGACATCCTACACGTGACGCATCAACCCAAGATTATAGAACTACCAAGCGATTCCGCGTGCAACAAGGTCCGATCCAGGTCGAACCAAAGTGAATTAGTTTCATCAGAAGGGATTTCCGGAATGGTACCATGGGAGATGCTCATGTAGCTGGTGGATTGACAGTAGCCGCAGGCTGTGCGGCACTGGCCGTAGTCGATCACCACCGACTCGCCCCCGCTCCCGTGCCCACCGCTGCTGCTGGCGCCGCTAGCCATCACATCACCGGGGCGTTTCCTCGGCGCGCCGGGGTGAGGATGGGTTTGGATTTAGATGGCTCGGCGATGTGGTCAGGCGAATCAGCTGGGTCCCCGGATCCAGATCCGGGGTTAGCCACCTAGTTGTAAATATGATACGGTGTTTAGAGAAAATATTTAATTTACTGACTCAAGAAAAGTATATTTAGAATAGTTTGAGTTTTACATTGCTAAGTGTTGTGTTGCGCTCGCTCTTTAGAATAGTAATCTATCATAAAATATTTAATTTACTAATTCAATGAAGCTTTTTGAAGTTGTGATTTGAAGAAAAATCCGAACCCAACCCGCATTGAGCTGACCACGCAAGTGGTCACCTCCGTTTTCTTCTATGCATCCTGGTCTATCATTAGTCTATTATTCCTATTTGTCAATAAGTCTCGTACTACCACCTTATTTATATCTTGCTCACCACCTCTGTCTGATGGGCTCCACCAACACCACCCTCTGAATTGGTAATGTCACCATCTCCCAACCTTCTCTCACAATATGGTGTCCACCAACGTCACCATACCCTAAATTAACGATAGGTGACATAACCACCTCCCAACCTCCAGCTTTGATCTAACCTTAAATATCAAATCCTCAACCCTAAACCTAACCATGGTCATGTTTCTCACTAAGTCTTTTTGTCTTTTCAAAAGAAAAAACAAAGTTTTTTATCTAAAAGACGAAAGCAATGTTTTTGCACTCTTTTATAGTTGTAAAAAAAGCAACCCAAACGAAGCTTTTTTTTCTCTTTTCCTTTTGTTTTATTGTTACAGGTACAATAAAGATTGCAGTTGCCAACACGGCAGCACCAGCCGGAGAAGGCAAAGCAAGATTTCATTTCAACGCAAAAAGAATCCTCAGGTAGAAGCTTGGAAGCTTCTGAATAAACACTTGCCCTAAAAAAGATCTTCTGAATAAACACGTCAAGGGTGCCACAAGATCACCCCGCATGAGTCTGTACCATCTCCTGTCTTGGTCCAAATCGGCCTTGCCCTTGCCCAGGCTCTTCTATCACGGCCTAGCCGCCTAGCACCGGAAAATATACAGTAGTTGGGATCTTGCGATCAACTCAATGGCCGTCGTTAATCCGATGATGTGCGAGCTTGATATGCATTTGTGTTCCTCTTCAGATAAGAGACAGCTACAGGTATTAACGTTTAAAGCATGCTAAGCTGTTATCGGTAAGATATGTAATTCTGGACCTAACCTTGTTTAGATAGAGACCGGTTGGCCATCTTACATTTCTACTACTGTTGTGGAAGTTACGGAAGTTGAGAGCTACAATCTGGATGAGTTGGATGTTGAGAATTATTGCATGGTGGAAGTTAAGAAATATTTTATCATAATTTCACAAAGACCCACAAATATACCACGTTAGAAATTGTAGGCCAAAAAGTCAGAACTACGTCTTGGAAGCCGTGCCAATGTCCAAAACATTTGTTT
This sequence comes from Phragmites australis, assembly GCF_958298935.1. Taxonomy (NCBI): domain Eukaryota; kingdom Viridiplantae; phylum Streptophyta; class Magnoliopsida; order Poales; family Poaceae; genus Phragmites; species Phragmites australis. Next base: position 26,312,696 of record NC_084931.1, read on the forward strand.
GTGATTGGAGAGAATATTGCGTTCCAAAGGAAATTGGAACCAAGTTATCATACGAACCTTTCCACTTTTCTCAAAGACATCTCTCCGACCACAGGTATAGACAATGAGCAGACAACATTGCAGAGCATAACATATTCAGCGAGTTGATGGGATAAGTTTCCACAACAACTGATGCTCGATTATTGATAACTAGTTCTATCATCCAGCACTTCTGGAAAAAAGAATATATACATACAATACCAGTAGCTGCTAGAGTGCTAGCCTTTTCCATTACAGTCCAGAAAGGCAGTCTCCTCAGTGGTGAAATAGACGATCTTCCAAACAACACAGATGCATCCAAGCTGCAACACGCACATATATACAGCAGTAGGTTATGCTTCTTTCATGTAGCATCCATTTTGAAGCCCAGGCTCATCAGCAGCTGCTGCAGGGCTTTCCAACCCCAAAGCAAATTATGTTCGTAAGCACTGGTCAAACCATTCTCAACCCGAACACCATCCTCAGACAAGGTATTATCTTCTGTTTTTTCAGCATAACTCTCATCAGCACATGAAGCACTGCCGTGCTCGATATATTCTTTTTCATGAAGCTCGTCTAGAATTTTCAGTTCTTCATGGAGCATTGGCTGACCAAGAAGAAAAAAAGAAACATTATATGAGTACGATAATGACAGGAACATATCAAATGAGAAATAAGCCTTACAATGGATAACTGAACTACCAGCCATAACCAAACCCGACTTGTTGCACTTTACACTCCTTCCACCTTCTAATGAAATGAGTAAATTAAACTTGATAATTTAGTTTGTCGAATATCTAACTATAGGGTATTTACGCATAAGGTGTATAATATATATGAACAAGATATACCGTGTACATATATAACAACTTCAGATACTATGAAACTGAATCTATGATACCCGATACACCCGAAAATTTAGAAAATGTATACTAGGAAGGTTTCGATTAGTTGCTTAACTTGAGAACGACTAGTATCCAAATTGAATTCATCTGCTTTGTCGTGGTAGACAAGATGAAGAACTTTCTATCGACTACGGTTGGATAAGATACATCATATCAGCCCTATATAAAGTGGGGACCCAGACCCCAGGGAGGGAGAGGCATCTGCAACTTGACGCAAGCACCAAGACCATAGAAGATACTCGACCACATCTCCTTAGTTTAGCTTAGATCCAATCTATTCCCTGTAAGAGGTTTAGACACATTACTTATACTCGAGAGAATACATACACATCACCATCCATACATGACGTAGGATATTACTCCAACCGGGAACTCAAACCTGTCTAAATCACGTGTCTCAATTCGTGTTCAATTCGTGGTCTCAAAGGTGCCCCAGTCAATTACGGACATATTGTCAGGAACTAATCTTCAACAGTTGACACGCCAGGTGAGGGTCTTCTTCTGCTTTCCAGGATTGATCATGTCTCGAGTTTACATCCGCGCTGGTTTCTTTGATGACAGTTTCTATGACCACTTTAAGTTGGCAGAAGCCATCTACTCATCACCTCCTGTCGGATCTGAGATTCTCTTCGAAACTATGGTTTTCTGCTAGGACAATCAAGGTAGATTGATCCACACTGGTATTCTCGAGTCCAACCCATTGGAGGCATACCGTGAGATGGGACATCTCGACTAGGATCCCAAGGAGTCTAGCGTTCTCCAGTGCATAGACATTGGCAACGAGGAACTCGATCGACAGCTAGAGCAGCTGAACAAATCGATTCGTGTTCATGGCTTAAGGAGTCGGAACCCCACCTGACAACTGGATGGCGGTAGATCAAAACGCTGTAGAGAACAATGGCACCGGGATTCCTGTAGACCCAGCAGTGACAGCCGCCGCCCGCGGTACCGTCGTCATCGAAAATATACCGCCAGGAACATCTATGGCTATTGCCCAATTAGCTCCTAATACTATTGATCATCGACGGATCGCAGGAGGTTAGGTGCCCTTTGGTCTTCAACGACGACTTCAGTGGGTAACCCTCCACCATCACCAGTCCCGAGATCGAGAAACGGATACTCTCAAAACAACTGTCATGAGGCTTCATCGACTTAGCCGCAACCAAACCTTGGCAGCAGTGTCTGCAATACTCCATAGACTAACGTTCAGGGCGCTCATCTGATTCTAAGATCATTCCCCAAGTTGGATCCGGCGAATCCTTTAACCCCGATGCTCAATCAAGTGAAGACTTTACTTGATGCGGCTCAAATCCAGACTGCTCAAGTAAACAACCTTGGCAGTTCTAGACACCATAGTCGGTAAGGCGTCGGCTCGAGAAGCCACAGACGCGGACATCCCCGAGTAGAGGAATCGCAGATGGGAAGCTTGGACGGTTGGGCTATACCTATCATATTCATAGGCGCAAGAACCAGGAAGACCTGAGAAACCGCATCCCTCACGATCGACACGATCTACGGGTAGTGATATACAACTATCATGAGGAACGTTGTGAGGACGACCGACACTATAATGAGAGCAATCTTCAGGACTAGATGATCGACATGACTCCCCTATTCGAAGGAACAGGCGTGACAATCCTTCTCCTCCGCCTCCTGAAGAGTTTGATGGGGGGTTGCAAAGCCTTCACGTCTGAGCTCCGATCGATGCGATGACCTGAGAAGTTCAAAGCGGGTTCGATCCAAAAATACGATGAAAAGCTCAATCCTAATGAGTGGTTGCAGATCTATACCACTGTTATTCGAGCAACGGGCGGTGACAACAAGGTGATGGCCAACTATCTGTTGACTACGCTGGATGGGCCAACACGGTCCTGGCTGTTGAACTTGCCTCTTAACTCAATTCGATCGTGGGCTGAGCTGAAGCTCAGTTCATCACCAATTTCCAAGGCACGTTCGAGCGCCCAAGAACGGAGAACGATCTTCATCAACTGAACCAAGGCAAAGACGAATCTCTTCGAGATTTCATCCAGAGGTTCAGCGATAGGCACAACACGATCCCGGACATCTCCGACGAGTCAGTCATCATCGCCTTTAAGCGAGGTGTCAAGGACACAGATCTGGTCGGCAAGTTAGCCACTAGAAAGATCCAAACGGTCAAAGAGCTCTTCGAGTTGGCCGACAAGTCTGCAAAGCGTGCTGAGCTCAAACACATGTCAAAAATCCTCAGCCTGGCAAGGACAATCCCGAGTCTTCTAAGAACGAGGGGGGGGGGGGGGGAGGGGAAGAAAAATAAACCTGGTGACAAGCGCAAAGGTCCAGACACAACTGTAGCTGCGGTCGATAGGAGCAAGTCGCGCAACACCAGGGATAACAAAGGCCTAAGCTGAAATGGTGGAAAGTGGTGTCCCGTCCATCAGACCAACCAACATAACTTCGATGAATGTCACAACGTTAAAAAAAAGGTCGATGATAAGCTCAAGGCCGCTGTTGCTGATCATCATAGCAAACAAGCCAAGCCGGATGCTAAAGACGACGAACCCGAATTTCGCAGGGCCGATCAGAACTTGGCACACATCTTCGAAGGATTTGTCACGTATGAGTCCAAGAGATAGTACAAAGCGATCGAGAGAGAGAGACCAACCTGGCTCTAACAGGGCCTACTCGATACCTCAAGTGGTCAGAGGTCCCGATCAGCTTCAACCAAGTTCACCACCCAACTGCGGCTCCACACCTGGGTCGATATCTGGTCGTGGTCCATCCTACTATCCTTAACATCAAGATACATTGAATATTGGTTGGTGGGGGTAGTTCACTTAATCTCATCTTTGCCAAGATGTTAGACAAGATGGGAATTTTAAGGTTGGAGCTCAAGGCAGAAGCTGAGCCTTTTCATGGTACAACTCCAAATTCATCCAATATACCTCTTGGCCAGATCGAGCTACCAGTCACGTTCGGAGAGCCTAGCAACTTCCGTACAGAGAAGTTAACCTTTGATGTCGCTGACTTTGAGACAGCATACAATATGATTCTAGACCACCTAATGTTAGACAAGTTCATGACCGTAGTGTACTATGCGTATCAAACACTCAAGATCCCATGCCCCAAAGGGTTCATAACTGTCAAAGTGGATCAGCATGCAGCGGTCAAATGCGATAAGCAGAGCTTAGATATGGTCAAGCACTTCTGCCGAACGGCAACTACTTCAAAAGGTGTGGAGTCTAAGAGCCAGAAACATCACGCTGTTGTTGAGGTTGAGGATTCCAAGTTCGTAAGTCTTGCTAGCACTTTCATGTCCAACGAGGCCGCCAAAGGAGATTATAACGACGGTGTTAGGGACAAGAAGATCGATGGTGGTATATAAGGCAATACCCCTCGACTCATCTAAATCAGCCAAGACGATCAAGATAGGGGTTGACCTTAATCTCAAATAGGAACTCGTGCTCAACACTTTTCTCCGAACGAATCGAGATGTGCTTGCATAGCAACCGTCCGATAGCCTCGGATCCCTAGAGAGGTGATTGAACATCGACTAGCTGTCAAACCTGACACCAAACCTGTAGTGCAGAAACAACGAATGTTTGCAGATGATAGGAAGCAAGCTACCCAAGAGATCGTCAAACTTCTAAAAGCAGACTTCATTCGAGAGGTTTGTCATTCTATGTGGCTCGCAAATCCCGTCCTCATGAAGAAACCTAATGGCAGGTGGAGAATGTGTGTCGACTTTACTGACCTCAACAAAGCTTGTACCAAGGATCCTTTTCCTCTTCTTCGCATCGACCAGATCGCTGACTCTACGGCGGGTTGTGCCTCGTGTTCTCTAGATGGCTATTCGGGGTATCACCAAATTAGCATAGGGTGGAGGATGAAGAGAAAACTGATTTTGTTACTCTTTTTTTTGTGTATTTTGTTATGTTAAGATGTCTTTCAGTTTAAGAATACTGGTGCTACTTATCAACGGTGTATTTAAAACTGCTTATAGCCCTAGATCGTGCACAATGTTGAAGCTTATGTCAATAATATTATAGTTAAGTCTAGAACCAAAGACGTATTGATTAACGACCTCAAGGAGATATTCGACAACCTCAGGAAGTATCATATGATGCTTAATCCCGAGAATTGCTCGTTCGGCGTTTTGTCTGGCAAGCTTCTCGGCTTCCTAGTGTCAAGTCGAGGCATTAAGGCTAATCGGCGTAAAATCGAGGCACTCGACCAAATGGTCACCTCGAACATTGAAAAAAGTTCAAAAATTGACAGGATGCATAACAACCCTTAGTCAATTCATCTCCAAGATGGGCGAGCGAGAGATGTCATTCTTCAAGCTGTTAAAGAAAGACAACCAGTTCAAGTGGACAGAAGAAGCGGAGAATGTCTTCCACGATTTAAAAACGTATTTATCGTCTCCGTTAATTCTAACACTGCCTAACGAAAAAGATGAGCTATTTTTTACATTGCAGCAACCCCACAAGTTGTAACCACGGTTCTAGTGGCAAGTTGTAACCACGGTTCTAGTGGTCGAGCGGGAATGTCCCGAGAAAAAGGCCAAGGTCTAGAAACCTATGTACTACGTGAGCGAAGTCCTACACGACGCTAAGCTACGGTACCCGTAAGTGCAGAAATTGTTATATGCAGTTTTGATGTCCTTCTGGAAGCTACGACACTATTTCCAGGTGCACAAGTTCACTGTTGTGACAACGTATCCACTCAAGGATGTAATACACAACAAGGAGGCTACTGGACAAATTGCGCAATGGACGATCAAGCTCAATGAGTTTGGCGTACACTATGCACCACAAACAAGCGTTAAGTCGGAAATATTGGCGGAATTCATCGCCGAATGGACAAGCGTCGAAGAAACAAAGCCAAGTGTGGTCGAGAACCACTGGACGCAATTCTTCGATGGATCTCTCATGCTTCAGGGTTCGGGGGCTGACATTGTACTTTAATTTCCAACAGGTGACGAACTCAGGTACGTTGTTCAATTAAATTTAAAACTTCCAACAATTATGCAAAATACAAAGAACTAGTAAACAGGCTCCGCATAGCTTCATCACATGGAATTAGGCGACTTCTCGTGAAAGGGGACTCACAGCTAGTCGTAAACCAGGTGCAAAAGGAGTACCAGTGCTTGGACGACAACATTGCGGCTCTGAACGAGGTGCGAAAGCTTGAGGAAAAGTTTGAAAGATTAGAAGTAACGCATATCAGAAGGAGTGATAACTCTGGTGCGGATGAATTTGCTAGACTCGTTTCTTCTCGAGCACCAGTGCCCATGAGAGTCTTTGTTGAGAAACTCCTCAAACCATCTCTCCCGACAGTTCGACGAATGGATGCTACCCAACTTGATCAGCAGTCGGGTTAGGTCGGTGAGGCAGAACTTGCAGACACGGTAGATGCGCTACTCGAACGCGGGCCGACTTAGATGACCCCATTTTGACCCTATTTCGAAGGCCGAGAGGTCCCTGACAATGATGCATCTGCAGAGAAAATTGCTCGTAAGTCCAAGCAATACGTTTTGGTAGACGATAAGCTCTACCGAAAGGGAAGTAACAGAATCTTGATGAAGTGCATCACTCAGTAAGAGGGCAATAAAATATTACTTGATTTCCATGGAGGCACGTGTGGTAATCATGCTTACCGCACCTTGGTTGGAAAAGCTTTCCACCAGAAATTTTATTGGCCGACTGCCCTCCAAGATACTTCCAAACTGGTCAACAAGTGCGAAAGCTACCAATTTTTTGGAAGGCAGACCACTCGACCAGTCCAAGTTCTAAAAACAATCTCTTTCTTAGCCTTTCTCCGTCTGGGGCTTAGATATCCTGGGACCATTCACAAGGACCCAATGTGGTTACAAGTTACTATTCGTGGCTATTGACACGATTAATAAGTGGATTGAGGCCGAACCTATGGGGAAAATAACCACAAAAGCGGCTAAGAAGTTCATGAGAAGTATAATTACTCGATTCGGAATTCCACATCTGATAATTACACACAACGGTAACCAGTTCAAAAGCAAAACCTTTATCACGTTTTGTGAAGAATTTGGCATCAAAACTTGTTTCGCTTCAGTAACTCACCCTCAAAGTAATGGTCGGGTTGAGCGCGCCAATGGTATAGCCTTGCAGGGTATCAAAACTCAGGTTTTCAACGGACTAAATGCCTACTCGAAACGATGGATGAAAGAGTTTCCCTCGGTACTATGAGTCGTTTGCACTTCGACTAACAAGGTCACTAGTGAAACTCCTTTATTCTTAGTCTACGGAGTAGAAATAGTGCTTCCGACCGAGTTGAAGTATGGATCGCCTCAAGTGGAAAGTTACTCGAAAGAAGGGCAAGAGCAATCGCGAGCAAACAATGTCAAGTTACTTAAGGAGTATCGTGATCGAGCATCCATTCGAATAGCTAAGTATCAACAAGCGATGCATAGATATCATAGCCAAAAAGTCCAACCCAGAACACTCACAGCTGGAGACCTTGTTTTACAAAAAGTGCAGAAACAGGCTCAACGTCATAAATCATCACCTAAGTGGGAAGGGTGCTATATAGTAGTCGAAGTAACTAGACCTAGATTAGTACGGCTATCTACTCCAAACGTTGAGATACTCGAAAACTCGTGGCACATCGACCAACTCCAACAGTTCCATTCATAGATAAGGTAGGTCAAAGGTAAGTCAATTACATTTTGATTAGACTGACTATCCTATTACATATTGTTGACAAAAAGGATTTGCCTAGCCCTTGTAAATAGTAAAGATCTGCCACCTCCAAGAGTTCAGAAGTATGTGGACCCCTACTTACCTCAAACGAGTTGAGGAATCTCTTTCGTTCCTCCGCAGAGCTGCAACTGATCGTCCAAGGGATCAGCCGTCAACCAGCATAAGGGCCAGGCAAGGTGACCGAGACTAAGACCCTACTGGAGCTGCTGACCGGCGTTGACGATGCCGAGTGGCCCTCTGCAAGGTACGAAGGCGATCTATCTGTTGTCGACGGAGAAGACGACTGCACTTTCTTCACCACCAGAGGTTCGGGGGCTCCATCGCCTTGTTGGCAGCCAAGTTGATGATCTTGTTAAGATCACCACCATCTTCATTTCCCTCTTGCACAGCTCGCATCGCTAACTCATGTGTCGCTCGTTCCATGGCGTTTGTGTTGAGGAAATGCCGGAGGAGGCAAGTGAAGGGTCGATGACCTCCGATGGACATTCTATTCCTTCTCCTCTGAGGGCTTTCGATCGATTCCTCCTCATTAGTGGAAATGATGATGACACCGGGTGGAACCATGGCGAGAGGCCTTGGGGCTAGAGGTCCTACTCCTCTTGTTTCTGAATATGGCTCGGGAGATGTTGGAGTGGAAGCCATGGTTTCAAGCTATACAAGTTTCTACTGGGCGATGGGCAGGGAGAAAAGGAAGGAGACAGGGTGAAAATAGACAGCCTCGGATGTACCTATTTATAGCTGTGGAAACGGGTCATGTTGCGAAAACGGCGCTGTCAAGATCCGATAGCACCGGATGTGATGACGAGACCGCCTCGGTCACATAGCGTGTTAGGCGGAAGTAGATGCGCTGTTGAGGTGTTATGTCTTGTTTAATCTCTGCAAAGAGGGGTGTGGTGTTATTATTACACGTTAAAATCAAATGTTGTGGTGAAAACGAGCATGAGCGAGAGTGGACTTTTAATGCTCACCTACCTAATTGTTCGATTTACACTCGATGACCATAACATAATTGTTGTTGTACGCCCGGGGGCTTATACCCTCAAGCATGTGGTCGAGGAGAACAAGTCGATGCTTATGCTCTACTCTCTGATTATACTTCACTCTCTATTTAACTATCACGTTAACCAGAGACTCGGGAGTTACATTGTTTGATGACAAGGCTTATGCTCCACTTTCTACTCAAACTTAATTATTGAGCGAAAAGTTAGGGGCCACGTCAGGTATCTTATGATGCTATAGCTCTACTCTCTGTCTTGATTATCACATCAAATAGAGAGTCGGGGGCTACATCGTATACTTTCGATATTACGGTTTTACTCTCCACTGGAGTCAATCATCGAGCAGAAAGTTGAGGGCTACATCATGTATTTTCGATAGTACATGTATGTTCTTTCATACTATCTGATCGTAGAATCTTTTCCTCGACCAGAGACTCAGAGGCTACATAATAATATCATATTTACTCTGTAAGAACATACTTTTTGTAAAAGTTTGTCTGGCTTTGCGTCGACTGTTTTGGATAGAACCAGCAGAGGCATATGTTAGGTTGATAACAAACAATTACACCTAATAAAGCATAACGGTACAAGAGGTTGTCACACATCTCGTGCCTAACGGCTAACAAGGTTCTAAAATCCTAGTTGATTCTACGTGTGTCTCTATCAAGTTCATGTTCACGCAATGATCAAAACGCAAGCCGGTGAAAATTTGCAAAAGATTATCATGTTATTCTTGATTCTAGTTTTATACTAGTCTTTTTCTCGTTATTATGGTTGCTTCAAGTGGTTACTCGAAGGCCAACGCATCTAATTGTCTGTCTAGTTGAGTTTTCAGGCATTAATGGATATTCGATTAGCAAGTCTCGAGAATGGTCATAGCATGTATTAATCGACAGGCAAAATGCCAGCAACATTCTTACAACTATCAGACAAAAGATTATCAAGAAGCATAATACTCGAATAAGGGGAAAGCTTTGGTAAAATCCATCTACAAGAACGCCACTTAAAATTCTCCTCGAGGAATTTTATGGTTTTGAAATTTTCGTCATGGTAGGAAACAAGCACATCATAATCATCCCGATGAAAGCTAAGAATTCGATCTGGGTTGGTAACTCCGAGGACTGATGGTACAGCTTCAGATGTCATGCTCAACAGAATTGATGTTTCCTTCAGCCAAGGGGTAGCCTCCCATTCTAGTGGTTCCGAAATGTTATCACTGAATGCGTGAAGGGAAACCGGCATCAATGCATTGTGTTCAGTTGGATCGTTAATCTGGTCGCCAGTCTTCAAGAAAAACGCGCGAATCTCGACCAAAAGAAGTCGAGAACCCCCCAGACCAGGTTGCCAAATGTCGAACTCGGGCATCGACTGCTCCAATACTGCTATGGCTCCCGACATATCTCCTGAGACAATTCCACCCAGAAAATCCACAATGCGCCACCAGAACTTGTTACTAGAAATCTAAAACCACTGTGAAGGTCCATTGATGAGACAAACATGCACTCCCTTTATCATTTAAAGATGAAAGCACGGCATCCTTGAAACAACAATGGTGAGCAACTTCTCGTCCCTCTCTACCACACATCCTTCCAGATTTACCCAGAACACGTCATAGGAAAGCGGAGGAAGATCAGAGAACCATCCCGTGACTGGATTGATCATTCTGGCTGTAATTTGATGCCCTCTTTCAACAACGACCAAGAGTCCGCTCGAGGCCCCAATCATCTCCCAGTAGTCGCCAATTAAACCTCAAAAGCGAAGGTTGAAAACCACTTCATCCCCTAGGCGATGTACTTCCACCATACCATCCTCGTGCACGAACAGCCCTTTCAGAATCCAAGGTGCGAATTCCGCCGTCCTACGCACTTCACACCATGAAGTGCAGACGCAGCGAAAGAGGGCGAAATCCTTTAGATGCACCAGCTTGTTGGAGATGATGTCAAGCACCCCCAAAGGCAAAGTTGCCCAATCGGAAGTTTCCACCATGAGATTTAAGGGGAAGACGATGTTTTTCAAGTAGAACTCTAACAATGCCGTTGGAAGAAAGTCATGGTGGATAGATTCGAAGGGCAAGTTTACAGTGGAGGCAATGAGGACAGGACAATGGAGTTCTCCCCTCGGATGAATAAATAGGTCTTACCTCAAAATAAAGCTCAAAAATCGTTTCCACTTCGGATACAAATTGTGGTGCCTCGTTCGGCGTAAAAGACAGGATGATGGCATCACACGAATTTCTGCATGCCCATTCAAGAGCATTAAATGCACATATACCCAACGTTTCAAATTTCGGAAATATTTTTAACTCTACTCTTTAACGGATGTCAAGAAGTCGAATTGTCCAAACCTTTCTTGAGTCTCGAGTGCGGATGACAGCAGAGCGCTTAACCCAAAAGCGTTTCTACTCGACGCAAGCACTAAGACCATAGAAGATACTCGGCGACATCATCCTTAGTTTAGTTTAAATCCAATGTATTCCTTGTAATAGATTTAGACACGTTGCTTGTACTCGAGAGAATACATACACATCACCATCCATACAGGATATAGAGTATTACTCCAACCAGATGCCCGAACCTGTCTAAATCGTGTCTCATTTTGTGTTCAATCCTTATCTCGAAGGTACCCCAGTCAATTACGGATATATTGTCAGAAACTAATCTTCGACATAGTTCCTACTAATCCACTACTTTTTAAGGTTGGTTTCTATAAATTATCTTCCCTGATAATAGGAACTGGAAAACCTACCATGCTCGGGTAAATTAAACTAGAGCAGAATTGTTAATCCTTCTCATCTATAATTTACTTACAGGTTGCATCATTACTCTCTATGTCTTGAAGTTATCGAGCTATTATCTTCCTACCAGAATATAAAGTGATTAATGAGATCGAAAGAGGCCACAATTTAGACAGTATGATAGAATGTACACTGAACTACTTATTTGCAGCAAAACAGAACGACAGATATACAAACAAACTATGTTTACTGTATGCCATATGAAGAAGGTGATGATGAACTTCAGTAAATAGGTACCTCTTGTGGCTTAGCTTCATTTTCCTTCACCGATTCCCCTTGAACAAAAGCGTCTGTGGCAACGGCTGACTTCTCGTCATCCACGCCTACAATGGATTCATCTTCATTGACCACCTGATTATCATCCATTTGGAGCGCATCTTCTAAAACAATATCCTTTCTGCTTTCACTGTCATCTGAAATAACTGCTTCCTCCATCCCAATCAACGCCTCTCCCTCCTCTGCTATTTTCTGTTTCTTCACGTCACCCCAATCTTCATAGACGACCAATGTGTTTGCAGTCTCACTTGTTTGTAACCTTCTATTAGACCCATTCTGCCAGTGCAACTTTCCCGATGAATCTTGCAGCAAGAACTTGAACTCAATCAGCTTGTTGGCTGGCACATCCTAGTGAAAACAGGAAAATAAAAAAAGGCGACGAGATCACTTAAGAAGAAAGGAAGACATTAAACGATGCGCACAACCCGAGGCTCACTTTCTCTACGATCCAGTCGTGGCCATCCGCCCACTGCAAAGCAACCGCCTTTGAAGGATCCCAGAGGCCGAGCGCCGGGTCGTCGCCCACGAGGTGGAAGCTCTGGCCGAACGGACACTGCTTCTTTAGCACAAATCTGACACGCACTGTCTTACCAGCACCTGGGAGGAAGAACAGAAAAAAGCACGGTAAAAACGAAAGATCCATCACGATCAAACAGATTTAGCCATTTTTCGACATGGTGGACTTACCAACTTCGGGAGACGAGGTTTCAGTAGCAGCAGCCTCACCCCCATGGACCTCATCATCATCAGCCTGAAAAAAAAATCACTAAGCATCAGTCCATCACAGCGCGCCTAAAGGAACACCCGCACTCGATTTCGGTCTGACGCAACTCACCTGTGGCGCCCCTGCCACGGCGCCCTCCTGCGCGCGCGACAGGAGCGGCTCCGGTATCGAGGCCACGGCGACGAGCGCCCTCCGGCGGCCGGCCGCGGCGAGGCCAGCGCCCACGACGCCCTGCTGCCCCCGCGCCCTGTGACCAAGCGAGACCCGGGATCGCACGAGCGACCCGCCACGGACGGCCGCCGCCACCGCCGCGGCAGCTTCCATGGGTGGCGATCCCCTTCGCCCCTGCCTCAAACCCTGCGTCCCTACGTGCACCAGAGGACGGGCGGTGCTTCACGGGGCGAGGTACTCCGACGAATGACGGTGCGCGCGTTGGTGGTCCTGGCCGTGCTGCCTGGCTGCCTGCGATGCGAGGAGCGGATGGTGGTTTCGCTAGCCGGGTTGGGTTGGTCGGGTCCCGTGGCCGTGGGGCTTTGGTGCCCTTCGGCTGCCAGGGCCAGTGGGGCACGGCACGGGGGTCTCGTGGAGGGGAGAACCGGGGAAGGCGAGTGGCAACGAGAGAGAAGGGGACAAGTGCGGTGCAGAGCCTGTGAGCCGGGCGGGCCCTCGTCAGTCGCGCACCGTTGGATCTCGCGCGTCGGCAGGAGGGCGTTTCGCTTCTCGGGAGAGTTCCGCTCCTGCCGTTACGTCGCCCTCGCCGCACGGAACGCGCGAATTTTTTATTTTTATTTTTTAAATAGAAAATTGCAATGTCGCTCCTTGCAACAGCGAGACCTCACAAGTCTACATCTGCCATTTTATTGTTAGAAATTAACTGATCTTCACCTAACCGTCGGACAGTTGCTGACAGTTGATTGATCGACTATGTGTTTATTTAGAAAGGATGACTCTTACATGGACACCTTATCAACATATATATATATTTGTAACAATCATCAATGAAAGAAGGAGTTCTAACCATTTGCTCACTATCTGTTTTGCAATCCAAATCAACTTATAACACATTATGTTGGTGTAGGAAGTATAGTGGACTAGTGGTACTTTAAGTAAAAGGGTCCCCAAGGAATATAAGAACCAAAGATACGTATTTCCTAAAAGCTAGTTGGTCGCACGATCAGAGTAGGAAATTCCGCAACCAGTACGAGTCTTACGCGACCAGTCTCATTGGGACCTCCTCTGAACCCGCGACTAGCCCCACTGATCGTAGGACCGGACCTGACACAAACTGTCTAATCATATTTATTGATATCTACTCGAGTATTTTTTTCCTTCCACAAGTGCATTCCCCTACGAACAAAGTCATATATGATATAGAAGGGTAGCGTCTCATCCCATAACATTAAATTCTACAGGGTGGGGCAGTGCAGACCAGCACTGCGCCACACAACGAATGGAACGGTGCTAGCAGGCCGGTCAAGCAAGTTGATAACTCCACATACAAGCGGCAATCAGAGCACTCGAACGAGACGACATGACAACTAAAGATCTACGACGCACGACGAGGGGATGTATCAAACCCTTAGGGAAAGTGGGTACACTCTATCTTCTGTAATGATGGCTTAGGTTAGATATTAGGATGAGCAGGATTCCTCTGTTTGGACCCACGTATAAGTTCTCATCCTTCCTCCTATATAAAAGGATGAGGAGCTCGTTTGTAAAGCAGAAGAAAAAAGAAGTCTGGCAACCAGCTAGAACACCCTCTGTAACCCACTCAGATCCTCCATAAACACAACACACAGGACATAGGGTTATTATCCTTCGAGAGGCTCGAACCTGTATAACTCCTCGCGTCTCAGAGTTCGTCACAGACACAATTCATCATGTGCTTCATCGAACATCGACTCATCAACTCCCTATGTTCCCGAAACGATGTTCATGCACCCACTGTCCAACATACTCCGAAATCACTGTCAGGGATTCACCTTGACATTTGGCGCGCCAGGTAGGGGGTGCGTTTCGTCGTTTCAACAAGTTCAAATAAAATCAATCAGGCTACCCATGGCCGAATCCATGGCAACCGTAGAGTCCCGTTCTGAGGACCCTGGCCGCCGTGAGGTATTCATCATGGGGTACCATTCGGATGAACCCGGTGTGCTCCACGCATGGGACACTGAGCCAGAATCAGAGAGCTCCGAGACCCAACGCGAGATATGCATGGCGAAACATGCAGCAGGGGACGCCGGAGGCCCTTCTATCCCAAACGTCGGTGGTGAACCCCCGGCTATACGCCCAGAGGGAAACCAGCCCAGCGCCGGATAGGCAGGCTCCTCAGGACAGCCTCCTGCATCCCTAACACTGTCCTGAGGAATCCTGCATACCGGTACATGTATTGGAGGGCTCGTCGGTGGCTCCATGGCTGCGTGATTTTGCCCTCCTGGCCAAGACAAGGCCCATAGTGGTATAAATCCTTTGTTCCCTCAATCACTGGGAGTACTCAAGGACCATGCCTTGTCGGGACAGCAAACCCTCCGACTTGTGTGACTCCCTGCACCAACGTGACCTCCGTGGCGTGATCCGGAGCCAGATGGCCACTAGAAAGCAGGAGGACAGGGCTCGGCGGGAGCAGGAAAGGGACAAGCAGCCCTACCGCATGCCTTCCCTCAGTAGGGAGGCATCAGATGGCTCCACCTGACAACGCAGCCCGCCACCCAACAACGAGTGGCCCCCCACTACGGGACAGGGTGTAATGCCCTATCCGTCCAGTTACAAGAGGTACGCTAGCCAGACAAGTTCCTATCAGTCCTAGCCAAGAAGTACGATGGCTCGACCAACCCATAGGAGTTCCTGCAGATCTACACCACTATGGTGCAGGCTGCGGGAGGCCATGAGAAGGTCATGGCCAACTATTTCCCTACCGCCTTGACTGATTCAGCCCGGTCTTGACTGATGAACCTCCCCCGCAGGTCGGTTCACTCCTGGGAAGACCTGTGGGACTAGTTCGTCGCCAACTTCCAAGGGACATACGCCCGACCTGGGGTCAAGGACGATTTGTATCAAGTTCGACAACGACAAGGAGAGTTGCTGCGAGACTTTATCCGGTGTTTCACTGAGCATCGAAACACCATCCCAAGGATCACGGGAGAATCCATGATCATAGCGTTCAAACGAGGAGTCAAAGACCAGAAAATGGTCGAGAAGCTAGCCATCCAAGTATACAAAGCACCACCGAGCTCTTTGAGCTCACGGACAAGTGCGCACAGGCCGTCGAGGCCTGGGAGTGACAAATCAACATCAGGCCACGTCTTGCCTCCAACCAGCCCGCCTCTTCCAAAGGGGTCGACCGGAAGGACAAGAAAAGCAAGCGCAAGGCCAGACCACCCGAGGTCCTGGCGGTCGAGTAGACCGGCCCAACACGTTGTCGCTTCGAAAAGAAAGAAGGGAAAAAGGGTCGGGGCTACTGCTCGATCCATCGAACAGACGCCCACGACCTGACCGAGTGCAAGGTAGTGTGAGGCATCATCGACCAGGAGCTCGAGGAGCGCAAGCACAAGCGCGACAATGAGAATGAGGATGGGACCGCTCCTGACCAGTCGGCACTAGGCTACCAGCAAGCCGATCACATGGTCCGCCACATTTTTGGAGGCGCTGCAACATATTCCTCTAACAGTGAATATAAGTTGGTGGTCCGGGAGGTATGGATGACCGTATTAGACCCGAGCCCACGCCTAAGGTGGTCGGAGGTCCCGCTCACATTCATCCAGGCCGACCACCCCGTGTGCATCAGATGCCTTGGTCGCTACCCCATCATGGTCGAGACCACGGTGCAGAACATCCGGTTAGGCCGCGTACTAGTCGATGGTGGGAGCTCGATCAACCTCCTCTTCGCCGACGTGCTTGACACCCTACAAATTCCAAGGAGCTCGTTGAAGCCATCTCCACCTTTCTTCGGAATCACCCCAGGCTCCTCGGCTAAACTGCTAGGGCAAATCAAGCTTCCCGTCACTTTCAGCTCGCTAGATAACTTCAGAACCGAAAGGGTCCTATTTGATGTGGCTGACTTTGGGACCACGTACAATGCGATCCTCGGGCCCACGTACAATGCGATCCTCGGGCGACCAGTGATGGCCCAGTTCATGGCCATAGCCCACAACGCATACCAAGCGATGAAACTCCCTGGACCAGTAGGGGCCATCACCATTATGGGCAACGCAAAAACGGCCCTGTACTGCGACAAGAGGAGCCTTGACATGGTCGAGCTAACTCCCGGGTCGTAGCCTGTAACTACCGAACCCAGCGGGCGACCAATGAAGGTTCACGTAGTTGCCAGCCCAGATGATCGGTTCAAGGCGGTAAGCCTGGATGACACCGACCCGTCCAAGATGGTCCAGATTGGGGCCGTGCTGGACACCAAATAGGAACTTACGTTTATCGCCTTCCTCCGGGCAAACGCGGACGTTTTCTCATGGAATCCGTCCTATATGCCCAGAGTCCCCAGGGATGTGATTGAGCACAAATTGTCTATGCGACCAGATGTGTGACTAGTGAAGTCGACCGAAAGGAAGCACTTCATCAGGAGATCGACAAGCTCTTAGAAGCAGACTTCATTCGGGAGGTGCAGTACCCAGAGTGGCTGGCTAACCCAATCATGGTCCGGAAGCACAATGGTAGTGGAGAATGTGCATCAACTTCACCGACTTCAACAAGGCATGCCTGAAAGACCTTTTTCCTCTTCCGTGCATCGACTAGCTAGTTGACTCCACCGCCGGCAGCGACCTGTTATGTTTCTTAGATGCTCGATCGGGGTACCATCAAATTAGCATGTTTAGGGAAGATGAAGAAAAGACGGCTTTTGTTACCCCCTTTGGGGTCTTTTGCTATGTAAAAATGCCTTTTGGTTTAAAAAGCGTTGTTGCCACGTACCATCAATGTATTCAACTCGTTCTCCAACCACAACTCGAAAGAAATGTTGAGGCATACGTAGACGATGTGGTCGTCAAAAGTAGGACCGGGGCAGACCTGGTCGCAGACCTTCAAAAGACTTTCGACAACCTCTGGATGTACCGCATGAAGCTAAACTCGGAGAAGTGTACATTCGGGGTACAGTCAGGGAAGTTGCTCGAATTCCTCGTATCTCATCGAGGAATAGAAGCGAACCCTGGGAAGATCAGGGTCATCGACCAAATGAGATCCCCGACCAGGTTAAAAGAGGTTCAGAATCTAACAAGATGCATTGCTGCTTTGAGAAGGTCCATCTCGAGGCTAGGGGAGAAGGGACTGTCGCTCTTCAATCTCTTGAAGAAGAACGACCACTTCCAGTGGACGCTAGAGGTAGAGGTAGCATTTAAAGAGCTCAGAAGGTACCTCTCCTCCCCTCCCATACTAACCGTGCCTCGATCCAATGAGAAGCTTTTGCTATATATTTCTTCAACGCCACACGTCGCTAGCGTAGTACTGCTCATCGAGTGGGAAGGCCTCCAGCAACTAGTATATTACGTCAGTGAGGTCCTGCACGGCGTAAAGGCTCGATACCCATAGGCTCAGAAACTTCTATATGCCATCCTAATGGCCTCTCGCAAGCTCAGACACTACTTTCAGGCTCACAAATTAAGCTAATTTTCTCATTTCCAATTAGAGAAATTCTCCATAATAGAGATAAGACGGAAAGCACAGCAAAGTGGGCAGCAGAGCTCGGGGGATTCAATCTCCAATTCATCCCCCGAACGTCTATCAATTCCTAGGCACTGGCCGACTTTGTGGCCGAGTGGTCATCCTTCGAGCCCGAGCAGGTACAGCGACCAGAGGCAGGCGAGCACTAGACCATGCACTTCAACGGATTGTTCACACTAAAGGGAGCCACGGCTGGAGTGGTTCTGACCTCGCCTACCAGTGACATCCTCAGCTACATAGTTCAATTATATTTTCCAGCCACTAATAACACTGCTGAGTATGAGGGCCTCTTATCCGGAATGCAAGCAGCCTCCACACTTAGGATTAAACGACAACTGGTGATAGGGGACTCGCTACTAGTCGTGAACCAAGTGCAAAAGGAGTTTCAATGCTCTGACCCAACAATAGCGGTATACCTCGTGGAAGTGAGAAGACTAGAGCGATGCCTCATCTTGAGGTAAAACACATCCCTCGCAAGCACAACTTTCTAGTCGATGAGCTGGCCCGTCTAGCTTCTTCTCAAGAACCCGTGCCAGTCAGAATCTTTGAAGAAAGACTCTCTTGACCATCCACCATGACCTCGGGATGTTCCGCTCAGAAACAGAGTACCCGAGGCAACACCTTTTGAGGCAACGCCTCTTTCAGTGCTGTCGACCTCGGGTGGCCATCAAGTGGTCGCCCTGCTTGATTCGGGTACGACCTGGATGGATTAGATCTTGGATTACCTTTAGAATTGAGCAGTGCCTGATGATGATGCATCAGCAGAAAAGGTCTCGCGACAAGCCAGCAAATACTCCCTGATAGAGGGACGCCTCTACCGCCGAGGGAGCAATAGCCTTTTACTGAAATGCATTGCTCAGGAAGAGGGGAGAACAATGCTCTTTGATATCCACGAAGGCATATGTGGTAGCCACGCTTCATACCGCACCCTGGTCAAAAAAACGTTCCAGCAAGGATTCTATTGGCCTACTGCCCTCCAGGATGCTACAAGCTGGTGAAACGGTGCGAGTCGTGTCAGTACCACAGCCGAAACACCAACCTACCGGCCCAGGCATTGCAAACCATACCACTCTCTTGGCCTTTCGCTGTCTAGAGGCTTGATACCGTGGGAGCATTCCCAAAGGCCCCAGACGGTTTTGAATTCCTGTTCGTGGCGATCAACAAATTCACTAAGGGGATCGAGGCCGAGCCTGTTAGGAAGATCACCGCCACAGCAGCGATTAAGTTCATACGAGGGCTGGTAATCCAGTTTGGCAGCCCAAACAGCATAATCACGGACAACGAAACTCAATTCACCAGTAGTGCTTTCCAAGACTACTGCGAAGATAACGAGACCAAGGTTTGCTACGCCTTTGTGGCTCACCCACAAAGCATCGGACAAGTCGAAAGGGTGAATGGAATGATACTACAAGGGATCAAAACTCGGGTCTTCGACCAGCTTAAAAGCTATTTGGGACACTGGGTGGACGAACTACCCACAGTACTCTGCTCGCTATGAACGACCCCTAACCATGTCATGGTCGAAACCCCTTTCTTCCTGGTTTTTGGCATCAAAGCAATGCTCCCCTGCAAAATCGCCTTTCAGTTGCCCCGAGTCAGCAACTACTCAGACAACGACCAGGTGGCACGGCAGGAGGATAACATAAACCTGATTGAAGAGTTCTGTGATCGCGTTCTAATTCGATCCACCTGTTATTAGTAGAGCCTCGGACGCTACCACGACCAAAAGGTGTGGAAGCGAACATTGGTCGTAGGTGACCTCACCCTTACGGAAATCTAGAATAAGGCAAGCTGAAATAAGCTCTCTCCCAAATGAAGGGACCCTAGAAAGTGGTCGCCATTACTCGGCCTGGTGCGGTCAAGCTAGCCTTGGAGGATGACCATGAATTACACAACTCCTGGAACATCGCCCTGTTACGCATGTTCTATGTGTATGGTCGCTCGAAGATGGGCCTGTTTGTTTATTTTGCAGGACCTTCCGAACGAGCGTGGAATACAACTTGTAAGTTCTTAAAATTCAAGAAAGAAAAACCAGACTCTCTGTTTTGCAGGACCTCAAGACCAGCCATGGACTCCAAACATCTGGGTTCTTCGACCACAGCACGCGACCACGCTCGGCGACCACTATGGGGGTTGGCGACCAAGATGCTGAACAACCAAGTAGCCGAAGATAAAGACCGCAAAGCCACAAGTCCCCGCTAGGGCCGAGCGTGGCCCGCCCCTAATGAACTTGCTAAGTCGTGGCTTGTTCTACGCACTAAGAGCTCGACTAGCATGAGGAATACAACAAGAACAGGCGTCCAACCCCCCCCCCCCCCCACCACCACGCTTTTTTTCTTATTCATAAAAGTCAGTACAAAGTTGATGGAAAGGATCCACCAGACTCATGAAATAAGGGTGGATCCATCACCTTTAGAAACTCAAAAGCGTGTGATCCCCATTTACCCTAGAAAGAGTCAAGAAACCCAGAAGCAGCAGCTTACCACTCCGGGGATCGAGCGACGGCCGACGTAAGGACCCTGCTGGAGCTACTGACCAACACCAACGCACCTAGCAGACCCTCCTTCCACTTCATCTCCAATTTCTCCTCTTCGTCAACCTCTTCCTCCAGAAGGTCCCAATCGATCTTCCCCTCATCATCGGAGACTTCGATGACCTTGGCCGGGGGATCCGCTCGGACTGGAGACAAAAACGAACCAGCAGAATACAATCCACGATGAAAGAGCAAGAAATGATGGTCGCCAGATCCAACTTGGCAAGCACCATCTTCAACCTTGCAAGCATACCCGCAACGTCGATTGACTTTGGAGGCACCACGGCGAGCAAGACCAGCACCGGAGGCGACTTGGCCCTCACTAAGCCTTCCGAAGTCGTCAAGCTCTCCTGCGAAGAAGGAAAGGAGCACGCCATGACCCCAGGGCTTGCCAACACTACTAAGCAGAACGTGAGACGTGAAGGAAGATGTGAGGGCAGTCCAAAAGATCGTCAAACACTCCTTTTTTTTAAAAGATCCCCAGCAACACCCCAACAGGCGCAGCGGTCAAGCCACTCGAAATCCGAGGGGGCACACTACAGGAACCAAAGAGTCCTTTAGGGCCAGTAGGAATCAATGTCTCTCTCTCAGGACGATTAAAAGCTCCCCCTGTGACACAAAAACTCAGACTTAAACTCGGAAGACTAACGACGTCAAAACGACCACTCTCCAGACAGATTACGTTTGTTAGGGGCCTAAGTTGTACGACCAGGATAGACCACGATCATGGGGAAGTTTGGGGGCTACTGTCGATGTATGGAGTATAGGGGTACCCTGGCAAAAGGGTCCCCCAAGGAATATAAGAACCGGGGATGCGTATTTCCTAAAAGCTAGTCAGTCGCATGACCAGGGTAGGAAGTCCCGTGACCAGTACGAGGCTTACACGACCAACTTCATTGGGAACTCACCTGAACCCACTACCAGCCCCACTGGTCGTAGGGCCGGACCTAACATAAACTGTCTAATCACATTTATTGATATCTACTCAAGTATTTTTCCTTCCCCAGGCGTTTTCCCCTACGAACAAAGTCATGGGCAATGTAGAAGGGTAGCGTCCCATCCCATGGTATTAAATGCTATGAGGTGGGGCAGTGCAGACCAACATGGCGCCTCACAATGGATGGGACGATGTTAGTAGGCCGGTTAGGCAAGTTGATAACTCCACACACAAGCGGTGGGCAGAGCATCCGAACGAGATGACGTGACAGCCAAAGATCTACGACGCACGATGAGGGGATGTATCAAACCCTCAGGGCAAGTGGACACGCTCTGTCCTATGTAATGATGGCTTGGGTTAGATATTAGGATGAGCAGGAGTCCTCTGTTTGAACCCACGTGTAAGTTCTCTTCCTCCCTCCTATATAAAGGGATGAGGACCCCGTTTGTAAAGCAAAAGAAAAAAGAAGCCTAGCAACTAGCTAGAATACCCTCTATAACCCACTCAGATCCTCCATAAACACAACACAAAAGACGTAGAGTTATTATCCTCTAGGAGGCCCGAACCTGTATAACTCCATGCATCTCAGAGTTCGTCACACACAAAATTCATCTTGTGCTTCACTGAACGTCGGCTCATCAGCTCCCTATGTTCCCGAAACGTCGTTCACACACCCACTATCCAACATACTCCGGAATCAATGTCATTGATTAACCCTTGACACATTATTAGTCATGTGAATCTCCACTGAGCAATCAACACAAGAACAAGAGGCACGAAGGCTTCCATCGATCATAGAAGGTGAGAAATGCCATGGATAAAGTTATCTTCGATTGCCGCCATTCTTCTTCGTGTCTTACGCCAAGCAGGCCGTCATCGTCATGGTCTTCATCAAAATGATAGTTGACGTCGCCACCACGCCCCTATGGATCACGGCCACCATGGCCGCTGCTCCCACGGATGTGGTGGCCGTGACCCACACATGCCTCGTCGTCCTCCGGTGGTGAGGCACCACGCCGGCCCAAGCCACCCACCTCCAACCCCGACCGCGCTTGCGAACAATGCCCCTCTACGCACACAAGTCCATGCCTACTATCCCGTGCACGACTTCGCGCTGTTCACATACACGCTGAATCGACGCTCCCTTCCCTGAGACCTACATCGACCGCTTCGACGGCGCCTGGACTGAGCCGCCCTAGCCGACTTGCCGCCATAGCCGTGCGCTGCATTAGCAGCGGCGCACCTGCTTCGATGCGAGTCCCATCGGCGACCTGTGAAGTCACGCCAACACTCTTGGTTAACCTGGGTGACACTATGGCGGCTCGCCGTGGGTTACCCCCCTTCTTCAATGACCCGGTGACCGGATCCACCTTGGGCAGCTCCTCTCCTCCACATGGTGCAGGCCCCGTCCTCACCACTCCCGCAGGCGAAGGGACCTCGATGACACCCTATACTCTGGTTGGCCATGTCCTCCGTCGATTCACCCCTGCAATGATGAACTGTCGTCCCGGCTTACGCCCAGGCTCTTTGTCCCCAACGGCCACAGGCCTTCGCTTTGAGGCCCCACGTGGCGGCACGATAGGCTTCCTCTCCCCCTCGTCAGATGAGGAGTACACCCCACTCTAAAGCACATAGGTGCGACAGCGGCAGAGTAGGCGTGGTGGCAAAGTGGCACGACGACGACGACGCGTACGAGTGTTGGTGTCATGTCCAAGAACTATAATCATGTCATTAAGCATAATCATGCATCATAAGTATTATGTTTAATTGTTAAGTGCTTGTTAAATTCTTTTGATGGCTTAATTTTTGCGAAGTGTTGTGAAAATACCCAGTGTTAAAATTTTCTCCTTTTGTTTTATATCCATGTAAGCATTGTGATTCAATCCATTTTTAAATGAGTTCATCTCATTTTTCAATGTGGCACAAAAATTCGTAGAATTTTTGAGGCACTAGAATACCTTGTTTTGGGTTAGTAAAATGAGGAGAGAGAAAATATTTTGTAGCTAAAAATATCTTGTCTCTAGCATGTGGGCCACATGAGCTAGCCGGTCCCACCGCCTCATTGCCTCTCTTTTGGCTGTAGTAGCCCCATTCCCTGCTCCCTCTCCTCACGCCTCTCACTCTCACTCTCTCTTGCTCTCTCAACCAGCCAAAGAGAGACAACACCAACCATCTCCCTCTCTCTCAAGCTCTATCTCATTTCTTCCTCAAAATCCCACCTAAGGAGCAAGAAGCAAGGTTGCATATGTTACCATTGTTTTCCTCTCATCCCAAGTTCTCCATCCATCCTAGATTCAATTGCATGCATGAGGTTTTGAAGGATTTGCAATCCAATTTCATCACCGCCTTTGCACTAAAATTTTCAGCAAGCTTGGACCTCTTCTCTAAGCCCTTTTTCCTCTGATTTCTCCCCCAACCGAAGGTCACCAACCTCCATAAGGATGTGGGTATGTCTCCTAGGATTTTTTTTGGTGAGGATGCACGTTTTAGTTGGTTTTTTGATAGATCTTGGAGGTGTGTTTGCGAGGTTGCGTAGCACCATTTCATTCTTGATGAAATGGAGCTATTATGAGAAGTTTTGAAGAAATTAGAGCTAGTGATTTGAGCTTGTAAAGTGGGTAAATTAGGTCTAGAATCTATGCATTAGTGTCAAACATGTTTATCCTCGATTTAGAGAGACATGCAAGTTGAATTGGTCGAAAAAATGTCACAAAACATGTATTCTGCAGGAATCCAAAGATTCATGATCACAACCCAGAGGTTTCGGATGATCCTAACCAAAAATATCCGAGGACCCCCACCCGGAGGTTCACTTGGGACTCCGGAATCCGAAGGGTCCGAGTTCAACTCGGAGGTTTCAGATGATCCAAACAAAAATACCCAAGTACCCCACCCGGAGGTTCACCTGGAGACTCCAAAACCCGGAGGGTCTGAGTTCAACCCGAAGCATCCGGATTATACTGTTGATCAGGCGTCTTTTCTTTTTTTTTTTACTTTGCTGATAGCTTGTAAATTTCATAATTAATTCATACGAACTCCAAAAATCATTAAACCAGTTGCGTTAGCTACATATGAGTATAACTACATGTTAAAAATGTTAGAACTTAAATAAAAGACTTTTTGATAATTATTTAATTAATTAAATGTGTTTCAGCTTAATTAAATCAGGTTAATTAATAGCATATCCTAAAATTATAAAATCACTTGGACAATTCATGTTTTGATCAGTGCTATTTAGAAAAAAAATGTTGGTATGAAATTAAAGTATTGAAGTTCATTTAATCTTAATGTCTAGTTTAATTAGAGTCCTTTTTGATAGACCTTAAATAAATCATTTATACCATGAGCCTATGTGATTAAATTCTAATGTTTCTTGCTGCATTATATTTATTACCCAGTACCATATTCCCATTAAAATTTTATAGCATTTTCATAATATCTCTTTCATGCTCATCATTGCATACGTTCTTCTTAGTGACCGAGGACGATTTGGAAGTTATTTCCCTTGATTATGAAGCTGATTAGCAAGGCAAGAATCTAAGCATTTTTATCCAATTACTTTGAATCATATATTATGTCAATTGATAAGTTATGCTTTATGTATGTTTGTATGTCAACGAGTCTTATGTCGGATTTTGGGTTAGATCCTATTTATTGCATTACCCTCCCTTTATATTGTTTATCACTTGATCCTTTGTAACATGGGTTGTTCATGTTACATAATAGTCTAACGTAAAAAGAATGCATTATGCTTAGCATAGCATAGGTCCTAGGTAGAAGTCGAGCGGTGGTTTGATCATCGTTCGCGAGCTTAGTGCTTATTTTATATCATAAAGATAATAATGATGGAGGATGATGTAAGTTAATGAGGATGAGTCAAGATTTAGATGGGCAATAAGAATGGCTCGAGAAGGGAGTCTCGGATGCTATAGACCCGCTTGAATCGATTAAGCACCATCCGTTATTGCAGTTGGTTTTAGTACTTGTCTGTACTTACCATGTATCCATATATGGGACAGATGAGCCGAATACCTTATGTAGCTGTGATTTTTTGCGTGCTAGTCTCGGGTGTTGTCGGCATAATAGGCTTGGAAGGAGTATCTAGTTTGCTCTGAGTAGTAGTTCTAGATGACCCCCGCATGCCGAGGCGTATGTTCAAACGATTGAGCTTATTTGGGAAAGATTGACATGAGTACATGTCGGTGTATCAGGAACCAGGGGTCCCTGAGTCCCGAGACCGGGCCGGCCATCCGCCACGCGTCACCATCCCGCGAGGTCCGCCCTGCGAGATAAGAAGAGGCTAAGTCCCGGGAGAAGGTGCTCGGGGCCGCCGCCTCTGGTTCCCGAGCACCCCAGTTCCCCGATGATCCGCGGAGTCCAAGTACCGGGAAGGAAGTGCTCGGGAGAGAGTGCTCGGGGCTGCACGTGGCAGCCCCCGAGGACTCGGTTCCCCGAAGGTTTCCCCCAGTGCTCGGGAGAGAGTGCTCGGGGCTGCACGTGGCAGCCCCCGAGGACTCGGTTCCCCGAAAGTTTCCCCCAGTGCTCGGGAGAGAGTGCTCGGGGCTGCACGTGGCAGCCCCCGAGGACTCGGTTCCCCGAAGGTCTCACCGGAGTGCTCGGGAGAGGGTGCTCGGGGCTGCACGTGGCAGCCCCCGAGGACTCGGTTCCCCGAAGGTTCGCGCAAGATCGTTCGACGACCCAAAGGGTCCCCTTGCCGGGGTGTCAGCCAGTCAAAGACACGAATGCCGCATTTAATAGGCACGCGCGGCCTGACATCCTGACATCCTGACATTCTCAGCTGCCCACGCCCTAGTGTCAGACCCTGCCATGCTCTGGCAGGGGGGCGTGGGTCCATTAAATGCACGGGTCCCGTCCCGTTTCACCCTGGTGCCTCGGGATAATGTTGCCAGAATCGAAGCGCTCCGCCTGCCACCCTGCCCTGGCAGAAGGACAAGACAGGGTGGGCGCACCGGGCACCTCTGCGGCTGCCCGGTGGGCCCTCTTAATGGCGCCGAGGGACCTCCACAGTGGCGGGTGGTCGGATGCACGCCGCAATTTTCCACCGCCCCTGTCACTTCGCCAAGACGGAATGATGACGCCTTTCTCCGTGGCACCTTGGCACGTGCGCCCCCTCTTTCCCATTCAGGATAAGTCGAGGTTGGCGCGCCTATAAAAGGAAAGGATGGAGAATACACAGCCAACGCTCACAGCTCACAGCTCACGACACACAACACACGACTCACGACTCATCCTTGAAGAATTCCGCCTCAGATCCGGAAGCCCTCAAAAAAGACCCCGAAGCTCAGATCAAAAGACGAAGAACATCACAAACAAGCTCGAGCCAAGCTAGAACATGAGAGTCTCAAGCTCTCTGTAGACAGCTCACCCCTGTAACCAGATACATCCTTGAAGAATTCCCTTCAAGGAAAGGTATAGCACTCACACAGGAGTAGGGTGTTACGCCTCCGTGCGGCCCGAACCTGTCTAAACCCCGGTGCACCCATCTTTCTTGCACTAGGACGATCATCTCCCACCACCAGCCACTGCATTTATTTCCGCTCCCATCTATTTCCCAGACAAGCTCGTTCAGGATCATCCCCCCGGCCGAATCTTTAAAAAAGGGGTCTCTCGGGATCCCTGAGACAGGAGTTCATCCTCCGACAGTACCCCTTGTGTGGACCTGTGTGGTCACGCAAGCCGTATGGTCTTCAAATCGTATGGGTAATGGAGTACCCCTGCAGGGTAAAAAATCAATTCGAATTGCCGTGCTCTCGGTCATGAATATGTTTTTGTCTATTTACATCAATCGTAGAGTTCCGAATATGGTTGTGAGAGTATGATGGGAAGTGCATACAGATGGTGGTCGATGAGTTGAGATGTTTCAAGTTACAGACATGTTATGTTGATGATCTCAGTATAGAAAGGTATAATTGCTAGGTTGTAGCTGCTCACACTTGAGTTGAAATTGCTTTTGCATTACAAATTCATTTAACCTTTATGGTCGATTCCTTGATACGCATCCACAAATGCATTTTCCTTAGAGTCGGATTATTATATGTACCCACTATGGATTAAGTCTTACGAGTACCTTCATACTCACGCTGCTTGTTTTCTTTCCAGGTACAGATGGGTGTCGGCTGCTCGAATCCCACCAAGAGCTGTGTGATGGCGAGTAGTCGATATACAACTACTAACCCCAGCCGGTTGCCTTGTGGGTTAATGGCGTCATGGGCCTTCATTTTATTTCTAGATGTTTTTCTTCTGCTGTGATTTATGCTAGAAAACATTTGTCCTTGTTATTTCGTTCAGCTTGTAATCACTTGTAATCTTGTTTAACTTGATGTTGTGATATTCATATTGTAAAGGTATGTGTGGGTAGTATCTCTTGTACGAGTTACCAAAGCACACATATAGGGACTACTAGAGTTAGATTCGCTTTAGTCATTCATGGCTATGATTGTTGTGGTGAGATATGGGTTAGCACATGGTGTGTCAAGAGACGGATGTGGGCCAGCTCTCATCTTATTAAAATGATCGTCCTAATGGTTAACTCGAATTTAATTTAGACGGGTCCTCACAATGGCGGCCGGGCCTGGGGAATCCCTAACCCTAATCACCGGCCATCGCCCCTTTTATCAGCCGTCGTGTGAGCTCTCACCTGGGCCAGCCTAAAGACTGCCAAGGCCCAAGCCCAGGTCAAGTTGACCTGATCCTTCCCATGCCCGACCGCACGAGCCGAAAGGCCATTCAGGCTTCGGCCCATGTCGCTTAGCACCATGCGCCAGCCCAAGCAATAGAGGCCATAGGCCATTTTGCAAAAACCCTGGGTTTCTCACAAATTGCAAGATGATCCAACTGGTAGTACTGTGTATTAAGTACTTTTCATGTTTAAGCCCTCAGTGTTTACTATAATTACATTCAGTACTATTTACTGTTGTAATGTAACATTCTAGATCTTTTTTCTAGAATATTATGCACTGTCCAGTATGTTTGCTTCATGCAATCCCTATAACATGCAATGATGTTTACGACCACTTTAATTTTGCAATTGAGATTTATTTTTCTTGCAAGATTATACTATAATTCATCTCAGTTAAGCCCAAAGAGATTTTATGCCTAAAAGTGCTTAATTCAAGCAAAATTACAATGCAAAATCAAATTAAGTGATTACCGTGGTTTCATATTTGAGAAACACAAGATAATGAAGATATGAATCTACTGCATATTTACAGATTATCCATCATTTCTGTAAGATCTATATTTTGTCATCTTGATAAAATAACTACCTTTAATGTGCTCTTCTAAATATTATACTTAGCATAATACAAGACAATAGGAACATAGACATCTAGACATCTACTGACAATTGTCATATTATGCCTCCTACTATTACGAGATCTACATCATATTTTGTGATGATCTTCAACGTATTAGCTACATAATTTGAGATCTACACTATGTAATTCAAGTCTCAACTTGATTTTACATATTTTGCATCATTATTACAACAATATCATGATAATTTTTAATTTACCAATAGTAAATTAATCAAATCTATGGTTTAAATCCATGTAGGTTAAAATGACCAACAAAGAGTTCGATATACTCACACTCGATGGTCATAATTACCCGACATGAGCAATGGATGTCAATGTGAACTTTGCGTCATACGGAATGGTAGCAGCACTCCAACCTCTCCAAAAAGGGAGATCCACTGCTCACAAATCAAGTTAAATATGGTGCATTATACATAATAAGGTATCATATACATCTGGATTTTAAATCTGAGTATCTGATAGAAGAAAATCCGAAAACATTGTGGCTAGCTGTCAAAACAAGATATGAACAGTAAAAGACAATCATTCTGCCTGATTCAAGTTATAGATGAACACATGTCTAACTCTATAATTTCAAATCCGTCGAATATTACAATCATATTATTCATAAAATGTATTTTAAGTTATGTTTTTTGCGAAAAGAGCCTACTAAAGCGGAAAATATAGAGAAAATTTTATCTACTATGCTTCCCGCTGATAGGATCTTACAGCAACAATATCATGCAAGAGAATACCAAGTTTATTCTGACTTAATACATATTTTACTTCAGGCTTAAAAGCATAATAAACTCCTTCTAAGAAATCATCATCAACATCCAATAGATGCTACTCCTTTACTTAAAGTACATTCTAATATCCAAAATAACAATAAGTTTGATAGCTCTTCTAGAAGACAACCAACAAACTTTAAAGGTTAACACATACACAACAAGAAGCAAAAACCACGTGCACCAGAAAAAGGGAAAGGCATATCTAAACCTAAATTTTACAAATCTAATGTTTGCTGCAAGTGTAGCCGCTACAAGCACACTACTAAGAAATGTGGAACCTCGAGATATTTAATTTATCTCTACTTACAATCCATGGGTCGTACCCGACATGCTCAAGGACAAAGTTATGAAGCACACTTCAATCTTCAAACTAACACCACCAAGGAGGTTAGTTATTCACAACAAGTTCCATAAGAACCAAGTAAAAACCAAACTCTTCTGCTGCCAGAAGATCCCATGAGCATGAAAAATATGATCGTTGATTTTGCGTCGCATGACATGTTTGGAGACCTTATTTAGTTTTCCAATTCCGAAGATACTATGTTATCTACGTTTATTAGTTGTAAAAACAAGTTGTCATCATTATGTATTGTATGTCACAATATTATATCGGTACTTATGATACTAAATAAAATTTGTATCTATTCTATATATCTGATAAAAATATTTCATATTAAATTCTTCAATTCTATATATAGATTTCTACGGGAGTCAATCCAACGAAGGAGGAAATATACCTTGTGGAAAGTTGCACCATAAATTTTATACTTAGGAAAATAAAATATTTCCAAACTCTTACTAAAAGACAAGGAAATGTTTGATAATCATTGAACACGATGAAAAAATTGTTGACTTCGATCGTAACATAATTACTCTTCATATGGGTACTCAAGTTATAATCGAGAATGGTTTATTATATCCTAATTCAACTTGTACCTTACTAAGTTATAGAGATATCCGTCAGAATATTTTTCATATTGAAACTCATGATGACAAAAAAAAGAATGTCTCTTCTTAACGAAAAACAATGGATATAGCAAACAAATACTGGAGAAAATTCCCTCTTTATCATCTGGATTATACTACGCATACATCAAACCTATAGCAAATATTGTATACAAGGTAATTTTTCAAAATGTCAATACATTCCAAACTTGACATGATCGCCTTGGTCATCCCGGTATAAGGATGATGTGAAAAATTATCAGCAATTTTATTGGTCATGATTTAAATGATGCTAAATTTCCTCAATGTTCAGATTTTATGTGCATTGTATGCGCTACATGGAAGCTAATTCTAAGGCCATCTTACCTTAAAATTCAAGCAAAATCACTCAAATTCCTTGAGCATATTCAAGGTGATATCTGTGATCCTATCCAACCATTAACTGATTCATTCAGGTATTTCATGGTTCTAATAGATGCATCTACACAATGGTCTCACATGTCTCTTGTCCACACGAAACCATGCATTCACAAAAATAATGGTTCAAATTATTAAATTACGAGCACATTATCCTGAACATCGAATTCAATCAATTCGAATGGACAATATTGCATAATTCCCCTCACGTGCTTTCCATGACTATTGTCTAATCCCAGGAATTCAAGTTTAGCATTATGTCCCATATGTCGATACTCAAAATAGTTTAGCAAAATCCCTTATCAAAAAAATTAAGCTCATTGCATGACCCTTATTACAGAATTGCAACTTACTAGTTTCATATTAGGGTCATACAGTTTTACACGCCGATGACTTAATTTAATTGCCACCTACTGCATATCATAGTACTTCTCCTCTACAATTAGTACATGAAAATCCACTAAGTATTTCCTATCTATGTAAATTCGGTTGCGCTACATACATACCAATCTCACCACCACAGCGTATATCCATAGACCCACATAGGAAATTAGGGATCTACATGGGGTATCAATCCCCGTCGATCATTAAATACCTCGAGCCCCTCACATGTGACCTATTCACGACCTGGTATGCTAATTGTATATTCAATAAGGAACATTTCCCGGCATTAGAGAATTTCAAGTACCAAAAAGAATGCTAGAAAATCAGTTAGAATGTCCAAGGCATTTCCGCCTTCACGTACTTAAGAATCTGAACTTCAAGTTCAAAACATCATCAATTTGTAACATATTGCAAATAACTTGCTAAATGCATTTTACTGACTACTAAGGTATCACAAAATCCTGTAGTTCTGCCAAAAATGTGCCCGAAAGAGTAGAGGTACCAATAAAAACCACTCAACTTCCTGTTCAAAATAAAAGGGGGAGAAATACGGCTACAAAAGAGGATATAGCTTCTTGCAAGCGCTAAAGGAAACAGAGGAAGAAACCCTATGAAACAGTAAGTGGATGAGCAACATCTACAACCCAGCTCAATAGTACACTCAATTAAAGATACCGGGACATCAAAATACCTCGACTCAATCGTATTAGTAAATCACGAACAATCATCAAGGGTACAAGAGATTTTCACTAACTATCTAGATTTTAGAGAATCATATGACCAAAAGACTAGAATTATCGACATATACTTCTCTACTATAATTGCAAACAACCTCCAAAATAATCCAGATCCTAAGACCATGGCAGAGTGTAAACAATGCTCTGACTGGACTCCATGGAAGGATGTAATCCAAACATTGATAGTCTCGCTCACAAAAAGATAGGTATTCATAAAAATAATACCTACACCTCCAAATGTCTTCCCTGTGGGAATCAAATGGGTTTTCGTCCAAAAATGAAATGAGAACACCGAGGTGGTAAGATACAAAGTAAGGCTTATAGCACAAGAGTTCATGCAGAGACCCGATATTGATTTCAATGAAACATATTCTCCAGTCATGAGTGAAATCACATGCTGATATATTATCTCATTGGCAGTCCAAAATCATCTATCTATGCAGTTAATGAATGTAGTGACTGTATATCTATATGGATCACTTGATTCGGATAAATACAGGAAGGTCACTTGAAGCTAGGATCAACAGAAGGGTAAAAAATTTCTCCTTCGAAATATGAAAAGAAAAAAACAAGTAGCTTTGCTGCATCAAACATCACTAAAAAGCTAGGCACCTGAACATACTGCGGTCAAGATGAGCTGAACTAGGTCAAGTAGTTGAACTGAACTAGGTCAAGATGAGCATAAAAAAGAACCTGATACGTAACGCCAGTTGTACTAGCCATCTGATGTCTCAACTACTCGAGATTTCAGGTGCCATTACGAGAAAAAAAAATTAAATAGATTAGCATGACCTGCAGCTCTAAACTGTACATAACATAGATGTACTATACAATTTACAGGGACACAAACTGATTGAACCAGGGAAGAGTTTGCTATAAGGAGACAATCTGATTCCTATGTACTATACAAACTTTCCTCTTCACTCTTCAGATCACAACGTTTGGCATTTATATATGGTCGTTCGACTTGACCGCTAACAAACATACTGCTGCACACACATCAGTATTTCTACTTCCATTGGAGCTGTTCTCATTTCTCAGTTTCTCATAAATGTTAATAGCTTATATAGGACACAAAACTTCATAGGAACATAACAGGGGAGCTATCGTATTAGGAAAAGACCCAAGTTATGCCATAATATACAGCAAATAAAGCAGAGAAAATTCAGGCACAATCTTCTGGAACTCCATGCAAACACATTTAAATCTAACAAACTTTAAGAAAAAAACAAAGACAGAATTGGATGACTAAACTTTGCTGTCTTCTGAAATGTGAGTCAATAACTTCAAACAGTACAACCGCACAAAACTAACCTAATATCAACCAGTTGGTAAACTATGCTATTGCAAGGCCAATAGGTATAATAAAACAAGTTAACATCTATACACAAATGCCGAAGTTGTTATCATACAGCAACCATTAATATACATATAATCAAGAGACAGGAAAAAAAGGAGTGTGGCCACAAGTTCACAATCACGTGAAAATTGAAATACATAGACTACAATTGAGAGCCATATAGAGAGTCACAGGGATCACCACAATCTTACTGCAATCTTAGCATCAGATGGCATTTAAAAATAATTGACTAAGGATGGAGAATCCATCCTCTTACTGTAGTAACTAATAATACAGAATGTCCATGAGTGCAGAACAGAACAGAACACATTGGTGGTTAGGAAGTACTCCATACTCCAATGCGCTATACAAAACTTCCGCTTTAGAATTCAGATCATAGCATTAGGCATCTAGATATATAGTTGTTTTGACTTAATGATTAATAAACATACTGCTGCACATACATCAGTGTTTATACTTCTAGGGAACATACTTCAATGGGGGAAAGACTCTAGTTATGCCAAGTACCAAATAAAGTAGAGGTAATTTGCGAACAATCTTCTACGACTCAATACAAATGCATTTCAATCAAACAAGCCAAACTCGACAAAAGGAACAGGGGCATTGGATGGTTAAGATTAGTTGCAATTTCCGAAATTCGAGCCAATGACTTCAAACGTCATGACTGCAAAAAACTAACCAAATATCAACCAGTTGATAAATTATGCTGTTGCAAGACCAACACGCAACACGTAATATATTAAAAGAACTAGCTATACACAGAAATACCGAACTTATTACGAGACAGCAGTAATTAATATACATATAATCAAGAGACAAGAGGCAACGGAACATGGCCACAAGCTCACAACCACCTGGAAGTAAATATACTACAATTGAGAGCCATCGAGAGAGTCACAGGGATCACCGCGATCTTACGTTGACGGCTCGCTCGTGTCGCTCTCCTTGGGCTGCGGTGGGGCCTGGGGGCGGCTGTTGTAGTCGACAACTTCGGCGTCGGTGACAGATCGGGAGTGCTGGACGATGGACCGGCCTATGGAGTTGATCCACTCCTCTTTCTCCTTCTCGGAGTCGGCGATGAAGTACATGGTCTCGGCGGGAGTGGAAAGCTCGAAGGCGAACTGGCGGTTGAGCACGTCCTCGGCGCCCTTGACGGTGAGGCAGGAGGCGACGGGGATGACGCCGCGGGGCACCGAGGCCCGCGTCACGGCGGGGTCCTTAAACCAGAAGAGCCGCCCCTGCTTGAGCACGAACCACCGCCGCCGCCACGTCTTGATGTACTCGCCCTGCTTGTTCAGCCACCCCGTGCGCTCCGCCCCGTGCCAGAACTCGACGCCGCCAGGCGGCGACGAGGAGGAACCGCTCGTGCCCATGACGGCGCGCCACAGGCTGGCCGCCATCGCGCCGGGGGATTTGGGGATCGGGTGGGGG
The DNA here is from genome assembly GCF_958298935.1 of Phragmites australis. Classification (NCBI taxonomy): domain Eukaryota; kingdom Viridiplantae; phylum Streptophyta; class Magnoliopsida; order Poales; family Poaceae; genus Phragmites; species Phragmites australis. The sequence goes on from NC_084931.1 coordinate 26,347,642, forward strand.
CTTGCGCCGGGGGCGGGGAATCAAAGTGGGTTCTCGCTGATGGATTCGCTCGGACGGGCGTGTGAGGCGTGATCAGATCGGAAAAGGGGAGGCATTTCCCAGATGGCCAAATCGCGTTGCTCATTCACCAGATGCCCACGAAATCCTAACGGTTCCTTTTTTTTTAACCCACATCTTACGGTGCTGTTTGGTTCATGTCTTTTGCTCTCTTCATTGTTGTTTATAGAAGGCTTGCAGTATGTTGTTAACTCTGTCTCCATATACCGGGATCACTTTAGCGGATTATTTTCATCATCATAAGTAAAGACACCAATTGTATTGCATCGGGAAGTCCACAAAACCTTAGACTGTTAGCAAACTCAACAGTGACCCTTGTGGCCTCCGATATGATATGGATGTTTGGTTTGTTGCACATATAACCCTGCTAAAATTTGGTAATACTAAAACACAGGTGTTACCAAAACATAGACAACAATATAACGTCTGGATTGCAACTTTGCCAATTCGTGAGCAATGCCAAAATACGAGAAGAAAATGTGGTGTTTGGATTACAACTATATCAAAATCTAATAAAATTGTAAGTATGGCATGTGGGACTTATATGTAATTAATTTTTTTCTTGTTAAAATATAGTCAATGTGGGTTTTTTTATAATAAAATCATAAGGAACACAGTAGTGAAAACGGATTGTAAACAGGACAAACGGTTTAGGAAATATTTTTGTTTAAGTTTGCTAACCCAAAAGTATTGGACTTCCTGCAACGTGTGGCCTGCTGCCAGTCTGCCACATCAGTGCTTGCTCTGTTGGCAGCGATGCGGTGGGTAGTTTACTGTTTGTTGGGTTGCCGAATTTTTATGGCCATGCTAAATGTTTGGTAGAGAACCCAAGGTAACCAAACTTGCGGGCATGTTAAAATTCGGTAAGGCTTTCGTAGGTAACAACTAAATAACCTCTAGTCTTCTAGATGTGGCATCCCAACATAGATATGAATATACTTAACCAACCTCACACATCTATCTGTAGTACAAAGCTTGCAAAAATTGAGTTGCATCCCGCATGACTTCAAATTCGGGGCATTGATGGCAACAACAACGAGGCTTGTGTTCTTAAAGCACAAGAACATTGCTTTCATACATGATGCATAGACTTTTTGCAGTACAAATCCACATATTTCACTCCATTGTGGTGACACACTTGATAAAGTTGCAAAATTTTAACACAACAAATCAAAGGGGAATTTCAAAAAATGAATTTGGTTTCGCCATTAAACCGTTCCTACATTTGACCCACTATGGACTAGGTTGAACCGCTCGATTTTGCGTAAAACCACTAAAAAACTAGCGTGGTCCAACCGGTGGGAAGGGCACCCCAGGGGCATAGGCGGAGCTATAGGGTAGTCCGGTCCAGACTACCTTGTAGTTCGAACTATTTTTTTAGTACCTCGCGGTCTAGCTTGATCGGCAGCCAAAAAAAGATCCACAAAAACACAGCCCGAGCAATCCCCATCCCCTGATCCAATGATCCCCATTCGGCCATCCGCATCATGACGCCGAGTCGCTGAACCCTCCGCCATGCCGGACTGCCGTGCCGACCCTCCATTGCACTGGACTAGCGCACCGACCACCGCGCGGGCATCCGCGCTGAGCTGTTGATCGCCTGACCCAACGCGCTAAGCTGCCGACCGACCAACCCGACGCGTCGAGCCACCGACCCCCTACCGCGCCAAGTCGCCAACTAGTCGACTCGCTGCGCTGACCTCTCACCACGCGGTCGCGCCGAACATCGCCCGCCGACCCACCGCGTGGTCAAGCTGAGCCGCTGCCCGTCGACCCCCACCAGCCGCTGCGTCGAGCCGCCGATCGCCCGACCCACCTCGTCTCACGGTCTCACCCCCGGGCTCCGACCCCACCGCATCCGCCTTGGCCGATTGGCCCAATGACCCTGTGTCATATCCCAAAATGCTAATTACGTAATTAAGCATGTATGATCATCATTACATGTAATTATACGTATTTATTTATCGAGTTGAATCGAAATGTGTTTCAAGTACTTTAGAGATGGTTTTAAACACTTTGGAGAAGCCTCAAATACTTAGAAAAAGGTGGAGAGTGAAGATAAGGGGACACCACCATCGCGGGTCTAATCGAGCTTACCCGCGGTCTAACCACCATGTATGCAGCCATGTGAGTTTACCATGTGGACTTACCGTGGTTTGATCGGGAGCATTGGCGGTATGACCGCAACAGCACAAAGGCTCGACTTAATTGAATTAATCACTATCTCTTGCTCTCTCTCTCACTCACTCACTCTCTCACTCTCTTCCTCACTCCACCTTAGAGAGAGAAAGAAAGCTCCACCTCGATGTCCACGACAACAGTAGATCGACGGTGGGAACCTTCCTAAGCTTCCAAAGGACTTTCCTGAGTTCCTCCCCTCTTCTCCCTTGCCGGAGGCACGCTCATCCAACCTCAAGCTCGCATGCCACCCCAGAGCCAGATCTCCTAACTGGAGCTTCTCTAGAGTGGATTGATCCGCAATCGTTTTCCTATTGTTTCTAAGCTCAATTAAACCCTCATGTCGTTTAGACCCAAGTTCAACCTAGTATAGATCCAATCCATGGGGTATTTAAGTTTAGCTTGGTGAATTTGTCCAATCACTTTAAAGCACTCCATTAGCCCCATAGAGCATTTTGGTACCCTTTGTCGTCGAAGGTTTAACCGGAGTCCTCGCCTGTGACCCCGCAAAGGTGCTGCCAGCAAGGTCTGGTAGTCTTACCGCCGATAGGGCTGGTCTGATCTCTAGTTAGGGCTAGAGAATCCGAGTTGAAAACCCTATACAGGGGTCTGACCGCTAGCATGTCTGCGGTCTGGCCGCGAGAGGCTGAAACTCCCTGCAAGCCGATGGTCTGACTGCCACCTCTACGTCAATATGACCGCCAACCATGCAAGGCTATGTGCACTTAGGTTAGCTTATTCGGAGTTTCAATCTTCGAAACCCTAGTCACGTAGTGATCTTTTGCAAATGTTTTCAAAGCACGACGCTCTAATATTATTCAAGCATGCATCATGTGCACACTTTTTCATTGTTTATTATTTATGCAATGCATTCTTATTCCGTTTAGAGAGTGTTGCACCGACAATCCAAGCAAGTGAAGGCGACACCAACCTCCCAAAGTTTTGCGAGTGTTGTGCAGGAAGTATCAGGCAAATTCCAGAGCAGCAAGGTGAGCATCTAATCATATTACACCCTTTGATTGAATTGTGAAGTCTAAATTGATAAGTTATACTTTATGTAAGTTTGTATGTTCAGTGAGTTGATGTCGGGCGTCTATGGGTAGAACCTATGTTGATGCATTACCTCCATCTTATGTTGTTAATTATCCATATCCTTGTAGCCTTAATAACATTATCGATATCTAACTTAAGAGTCGTTCGAAATGCTTAGCGATGCATAGGTCCTCGGTAGAAGCCCACACGCCTACCAAGGAGGGGCTGGAGCTCATGTGCGCCATCATGCCCGAGGACGCAAAGTTTGTGCCACCGCGCCTGCGCATCGAAGAAGAAGAAGAGGCTCGTCTTCCCTTGTCGTGGAGAGTCGTGCGAAACGCCGGAGCTGGCACCACCTCCACTGGGGAATGGCTCTGGCACCCCTAACCCTAGTTTTTCTAAAAAACGAGCAATAGTTCATCCGTTGTTCGCAAGCTTAGGGGTTACTTATTGTTCACAAACATTGATTATGATATTGATTAACAGGGTAGCTTGATGATTAACATGAGGCGAGATGTAGGCGGTGCTAGGGGTGTCTTTTGCTCTGAAGGAGTTTCTCGGGATAGTTCGGGAGAGGAGCCTGGGCACCATAGACCGCTTGCATCGTTTAAGCACTGTTCGTCGGTGCAGTTGGTTTTAGCACTTCCCGTACTAACCACATGCTGATCTAATAGCAAGGTAAGCCGAATATCATATGCCATGCCGACACTTATCTTGTGACCCTATGACGCATAAGAGAAAAAGAAAAGGATAAGCAAGGTGGCGGGGAGCCAGAGGTGTCTGGGACATGCTCGTGGTAACCTCGGTGTCATAAGGGCATTGCAAGCGGGTGGTTTCAGGTATGAGAAAGGTTGACATGGATACCCTCTTGGGTGGGTCTGTGTTGTCACTCAAGTTGTATGGTCCTTGTGTCGTGTGGGTAAAATTATACCCTCCTGCAGGGTGTAAAAATAATTTGAATTGCTATGCTCTCGGTCATGAGCATGCTTCTGTCCATTTGCATCGATCGTAGAGTCACGAATGTACGATGATTGGTATGGTTTTGTTGGGTATGGTTGTCTATGGTCGTTGATTATATGAGATGGTTCCATTTACATTTATATTCATGTTGTTTATAGGTTTGGAGAAGTATGTTTGGTTAAGTATATGTGCTCACAAATATATCTCTAGGTTTCTTACGCATATGAATTTACATAACCCTGTGACCTTCTCCTTACTAATAGCTCAATGCATAATCCTTAGAGTCAGGTTATCTATATGTACCTTATATGGATTAAATCTTACGAGTAACTTCATACTCACGCTGCTCTTTTAGGTACTTATAGTGAATAGGAGTTTGTTTTTGGCTACTTCATGTCCATCGATGTTGGTGGCAGGCCTAAGTAGGCAACTACTCTCGAGTGGCGAAACTTTTAGGGTGAAGCCTAAGGGCATGTGGCTCCACTCTTCTTTTGTTGTCTATAGTTTTATTTTCGCTGCGTAGTTGATCTAATCTTTTGTGTAAATTGTTGTAAATAGTTGAATGCTTAAGAACTTGTAATTTAATGTTAATTACTCGCTCTTTCTTAAACTTTGTTGTGATGTTATATATTGAAAAGGTATGTGTTATGATCTTAGACACAAAACACATGTCAGGACTACAGGTATCCTATTTTGATTAATCATTGAGGTTGTGATTACTAATAATGATCATCCTAATAATTAATTAGAATACTATTTGGACGGTTCCTCACACCGTGGCATCGGAGCTTGGTTTAATGAAGTAGCCTAAACATGCTTAGGACATGGGTTAGTAAATGTGTCAATATCACTAAGCAACCCACTAAAGCTCTTTTTGTGCCCCTCTTGCTAATATGTATGAAATTGCTATATTATGTCCCTAAGTGTAATGAGTTGTGTGTGACACTTATGTCATTTAGTTTTGCATTGTGATGTTCCTTTTCATGAATCATGTTGCATCAGCGAAAAAGGTAAGGAACACATCCCCTTGGCGGTAAATCTCGGGAGCTCAACTAGTGAGAGGCAGGGGCCTAGTGTGTCTCATACGACGATAGTACGGAAAGTGAATACGTTAGCAATAACATATGAATATCCATCATATGATGGTAAATATAGTCGTCTACCCATGTGGCGATTACATGGGGTATCTCGTAAGGCGACGGTACGAGAAGTGAATACGTTGGCAACAACGTATGAAATGTCGCTTGTGTGGTGAGATGCATAAGCACTGTTCACACAAGAAATAATAGGTAGCATGAAGGGTGATATTTGGTAATTATTGTATATATGAATGCCTGTGATCTTGATGTTTGTTGCGGAGAGATGCGTTCCAGAAAGAAACGCGAGCTTGCCTTCATTTTTCTATCACCCATATGCACGTGTTTTTCCAAATATACGATATTATGGGATCCAATCAAATGATATCCGGCTATGCTACTATGCTATGTCAGAGTTTGACCTTTTACCTTTTCATCTTATCGTCATAACAGGATGAGGACCCTGAATCTCTGGGATGATCTTCTTGATGGTTCCAATGAGAACAACACAACATCACCTCCACCGAGGATGTGCTTATGCGAATTGCATAGAACCATCAATCTCAGATGATGCTCCTCGAAGCTCTCGTGCGTAACACGACCCCTCATGGAGGAGGTGGGGCCGAACGCCGTGATGACTTCTTGGATTTTCTCTGGACTCAGCCGCCCACCTTCACGCGTGCTGAAGATCCTCTTGACGCTGATCATTGGCTACGGACTATTGAGCAAAAGCTCGCTCCCCTTCGGTGTGGGGACCACGAGAAGGCGCTCTTTGCTATCCATCAGCTCCAAGGCACAACTGGTGCATGGTGGACCAACTATTTGGCCATGCACGCTGCCAATCACCACGTCTCTTGGGTGGAGTTCCATCAAGCATTCAGTGATTTTCACATCCCCAAGGGGATCATGGAGATCAAGATGCGACAGTTCCTAGACCTCAAGCAAGGAGGTAGATTGGCGATAGAGTATGTGCAAGTGTTCAACCACCTTGCACAATATGCTCAGAATGAGGTCAACACCGACGAGCAGAAGCAATACTGCTTTTTGAACGGCCTCAATTCAAAGATGCAAGACCGGCTATCGGCGCATGAGTTCGCTAGCTGCAACAAGCTAGTGAGTACCTCTCTCATGGTGAAGTTCAAACTGAAGAACCACCAAGAGGAGAAGAAGCACAAGAGGGTTCTGTCGCCTTCCATAGGCGGGATATCTCAACGTGCATGGACGGAGAGTCAGCCTCCTCCATCTCACATGTCAGCCTTAACTACTCCACGACCAATGTGGATGGTGCGACGCCCAACTTTCTCCCCTCCGCAAGGACATACTCCAAGATCTAATGATTCTCAGGAAGTGTGACAGGTGGCCCCGACGGCCCGTGTTACAATTGTGAGCGCATCGGCCTCTTTGCATGGGATTTCTCTTATTCGAAGCCGGGAGCTATGGTGACTGCTCTAAGGCCACCACCTGCTCGACCCACTCCTTAAGCCTCCTAGGCTACGCACGTCCCAAAATGTGTCCGAGTGCGTCATATCTCCAACGAAGAGGCTCGAGAGGACGACAGCGTGCTCATTGGTACGCTACTTGTGAACTCTCATTCCGCAGTTGTTCCTTTTGATTCAGGAGCATCTTATTCTTTTATCAAGGGTAGTTATGTTTTGAGTTATAATTTAGTCACCGAGACCCTACCCTCTGCCTATCACATTGATGCACCTGGTACTAAGTTGACAACCAACCGAATTGTCCCTAAGGCTAAGATCCTAATTGAGGGAGTTCAGTTTCCTGCAAATTTGATCCTGCTGGATACTAGAGGAATGGATATCATATTAGAAATGAATTGGTTAGCCAAGTATGAGGCTCGGCTTGATTGTGCTAGGAGAGTCGTTTCTCTCAAGAATCCCAAGGGTGATCGAGTTTCTCTTCATCTTGGGGAGGGTGGTCTCCACTTATACACTAAGAAGGATGTCATAGCCACCCCGCGACCCCGCAAAGGCGCTGCTGGCAAGGTTTGGTGGTCTGACCGCCGATAGGGCCGGTTTGACCACCAGTTAGGGCTAGAGAATCCGAGTTGAAAACACTATAGTTTTGTTTTCGCCACGTAGTTGATCTAATTTTTTGTATAAATTGTTGTAAATGGTTGAATGCTTAATAACTTGTAATCTAATATTAATTAGTCACTCTTTCTTAAGCTTTATTATGATGTTATATGTTCGAAAGACATATGTTTTGATCTTGGGCACAAAAGATGTGCCGAGACTACCGGGATGATATTTTGATAAATCATTGAGGTTGTGATTACTGATAATGATCCTCCTGATGATTAATTAGAATACTATTTGGATAGTTCCATACACCCTGGGTGGCTGGGTCTGTGATGTGTCGTTGGTCTGACGCTTGACTTTGTGAATTGTGATGGACTGAATAACTAATGGTGAGGTTCGGTGGTTCACTTCACACAACTAAACAAGAGAGAGTCAGAGAGTTGTAGTGGAAACTCTGCAGGGGACGTTTTAAAGCACAAAGGCGGGCGTGCCGTAAGTACAAACATTCACATTTCATGCATGGCTCCATTTGCCCTCCGAGATGCCGTCCTAGAGGCAGTTAGTTGTTGTAATAAAATTAGTGCTTGCAAGGTCGCCTACCACTAGATCCATCATCCATTAACATCTGACTTGCCAGCACAAGTTCTGAAAAATGCAACTTTGATTGATTTTATCTTCTCTCTAATTTAGCCCTTACCAAAGATGTCATTCATTCAATATGCTACTTCATCGATATTATATATTCAGTCAAACCTTTCTGTATTTGATGCCAAGAATTTTCCCATGACATTAAAGTTTTAATTGAAACAATGCATAAGCATGCACACATTTTGTATCTTATTTGTAACTCACTTAGTTTTAGTTTTGAATTGCAAATGTAGAATTGTGAAGACATGAAGAGAAATAGTGACATTGCGTCACTTTTTTAGAAACATGAAGCAAAGACAAAAAAAAAAGACTATGAATGAAGAATCATCTCTGGATCCGGTTGTGGCTCAGTGCAAACTCAATAACAAGAATCACCTCCGGTTCCGGTTGTGGCTCAAGGGCAAATTCAACAACAAGGACCTCCAATTCCGGTTGTGGCTCAATGGGAAACTCAAGAATAAGAACCACATCCCTATTTATGATGTTAATCATTTCCAACTTGATCCGGGCTTAAGGGTGTCTATTGCAATTTATCATGTCAATGATCAAGATGTAATTTGAAGAGGATATATTCTAAAACGTCCATGCCAACATTATGCTCATGAGTACAAAACCAGAAAAATATAGGGGCAATTTGCTGGGTACCATCGCAAAAGTTGCAAAAGTTAGAAAATACCATCAGCTGTGAGGATGACATATGGACAACCCAATATGAGCACTTTTGCGATGGTATCCACCTAATTTTGCCAAAAATATACAGTAAAGGTCGACGCTTCAGTCTTATTTGGTTTCATAAATACACTTGGCTTGAATATAGTATTGAGAATGATGCAGTATTTTGCATGGTTTGTTTCTTGTTTGGCAAGGAAAGTGGTAATTTTGTTAAGAATGTTTGGAGAAATTGGAACAAAAGTGATGCATTAGACAAATATGTAGGGGATTTATGTAGTGCTCACAATATAGCTCAAGAGAAATACAACTCATCTGTGCAAGGTAAACCAATTGATAATGTTCTTGTGAAGGTGTCACAAGAGAATCTATCTCTTTACAAGGCTAGGTTGACTTATTCACTTAGATGTTTAAGGTTTCTTTTGCATCAAGGATTGGCATGCCGTAGACATGATCAGGGTGAAAAATCTAGCAATCGAGGCAACTTTCTTGAACTTTTGAAATGGCTTGTAGAAAATAATGAAGAAGTTAAAAAGTTGGTTCTGAAAAATGCTCCGAGAAATTGCATTTTGACTTCTCCTCCCATACAAAAGCAAGGTATTCATTATTGTGCCGAGGAAACTACCAGACACATAATTGAAAAACTTGGTGATAATCATTATGCAATTCTAGCTTATGAGTCTAGTGATGTATCACATAAAGAACGGCTAGCTCTTTGCTTGCGTTATGTTGATAAACTTGAAAGGGTATGTAAAAGGTTTCTTGGAGTAGTTCATGTAGCTGGTACCACTTCTTTGTCACTTAAGGCGGCAATTCAATCTTTACTTATTGGTCACCACTTGACTCTTACTCAAATTTATGGACAAGGATATGATGGAGCTAGTAACATGAAAGGAGAGATTAATGGCCTAAAAACATTGATCATGAAAGAGTCTTTTTCTGCTTATTACATCTATTATTTTGCACATCAACTCTAGTTGGTTCTTGTTACTTTTGCCAAGGGAAATGATGGTTGTGTATGGTTTTTTGCTCAACTTTCTCGCTTGTTGAATATTATTGGAGTTTCTTGTAAGTGTCATGACATGCTTCGAGATGTTATAGCTCAAAAGCTAAAGATGGCACTTGAATTGGGTGAAATAGAAAGTGGGAGTGGATTAAATCAAGAGATAAGCTTATCTAGGCCCAGAGACACTTAGTGGGGCTCTCATTACAAAACTATTTTGCACATTATTGATATGTATTCCACAATCTGAGAAGTACTTATAACTCTTGGAAAAGATCCCACAAAAAGGGGTGATTGACCGAACATACGTGATATGTTTGATGTCTTTGAGTCATTTGAGTTTGTTTTCAGTGTTCACTTGATGCTTGTTATTCTTGAATACACAAATGAGTTATGTCTATCTTTACACAGGAGAGACCAAAATATTGTTAATGCAATATCATTTGTGAGTTTGGCAAAGGAAAGAATGCAACAAATGAGGTCTCACGGGTGGGAAGAATTCTTTAAAGGAAGGGTTACATCATTTTGTGTAAAATATAGCATCCAAATTCCTTCATTGAATGGTAATTATGTGCCTCATGGAAGATCCTCACGGTTTTACCCCAAACAAAAAATTGATGATCATTATAGAAGAGATGTATATCTTGATGTCATTGATAAAATTTGGCAAGAGCTTGACAATCGGTTTGATGAGATTAATATGGAGTTGCTTCTTTGCATGTCAGCCTTGAATCTGTTCAATTCATTTGCTTCTTATGATGCACACTAGGTATTTAGCCTTGTCAAGTTTTATCCCAATGACATATTAAGCATGGATTTGATAAGACTTGAAATTCAACTTAATAACTTTATTGACAATATGAGAAAAGATGATACATTTAAATGCCTAAACAATCTTGGGAGCTCTCTATTAGGCTTGTTAAAACAAATAAGCATGTTCTTTATGATTTGGTGTACTAGCTTCTTAAATTGGTATAGATCCTACCGGTGACGACAACAAATATTGAAAGAGTATTTTTAGCATTGAGTCTAGTGAAGAATAAGTTGACAAATAATATGGGCGATGAGTTATTGAACTATTGTTTAGTCATATTTATTGAGTGTGATATTTTCTGCAAGTTAAGTGAGGATGATATAATCGAGACTTTCATGACCATGAGAAAGCGTAAAGTAGAGTTCTAGAGTGAGTATTGTAATTATATATCTATGTAAGATTTTATTTCATATTTGGACTATTTATATTGTACTTTTTGCAAATTTCAAACATATTTATTGAATTTGCGATGTTGAGAACATTTAATATTATTATATTATAATTTTAGCAAATTTTATACTTATATATTGGATTTGAAATTTCCGTCGGGCACACCCAATGATCAAATCGTGGCTCTGCCATGGCCCATGTGTAGAGGGCATGTGTGGTGGGCTAAAATGCAATTAAAAGAGGGGGTGGAGATTCAAACCCCAAACCCCATACCAGGAGTTTTGAGCACCACATGCTGACCACTACACCCCTTTCTTTATATATGTTATGGTAGTGAACTTATATAACTTTATACTCTCATGTCTTTTATTTGAACTAGTGGTCTAACCAGTAAACCAGTGGTTGGACCATCCAAATCGCAAACCAGATGCCCAACTGGTTCAATGTGCAGTCCGATCTTTAAAACTCTGTAGTTGCTCATAGTAAGTCTTGGTATTCGTTGTAGATCTCATCCTTGTTGTCTTACTCTTCTTTCTCCTCATCATGTTATTGAGATTTGGAATTGGAAGGCTTATTCGATGTCTTCATTCCGAAGATATTTTCACCTGTTTAATCACAACTCGACTATTGGACATGTCATGTGAATCAATCTTGTGGATAGGGCACCACAGTCTCATTGTGCCTTTTTCCAATAAGGGCTTCTTGCCCTTGTCAGGAAAACAATGAGATTTTGAATCTTGATCCTTACACACGACCATCAAATCCGTATTTTCAACCTTTGTCTTATTTCTTGTCTTGATTACCCTTCCTATTAGGTTTGCACTTCTCGGTGGTTTTGGAGCTTTTGGCTTCCATGCCAGGTTGAGGAAGCATGTCCTTATCGCGAGACTATCTCCACTTGAGCACATTTGCTACCACAACACATTGATTTGCCATATCAAAAAGCCTCTTGATAGTCTTAGTTAGATGCATGGACATATATTCTATTAATATGTTATCCCATACATCTTATCAGAAGGTGCAAATTACTGAATAATCATCAATCTCAAGAATCATGTTCCTGGTATTATTGTATCTCTTGATAAATTCCTATAGAGTCTCATTGGTTCCTTAGCCAACTCGGAATAAATCACCTTCTTTCCCATGATACTCAAAAGTCCCTAGAAAGTTGGATACGAAGATATTGCACAAGTGTTCCTGCGAGTAGACTGAATTTGGCGGTAAGTTGGCTAGCCAGGATCGAGCAAACCTTTCAAGTGTTGTTGGGAGATAATTAGCCATCACCTTCTCATCTCCTCTAGCAGCCTGGATAGAAGTTGTGTAGATCTAGAGGACCTCCATGGGATTTGTACTCCCATCGTACTTCTCCAAAGACCCGGGCCGGAATTTGTTTGGCCAGTGTACTGCTCAGAGGGTTGATGTGAAGGCCTAGCACCCGGTAACTACCGAGGTCCTCCTCGAGGAGTCGGAGTTATAACCTTGGTCTCGGGAATCGATTCAAGATTCCTGGAACTTGATCTTGCCCTCCTGGGCGATTGCAATGAGTGTCAAGCTTGTGGCGTAGATCATGACTAGAACATTCTCTAGAAGGAGTTGAATAGACATTTCATTGACACTGATTAGTGGACTTTGCACGATCCTCTTTCCATCGATCACGGGAACCCTGGTTGGAACTGCTAACATGTGATTTATCTAGCCGAGTAGTAGTCTTAACTAAATTAGAAGCTTTTGGGCCCTGTTGAGCGGAAGTGGCGATCTTGTTTGCTTCCTCTAATCGCTTTTCGCCTTATGGGGGTGTCTATTCATGTTCCAGGTGGACTGGAGAGTAGATTCTTCAAATTCTAAACATATCAGGAAGCCCCAAGGTAAACTGTCCATTGCCTCGTTGGCCTGATTGGGAGGCGTGTCTTTTGTTGATCGTGATTATGTTCTGGACTCTTCGATCCTATCTTGGCTGCATCTTGAGAGATTGTGGAGGCACCATAAGGGTTTCTAGGATAGGATTTAGGAAGCAATTCATTTAAAGGATCCACGAAAAGAACATGGACACCATAATCTGATAACCTTTCATCTTCATAAGATGCATCAAACTCCATGAACCGGGGCTTGTCTTCCGGATATTATGATCCATAGTATCAATATCTCGATAGTGAGAACTATCAGAAGATGAGTCTATAGATCTAGCCATGTAATTGCTTTGATGACCGCTTTGGTCATCGTACCCTGAGGCTTGATGATCGAAATCCATTGCTGGATCTTGCGAAGCCTTGTCGGATGTTACGTAAATCTCGTGTCCGAAATCATCATATAACCTTTCATTGGAAAAGCCTATTGTCGAAGACAAGATGCGCCTAGTTGATGAAGAACAACATTGCCATATCCCCATAGACGACACCAACTGTCGACGATTTGCAAGTCGATATGCAAATGCTTATATATAATAGGGATAGCTGGTCGTCAATTGGGTGTATCGCATGTGTATACATGAATATTTATACATGTTGAGGCCTTTCTTAGGATAAAAACTCTACGTCCTATGTAGTCTTGATTATATGAATAACAAAGAATTATAATCTGGGAGCGTATCTAGATCTATTCTTGCAATCTCAGTGAGTTATTCGGGTGTCTAGTTTGGAAAACCTAGTCAGAGCGATCCTGGTGTGGCTTGTGGATCTTCAATGGGTTGAACCTGCTTCCCTCTTGGCTTGTAGTTGTCAACTTGAGATTTGATGCCCTACCTATCCCTCTACCCCGCCTTATATAGACGGGTTGGGGGAGGTGTATCCTACTCGTAGTCCCGATCATAACCTTCTGAATAACGTATCTTTTGAATATCTTTTTTTTTTCATTTCCAATTATAGGTTCCATATGAGTTACGATAATGTACCAGGAAATTGTGCACATGCCTTATATGTTATGGCAGTTTCTAGAAACTATTGGGTTAAGGATATGTGTACCATAGATACTTACATGTGGGGTATTATTATTATTATTAAACCCTTCTCACGAGCCTCACGGGAGCTTTTCCCCAGTAGTTAGAGGTATGCACACGCATGCGTATTTAGCGAGTATGTATCTGTACCATGTGCTTAGGGTACACATGCATGTGCGTGCGTTGGGTGTGAGTGTATTTCTCTCAAAAAAAATAGTAGGAGTAATTGTCGGTTATGAATTTAAATTGAAGTAAACTATAGGAGTAAGATTTTGGAACCAAATCCCCTTTCTAAATTGCCGTCCTAGCACACGCGATCTTGATTAACCAGGAGAAAAAAAAATAGAAAAGCGGTCCTATTTCACATCCATTCCTTTTTCTCTCTCTGAGAACTTGCATATGTCATTCTTGTATCACATGGCATGTAACATGAACCGAAAAACCTACAACCATGTTCACAACCCAAACAAATAAAGCGACACAAACGGATGTATCAAAGCCGCGCAACAAACCCAAGTCGAGGGTTGTATGTTACATGGCGGCCAGAAACTAGCAATCCAGAGACTTGTTTGGCACCGAGACACTCCTTGTTTCCGTCCGCCATCGGCATGCCAATCTTCTGTCAGTCCTCCAGCTAGTGATGCGGCGGCACCGGCATCGGCGACCCCGCCACGGCAGGGGCGTGCGTCTTCGGTGGGCACTGGTAGCACTTTGCGAAGAGCCCGAACGTGTCGATCTGCTTGACGAAGTTGGACACGCTGGCCCATCCGCCGAGCCCGAAGCCGACCACCAGCACCCACGTCACCACGAATGCGTTCACCACGAACATCCCCGACCAGCTCGGCAGGAAGATTGGCGGCTTCTCCGCCGCATTCTGCAAAAGCACCAAAAATGTTAGCAGCCTGCTGGCGAAATCAACGTGATGAGCAATGAGCAGATCGGTACGGGCGGCTCTGTAGGACGTGACGTTTCGCTTGTGCGTTCGCAGTTTCGCACTGTGCTGATGCGGTTGTGCGGATAAGGTCCCCGGCCACCGCGAGGCCTAGGAAAGCAGGGGCAGCAGCGTCCCACCCATCAGCCTGGCCGCCCGTGCCACTGGGTTCCTGTCGCGATCCCGCCCGGTCGATCGAGCGGACGCACCCGTCCGACGTCCATCCGCGTGGCCGCGCTGTCGCCGTCCGGAGCGCACCGGGCCGGCACCGTGATGGCGCTCTCGGCATCAGCGTCCCTGTGCGTGTGGCACTAGCTTGATGTGTGCACGTCTTTCCTTTCTTCTAGTGCCAGCATGGCGCGCACGCCTCAGCATCAGCAAGCGGCATATCTTCATGGGAGCATCAGGGAACAGCGTGGATGAACGCACTGACTCGTGACGTAGATGTGCTAGCGTTGTGTTGTGCATTTGGAGGTAGCTAGAAAACTGATGATACTTTGACTTATGTGCTAACGTTGTGCTATGCATCAGGGAACTGAGTGCATGCGCGTATGGAAATCGAAGGAGGAGCACCATGCTTACCAATCTGGCCGACGCCGAGCTGTACGTGAGCATGTGGGCGAGGGCGGGGATGATGTAGACGGTGAAGCTGACGAGGAGCGCGCCGACAGCAGAGTTGATGGGCCCGAAGAAGGGGAAGATGACGGCGAGGAGCCATATGGGCACGACGATGGGGAGCCGCGCCAGCGCGCGCAGGCAGACGCTCCTGGTGTCGTGCATGCCGACCACCTTCTCCCACACGAAGTAGAGCGGGGTGCACGCGAACCCGAACGTGATGAACTGGTGGATCAGCATCAGGATCACCGCCGCGTCGCGCCACCCGGTCCGCGGCAGCAGAGAGAAGGCGTTCGAGTGCGTCAGCAGCTGGTCACCGAACGCCCGGTACATGGCCGCCGCCGACGGCAGCGTCAGCGTGAACACGTACAGCGTCGCCACCAGGTAGATGTACTTGAACTTCCGCGGCTTCCACATCGCGTGCATGATCTCTCTGTGCCCCAAATCACATTAAAAAAAGAAACTACTCAGTGGGTTCTTACATGAACCAATATCAGAAAGCAACAAACATTTATGCTCTGCGGAAAAACAGTTTTCTGAAAGCAGCATGTACTTCATTCATTATACAAAGATATCAGAAAAATGATCTGCTAACATATAAAGCGAGAATCAAAGCTAGGAATTAACGTACAAGACACCCTTTCCCACACATGCGTGCAAATAATTTATGAACTTTTACGTTGATTGAACGATAAGCCATCAAGGGAGAAAAGATAGTGCTTCTCCTAGTCAGTAGATCTACAAAGATTGGGATATGAGGAATCTCTCCAGCTGTAACAACATCATTCAGCTAGATACGAGCGCCTCCGGTCAAATTAGCAGCGGGGGCCGACAAGTACGGCCAAATTAAGCAATAATCGATTAGATTAAGCACCTAACACTCACAAGTGATGCTATCATAGTAGCATCTAATGGCAACTGTCATGTCACTCAAAAAGCAGCAGAGATATAGTCTTGAATTGCTTCAGGCAAAGGATGGTGACAGCCTCACAGGGGCATTGTAGAATTGGCAGACAGGAAGGCCTTCACCTTCTAAGTTTGGGATGAAATTGTCAGAGTAGACCTTTGATACTTTCTCGCCACTAACCAAAAGTTATCACCAAACGATAAATCAGGATCATGAAATGATCGGGTACCGTATTGTCACAATCCGATATATATCTTATCACCCCCGCACGGGGGCAATAGGACGGAATTGGTTCACTTTGATGTAGTCATCATCCAACCTCTGCAAAGAACATTTTTTCTTTTACCACTACAGAAAGCAGCTGAATTTTTAAGATAAAGTACTCCCTGACAACCAGGCGTTTGAACAGCGCGTGAACGCTGATTACCCCTCAAATTTTGCTATAATCACCACGGAGCAAAGATCATCATAGCAGGTGTTATACTAAGCACAGGTAATGTAGCAATGGGAATAAAGGATTGTTCAGTGAGAATATTGAAATGCATAGTGGGAGGCTAGCATAGATAGACCTTCAGTAGGGGAATGTAGGGGTTGATCACCAGAGCGTAGTGGCTATGCTACATTTCTGTCTAACCAATGGTTCAAAGATAACAAAGCCGGTCTCCACCAACCACGAATCATTTTCTACTCCTTGGGATCTGTTTTGCCTCATCTAAAAACATGTTTTTAACCACTAACCGCCCTGAATTTTCAAACCTGGCCTTGTCCTCGCCGGCACTAGGCAAAGGCTGCAAGCGGTGAAAGGGTAGAGTTCTTTCAGTACTTACACAGTGACCGCGTGGCCGCCGAAAGTGTAGAGGATGTTGGTGGCGCCGGTGAAGTACAGCACCAGTTTGTTCGGACCCGAGTGAGTCACGCCGTCGACCTGTGACATCCATTTCGGTCCGTGCCGCCGACGTGCGCGGGGACAATCACAGTTAGCCCATCAATGTGATCGTCTTGACAAGAACCAGATCAAGCGAAGCGATGACTGGCACAATCAATGGGCGACAGGGATCGATAGGGTTCACCTGGCCGTGGACGACGGCGGCGATAGTGAGGTACCAGGCGGTGTAGGTGGTCATGCCGAGGCCGAGGAAGGACCAAACGCGGTAGTTGTGGAAGGAGGGGATGAACACTGTGGTGGCGCAACACGCGCCAAAGATGTACGTCCACGTCCGCTTGTCCAGCCGGTCGTTGATGTAGTAGATGTTACTGCCAGGAATTCCATGGAGCTCAGTTCATCTCTCATAGACAATGACTGCCACTGACAGAGGTAGAAGAATGATGTTTTTCTTCAGGAATCTCACCTTGCACAGGCGATCAGCTGGATGACAGAGCCGAAGAGCAGGAACGTGCAGTTGAACGCGAGCCCCGCGGCCTTCCAGTACGGGCCCAGGAGCCCATCGAGAACTTCGAACCACTGGTCAACGGCAGGAAAAAAAAATTAAATTCTAATTTTTATTCCAGTTTGATGCGTGTGCTAGAGTAAACAGGCGCATGCCGATTGTGTTGTCGTTTTGCTTAGTGTTCAGGAAATGGCACAGAAAAGCGCCTTTCCACTGAACAAGCAACACTACTCTACTCATTACTCACTGCCCCAAATTCCAGAGCACACCACACGGCATGATCGGATTCCGGCGTGATCGATCATGGCCAGGGGATCCAATTCCGATGCTCCCCACCCGCGGAAAAGCGGCAGATGGACGCACAGAAACCGTGTGCCCGGGAAGCCGGAGAGAAACGAAGTTGAAACTGGCGCGGAGATGCAAGAACAAGCACTCAAGATGCTAGATGCAGAGTGGAGTGCGGCGTGCACGTGCGCTGGGCGGCGAGCGAGAGAGAGCGACCGACCTGGATGACGTGATTCTTGAAGCTGACGCCTTCCTTCTCCTTGCGGGCGCGGTACTCGACGTAGAGGACGCTGATGAGGTAGGCGGTCCAGCTGCCCATGAGGCCGTAGAACACCTGCAGCAGCACGCCGGAGAGCATGCCCAGCTGCGAGAACGAGTACGGCAGCGTCAGCAGCACCTGCGCCACCTGCAAATCAGAACGCACCATTTGATTTCAATGTTCCAGCCGCCACGGGCGGTCATGAAACGCATCGTGCATATCTTGGCAAACGGCAGCGACAGCTCTCGTGAACGCACATACCTGGTTGGAGGCGCAGCTGAACCAGGCGTCCCAGACGGAGCCGCCGTGCCAGAGCAGGTTCTTCATGCTGAACTTGCCGTCGTGCTGCTGCTCGGGATCATCCTCGATGCCCATCGCTCGCACCTCCCCCTCCTTGACGTTGCCGACGTCCGCCACGATGGCGTCCTCCGCCTGCTCGCCCGGCACCATCCTCCCGGCCTCTCCCCGTCCCCAGCTAACAACGCACTCACGTTCCCTCTACACGCCGCGCACAACAGAACCCGGAGCGCCGCCGGAAGCGCACTTGCTGCAGGAAACAGAGGGAGCAAAGACCAAGAGGTCTATAAGTAACGACACGTCGACACCCAAGTCCCAACCTGTCGCAGAAGAGGGTAGTAAATAGCGGATGGTTGGCGACTGCGCAACGCGCCGAGGGAATTTACTGTGTTATGGATGGAAAAAGGCAGGTACTTTCTTGCAGGCAGGCCGGCAGGCAGGCGTACCCCTCGGACTCCTTTCTCCTCTGCTCTGCTCAGAGCAACAGCGAGGCCGAGTCGACGTGAGACGGCGGAAGGAAGATGGTGAGTACAGCAGAGTGTGTTTAGGATGATCTGACGAGAGAATCCGGATGCGAGAGAGGGGGATTGTGAGGGGGGAACTCGCATGCCTCTTTTATAATGCTGCAGACCCGTCTCCGTCTCTCGTGGACTCATCCTGCGGCCTACGCGTCCGTTCCCTGCTGCTGTCTCTTTCGTCTTGTTCATTCTCTCTGGGTCGCCACGCCTTCCTCAACGGCTACTGAAGTGACATCAACGTTCGCCAGATGTTCCTTGGACGGCTTTCGTTTATGAGTTGCTTTGCTGGTTCTGTTCGGATGAGTCTTCCCTGCTTCAGTCATGAGCTGTGATCTAATCATTTCCAAGCCAAAATTTTGGAAACTGAAAAGAATTAATAGAGTACTACAGATGAAATGTGGCTGAGTCATTGTTTAATGTCTAGCCAAGAATGAACTCGTCACCTACTAGTATCAATAATTGTTTGTTTCTTTTTTTGAGGACTGCAATAATTCTTTCTTTGAAAAAGGATGGCCAAACTGTTGATGAACTCAATGCGCTCATTCATTTTTGGCAGAAATCAATGTATTCATTCATGACTACTTGAAAATATGCAACGATGAGCTGCTCTTTGTGTACCATTTTCTAGAGTCACAAATAATTATTGTTTGGATATCAATATGGTCCAAAAACACATCTTTGATATCTCACTTAGAGATTGTTTTAGCCATAGGCACATACAATAATATTACAATAAATACTTTCATTTATGATAAGTTTACTTCTCTCGATTTACTCCACATTCAATCTATAACACCTAAGTCATCGATTCATCACATTTATTCAACTGAGATTATACTTTCCAATAAGTTCTTTAATATAGACACTTTAGTAAAATATAGAATATCATCTTAAAAAATAAAAAAAGATATTTATTTGAGAATAAAATCAATTTCTAAAATAATATCTATTCGAGAATAGAGATAGTAACAAAGTTATATTATTATAAATTTTTTTTAAAATAAATCTAGCTGTATCATTTTTAAATATCTAAATTTAATATATAAAAAGTAATTTGTAGTTAAAATTTAAAAATATTGACTATACGCAGCTTATAACAATAATTATTTGTGACCGGACAGACTATAAAGTTATCTTCGTCTCCGAAAAGGAGTAACTTACGCGCGAAGGTGTTGTGTACGTTGAAAATGGAAGGTGTCATATAGTAGTACGTTAAATGTGTCATCAGCTCATCACTAGACTGTGTCCAGATATTCTTGTTTCTTCCGTCAGCAGTCAGCATGCTGTCCCTATTGAATGATTTACAAATGAGAACTTAACCACACCGGTCTTGAAGGCTAGCGGAGTGATAGTATCTTTTATTCATTACGGATTAAATTTCAAATTTGCTCTTTATATGTGTTATTAAGGTAAAAACTTTTAGTGGTATGCGGTGGGTCTGTCGACAACGAGATATATATGGTGATTTCGTTAATCTTCAAACTTTATATCTTCAATCTTCGTTAGATATTGTATGAGTACGTACGTATGGTAATATAAATATGTGTATTTATTTATAAGATATAGTGGTGTTTTTAAAAAGAATGATCTACAAGTATTCTGGTCTTAAAAAAACGAAGTGTACAACTAAAGCACATTGTATATGTGTTCGAAGATTAGTTTTTGATAATATGTCTGTAAATTGATTGGATAACTTTGAGTGCATGGATTAATCACGAAATGAGACATACTATGTATATAGGTTCGGGCATCCGATTGGAGTAATACGCTACGTCTTGTGGGGGTGTTGCTGATGTATGTTGATGATCTCGAGTGCAAGCGATGTGGCTTAAACTATTATAAGGAGTAGATCGAATCTAATCTAACTTAAGGCCAAAGTTGCTGAGTATCTCCTCTGCTAGGGTTTTGATGCTTGCCTCTCCTCCTTTCTCTCCCAGCCTTTCTGCCTTATATAGGGGTGAGGTACCGACATCTATCCAGCTGTAGTCGATAGGGAGTTATCTTCCTAGACGTCCAAATAAATAGATCTGCTTTGGACACTGATCATTTCAAGTTAGATAACCAATCTAGATCTTCCTAGTATGTACTTTCTTGATTCCGGGTGTATCAAGTACTACTGATTCGGTTCCAAAATATCTGGAGCTACCTAATATATGTTGTATATACCCTGTCTATGTATAATATACTCTTTATGAGCATATACCGTATAGTTAGATATTCGATAATATCAAACCATCAGCAAAATCGAAATACCACTAGCGTGCAAATCACATGTGTGACCATGCAACTAGTGGTTGTCCATGTTGTGTTTTTCAAATTGAGCTGTATTACGCATGGTGCGACGGCATGACCGAAATCACCTTAATAATAATGTGAGAGCAACTCCAACTGACTCGGTATCCCACTCGGCATCGCCAGATAATGGACTCCAACCAGCTCCCTACACCCACTTGCCATTCTCTCCCCATCGCTCACCACTTCTGTTGACTCAGCAAACGAGCTCATCATCTCCTCCCCATCCTAACTGTACCATTGGAGCCTCGCGGAAGTGTCCGCGCTCCACCCGCTAGCATCGCCACCGCGCTCTCCTATTGCATCGCCTGCTGGGCCTCCGCGCCTCCCACTAGGGCCATTGCGCTCGCTCGCCACCCACTCGCCTCCGCGCTTGGCTGCCACGCCACCCGCTCGAGCCTCCGCGCTTGGCTGCCACCCACCACGCTGCTCGCTCGACCGCCCGCTTGCCAAATGCTCAGTAGAGAGAGGGAGGAATGGATAGTGGAGATAAGTGGATAAGGAAGAGAGAGATAAGGGAGGGAGAGAAGAGAGATATAGCAGAGGGGTTCGAAGGGGCAGGATATCGATCTAGGCATAGCTGGCCAAAGCCCTACCACTGTCATGCTCAATCTATCGCCGCCATCCAACACCGCTGTTATGCAAGTTCGGAGGTGGTGTTTTATTCCAATCTTCCCCAACTCCTTCTCTCTGATTGGGTGACTGTTACTTCGGCTGGTCATGTGTCGTCGCCGTCGAGACGCTCCCACCAGTCGACTGAGCTATGCTAGTCGAGACGCTCCCACCGGTCACCATGTCGGGCTGGTCATGGTGCTCTCGCTAGTCGTCGTGCCGTGTCGGATTTCATCCAAGGTAAAGTATAAACCAGGTGTTGTTTGTGTAGAGCTTTTCTCCTTTCCCCTTCCCGGTCTTATATTCCTCCAGGTCAATTTGTGGGTGGTTGGGCTGAGGGCACCTCGCGATGCAGCACACGGTGACCTGGTGCCGCGACTAGCCAGTGTGAGCTCTCATGTTTGCTGTGGCCTTTTTGCGGTTGATCGATTTGAGCTCTGTCCGACGCTTGCGCCATGGCTGTGGGAGCGTGTCTGCATCGGCATGTACATGTGCGTGTTTGTTGCTGTGGAAACGTGTCGGCGCTCTAGCGAGCTCTGCTATCGAGTTTGTGCACACTGCTGCGGCCTGTGTTTGTGCCCAACCACCTTTATAGCTGTTGCATATATTTTTTGATACTAATAAAATATATGTGAGTGAAATTTAGAGATCAAGATTTAGAAAGTTGGTTGTAGTGCAGAGAAATAATGAAGAAATCTTTTAGAGATGCTCTCTGTACTCTGACAAACTTTTGTACTTCATGTCTCAAATCCAGGGACATGTATCTTTCATTATACATTAACAGTCACCTTGTATGGTGTAGCGCACCATGGACCTGCACGGCTGCACAATGAGCCACGAAGTTCTCAGTGTGGTGCGGCGGCCTCAGGTCTTCCACATTTGAGTGTGATGCTTCCCATGGGCCACGAGAAGGTAAAAAGACTCGAAGAGCCTGCTCCGGTGGAGAGCACTGAGCACACTCGACGACCAGATCGAGGTCTTCTTTAGATTCGAATTTCCGAAAGGCTACGCAGATAGATTAGACGGATAGATACCGGCGAACATCATGATAAAAATGCGTGATTAGAAATGTAGCTAAGATCTGTCCTTCTGTAATATCCTCCGTGCACAGCTAGCGCAACCAAGGGCCAGGGTGCACTATAAAAAAATGCAGCCATATTCAGGCATATCATGATGAAAGCACTGAAAATTTGTTCCTTTTTGGCATTCCGTCTGAGAATACGAACGTTCCGGATCTTTTTATGCTCTGGTAAACAATCAGAAAGGGTTTTGATCCTGTGGTTATGCATATGTTATATATGCTCCTATGATTTTATATTTGAGGGAATACTCATGGTCCAGATCTTGATCTTTTTATGCGAGGATATTTTACAAATAAAAGCATTGGCTACGCCTAACATATATGGTCCAGATCCTAACTAAATTCCACTCAGGCTAGCTTCTCACACCCTTTCGATGGAATCGGTTCGTGGATAGGAGCAGTAGATATCTACCTGCTTTCCCCAGCCTCCTGACGGAAAGGGACGTGCATATATCAGCAGCATGCAATGGCTATGTGTTCTTCTATAGGCATGTAGAGAATAATGTCCATGACAAGCTAGCACTACTGTAGAAACAACTTACGGTGGCTTAGCTAGAATCAGCAGTGATAAAGTATTACTGTCGGTTCAAAGCTCTAACAGTCGGTTTAATCATTGATTCCTTATGAACCGACAATTATCCTTTTTATCACCATCGATGCTTATTAACAACCGATAGTGATAAGAAGAGTATCCCTGCTGGTTTGTTTAAAGAATTGTGTCGGAGGATGATCCCTGATAATAAATCTAAGGTATATTGGATGACATGCGTGTTGATCTATGTTTCTACTGGATATATCTCGAACTGGATTAAAAAAATATAAGGATTTATTTAGGTTTAGGCCTCTCAGGGGATAATAGTTCTACGTCTTATGTATTATCTTGCGGGTTGGGTGAACTTATTACAAAATGTGTTTTCGTGTCCTTACAAGCAGAGTCTTCACCCTTTTATATACTAGGAAAAAAGATGCACAAACAAACGGATCATATCAAACCCAGCGGCAGACCTACTCCTGATGGAGCCAACTACCCTTAGCCCATCATGACGTTGGATAGGCTTGTGTGCTCTTCTTTGGTCATTCTGCATGTCCTGTACCATCACCGAATGCCGTCACGCTCACTTGACAGACCATCCTATGACATTAAATGCTATATGACGGGTCACTGCAACTCCACACTACTTCACAACCTTGCCTTGCCGAAAAATAGTCTGGGGAAAGAAAATACTCGAGTAGGCAGCATTAAATGAGACTTGACTGATTTGGTGAGGACCTGCTCTACGTAGGATCTTGCTTTATGACCAGGGGTTGGTCTCACGAGCCCTGCTCTAGTCGTGCTATGCAACCGTGGTCTTAACAATACCTACTGTCGGTTGACACTTAGCGGCGTGGGACCCACCTCGTGGGGCACCCCTTACCTATTACACCAACAGTATTCCCCAAGCTCCCTCGTGGATATGATGGACTGAGTGGTTTACCGCATGGGTCCTTGGTCACTATATGTCATGTGGTCGTGGACGGGTCTGGTCGCACCCCTAGCCCCAGGTGATCATAAGTTGGCCCAAGGAGTGGTCTTTGCATACCACGTGATCATGGTCGGGTCTGGTCACACCACTTGGTCCCCAGGAGATCATAAGCTTGGCAGGGAGTGGTCGTTGACGCAAACCATATTAATGATCGACTCAGGAAACTGTATCCCGATGGGAGGTTAAATGTCTGGAGAGAGAGAGAGAGAGAGAGAGAGAGAGAGAGAAAATGTGGGGGAGAGAGAGAGGAAGACGTGGGAGAGAGAAACATTAATTGCCGCCAGGCCTGAGGGAATTCAGTTCCCCACGCGCGTCACTTCGAATTTCGTGTGGATCCGACCCCACGACGGTTGAGATACCACTACAACCCTTTAATTGGAGTACCCATGGCTCCCCATGAATCCTTTCGTCATCTCCCTTAGCTTCCAAGCCTTCGCAGTTAGAGCCCTTCGTCTCGTTTTCTGTTCTTGCCCTCGCCACATCCTCCATTTTATCCAATGGAGCGCACCAGCAACGAGCCCGCCTTCCCCAGATCCAAGTGTAACGGGGCGAAGCTGAAGTCAATGTACGATGCTGATTTTCTCACCCGCCGCCTTTCCTCGAGGTACCGCTCTGGGGATAGCGCACCTGCTCCCCGCCAAGAAGAGATCATGTTGTTCGTCTCATTCTACTTGGCGGGCAACATGCCGCCCTTCTCCGAGTTCTTCACCACCGTCTTCTCCTGCTATGACATTTGTCACCTCCATCTCAATCCCAACTCTATTCTCACGCTGAGCATCTTTGCTCACCTGCATGAGAACTTCGTCGGGGTCGAGCCGTGCCTCGACCTCTTTCAGTTCTTTTACACTTACCAGTCGGTGACCAGGCTGCCCACCGAAAGCTGTGGGTTTCGCCTTCATGATGACGTGTGAGATCATGTGATGAAAAATTGATTGAATGATGAAATTGGCAAGGCAAAGTGATTTAGCATAATGATATTAGGATAATATTCATGAGTTGCTAAGATATTGCTTGGGTACGCTAGTGTTAGCATAGTTAGCTTATACGGTGGTGTTGGCATAGAGATGATGCAATATACTCATGTGAGTAGTGTTGTGTGAATTGATCTTGTGCCAAGTTGGGAAGGACTTGTGCTGGTACTCATTTGTTGTTTGATTCATGTACAGGTGTTGCTCGAAGGCGAATGTGGTCGATGATGGATCGACGAACTAAGTTCATGGAGGAACTAAGGTTCGACGACTAGGTTTAGGAGAAACTGAGATCATAGTGATCGAGGATGTCATGCAGGATGTTTGAGTTGAGGAAACAATACATATGGAGACAAGGTTTCACGATGGACGCAGGAGACGATCTGATCATGAGAGGACGTGAAGACTAATTCATGTTTGAGTCGAAGCAAGAACAAGGGAGTCATGTGGTGGCTTGAGACAAGAGTTAGTGTCAGAGACGGACTTCGAGTGGGTTACGTACGTATATGTATGCATGCATGATTACTTGAGAGTTGTTGGCTAATTAGCTTAATTAATGAAAGTTATTTATCCTCTTGTGATTAGAGGAGGATAGAGACCAGGTTGAATATGACTTGGAGTTTTAGTTCGATTCAGTCACGTTTGTGCGTGTGGCTATCAAATAAATAGAGAGGTATTTTGTATTGGTTAGACAACGCAACAGAGAAAAAGATAGAGAAATCCTAGAGAGGAATATATTAGGATTTTGTAAAAATCCTTATTGGATGCTTTGGAGAGGTATTTTGTAAACTCATCTATGCAATGAAAATGAAGTTTCGTAAGTTGATGAGTTGCTGATTCGAAATTTTTTCTGTGTTCTATATTCTGCGTGAATAGTTTTGGTTTACGATTGATTTTGTGATTTTAACAAGTTTCATCTTGGTTTAATCCATCCAACATGTTGCTAGAATATCTAATGTTTGATTTGAGAAATTTTGAGTGGCTTTGATTTGATCTCGAGTAGTTTTTGGTCAACTCGACTAGGTTTCGACCTACTCAATTCTGGTTGATACAATCATCTTTGACTATGCATAATTCTTGATCCATATATCCGATTGTCCTAATTCTTATTAGATTAGTTTTGTATTTAAATCTAGTTTCTAATGTACAATAGATCTTTCTCTACATCCTTTTACTAGAGCGCGTATAATCTGTTTTGAGTGGAATGCCGAGTTTAAATCATTTTTCAATTTGGATGAGTTAATCTTTAAATTTGGTTTCTGCAATAATTCACCCCCCTCTGATTGTCTTTATTAGAGTGTAATTGATCATACAATTGGTATCATAGCCTTAATCCTTTCTAATTGATCTTAATCGATAATTAGAAATATGGCTTCAGATAAGTATTTCACAAAACCTTGTGTTTTCAATGGAGTTGATTTTCAGTTATGGGAAGGAAAAGATTGAGTCCTACATTCAAACACAGGGCTTTGCAATTTGGGAAAAGATATACAAGACATATGTGGTTATGGAGAATAATGAAGTGATGTCGCAGAACATGTCAGCCATCGAGGCAAATAGCGAGATAAGAAACTTGATCGTCCAAGGCTTGGGAAGGAGCGACTTCGACCGAGTGATACATCTTAAATTAGCATAAGAGGTATGAAAAGCACTTTGTGATTACCATGAAGGTTCATCTACCATTAAAAAGGTACATCAAGATTTATATAAGAAATAATACATGAAATTTAAGATGAAATCCATTAAGTCTCTTGATGATTTCTATGCTCGATTTAATAAGATTCTTAGCGATCTGCGTCCTGTTAATGTTGTATATACTAATGCTGAAAATGCACGACAACTGCTAGGAGTTTTAGACATATCAGTATGTAAGATGAAAGTGACATCTATTAGAGAACTACTGTCATGAGTACACTTACATTAGATTTTCTCTATTCTAAATTGAAAACTCATGAGCTAGATGTCTTTGCTACGAAGAACGCTAATAAATCAATTGTTTTGGTCTCTCAACCCATCATGTCTCATATTGAATCTTCTTCATCAAGCTTTTCATTATCTTCTATATCTTCACTAACCGATGATTAGCTTGAGTTGATTTCTGAATAAGATTTAGTACTAATCTCTACTCGTTTCTCTAAAATATTGTAGAATATGCGTATGAGGAAGATATGAAGTGGAGGTCCTCAAAGATGTTATGAATATGGTGGTCTCAACCATATACGTTCCAATTGTCCTAAGCTTGTGGGTAAAATATCAAAGGAGGATAATGAGAAAAAGAAGCGCATTTTCAATGACAAGAAGAAAAAGAGCTTTCTCAACTGCAAGGTTGTGCATCGACTTCTTTCAGTGCTTGAACAAGTCAACTTGAGTGATGTTGATTCGGATAGCAGCGAGGATGACACAACATCCAAGAGAAAGACATTGTGTGGTTTGATTGGGTTGTGTCTCATGGCTAGTAACAAAGAAAATTGTACTGAAGATGAATTTGACAGTGACGATAACAAGGTATTACCTACTTATGATGATTTATCTAATGTTGTTCTTCATCTTGGTACACTCTTAGAGAAACATAATAAGAAAATTAGAAAACACAAGGTCTTAATTCAATCACTTAATTATAAAATCGCAAGACTTAAAACTTTCATTCCTGATGATGATGTTTGCAAGTCATGTGACTTAATTTATTCTGAGCTCACTTGTCTTAGAGTTGTTCATGTTTCTACTCTTGAGAAACTTAGAGAAGAAACTGAGAAAAATGAGAAACTTGCAGCGTTGAATTGAAAACATGTTAAAAATGCTAGTTGTTCAACATCTGATTTGCTTGATTCAACTTCCTGTTCAAATTGCTTAATTCTTGTATTGAAGTTGTATGATGCTAGTGCTAGAGTTTCTCAGATAGCAAATGATATTATTATTCATTAGGTTCTTTCATGCTCTAATTGTCGTAAACAAAAGAAATCCGTGAATATTGCTTGTGATAAGTGCTCAGCTCTTTCTAAATAGGTTGATTACTTGAAATGAACTTTAGAACATTTTTGTAAGGAAAAAAAATCTAAATCTGATTTTAGATTCACCTAAGTCAAGAACGTGTAAACAAGGTTTAGGTTTTGATCCCTATGCTCATTCTAAGATAAATGCACCCACTGTTGTTAGAGCTATTGGTAGTGGTAAATTTGAAACATTTGCAGAACCTGAAAATGCTGTTTTAGGTATGCAGGATTTTTATCTTCTACAATGAATCCAAATGTTGCTTCTTCTTCTAAATCCACACATCGAGTTAAGTACACTTGCACTCATTGTGATAGAGATGGATATTTAGTAGGTTTTTGCTTTAGATTAGCTAAACAACAAAGGAAAGAAAAGTTTTAGGCTAGATCTAATTTGCGAAAGGCACATTTTATCCCTCGTGGGGTTGTGGCACCTCATTTTATGCCTCAGGTGAAATAGTCATCACCTTTTACTACTCGTGTAACTCATTATGAGCCTACTTGGGTTTCTCGAGTTGAGACTACTCGGGCTACTTGTACTTCTTGAGTTGAACCTACTCGAGCTTCTCGAGTTGAGTCTACTCGGGTTACTCATGTTTTGACTACTCACGTTTCTAGTCAGGTGACTTAGTACTGGATCTCTAAATACTTTTTTACTAACCCTAGTACTGAGGCGTTGATATCTTCTGTTGCTTTGTAGGCTTCTCGAGCGAGGAAGGAGAATATATGGTTAGTTAATTTCGTATGCTCACGCCACATGTCCGGTGATAAGAATTGGTTCTTCTACCTTGTACGTGCATCTCGTGCTGAAAGTGTTACTTTTGGAGATGCTTCTTCTACATCAGTTGTTGCAAAAGGTACAATACCTTGTACGTGCATCTCGTGCTGAAAGTGTTACTTTTGGAGATGCTTCTTCTACATCAGTTGTTGCAAAAGGTACTACGCAGGTAAATGACAAATTTATATTCAAGGTTGTTGCTCTAATCGAGAACTTGAAATTTAACTTACTTTCTGTCTCACAAATGATTAATGAAGATCTTGAGATGTGCTTTAAGAAAAATGAATGTTAAGTTTTAGATGCTTCAGGTGATCTGGTTCTTAGAATCTCGTGTTTTGGAAGAGTTTTTAAAGCCGATTTTGATGCATCACCTTTTTCTAAGCTTAGATGTCTTGTTCCTAATGTTTCTAAAATTTACTCCCTCTGATTGCAAATGTAGGTCGTTTTAGACTTGTGCATAAGGATTAAGAAAGTAGATCAAATGACCTTGTTGCCCTTCATTTATTCTACATTGGAAAAGATAAATCATTCATTTGTGAGAGTGGTAGCATTTATTAAACAAGGGTAAGACGGGAACAAGAGAAAAAAAATGCATAGAAGTTCGAGAATGACTTATATTTAGAGAATAGTTGAGGAGGCTAAAACGACCTACATTTGCAACCAGAGGGAGTATTCTTTTGGCATCGTAGACTTGGTCATATTGATATAGATCATGTTAGTAGTTTAGATCTTATTTGTGGCTTGACGAAGCTTAAGGGTGATAGAGAGTTAGTTTGTTGTTCTTGTAGATATGGTAAAATGCATTCAGGTTCATATCCACCTATTATCATGGTTATGACAAATGTGCCAGATCAAATTTTACACCTTGATATCATTGTACCTTCTAGAGTTCAATATTTTGGATGTAAATGGTATGTTCTTGTTATTGTTGATGACTACTCTAGATATTCTTGGGTTTACTTTATAGCATTTAAGGATGAAGCTTTTGGTTATTTTAGAACTTTAGTTCTTAGATTGTCTGTTGATCTCCCAGGATCCTTGAGAGCGATTAGAAGTGACAATGGAACAGAATTTAAGAATTTTTCTTTGATCACTTTTATGCTGAAAAAGGGAACATTGAATTTCTCCGTATGGATACTGAACACCAATTGACATATATTTTCACAAAACCTTTGGATTCTTCTCATTTTGCTTTTCTTCAGGGAGAACTTGGTGTTATTCATCCTATAGGATTGCTTTGACGGGAAGTTCTTATACGTTGGAGCTTGTTGGAGTTTAAAAATAAGAAAATAATGAAATATGATGAGCATCATATCTGATATATATGTGACTTTGGAAGCCAATGCTTATTCTGTATGGGAGTTTTTGCACTTTCATATATATATATATATATATATATATATATATATATATATATATATATATATATATATATATATATATATATATATATATATATATATATATATATATATATATAGGATGTAGTTTTTATCATGACTTTCTAAATCGAAGCTTGAATTAAATCTTGTCATGGTTAAACTCTCTTGATTGCTTTCATCTTTGATAAAAATGCTATATTTGAAAGATTCAAAGAAATAAATAAGTGTTAAATAATAGTTGATAGGTAAAAGATCAAGAAATTATGCACTATCGCACTTTTTCTTTACGAGACTTCTTATCATTGCACTTTGATATGAACTTGAAAAAAGTGGTGTATGACCATAATCATTATCTTAAGCTTTTGATTGTCTTTTAGACAAAGGCTTGACATGTTTGGATAGAATAAGGATGTTGGTGCATATAATTCCTTGTAAAAGAATATGAGATGTTATTGACAACACAATTGGTATCTTGTTACATGTGATTTTAATCAAAATAATGACATACTTTTAGTATCCATGTTTTTGATAGCAAATAAATTGAGGATTTGAGTAGTTGAGATTGTGGGACCATGAATTGCAAATAAATCATTAATTATACTTAATAAGGTATGCTCACACTATATTTTTACATGTGTAGACCTGTTGGTCAACTCGACTAGGTTTCGATCCAGTCAATTTTAGTTGATACAGTCTACTTCAACTTAGCATAATTGTTGATCCACATATTCGACTGACCTAATTCTTATTGGATTAGTTTCATATTTGAATCTAGTTTCTTCTATCCAAATTTGAGGGTAATGATCTTTCTCTATATCATTTTTACTAGAGCATGTACAATCTGTTTCGAGTGGAATACCGAGTTTAAATCATATCATTTTTCGATTTGGGTTAGTTAATCTTTGAATTCGGTTTCCGCAATCATTCACCCCCTCTCTGGTTACCTTAATAGAGTGTAATCGATCCTACAGAGTAGTTCTGTGATGTATTCTGAGTAAACTCTCAGGGTACGTACGTTTGCCCTGGCACGAAAAACAATATCTACCATTGCGAGCAGACAAAAAAAGAAACCTTGCATGAGTTCGTGTGTCGCTTCAGCAACACCCGGAGCACGATTCCCAAGATCAGCGACTACGATGTCATCCAATTATTCACTTAGGGGGTTAGGAGCCGATGATGCGTTGAAAATGTTGCCAGGAAGGAGCCCAAGATGGTCAAAGAGCTTATGAAGATCAATTATATGGCCGCCAAAGCTGAAGAGGTGCTTCTCTTCATCAAGGAGAAGGCCCAGGGCATCAAGCGCACTCAGCCTAGGCTCGACAGTGACATGGCCAAAAGCAAGCACAAGAAAAAGATAAAGGGAGGTAAAGGCAAAAAAAAAAAACAAAGCTGACGAAGTTTTTGCATATTTGCCCGACGTCCGTATTAACAAGCACTCCGATTCTTCCCGGGGCAAGAGCTATACACTAGGCACTGGCGAACGTGACGGTAAGCCCTTGTGCAATTTCCACCAACTAGACAACTATAGCCTCCACGAGTGTCACCTCTAGGAGAAGATGGTTAAAGCAGAGATAAAAAATACGGCCAAGGGAAAGAAGTCCCAAGACGCGGCCCAAAGCAGGGACTCTAGCTCCAGCAGCAACAAGGATGGCTCAGATCCGATGTCTTTCAAGCAGAATGAGAGAACTGTTGACCACATGTTAGGTGGTTCTGCATCCTATGAGTCCAAACGGCAATACAAGACGGTGGTCCGAGAAGTCTTAGCTATCGTCCCTAAGGATCACCAGACCATTAAGTGGTCACTTTTTGAGATCTCCTTCGGCTAGGACAACTGCCAAGAGAATTTCGTACGACCAAACCACTTCCTAATAGTGGTCGAACCTATGATAAACAATTGCAAGGTCTCCCAAGTGCTTATCGATGGAGGGAGCTCCCTCAACATCCTCTTTGCAGGCGCACTTGAAGTGATGTAGATTTCCTGATCTGCCATCAAGCCGGCTAACAAAGCCTTCTACGGTATAGTACTCAGGTCCTCGACCACTCCCATCAGCTGAATATTTTGCTCCCCATCACCTTCAAGAAGCATGATAACTTTTGAACAAAAAATATTATGTTAGATGTTGTCGATTTTGAGATGGCATACAACACTATCTTAGGACGACCAACTTTGGTCAAGTTCATGGTTGCCACGCATTATGCTTATAAGTACATGAAGATCCCGAGGCTTGAGGGAGTCATTACTATCTAGGACTGCCCAAAAGTAGGCCTTCGCTATGACAAGTAGAGCCTCGACATGGCAACGTAGCACCAACCCGACATGGAGACAAAGAATTCGAGGCCTAAAGTGTCCGTAAAGTCCCATGATGAAGTCAAAATAGTTCCCTTGGACCCAGTAGAGCCCTCCAAGACCTTTCAGATTGGATCTAATCTTGTTCCCAAATAGGAACTCACGCTTGTCACATTCCTCCGGGCAAACACCGACATGTTCACACGGGAACCATCCAACATGCTCAGTATCCCCAGGGCAGTGATTGAGTATAAACTAGCTATTTGGGCTTGATGCAAAGCTAGTCAAGAAGAAGCTCCGGTGGTTCATGCCCAACCAAAAGGAAGCCTTCAAAGAGAATATCAAAAGGCTCACCAAGGCAGGATTCATCCAAGAGGTGGACCACCCCGGGTGGATCGACAATACTATCATGGTAAAAAATCAAATGGCAAGTGGCGAATATGTGTGAACTTTACCGACCTCAACAAAGTCTGGTCGAAGGACACCTTCCCTCTACTACAAATAGATCAGATAGTTGACTCCACCTCCGGGTGTGACTATCTAATCCTTCTCGATGCTTATTCTAGTTGCCACCAGATTAGCATGCATCCAGAAGTTGAAGAGAAAACCTCTTTTATCACTTCCTTCGGAGTATCTATGCCAAGATGCCCTTTGTATTAAAGAATGCAGATAACCCTTCATGACTAGATTGGCCGGAACGTCGAGGCCTACATTGATGATCTTGTCATCAAGACAAAGAAGAAATAAGATCTCATCTCCGACATGCAAGAAACCTTCAACAACCTATGCAAGAATCGAGTCATGTTGAACCCGAAGAAGTGTGCATTCGGAGTCAACGTGGGAAAGTTGATCGGGTACATGTTATCATACCAGGAGATTAAAGTCAATCCTAAAAAGATCAAACCAATCGATGAGATGCAACCCCTCAGGTCAGTACGAGAAGTTCATAGATTAACTAGATGCATGGCAGCCCTCCGTCATTTTATATCCTGACTCAGAGATCAAGGACTTCCCTTCTTCAGGTTGCTATGCCAACATGATAAGTTTGAATTGTCAGAAGAGGCAGACGAGGCATTTAAAAATCTAAAGATGTATCTTTTGTCCCCCCCTATTCTAGTCGATCCCAACCCAAATGAAGATCTTTTGTTATGCATAGCATTCGGACCACGTACTGTGGGTGGGGTATTGGTGGAGGAAAGAGACATGCCCAACAAGCGAGAGAAGAGCCAGCGACCAGTGTTCTATGTTAGTGAAGTACTCCACGGTCCTAAAGAGCGCTACCCTCAGGTCCAGAAACTACTATACACTATTCTGATGGCCTCTCGCAAGCTATGTCACTATTTCTAGGCTCACAAAATCATCGTACCATCAATATTCCCAGTTGGGGAAATCCTCCACAATAGAGACGCAATCGGCGCATCGCCAAGTGGGCAGTCAAGCTCGAGAAATTCGACGTTAACTTCGTACCTCGATCAACAATCATGTCCTAAGTACTCGCTGACTTTGTTGCCGAATGGAAAGAGCTTGATCAACCCCAAGACAACTGTGGTGACATATCAGATGTATGGGATCATTCCTTTGACAGATTGCTTAAGCTTCAAGTCACGGGGGCTAAAATTATACTTATCTGTCCCACAGGAGAAAACCTACAATATGCTTTGTAGATTAACTTTTCGGCCACGAATAATGTAGCTGAATATGAAGGTCTGCTCGTAGGTCTCCAAGTAGCTTCTGCTCTTGGTATTCATTGCCTTCTCATGGAAGGGGATTCACAATTGGTGGTAAAGCAAGTCAGCAAGAAGTATCAAACCTCGGGCAAGACTATGATGGACTACCTCATGGAGGTGAGGAAGCTGGAAGAGAAATTTATCGGACTCGAGGTCAAGTATATCCTAAGGAAGGATAACTACCTTGCCAATAGTCTTGCCCACCTAGAATCCTCATGGTCTACAGGACAACCTGGGGTTTTCATAGAGAAACTCTCAAAGCCGTATGTAAAATCATCAGATGCCACAACTGAAGAAGTGGTGGTCTAGAGACCTATAACCAGCTTTGGGGCTCGCTAGGGATTGACGCCCCAAAAGGAGTCACAGGGGTACTTGTGGCTCAGCTTGAAAGTGAAGTTTCGTTGATGGGCCCAATTTAAAAGTACCTTCAAGATAGAGTATTTCCTGAAGATGACACACTATCAGAGCAAATTTTCTATCAATCTAGGATGTATACCCTATGGACGGCATCCTCTATTGAAGAGGCACTCATGGAGTACTCAAAAGCAGGATAGAGAACTACTCGAAAAAATCAATGGTGGGGAGTGTAGAGCTCATGCTTCCTTCTGAACCCTGGTTAGGAAGGCATTTATACAAGGTATCTATTGGCCTACAACTCTTCATGATGTGAGTGAGTTGGTAAAAAAGTGTACCAGCTATCAATTTCATAGCAGACGTGTACATCAAGCCACACAAGTCTTACAAACGATCCCCTTGTCCTAGCCATTCGCGACTTGGGGGCTGGATATTTTGGGGCCCTTCCCGGTAGCACCAGTGAGCTTCAAGCTCCTATTCATCGCAATTGATACCAATACCAAGTGGATTGAAGCAGAGCCATTTGGTAAGATCTCCTTGGTGGCGGCCAAGAAATTTATCATGAAAAGCGTCATGAAAAGGTTCAGCGTCCCGAGTAGGATTATCATCGACAACAACACTCAATTCTCTAGTGCGGCATTCATCGATTACCACGAAGGACTAGGAATGTCACACCCGTGTTTTTCCAAAAAAAAACTTCTCTCTCCTCCTTTTTGTCTCTCTCCCCAACCCTTCCCCACCGTCGCAGAGTGTGGAAAAGTGCCATGCGGCCGATTTTTGTCTCCATCGCCCATCCTTGCATGAACAGTGCACCGCCAGTCTCGTGCCCCGTGCCTTTTACCGTCATGTATCGCGTCGCCACCTCACATGTTGTCGCTTGCGCATACATAGTGCATGCCGCCCATGATTCATGCCGGTCGCGAATCCCGTCATGCCACCCCGCACTGTGGCCATGCTGGCCAACAATGCTCGCTGCCTTCTGCTCGCTCCTGGCTGTCTATAAAAATGGGTTGAGCTCCCCGCTCCTCTCCACACCGCATCACCACCGCCCTCTCTCTCATCACCGCCACCACCATCACATGAAGCCAGCTGCCTCCATCACCAAAGTGACCTCACTGCTGGTGAGCTCCACCGCCGCCGCCCACTCTCTCTCTCTTCCCCCAACAGAGAAGCCCCAAAACCCCCAAATCTGGCCCCATACCTTAGCCATGCCGTAAGTCCACCACGATGTAGATCGGGCCACTGCTGCTGCCCCCATCACCTCTCCCTCCTCTTTGTGCCTCTCTCTCTGGTTGGTCCGATCGGATCTGAGCCATAGCTGGCCAGCCACCTCCTTATCCTCTCCCCTCACCCTGACAAGTGGGCCCTAGCCGAGCCCCAAACTCAAGTGAACCAAGCCACGAGCCAACAAATTTAGCAGAGCCGCCCACCAAAACCCAATTGAGCTGCCCTTTAACCAAGCCGAGCTGAGATGAAGCCGAGCCAAAAATGGAATTGTTGGGGGAAAAAAGACTAGCGTGAGGGTACTAGTTGACAATCGCTATCAAAGGTGCCTCCGGAGCCTTCGGCCTCTGGACTCCCAGCAGGAGGCCTGGCCCTGGAGGCAGCAGACCCCTTCGGGCCACCCCTCCGACACGTATGTGGACTTTCAAAGACTCAAAGCTACAGCAAGTCCCTCCAGAGCCTTCGGCCTCCGGACTCCCAGTAGGAGGCCGGGCCCCAGGAGGTTGCAGACCCCTTTGAAAGTGCATCTAGCCCCTATGTGTGGTTTTGGTAATTAATGACAATACATATGGACTAACAATGGTGTTGAGTTTGTTAGTAGGTTGTTCCATAGGTGATGCATGGATGAGAGATATGCATGAGCTCTAGGTAAATGGGGAGATTGAAAATGCATCAAGATGAATGAGCTCTAGGTGATGCTCGGGTAAGTGATGACAATGCCTATGGACTAA
This sequence comes from Phragmites australis, assembly GCF_958298935.1. NCBI lineage: Eukaryota > Viridiplantae > Streptophyta > Magnoliopsida > Poales > Poaceae > Phragmites > Phragmites australis. The sequence goes on from NC_084931.1 coordinate 26,384,583, forward strand.
CAATCATATTGAGAATTGCTATTAGGTTATTTCATAGAAGATGCATAAATGATGAATCATGGATTCTTTGAGAAATGCCATGAGTTCAAAGAATTGCATCAAAATTCATTAAGACTTTAGTGATGCTCATAAGAAGAAGAAGAAGCTCAATAAGATTAGCAATAAGCTTGAAGGCTAAGTTACTTGTGGAGATCAAGTAACTAAAGGTATGACTTGTCAATAGAGTTTTATAGACTAACCCGTGTGCTATATGTTTAAGAATGAGTGGGGTTAGGTTCTATATGAAGATTGACAATATGCATGAAAGCTAATAAGTTACTTGTGGAGATCAAGTAACTTAAGGTATAAATGTTATTATTGAGGTTTTATGGACTAACCCATGTGCTTTGTGCCTGAGAGTGAGTTGGGGTTAGGATTCATAAGAAGGCATAAGTTGAAATTGAAATCATATATGCCAAGAGTGAAGAACAAGAGTGGACTCTATATATGAAAAAGTGAATTCTCTGAAGATTTCGAATACAAAATGGTTTTTTATGGCAAGACGGTGAAGGGCAAGCAAGACTCGGCTGTGATGGACCATCCGGTGATGAAGGGCAAGCAAATGGCTTGGTGTCGAAGGACCAAGGCGATGGTGAAGAGCGAGTGAAGCTTTGCGCCAATGGACTGTGCAAGGCCATGAGAAGCTATGAGTGATTCACATCAATCACATGAGGAATCAAGAAAAGATGGAGCATAGATTTTATGGAAGTTAGCAACCCTCAAAGGTTTGAAAGTAAGAAGCGGTACTTGAAAGTATTTAAAAGGCTCAAATTGGTTCAAATGTGTTTTATCTTTGAAATTAAGTCTAGGTATGCCGCACTATTAAGAGGGATGCAACGTGAGCTAATTGTCGCGTCTCAGTGCTCAAGAGTTCCCAACCAAACCCAAAGTGAGAGTTTGTCATTAAGAGTCCGGAGCGGGAAGTGCGGAAGTGTCCAAAATAGGTTTTGGAGTGTTCCTAGTTTGATCCTATGTGTTTTAGGTCATGAATTCAGTTGGGATGTGTAGCCCTCTGAATAAGCTTTCCATAGAGTCCAAAATCGTCGAAATCGGACTCCGGGATCAAAAGTTATCGCCGTTTTTCGGAGGTCAGCTGTGCTGTGGCCGGAGACTCCGGTGTAGGCCGGATACTCCGGTACCTGGAAAGGCAGGAGACTCCGGTGAAGTCCGGATACTCTGGTACCTGGAGTGGCCGGAGACTTCGGGAAGTCTCCGGGGCTGTTTTCTGTGTTAAGTGCCGACCGGAGACTTCGGTGTGGGCCGGATACTCCGGTAAAAGTCCAAAAAAGAGCCTAACGGCTAGTTCTGACACGTTCTGTGACCGTTCTGATGCCGTTTTTGGAATTAAAACCGGATACTCTAGTGTTCACCGGATACTCCGGGGTAGGTGTGTCAAAACAGTAACGGCTAGTTCTTTGGAGTGGGCTATTTATACCCTACTCACCCCATCCTTTGGGGCTGCTGCAAGGGGCACGAAAGAACACATTTTTAGAGCCAAAAGAACCTCTCCCACTCCATTCTAGTGTGTGATTTGAGAAGAAAAGTGAGTTGGGTTGAGAGATTGAAAGATTGAGTGCAAGTGAGCTAAAATCCAATCTTGAGCACTTGAGTTCTCGGCAAGAAGTCCGTCGTCGCGTTTGTTACTCTTGGAGGTGAAGCCTCCTAGGCGGCTAGGCGGCGCCGACGAGTACCCAAGGTTGTGGGTTGTCGCGGAAGTTTGTGAAGGGCTCGATTTCGCCTCCGCAAGGGAAGAAATCAAGAGTGGATCAAGGAAAGCGGTTGAAAGAGACCCAGCTCGTTGGAGCTTCCTCAACGGAGACGTAGGATTCACGGTGGTGAATCCGAACTTCGGGAAACAAATCTTTGTGTCTCCTCTCTTATTTCCTTACTTTTAAGTTCTTGCTCAAATCATTGTGCATATTGCTCGATCTACTTGCTTATGTGTATTTGAGTGTAGGTTCTTCGTGGATCTACTTGGAATCATCTCCGAGAACACACGACATTACTTGGTTTGAGCTAGAACTCTCTACCCATCATTTATATTCAGTTTCGGGCTCAGTTCTGTACAGAATCCAGAGAATCCGAACTTCACCGGAGTATCCAGACCCGTACAACCCGGAGACTCCTGTCTAACCTGTGAACAGTAATTTCAGGCATATAAACAGTGTTTTCAGCCTTTTTCAATTTAAGTTTTATTGCATATCTCTTGCTAGATTAGAGTAATTTTTTGTCACCTTAGGATTGTAATTTCCACACTTATTTAGGGTGATTGTGCACTAGTTGAGCCTAACATATTTAGGTTTTTCACTTGTGAAAAACCCGTTAGTTTGTATTCCGCTGCAAGTTTAGGCCAACGGTAAAAGGGGACGAATTTTTTGTAAAAACACCTATTCACCCCCCTCTAGGCGACATCATTGTCCTTTCACCCTTCAGGCCACCCCTCCGATGCCCATGTGGCCTTCCGAAGTCTAAAGATGCAGCCGGCTACCGGAGATAATATCAGGGAAGAAAGGACACCCCCTGTAGCTGACCTGACGCGAGGTGATAGGCGATTAATACCGGTGCAAGTGGTGCTTATCCTGACACCCCAACATGATGAAAGTCATCCTGACACCCCCGGAAGAGCGGCGTCGAGCCGCAATTGGCAATCGGCTCTCCCCTCAGGGGGTAGGTACCACAATAGTTACCATGGTATATATTTATCTTCTATGTAGGGTAAAAAGTATTTATCCAGGATAAGGCCCGGTAATTCAGCCAGATCCTAGATATTTGTACATCATGATTACTTGTACACTAAGCTACGTACACCTTATAAGTAGGGGTTATGGTCATCTGGGAGGAAAAAATCCCCAGAGAAGGATTTTTCTCCTCGGATCAGATGTAGAAACTCCTCTTATAATCAGTTAATACACACCATAAGCAAAAACACAGGACATAGGGCTGTTATCCGACCAGGAGGTCCGAACCTGGTAAAATCTCTTGTGTTCTTAGGTCCATCACAGACACACCCCTTCTCTTGCTCTCTCCTCTCAGCTCATTTTTGTCCCTAAGCTTGAGCTTCCTCGTTAGAAGAGGCTCTCGCCAGACTCTGTTCGCGCAAGACATCCTCTTGCGCCAACAGTGCGCCGTCCGTGGGGATGTAGATACAAAAAGCCATGAGATGAAAGAGGTTGGGAAGACATCAAAAGAGCAAAACATGTCCTCGGGTCTGTAGGCCGAGATGACACCTCCAAACACAAGTCCATGCGGAACGTGTCCGAAGGCTGCCGAAGCCACCCTCCGCCCTTTGGCAGTCATTAGCATCTTGCAGGTAAAGAAATTGCCATTGCATCAGCCCGGGCGCACGTGAATGGCAGCCTCGAGCGAGGGCTAAACCAAGTGAGAGCAAAGGCAGAAGGTAAAAAATCTATGTGAACCTCCACGCACAAGGTAATAGCTTGCATCCATTTATTGTGTAGCAGTTGAGAATACCTTTAATTGTTACTAGTATCAGCTAGTGGACAGTGAGCCTGCAGGTGGGCTAGCAAATACTCCTGCAACTTTCCAAAAAGCTAGAAATACCTCTTAGAATAGATCCCACCTGACACACCCACCATCCACGACAGGGCATGCGCCGCAAGGCTTGACCAAAGCCCTTGCGTTCACACCGTGCCCTGGGATATTTATGTTTGTGGTGTAGAAAATAGTAATCTGTTTACTCCTATCTGCGTACGGGGGCCTCTGTAGTCTACAGTAGAGGGTGCACGTGGATGGTGCTGAAGGGTAGCTCTTGACTTTTTGCGGTACCCGTGTATCCTTGCTCTGGTAAAGTTACCGCGTTGTCGGTGGCAGGTGTGTTTAAAATATGGCAGCTTGGTGTGCTTGTGTCCCACTTGCGTGCATATATTATCACACATGCCTAAATGCCAAGAGCAACTCAACTTGAGTATGCACTCCTCTCTGTACTAGCTACCTGCTAGCCACTCCTCAAAAAGTAAAATATCTCAAGGTGGTTGCATGCTAGCCACTCCTTTAAAGAGAGCAGACCCATTTAAAATATGAAAAAGTTAAGGCTTGTGTCAGTGTTGTAGGTTGCTTCTTATCCTCCCACCTAGAACTTTGCGCCCCACAGAATGACGTGCTCCCCTCGGCCTCAACCAGAGCCCTCCACTGCACCGATTGAAGCTTTTCTGCCCTACTGACCGGAGCCTCTTCGCGCCACCACGGCCAGAGCCTAGTCAGATGTCACACCCGATTTTAACGGACAAAACCAGATGCGGCTTATGTGTGTCCAGGATGTTCAACACACATAAGGACGTCACAGGTGAAGTAACAAAAGCAATACTTCTATTAAATAAACGTTAAACTCTTACAGAAATTGACATATATTGTCTTCTATGAAGATATCTGCAGCGGAACAGAAGCACTGGTGCCCAACAACACCGTAGGCAACTGACTGGGAGACACACGCCTAGAACGTCACAACCTCGTCTTGATAGTCTTCAACATCTTCACTCACTGAGCAGCAGCATACATGTCGTATGGTATAGGGAAAATAGCAAGTGTGAGCATATAGAGTACTCAGCAAGTGGGGGAAAGTAATGATATGTAGGCTTATACCAAGAATAGGCTAACACATAGTATATTTGAATAAATGCGAGTAATGAAAACATATTTGGACTCAAAAGCATTAGGCAATTATTAAGTAAATGTAACCCAAACAGTTTAGCATCCAGCATACAAGGCTACCCACCTTGCACACCATAACCGTCTAGTACTCCCTGTACTATATCCAAACCACAACCATCTAGTACTCCCTGTACCAGAACCAGAACCACAACCAAACTCATAACCATAACCCACTAATCATGTGAGGATCCAAGTCTCTCATAACCGTGAGCACGGCTGTTATAACAGTTTTACACTCTGCAGAGGATGTCCAGCTTTCCCCACGAGTCAGTGAATTCCATGTTGCTGTGTTCGCGAAACACTTAACACACGCCAGTGGTGTGCTGCCAAGAATCACTGTATGACACTTTCCACTAACCAGAGACTAATACAGTATGTGTCTGCCCACTAGGTTTCACCGCTAGGCTTTACGCAAGCTAAGCTTCTACCCAGAAGCCCCCTTTTGTGCTGACCCAACACACACTGGATAGACTCTAATCAGTATGTCACGCCTTACCCATATCAGCCTCGTGGTTGGTACGTTACTTCTTGGGTTATCACTCCACAAACCGGTCCTTACTTAGGTTACTTGAGCAAACACTAAACCAACATCATAACTATGACAACCATCAAAACCACTTTGCTCAAGGCCTAAGGTTCCATGTTGCTAGACCATTAACACACTAACGACCATTGTTGCATATGTTTATTAGTCAAGAGCATGGCTAAGCAATCTACCCATAAAAGACACCTAACCATAAACCATCTAGGTTCCAAGGGATGATAAGGGAAAATCTAGAGAAAACCCTAACATAGGTGACTACCCATCATATTGACAGACACTGCATGCAATTTTATAAAACAAAACATTTAAAAACATAGGTTCAAGATGATCAAGGACACTTACCTTTTTCCCAATGCTGCTCAGTGTTGTCGAAATCTTGGTCTTGAAGTCCCTCGAACTGCTCCGTAACGTTATCAACTAATCGCGAGAACTACCGACAAACAACACAATGCAAACACTAAGAACAACATACCAAACATCATTAAAACACTTTAAAAATACTATGGTTGGATAGGTAAGATTTTAGAAATATTTAGACGCAAGAATCGTCTAAACCGGAGTTAAGATGAAAAGAGAATAGCTTTTGGGAGATGGATTAGACTGAAAATGAAAGACTAATTTTCCTGGAACTATCTTCCTATGGGAAAAGGCTTTATTGCACAATCACTGTGTTAGTCTTGACAACATTATTGCGCAAGATTCAAGAAGTGTAGGGCAGACTAGACTTCACTGACTAGGCTAAGGAGAATGATGTGGCGCTGACTTGGCATGCTATGCAAATAACATCTTGGACTAAAGAAGGGATACACGGAGATCTAGTATCGACCACCTATGATGAATCAAAAACGCCGAATGTTGTGCTTCTAGGTTAAGGATACTACTGGTGACTCTATGTAGCGGTGGTGGTTTGGGTTTTGTCGGAGATGGCGATCGGGCTTGTGGTCACTGACATCGATGTCGGCTTCAGTGGTGTTTCAGTGAAACGAGGGAAGCATGGCGTAGAACGTGGAAAGACTAACTCAACGGTATGGTTGGTTTTGGAAGGGGTCATCCGAGGTAGCGGCAAAACAGCGATGACTGCTTCTAGGTTTGGTGGTGACCGCGAACAAATGCAAGAACGAAGACGCTCGCGTTCCAGGAGATTGTCTATGAAATTTGAGAAACCATTTGAACAAGGATGTTCATATATCCCGGGAACACAATGCTATGACATAATTTTGGGTAGATTATCCACAGAGAGGAAGAACGATCAGCACATATGAAATGGTTGATGGCTGCGACGTGCTGTGGTTGGCAATGGCTCCTAGGGTAACGTAGAAGACTTCATGGGACACGCCGTGACGTGGTTGGTGCATCCATACGGCTTTCAGATTGACAGGGGACGCGAATGCAAATCCGGTGCAGTGCAGAACGTGTCCAGAAACCGGACAGCGGGTATGTCGACCTTGATTGCGGTGGTTTGGATGCTCTAATGGCCGACCTGGTTGGTGAGGGCATGGGGAACATCATGGGACATGCACCGGTGAAAGGGCTTGGTGATTTGACCTCTGGTCGGTCGGGAACGTCGATGCCAATCAGCTACAGCGCGGCTGTCTCGCGGCTGTTCATGACGGTGACGACCGTGGCGGCGTAGATCAGGCTTTGGCCGGGGCTAGGGCTTGGCTAGGGACTTAGTATGATGCTAAAACAGTATTAAGGGAGGAGAAGAAGGGGTCCTCACCTTGCTTTGATGGACGAAGAAGGAGGATTGGCGGACAAGACGACGTAGCGCATCACGGGCGGTGGCGGTGGCGGCTCCGGCTCCGGTGGCGCTCCAGCGACGCACGGACAGGGCAGCAACGACTTCTAGGGCCTGGGGGCATGGAATAGAGGTAGGAGAGGGCATGCAACTCATATATATAGGGCTAGGGGTGGCTGGTTGAGGTGGAGTCCAAACCGAACACGAATCGTATTCGAGTTCGAGTCGGTTACGATTTCCTTTTTCACAGCTCTGTATTCCGAGGATGATATCTCCATCTTCCAGACTCCAAATTGGATGTTTCTTGATTCTAAATTGTAGCACTCAAAAACATCTACAACTTCGATAGTCATTGGAACTTCTGAAAACGCCATCTTGATTTTCAAAAATGCACCACAAGATAAACTGTTTGAACTCGGACTTCTCTGCGTAGCACTGCTTTCGGGGGCCATAACTATTATCTCCATTATCCAAAAGAGGACTTACATAGGTTCAAATCGAAGCTCTCGACGAGACCTATAACTTTGGTATTGTCAAGATTTGCATTTGAGGCTGTTTTGAACTCCGAAATGTCATGGAAAGATGAGATTGTTCAGGACTCCGCGAAAATTTGCAGATTTCGTGGATCCTTTGTTGGGCCATCTAGAAGACTTGGCTAAGGGTTTGGACTTGAGTAAGATTGAGCTCAAAGACACTTTAGGTATATCTAGGGTTTAGAAAAGAAACTTTTGTTGAGAAATTTGAATATGATTTGAATTTGAATTGAGTTTGGAGTGAATTTGAGAGAAACTAAAAGATAAGGTTGAACATGAATAGGAGTAGATAAAGAATTTGAATTTGAATTTAGGTAGAATTTTAGAAAGAGGAGAGATTGACTTTAAACAAGGATTTGTATAAGATTTGAATTGACCTGGAGAAAGATCAAGTATGATCAAGGATTGAATAGATGATGAATTCAAAGATTTTGAATTCCAACCATTAAGATCCTTAACTTATTCACTACTGAGTTTTGTAAAAATCTTTTCAAAATCTTTTTCACTCAAAACACCAAATTGAAAGAAAAGAAAAATAACTCTAATGCATTTACCTGGATCCTAACAAAACTCTGCATATAATGCACAAGGAATAATAACCTATATTGATTGATTGATTAAGAAAATAGGTTTTAAACCTATACTAGTGGTGAAGATATTCAATAATCTTGGAAAATTTTAGAAATTTGAGAAATCTGAAAATCAAGATATTACATTAGACTGAAGGTTCCCCGCATCTTCACGCCCAAAGCCACCGAGCCCGCTGCCTCGACGCCGAAGCACCCTTCGCTGCAGGACTCGCTACGCTCGACGCTGAAACACGTCCACCCTCCACGGAGTTCATCCTCTCCATACCAGAGTACCTCAATCGTCAGAGCTCCTTTGGTCTACTACCGAAGCCTCTACCAACGGTGGCCAGAGCATCTTCGTGCTTAGGCCAGGCCTCCTTCGGCTTGCGGCCACGTAGGAGGCTCTCCCTGTCGCACCACCACACCGAAGGCACAATCTGGCTCTGGCTCCAGCCAACCTACACTACTGCCTGGGGCACTGCCGCATAGAGAAGAAAGCTAATACTGCTCACCCCACAGAAGCTCACCAACTGCATACACATGAGAGGAGCACCTCACGGCCGGAGCTCCATTCAGCTTCTACGAACCACTACATTCTACAGCCGAAACCCGTTCGCCTTGCCGCTGGTGTACCCCCACTCCACCAACTCCATGCCGCAGGCCGCTGTCCAGACTACCTCTGGCTCCAGAGGCCATCTACCGGCTCCACCTCTGGCCAAACTACTCTCTTGCCCGCCAATCACCTCCTTCACCCCTCCGGCTACCACACCGTCATGCCAAAAGTCGTGCTCCTCCCTATCCGCTCCGGAGCCCCCTCGTTCGTCTACCTCGACCAAATAGAGCCATCCGCACTCCACGGACGAAGCTCTGTCCAGCTACTAAAGCCCTCACGCTTTATAACCGGAGCTCTGTCGAGCTGCCAGGAGCCCTCCATGCCACGGCCGAAGCCCTTCCAAGCTCTGCGCTGAAGGAAGTACTCTGGACTACCCAACAACGCGACAACTCTCCTCCACGTGCTGGTTGCTGCCACAGTTGCATGCGAGTGGATGGGTAAATGACACACTACATGCCTGCGTGGCTTCTGCATCCACTATGTGCCTCACCGACTACGGACATCAATGTCGCGCTCCCATCATCGAGTGTTGTGGCGCTCATTTGACATCGGTGGCGCTCGAGGGCGCATGTACCTCACCAATCTCTGCTCCTCCGGAGGCCTTGCTCCACACCAGAGGCCACTCACCAGGGCCCCAGCCTCTACGGCAACCACGATGACTCATTCTGCTTGGAGCCTGTTAGCAAGTGTGGCAACGACAACCTCGCAGGCCTGATCCCCAAGGAACTCTTCGGGCTCCAGAACTTAGCGAAGCTGTTGCTGCTGAACAACGAGCTGTCTGGGTTCCTACCGACGGGCAGTGGCAACTATACCACTCCACCGGCTTCGGCCCAGTGGTAGCCAGCTGATCGACGCCATACCCGCCGAGATGGACACCCTCAAGAACCTCAACTTCCTCGACATAAGCGAGAACCACCTCGTCGGGCCAGAGCATCACCAGACACATTACTGCGCAGTCCCCAGCTCGTTGATGACCCCGACAACCAGCTCTCTCGGCGTTGTTGAACTTTGTCACGCTCAAAACCTACAATGCCTTCTCCGGCGAGGCTCCCGAACATTCCATCCTCCCAAAAGTTGCCCATCCGGAGGCCTCCAAAGGCATGCAGATGAAGGCCAGAACCTGCAGCCATGGGCGCGCGAACGTGTTGCACCTTCCACGAAGGACGACCTCCTTCGAAGGCCAGGATATGCGCCGAAGCTCACCTCCACGCCCACATCAGTGTCAGGAGCTGGCCTCCGGCCGCTATTCACTTCAGAAGCATAACCCGGCCGCTCTCCGTGCTGACAATTGGAATCTCCGCTCCCACCACGTGTCGGAGGCCAGGGCCGACCGGCCGGCCATGAGATCATTCGTGCGTTAAGGACTGCATCTCCAGGCACGCTCTGCCGCTGCCTGCCAGTGGCCACCCAAGGATGTATGATTACCGATGGTCAGGCATGCATGCATTTAACCATGCACGTTCTATGGTGTGTTGTTGCTGCATGCGTGCATACAAGACCACACACATCGACCCTTGTGTGCGCATACACATACGCTCGCGCTCCGGTCCACCGCACCAGCATCCTCGCAGGAGGTCACGTCGGAGGCCACCCTCGGTAAGCCCAGTGCAAGACGGAAGTGTCTTGAAAAACCCTCCACAAAACGGAGATATCTTAAAAACCTCCACTCCTGATGGCATAGCCTCTGTGGCGGAGATATCTTAAAGTCCTATCTCAAAAGTACCTCCAGCATCTTGAAGGTAGTGCCTCCATGCCAGAGAAGTATTCTGCCTGCCATCTTTAAGGTCTAGCTAACCTACGTGGTGGATAGGCAAAGACCACTCCGGGATCTTGAAGGCGTAAGCCTCCGCGCTGGACAGGCATAAACCCTCTACCATCTGAAGGCCTAGCAAGCCTCTGTGGCAGAAAGGTAAAGAAACTCTCATGCATCTTGAAGACAATAGCCTCTGTGCCAAAGAGGTATAGCGCTCTACGCATAAAGATGTGTGTGCCACACATATATCATACATACATACATTCATACATCATACATCATACATACATATACTCATACATCTTACATACATACACTCATACATCATACGTACATACATACCTACGTATATGTACATATGCTTATAGATGGTCAGAGAGGCAGAGGGCTCGGTCGATCCTGCACAGGTTGTAGAATTTCTCCGTTTCTTGCCGGAACACATTATGTTCAAAATCCTCTAGCATCTTGAAGGCAATAGCCTCCATGCCAGAGAGGTAAAAAACCCTCAGGCATCTTGAAGGCAAAAACCTCCGTGCTGGAGGGGTAATTATTCTCCAGACAATTACAGGTATAGTGCAGGAGCAAAGATTCCAACAAGTTGAGTGGGACTCAGAGTACGCAGGCTCTGGAAAACTTCGCCTTCGTTACGTCCCTCAGCCTCACCGTCGACTACGCTTATGGCATCCACCACTGAGGGGGTAACGGGTTGCTTCCCGTAGCCCCATCATTGACATTGCCTCCAGCTTCCATCGTTGTGGGCTCTGGATGACTCCGCCTTTGTTACGTCCCTCAGCCTCTCCGTCGACTACACATCCAGCATCCACCGCTAAGGGGGTAACAGGTTGCTTCGTGTAGCCCCATCGTTGACTTCACCTCCGGCTCTCTGCCGCTGGGGGCTCCGGACGGCTCCGAACGGGTTGCCTCCTTTACGCCCATCAGCTTCGCCAATGACTCTACTTCCAGCATCTACCACAGAGGGGGTAACGGGCTGCCTCCCGCAGCCCCGTCGTCGACTTCGCCTCCGGCTCTCCGCCGCTGGGGGCTTAGGACGGATCCGCCTTCGTCACGCCCCTTAGCTTCGCCGATGACTCCACTTCCGACATCTACCACTGAGGGGGTAACGGGTTACCTCCCGCAGCTTCGTCATCGTCTCCACCTCTGTTACGCCCCTCAGCTTCACCAATGACTCTACTTCTGGCATCTACCACTGAGGGGGTAACGGGCCACCTCCCGCAGACCCGTCGTCGACTTCTCCTCCGACTCTCCGCCGCCGGGGGCTCCGGATGGATATGCCTTCGCCACGCCACTCAGCTTCACCGATGACTCCGCTTCTGGCATCTACCGCTGAGGGGGTAATGGGTTGCCTCCCGCAGCCTCATCATCGACTCCACCTCCGTTACGCCCCTCAACTTCGCTGATGACTTCGCTTCCACATCTACCGCTGAGGGGGTAGCGGGCTACCTCCTGCATCCCGGCCGTCGATTTTGCCACCTTGACTTCATCATCAACCACGTCGTCGACTCCATCACCGCAAGCTTTGGACAACTCTGCCTCCGACGTGCCTCTCAGCTTCACCGACGACTCCATCTCCAGCTCCGTCACTGCAGGCTTCAAATGACTCCGCCTCCGATGCGCCTCTCAGCTTCACCGATGACTCAACCTTCGACTTCACCGCGACGCTCTGTCAGGCCTCTCCTCCATCGAACCTCGCTGCCACCGTGTGCGGTTATCGCTAAGAATTTTTTCAAGGACGGGAGGCCGTTCGGGACATCCAGTCTTCAAAGAGGCTAGAGCTAATTCATCGTGCATCTGCTCACCTCTCAAAACTTCGGAACTAGCGGATGAGGGAGTATTGTTGGGGGAAAATAGACCAGCCTGAGGATACTAGTTGACAATTGCTATCAAAGGTCCCTCCGAAGCCTTCAGCCTTTGGACTCCTAGCAGGAGGCCTGGCCCCCGGAGGCTGCGGACCCCTTCGAGCCACCCCTCCGGCACGTACATGGCCTTCTAAAGACTCAAAGCTACAGCAAGTCCCTCCAGAACCTTTGGCCTCTGGACTCTTAGTAGGTGGCCGGGCCCTCGGAAGTTGCAGACCCCTTTAGGCCACCCCTCCGGTGCCTATGCGGCCTTCTGAAGCCTAAAGATGCAGCCGGCCTTCAAAGATAATATCAGGGAAGAAAGGACACCCCTGCAGCCGACCTGATGCGAGGTAACAGGCGATTAATGCCAGTGCAAGTGGTGCTTATCCTGACACCCCAGCGTGACGAAAGTCGTCCTGACACCCCTAGTAGAGCGACGCCGGGCCGCAATTGGCAACCAGCTCACCCCTCAGGGGGCAGGTAGCACAATAGTTATCATGGTAGATATTTATCTTCTATGTAGGGTAAAAAATAGTTATCCAGGATAAGGCCCGGTAATTCGACCAGGTCCTAGATATTGTACATCGTGATAACTTGTACACTAAGCTACGTACACCCTATAAATAGGGGGGTCGTGGTCATCTGGGAGGAAAAAACCACCGGAGAAGGATTTTTCTCCTCTGATCAGATGTAGAAACTCCTCTTGTAACCAGTTGATACACACCATAAGCAAAAGCACATGACATAGGGCTGTTATCTGACCAGGAGGCCCAAACCTGGTAAATCTCTTGTGTTCCTAGGTCCAGCACAGACACACCCCTTCTCTTGCTCTCTCCTCTCAACTCACTGCTGTGCCTAAGCTTGAGCTTCCTCGTTAGAAGAGGCTCTCGCCGTAGTCTATTCAGGCAAGACATCCTCTTGCGCCAACAGGAAAGTTTCGAGAATATTCTCCCTTTTTCCTTTTTTTGATTTTATCTCCTGGCGATAGAGGTCTAAGTCCCCACTCGACCCGTCGTGTCTCCATCCATCCCGCCCCGGTTGGGGCAAGATAGGGCAGGGCACCGATTAGGGCGGGGCAAGACGGGGCGGGGCATCGGTCGCGATAGGACGATGGCGGATCAAGTTCTACCCTGCCTCGCTCCGTCCCACCCCGCCCTAAAGTATATGTTACATGCACATTTAGCGTGTTTATTATCCTTTTGTAATAAAACTTTTAGTAAACTAATGCATGTATGTAACTATTGTCATGTTATGTTAGGTCTAGTGAATCTTAGATGTAGTTATTTATTTATTTATATGTTATGGTAGCTATTATCTCCTAATTAAACTCATCTAGAGCTTTTAACAATTTTAATTGGAGTAGGGTGGCATAGGACGAGTTGGGTCAAAGTCGGGGCTCCATGGGGTGGGGCGAGGCAAGAAAAAATTTCACCTGGTCTCGGATCGGGGCGGGGCAGGGCGGGGGACATGTGGTTGCTCTTGGCCTTGATCTTGTAGTTGGACTTGGTGTAGAAGGTGGAGGTATTGTTGGAGAGGTTTATTACTTTCTTCTTCTACTTGGTCTCCTTGTTGACTTGCATGTATTGGAAAGACTTGTGGCCTTCTTGATGACATTTGAAACATGTCACGGTGGACTCTTCTGCAAGCTTCTTCACCATAGTTGCACGATTATCCTGAGGAGGTTGCACATGGTTCTTGCCCTTTAATCTTGCCAAGTCCTTCTTGAGCTTTTCCACTTCTTGCTTGAGCTCATAATTTTCTTTTACAATGAGTTCATTAGATGGTTCTACAAGAATATTCTCAACGCATATCTCATTACAAAGGGGTGAGCTAGATAGATCAATTAGATCATCACAAGAAGTGCAAATATCTACCTTAAGATTAAAATTAAATAGAGAGGTAGATTACTTCAAAGAGGCCTTAGATTGAGAGTCAATGCGCTCAAATTTTGCCTTAAGCTTATCATGCTCCTTGTTTAGTAAATTAAATTTTCTCAATAATTCTTCATAATTAGAAACAAATGTAGCATGAATGTCATTAAGTACATTGAATTTCTTAAACAAATTTTGCCTTAATCTCATCATGTATTGTTTCTTAAGGGCCTTTTTTTTGCTCATTGATCAAATGAAAAAGTTCATCATAGGAGGAAGAATCCTTATTGGATTCATCATCACTTACATCGCTTTCTAAACCTTTGGTCATAAGACACTTATGTGATGATGACCTTAAGGAAGAGCTTTTCTTGGAGGAGTGGGTGGCTAAGCTCTCATCACTTGAGCTTAAATCTTCATCTTTACTTACCCATCTTCCCATACTTGTAAATGCTTTTGCTCTTCCCATTGTCTTCCTCCTGCTCTTGGTCTTCTTCTCCTTCTTGATGTGATCAATTATTTTGATCAAGTCTTTCATGAGTATTCGATGATCAATCTTGTCATCGATCTTCTTAATGTTCTTCTCCACTTGAGAGATGAGCTTGATGACATCAGAATCCATTTCTTAATCACTTGATGTGCTTTGCTCATCATCTTTATTGCTCTCTTCATCTTCATCTCCATCATCTTTACTTGAGGTTGACTCTTGTTCTTGCCTTCTCATCTTCGCCTTCATGTGTGGGCAGGGTGCTTTCTTACTTGTGAGAGTAAGGTTCTTGGCGTCGGATGAGGAAGAGGTTTTCACCCTATGTTTACGGTCATCTTATGGGTGGTGATCTTGCCAAGCACTTGACTTAGAGTTATTTTTTTTATGTCTTTGTTGTCGTAGATGATGGAGACTATCAACTTATACTTTGGAAGAAGAGCTTGAAGTATTCTTCTCACCACTTGATCATCGTCAATTTGCATCAAACCTACCCCATTGATCTCATTGACAAGAATATTCAAATGTGAATACATGTCATTAGCACTTTTATGGATAAATTATTTGATGCTATTGAGCTTAGTATAAGCACATGATATTTCTCATTGCGCACATCCTTTGTGTCTTTATGTATTTTAATGAGACTATTCTAAATATCATGTGCATTGATGAAAGAATAAACACGATTAAATGCATTAAAATTTAAATATGATAAAAGGATACTGTCGGAGGGTGAACTCCTAAAGCAGGGATTCGGAGGGACCCCTTTGAGATTCGGCCGGGGGGATGATTCTGAATCTATTTTGCGGGTGAAATAAATGGACGTAAATGTGATGGCAGGTGGAATGGAATGATCGGATGCAGAATGCAGTAAATGCACTGGAGGTTTTTAGACAGGTTCGGGCCGCACTGAGCGTAATACCCTACTCCTGTGTGGATGCTATAAATGCACTGAGAATGTCTCTCAGGGATGTTGCTGGTTACAAGAATGTTTGTCTATCCTAGAGCTTCGGGCTCCTTGTTCTTCGGGGATCTCAGCTTCTGTGCTTGTACTGAGTGTTCTTCTGTCTTCGATCTTCGTCTGGATCGGAGAGAGTCAGGATTCGGGGGGCCTTTTTCCGTGTCCACCGGCTCCTCTTAAATACTCGCCGGCGGTAGCGTGCCCCGAAAGGGAGGGCACGAGTTCCAAGGCATCATAAATGGAAAAGCAGCCATCATGGGCTGCTGCGCGAAGTGACGGAGGTTGAAAACGCGCCCTCGCCTGGTCTCGATCGTCATGATGGCATTCTGCAACGGGCGCCATGGAGAGGGCCCACCGGGCAGCCACCAAGCAGCCCGGCGTGCCCGCCCGGTCTTGTACACCTGACACAGCAGGGTGGCAGGCAAGGCACCTTGGGCCTCGCGATGCTATCCCGAGGCGCGCCGGATGACGCGGGATTGGACCTGTGCACTAAATGTCCCCACGCCTTCCTGCTAGAATGTGGCAGGGACTGACACCGAGCGTGGCAGGAGCAGTTGAAAGTGACAGGCCACGCGCCCTCTTAAATGCAGCATCGGGCCTTTCACTGGTTGACACCTCACCGCTGGACCTCTGTGGGGGCCACCGGCGAAGGACTTCTTAGGCTGTCAGGGAACTGAGTGCTCGAGGGTCACTGTTCACAGCCCCGAGCACTCTCTCCCGGATATGCCCTCTCGTGGTCCTCGGGGAACCGAGTGCTTGAGGGCCACTGGTCGCTGTCCCGAGCACTCTCTCCCGGACTGGCTGTTTAGGTCCTCGGGGAACCGAGTGCTCGGGGGCTATTGTTCACGGCCCCGAGCACTCTCTCCCGGAACTAACTCCCCTGGGTCCTCGGGGTACTCAGGTGCTCGGGGCCGCTGTTCGCAGCCCCGAGCATGCCCTTCCCGGTACTCGGCTTTTCTGGTCGTCGAGGGACTTGGGTGCTCGGGGGTCACTGTTCATGGCCCCGAGCACTTTCTTCCCGACACTTGGTCTTCGTGGATCATTGGGGAACTCGGGTACTCGGGAACCACTATTCATGACCCTGAGCACCCTCTCCCGGGACTTAGTCTTCTCGTACCTCACGGAGATGATCCCCGCGAGAGGGCGCCACGTGGCAAACTGCTAGCCTGGCCTTGGGACTCGGGGACCCCTGGTTCCTGATTCACCGACAGATACTCTTTGCTAATGCATCTAATTGCCTCTCCTTGTTAGTGATGCGAGATCTCATCCCTTACTCGGTGACTCTTCAAACATCTAGACCCTTGGCTTGTAAATAACAAGACATTAGAATTTTCCAACATGAGAAATTTGTTTCATCAAAAAGTGGAACGCTATGGGTATCCATCCCTACCCCGGATGACACAACATTAGAATGTTAAGCCTATCAAGAGCACGAGGCTCTGATACCAATTTTGAGGAACGATGACGTTCTAAGAGGAGGGGTGAATTAGGACACTTAGAACCTAAACCAAATTGACTCCAAAAACTTCACAAGATAAACCTATATCAATTTATGTCTAAATATGCTCTAAGTTTATCTAGTGTATCTACTCTACCGCTTAAGAGAATTGTAACCTACTCTAACAAGGTAAATTGCAAGTATGTAAATGTGGAAACGTAAATAAAGTATAGAGACAAACTCGGCACAAGGGATTTTTATCCTGTGGTATCGATCGTATGAATACACCCCTAATCCACGTTGGAGCTCCACAAAGAATATGCTCCCAGTCGTTAAGTCTCTTCTGGTCGCGGCTCTTGAGCTACCAACTCACCAAGACAAGGTCTCAAGCACGATGGGCCACCAAGCCACAAAGGCAAGGCCTCACAACTAGCCTCTCTTCCGTTCACTTGCCGTCGTGATCACTTCGGAACTTAAGCCACCAAAGCAAGGGTCTTCACGCCTCGTACTCGTGTCTTGCATCCGCTCCACACCAAGTCGGAGGTCGACAAGCTTGATCCATCAAGGTCCAAGATATCGGCAAATCATCAAGACTCCAAGGCACCGACGTACCACTCGGTATAAGTTAAGATCACTCCTTGATCCCTTCTTCAAGCTGCAGCACCTAGCTACAACTCACTCTAGGCCTATAAGCACTAAACACTCTTTAATCTTGTGCTTAATTATCTTGAATGATCACTTTAAGCAATTTGGTGGCTTAGATGTCTTCTCAAGTGTATATGAGTTTCCTCAAGACTCCAGGAGTATGTCACACCTTTAAATGACTGGGTAGAGGGGTATTTATAGTCTCAAACTCGCCAACTAGCCGTTTTCCCAACAGCCCAGAAAAACTGTTAATACCGGATGATCCAGTGAGAACAATAGTATTAGCACTGGATCATTCGGCAAGTACAAACTCAGAAACTAGCCGTTGGACTTCCACTCAAAGGCTCTGTGAACACCGGACACTCCGGTGTGCCTTCAACTCTATCACTGGACCTTCCGATGAGTTATCTTGAGCCATCCAACCCTTGCAGCCTCTCTGTGTAAAATAATTTGGTGCATTCTTTTCGGTGTTCATTCCATTCACACCATACTATTCGGTGAGTTAAACCTTCTATTCTTTTCCTTGGAAATGCTCCGGTGCAACTATCTCTGTGATCAAAGGACTATCCGTGAGTTGATCTTCATTCTTCAACATTTGTAGTCGCCTCTGCAAGAAATACTCTGATGCTATACTTCGGTGTACACAAACCAAGCACCGGACCTTCCAGTAGATTGATCTTCAATCTTCTACACTTACATGCTTCTCTGCAAGAAATGCTCTGGTGTTATCCAGTGCAGATCATCGGACTATCTGGTGAGATTCTCAGCCTTCTTCCCCTTTATCAGAAATATTCCGGTGAGTTCAACACACAGAGCATCGGACTTATTGGTGAAGTCATCAGGCTTCACTTTGCCTCTGGACATAATGCTTCGGTAAGTGCAAACTCATCTGTGACGAACTTTTCAGTGGAGCAAATCTTTCTAGAACCTTTTCAATTCAGTTAATCTTTATTCCGGTTGCGGTGGCTTCTTAATATATTGTATCCATGAGATATACTAATATATATTGTTGACAAACATATTAGTCACAATAGATATATTATTAATTACTAAAATTATAATCATAATTTAATAAAATTATTTTCGCTAAGTAGCCAGTCTCATCATTGGGCGGGTATTCTCTCAGACATGCAACAGACAGATCGTGACCTCAAATGCCGCCACCGCGCAGGTTCTGGGCAGCTGATGCATTGGCACTGGAAGGCGTGCCAAGCTGCTCCGAGGTCGTCCTATCAAAGCCAGCGTTGTCACGCACCTCGCCATCGCCGCCGCTGTTGGGCTGGTGGCTCGGCCCAGCCTCCTGTAGTAGCAACCTGCAGCATAGCTAGTAAGAGGGGGTACTTGCTGCACGGCGAACGGGTACTGAAGCTGCAGGTGGTTGTAGTATGTGGCGACCGGCTGGTCAGGACTCTGGAGCGTAGCTGTGCCCCGGCGTCAGTGGCACATGCGCGTAGTGCGCATAGCCGTCGTCCTGGTAAATAGCAACCACGCAACTCCCGTCATCCTCCGGAGGGGCGCCGCTCTCGACGTTGAGGCCTAGCAGTGGCGCCTGCATAATGGGCGGAGGCATCGGTAGCATGCCGCCGTACAGCAGATGCAGCCGAGACCCGTCGGGTGAGTTGGATCCCAACGGTGGCGTGGTGATCGGGTCGGCCGCCTGCCAGCCGAATGTCCCAGCATCGTGCACCGGCGGGTCAGTGGCCCTGGCCGAGGCGCCCGGCCAATTCAGCTCGTCGCGCATGTGGTCCTCGAGAACGGTGGGGCGGGACCGGCCGCCTCCTTCTTGCTCCGGCGCTTCCCATTCTGGCTGCGCTTGGTCGCGTTCCAGTGGTTCTTGATGGTGTTCTCTGATCGACCGGGGATGTGCTTCGCGATCTCAGCCCATTTGTTTCCGATCTTCCGGTGCCAGTCGACAAGCATCAGCTCCTCTTCTTTTGTCCAGCCAGCACAACACGATGCATGTACAAACAAAAATTGTTGGATCATGTAAGAAAAAGATTAAAAATTGTAGTAAAACAATATATGGATTGCTATTTAGTAAAACAAATTTTCATGGATTAATACATGCATATTGCTAAATAATAGGAGTCCAGAGTTACAGTTCTAGCAAAATAAAGAGGGCATTTTTATTTCAGCTTAAAGATTGTAATCACAATCTGCAGCCTAAAACAAACACGTTAGATTGTAAAAGCTAGATTATACAATTCAGCTCTCAAATTGTAACAATCCAGCAATCTATCTTTTACCAACTTTTACAAATTGTATAATCTAGCTTTCACAATCCACTAACCTATAAGATGTTTTTCACAATTCACGATTGAAACAAACATGCTTTTAGTCTCTTGCATGTACAACTATATCACTGCTCCATAACTAATGCAGTTCTAGAAAATTGATATGAACATGAAGATCTATCCGTAAAGTAATATTAGGATCTCAAATTTACAGATAATTGTGAACAAGGATGGACTACAACAGTATTTTTTGTGGAAAAAAATCCTAATAATCTCATCAGTGTAAATTCTTCGTTCCAAACATATAGGGGCTAACAACACGTGCAAGAAAAAAAAATATATAGTTCATTTGCTACATTAAGTGCTCAAGAAAATTTTACTCCATCGATCACATGATAAATAAATAGAAAATATTGAAGAATAAATTTACTCAAAGAATGCAGCGGTACAATGATTTCTCAAGAATAATTTTAGGAAAACATATAGATCTAGAAATCAATCTCAAAGAACATGCAACAAAATTGGAATACCTTGATGTCAGGGCGCAAATGGTTGAACCACCTTTCCCTGCATTGCTTTCCAATCCTGCCGGGGAGGGCCTTCGCAATATTTGACCACCTACTAGCACCTAGCTCCTTCAAAAGATCTTCTAGCACACTGCAAATTGGCCTGTATCTTAGCACTCTAGCAAGTCAACGCAGAAAGGATGCATAACAAATTAACTTCAGGGGCACTTGCCAACGTGCACTTGTAATACACATCTATCAGTTTTGTGTTCTTTAGAAATTCAATTGGGATATACTCCATCAAGTCACACTATAGTAAATACTCAATCAAACCTCGATAACATATTTGTGATATATACATAAAACTACAAATCTACTATGCTAAAATGGATAGTCGGGTTTCATTTCAGAAAATACTTCTGTTCAAACTTTTTTTTGGTGACCAGAGGGAGCAAGATATTATAGGAAGGGAATTGGGTATGCAATTAAGAGGGGGAGTATATTTGACTTCGAATGGTATTCAGTGATGAAATTATGGTAAGTAAAGAGTGCGGCAAAATCATGGTAAAATGGCCCAATCGATGCACACAATCAAAAGAACAGACGGGTGAGATAAAACGTGTCATGTCAAGTGTGAACAAGTTAAGTGTAACAAGAAAATTGTTTACTCTATGCCACAAATAGCAAAACCTTGTACGGTCACAACAATGATATGTGATTTCTAGAAAAATAATTACACCATGAATAACAATGAATCTCTAGTTGATGGTTGTACACTGCCCTTTCCCCGTGTATGGAGCTGCAATATCGCCACCGGCATATGCCTGCCCCCTGCCATATCAACTGGTGTGTTCTCTGAAGTGATGGTATTCGCCATCAGGCTTTGATTACCAAAAATAACGCTACCATGACCAAGACCATCACCGCTGCCTCCAAATCCTGCAGCATCTTGCTGTGGAACCATGCCACCTTGCGGGACATTATTTGCTCCACCAAGATAAACATCATCGGACGCAATCAGAGGATTTGGAGTTGTAGCATAGATGTTTTCAACCAGGTGATGGTTGGAGATGCATAAATCCATGGCTGGGAGAACACTAGTGATGAACTTCTCGAGCAAGGAAAGGTTCCTAGCCCCAATCCCCATTGGTGGCGCCGTCCTCACCCTCGCCACCGGCTCACAAAACATGGATTTCTCCTCCCAGATCCGGATTGCCATTCTTGCTTGGAAACTGAAAGGATTGTGCGACGCGGAAAGGAAGGAAGCAAGAAGTGCAATGAGATATCTCAAGGAGTTGGGGTTGGTTGTAGGTGTTATATAGATCGCCCTCATCATCGTGGCTGTAAATACGATGCTCATCCAACTGATGATAGTTATTCTGTCCAACGACCTTTCAACTCATGCTTAGGCTAAACGATCGTTTTTGGCTGTAGATATGATGCTCATCTAACGAACTATAGTTATTCTAAACAACGACCTTCCAACTCATGCTTAGGCTAAACGATCGGTTTTTCCTTTTTTGTTATTTGTTATTTTGTATTAAATATGTTAATAATTCCATATGTGAGCTCATAAAATGACAATTTAAGAGTATTTTTTTAGATAGATACTGTTACAAATTAAATGCTCCTTTTTCTTTAGACTTTTATAGACGTTCCTTTTGCACAGATACACTTGATGTAGTATATGATTGAAGTTACTCGAAGTATAAACCATTCAGTTGCCATATGTCTGTTGTATTGTGACTACTTGTTATTAATTGTGACAGGTCATGCAAACATTAAATATAAAACACTCCTTTATCTTTATTTTAGATGCTACTGAGTCATTCCTTTTGGAGAAAAGGGTTTGAATCTTTATCATTTAAATGAATTTTGTATAAAGCTAGTCTTTTTTGCATCTTTATATTTAGATCCAATATCTCTACCCACACTTCTTTCTCACTAGCTTTTCCCCCTCACATCACCCTCAGAACTCTAGCCGACCAATACATCCACCTTCCTATGTGTTTTCCACATTGTACATGTACTATGGTTTAGAATTTGTGGGCCTTATTACATTTTAATGTCAGTGGAGGATAATGGCCTCGATCTAAAATTGTCATGGATAAGTGCCCTGGAGTATCCCAAATCATCCCTCTTTTGGACGGACTCTGAAATGTAAATGAAGGAGCCATTGTACATCATATAAATAAAAGAGTAAATTTTGTAAAAAAAATATAGATAGAATGGCAAAGCAATCACAAACTACACTAAATTTGTATTTTTACGATACAACTCATTAAATCTTTATGTTTGTGATAGTTTTGCTAATATACATGTAGTTGTCACTACTAAAGAAAGGGTCATCGCTGCTAGTTTTTGAAGCGGTAGTGATATTCATTATCACTGTTGGTTCATAATATCATTGCTGGTCCGTGGTTTCAACCGGTGTGATAGTTTGTATCACTACTGGTTCTTGGCTCCAATCTATCGATTGATATATTTTATCACTGCTGATTTCAGCTATGAACCGCCAGTGATACTCAATCCCAGAAAAAAAATCAAAATTGAAATAGGCATGCAATAATTAACTAAGCTTTATATTACTAATCTAGAATCACTGTTTTAAATCACACTAATAATTAATTAAGTCATTGTACATCAAAACATACGATGCAGTCATGCGGGCATAAAAGGAACCCTAAAACTTTTGATTCGCCATCGTCACAAAAGAACCATTCCCGCCGCGTGCCTACGCCTACCATGGTCAGTTGGGATCGGCCACGACTACTAAGAAGAAGTTGTCTCCACCATCGTACTCCTCCTCGGCCTCGTTCTCCTTCTCTTCCTCCTCCTCCTCTTCATCCGAGTTGTAATGCCTCTTTGGCTTCAGGTCATCAATGAAGAAGTCCCAAGCTTCGTCATCAAAGGGGGGCCCACCGATCCAGAGTTCGAGGACTATGCCTCACCCGAGCTCTCTAGCAACGACAGATCTTCATCGTCGGATGAATATGTGGGGGTGGGTGGTGTGGCTGGAGTTGGTGGCCGTGGCGAGGGGGAGAGTGGAATGGGCACCGGAGTCGGAGATGGTGGTGGAGTTGGGTCCATCACAGCGGCGACGATGGAGGGGGGGGGGGAGAGAGAGTTGAGCGATCGGCCAGAGCTGGAGAGTTAAATTTAAAGATTTTCGGGACAAGCCAAGCAAGCGGGGCTAGAAGCTATACGGCAATGGACTATCACTATTGGTTTGTAGGTCCAATCAGAAGTGATAGCCACTATCATTGCCGGTTCTTATTACGAATCAACATTGATATGTGACTGCCGGTTTGTAAAACAAACCAGCAATGATAATAAACTTATCATTGCCGGTTTGTAAGAAGAACCGACAGTGATAGTCATTTGTGCCATGTTATCACTGCCAGTTCTTGCTGGCTCGGCTTTTTGTGTATCCCTTGAGCTTATGAATTGATAGTGATAAATTATCACTACCGGTTATAACAGTACCAACAGTGATAATAGGGTGCAGATGATCCTTTCTGTAGTAGTGTGTGTGAAATTTACTCCATATAAAAACTTTGTCGTCTAGTTGCAGTCAAGTTATGCCGGGATCATTTCTCATATCGCTCTAGCTTGTTGCTGATGTAAGTTTTGTCGAGAGGTCATTGCTTCCTTGTCCAGGTTCTATTTGGGAATATCATTCATCCATTTCGATCATCTATATGAACTATACAAAATGATGGATTATATTATGCATTTGTGTCCTTTCCGGAACACAAATTTCTCCGTTGGAAGTAGGCAATGTTTTAAGTCCAAATTTTATTAGGAACAAAATATCACAAAGCGCTGAAAATGCAATTTCATCTTTAACAACGTATTAGTGGACATATAGTGTTTTATTTTTATAACACAATGGGATGCTTCACTTATTCATGATACTACAATGGGATGTCTGATGGTGATAACAGAAGTTGTGCCTGCTTGACGTAGAGTGGCGACGCAATGTAGATGGAATCATTGAAGAGGAAGCAACAGAGTCATGTGATCACGCGGATATGCTATCTAAAAATATAATCTCCACACTGTGAACTCTTCGGCAATGACTTTGAGATACCTGCTCACCCTGCTTCTGGGTGCACTTTGAAGAGGGCCAGTGAAGTTCAGTAGCTCCCAGCACCCTAACTCATACTTTTAGAACAAATAGTAATGCAAGAGGAAGCAAGTTTTGTTCTCCCTTCACCTATTCACCTCTAGCTATAATTGAGGTGCTTGATCGGACATGCTTGCACTATTCCCTTCATTTGTAGCTAAGTGGTATGTTAGGAAATAGTCTCACAGGCCCCTTCGGGCATCAGATTGAAGACCTTCGTGGCCCCCACAAACTAACAAAGCTTACGGTTGTCGTGGATTTGTCGTGTTGCAGGAACCCTTCAGCTGATTGACAGGTGCAGTGCTTCGGCCTCAATAACTCTAGCATTGCATGAGGCACTCATTGATATAAGGTCTTTTTCACCAGATGGCACGATGGTGGCGAAGTGTTCCCCTCCTCTTTGGTCTTCGAAGCTCTTTGACTTTCGGAGGAGCCAGGGTCTAAGTTGGAGGAGGATGGGCTATTCAACTCATCGCCACTTTCTTGGCATTTTCTGCCCATTCGACCATCTCATCGCACCCAAGCGCGACACCCTCTCCACTGTTTCGGTAACAACTCATGAGTCCAGCGGCTCGTCGTTGTCATCATCTCTACCAATCATGAGAGGGCCCAAGTCAATTCGCATAGAAATTATAGCGTGTTTTGGTGAAGACACGAGCACATCTAATGTGTCCTTCGGAGGCACTTGTCGAAGGGGCACTGCTTGAATGGCTTCGAGGCCCCCGAGGTCATCATCACTCCTAGAATTGCCAAAGGCTAGTTGGCGAGGTATTTTCTTCAAGGCAATGGCAATCTTTTTGTTGCCTCCTTGAGCTCCACCTTTTCTCTTTCTCTAGCCTTAGGTGGCAGAGGTCTCGTTGGTGCTGGTGTTCGAGGGACGACCCTCTTTGCCATGGCCTACTAAGGACCCAGACAGCTTTGACCTATCTCCATAGGCGAGGCCCACAACTCAAAGATTCGGTTGAGCCGACAGCCGAGAGCCTGTTCGGCACAGGCTTGGCCCTCGTCTAAGGTGACTTTCCCCAGAAGAAGCCAGGCTTCGGCCTCCACCTCGATGACAGTCATGGCTATTTCAAAGCACAAAAAACTGAAGAAAAATAGCAGAAGATCAGTTAATGGGAGTTGGGCCACGAAACATACTAGGTTTTCCCCTTAAATTAAACTAGGGGTGGCAAAGTCCCTGTGGCCCCTTTTGTCCCAAGGATGGAATGGTTCACCCTTCGCTCAGTGGCCAGACCCCTGCTGCAAGGAACTCTCGATGAGGTCGCGAGTGCTCAGATACTTCGCACACCTCGAAAGCTTCCCGCTGGGAGATCTTCAGCTGGACATCTAGGGTGCAATTACCTTTGTAATCTTAGCATTTTGACACAAGATAATCCCTCTTATCTACCCTATGGTAGAACCACAAGTGTGTCCAACCGTTTGGTCACTTATTTTTGTAGGCCACGATAGGTGTAGCCAACCCTACTCGATAAGAGAAGTTCACGCAGACATAGTGGGCTTCGCTCTGAACATCGTCCACAAAAACTGGCTTTGGCTGGTGATAGAGCTGGTGAACGGCAATGAAGGCTTTGGTTGAGGCCTTCGCTTCCTATGACATTGCCGCCCAGGCGAAAAGGCTAAGCCGAACAATGGCGTTCAACGTTAGCTAATGGAGAAAGACCTCAAACATCTTGATGACCTTCGCCACCATCTTGTCGCAGGGTAGGCAAAGTCTAGCTTGGAAGTAATCCATGAAGACAATGGCTTCGTCTTCTTCTGGTGCCAAAGTCTCTTGGTCCTTGGGGAGTTTAGCCTTCAAAATATCACTTATCATACCTTCCTTCTTCATACCGGCCAGGACTCCTTCGTCGACCTTCGATCGCCCAATCCAATAGGTCTTTGGTTTACCGGTTTTGCTTTTCAGAGCCATCGGATCAACCTGCCTTAGCTTCGGTCCAAAGTGCGAAGGGTGGCGAATAGCTTCGTGCAGAGCGTAGAGAGATGAGCGCGCAGGCTTGAATGCAGAGGTTCGGTAAAAACATATTAACCGTGGTGTAGTCTATATATAGCAGTAAAAATGCCAACTCAACAGCAATTGAGAAGGCACGTGTTGGAAATCAAACCGCCGCATTAATGATAGTTAAGACAAACAAATAGTAACCAGTGTTTCGAAATTTGAAGTGTGCTGCCAGGATAAAACCATCACTTATAGAAAAGCTAGACCCTTCGGGTGAGCAAAGAGGGGCTGATTAGCAAAAGGTAACTTGCATAGTAAGAGGATTTCGACGGGCCGAAGGGGGCGATGTTCGGTGATACCATTTAATTCACGGGTTTGGCCTATTGGGGAGGAACCTTGCCTGTGGGGGGGCTGCTGTTGGGAAATAATCTCACAGACCCCTTCGGACATCAGGTCAAAGACCTCCACGGCCCCCGCAAACTAACAAAGCTTACGATTATCGTAGATTTGTCGTGTTGCAGGATCCCTTTGGCTGATCGAAGGTCCCTTTCAGACATTCGATGCCGCAGGAGCGCTTCCAACAGCCTTGTCGAGCAAAGCCTTCATTGGGCCTTCAGAGGTTCAAGCGAAGAGTACTCCAATGTCACAAGAAAGTCAACCGAAGGAACACCGAAGGTGCGGCGAGTAGAGACCTTCAGAAGTTCAAGCGAAGGGTAACCCGAGTCTAGCGTGAAGATGGAGGAAAAGGCGAATGCATAGTCAAAAGGAGGACCGTTGTCAGTGACCGAAGACTATGAAGGACAAGATTTTTAAATAATCTAGCTGTGCTTAGGATAGTATTGTATTACCCTCGTATATGTTAAGAATGTAGTAGTTAGAGAGGTAATATCGTAAACTGTAATAGAGGACGATAAAATACAATTATAAATAGGACGTAACTATAAATAACAAAACGAGTGATATTAATACAGTAAAAAGTTCCCCCATTTTATATGCGTTTCCATCTAGCCTTCGGTTACTCCAAGATCGAAGGTCCATCTCGCTAGTTCCCAACACGGTACACCTTAATTTTAGTTTTCCCGGTTCTCATAGCGTAGGGCTGGCTTGTGGGCCATAGAAGTGGGCTTACAGTTGTTTGGGTTGTACAATGGTCGATGGTCTGTCCTGGTGTGGGCTACAACTGGTGAAATGGAAGCCTAGCCATGGTTATTCTGGGTATCGGGCTTGTACAGTGACGGATCAAAGTTCATAGGTACTCTGAGAGCTTGGAGGCCTTTGCTTTGTCCCATATTTTGGACTTGCCATGCATAATTCTACTTGCGTCACAAGTTCGAACGTGGGCATGCAAAATGATGAGGCTAGTACAGATGCAAAGCAATAGCATATCACTCCCATGCGAGTTACGATTATCCTAAGTCAGGTTAGGTTCGATTTAAGATCCTTCTCCGTCAGGGAACGGAGAGATTAGAGTGATCTTATCTATAGATCGACCGGCTCGAAACCGCTTCATCGGCACAAGGCGGAGGAGAAAGAAAGAATCGTGGTCGCGTAGTCGTCGGCTCCTTCCCACGCACTAATCTTCCAGTGACCGCTATGAACTCACCCCGTCTTGCCACTGTCATGTTCCATCTCCTGCACTACACAATAATCAAACTGGCCTCATGGAATTTTCCTCTTGGACGCCACTCTAAATCATGAGCCTTGGTTCGCCTGATCAATCAGCACAGACAGGCTCACATCACAGCTTGAGCTTGATCCTGACGTGATCGAGAACATCGAATTCGTCGATAGGTTCGGGCACAACCGTACAGACCGCTCTTGGCCCAGCAGCACAGCACGGGGCATGTGCCCGGCCTCCGCAAGCTCGTTCCGACGTGCATGGCACCGTGTTCCTAGGTAGGATCCCGTACATGCGCCGCCTCAATCTGAGCCATCCAGAACCGGCATTCGTCGAACAGATCACGCCATCCCAGTACACCGCCGTCTTGCCCCCATGCCGTCTTTGGACGCTCCCTCTTGGTGTGTTACCCGGACCCTGGCGTTCGACAGGATAACCCATCATGTAACGCACTGTGTTTGTCGCGAGGAAGGCCGTGGTCGCACAAGTTCCGTTCTGTACTCTTTCCCGTGATCCGACGCCGGGAGAAGAATATCTGCCAATGAGGGTCGGTGAACGAGTGCGATTGGTAGGTTTCGTGTCAACGCTGGGCTTCTCCAGTGCACAGTTAAAAAGGGCCGTTCCTGTGACGCCGACTGTGGCACGCAGTGCCCGTGAAAATCTGGTAAATATCTTTTTGCATAAACAAAGCACGCACAACTCGAGCGAGGAAGAACTTGAGATCGCCAATGCGAGTCCCGAGGAGTATTGGCGGTAGAGAAACGCAAGATCTGAGACAGATTGCACCGGGATTTACCACAGTCATCTTATTCACTGACTTATTCCTTTTCATATCGCATAATTACAGGATGCAAGTTGCCACTATACACTACTCAATAGAACATTCATCCATGATCCATGCCACCTCGTCTCCCTCCACGCCGTTGTGCTACCCCAATACTACAACCTACCATGCCACCCGGCCGCCGGTTGGCCCCGACAAGCTCGTCGGCATCCAAGATGCCCGTCAACCCGTTCCCGGCCAAAAGCTACAATTGCCGGTTTCCCGGAAAGGAAGAAGCGCCATGTCCTCCTGGATCACAACTCACTCCACTGCCCACGTTCTAATCAGCCTAAGGGACGATCTCATGTGTCAGCTCCACTCCACCGCCCGTGCCGTGGTGTAGTGGTCTAGGCGTCTCGCCGCGTGGCCGCCCCCGCGCATGCTGCAAGAACTTGACCTCTTGAATTTTTCATATTTTTTTGTTCTTTTGGCCGGTTCGTGCTGGTCCGCGGCCATTGCGGTGCCGGTGCGCGCGTCAATCGAGTGGGTAGCATGTGTCCTCACCTCCGGTGTTCCAGAGGAAGTGCGCGTAGGCGGCGGCATGGTGCGAGTTGCCGGGGTCGGCCGCGATGGCCTCCTGGTAGGTGTCCTCCGCGCCGGCGAGGTCGTTCCGCGCCTTCCACAGGAAGGTCGCGTACCGGCTCAGCGCCTCCGCGTCCGCTGGCTCCGCGCGCACCGCCCTCTCGAAGTAGTGCTCCGCCCTGCCATGATGAAACGAAAGTTAGTAGTGTACATCAATAGTAGGGTTGTCTTGCCAATTCGTCGAACTGTTAGTGGGCGTGGACGAGGGGACCTACCGGTCGTGATCGTTCTGCACAAGGTAGAGGAACTGCGCGAAGTTGGCGAGGATGAGCGAGTTGTTCGGCTCAACGTCCACAGCCTGCTTGTACCGCTGCTGCGTCCGCGCGTGCTCGGCGTGGTCCTCCGTCTCCAGCTCCGCCTCCACCGGCGCGACGAGGCTTCCCAACACGTCCGGGTCGCTCAGCTCCTCGGCGCGCGCGCTGGCCTGCATTCTCGAGGCCCCCGCGACCATCATTTCCCAAATGGCCTGCTCGTCCGCGTCCGCAGCGTCGGGCACGACATCTCCTGCGCCCGTCCCCGCCGGCGTCGACGGTTCCTGCGGTGCCACGCGGCTTAGCCGATAGAGGAACTCATCGGAACGGCCGTCGCCGGTGGGGCCGGAGACGGGCCGCACCTTGCCGCCACCGCCGCTGCTCCCGCCGACCGAGGCCGTCCGGCCAAAGGAGAACGTCTTCACCGAAGCCGCGTCGAACCGCGGGCCGGATGGTTCCGCGTGCTGGGTGTCGACCACCGCGACGGCGGGCGGAGGAGGCTGGATTGTGGCTGCGGCGGCGGCGACACTGTTGCCCATCGAGTGGACGGTGAAGTTGGCGAGGAGAAGCATGAGGGAGACCATGAGCGTCGGTGTGCCGGCGAAGATGTGCTGGAAGAGCCACACGAAGGAGGCGTGCATCTCGCCCTGCACGCGCGCCAGGACGCCCTGCAGGTCGTCGAAGAGCAGCGCGTCGCGCATCTGCTGCAGCGCGAAGCTCTGCAGCTCCCGCACGATGAACACCATCCACGAGAAGGCACGGCCCACCGACTCACCGGCGGAGCCCAGCAGCCGCTCGTCCCACCGTGACTGCCGCGCCACCTGCCGCTGCTGCTGCTGTTGCTGCTTCTTCCGCTTTAGCATCCGCAGCGACAGCGGCATCCCGACGCTGCTCGCGCTCCGCTCCACGCTCGCGGGCCACTCGCACCCCGCGGCACCCGCCGTCTGCACCCCCGCCGCCGCTGCGAGCTCCTCGACCCTCCTCAAGAACTCCGCATCTCCTCCTCCCATGCCATCCAAGCTGGCGCTCAGAGCGCACCTCGCGGGCGTCCGCATCGGGCACCACCGCACCGCTACACCGCCTCCCCAATTAACGGGTGACCCGGATCTCACGAGCCCGGCGCTGCCGCCGCCGAGGAAGGCGGGCAGTGGCCGCGAAGACGTCGACGGCGACGGCGACGACGCCGCGTAGCAGCGCGCGCACGGCGATGGTGCGACGACTGCTACCTGGAAGCCCATGGCCTTCCTGTCCCTTCCTTGTGGTGGCGCACGAGCGCCCCCGGCCGCACGGGGATATGTGGAAATATCAGGAGGCTGGCTCAATGCGAGGAAAAGAAGGCTAAGCGTTGGGGGCTTTAATTAAGGATCCGGAGGGGCGTCTGGTCAGCCTCCCCGCGCCAGGCTGCTCGTGAACCGGTCTAGTGGTGCGCTGCCACACGGTCTAGTGTGTACAGATTTTTTATTTATTTTTTCACGCTTCCTATAGGTCGTGTCTGCTTTTGCATTGTCTTTAAGCGATGGTGTGCACATGCTAGATCATAGGCTGAATAATTAGTTTGAATAATAACATCGATAGAATAAAGAGATTTTGTATAATAATATTAGGATAATATTTATGAGATTTAGTATAATAATATTATGATAATATTTATGAGTTGCTAAGATACTGTTTAGATATGCTTATACATTAGTGTTAGTGTAGATATGATGTAATATACTCATGTGAGTAGTGTTGCTTGAAGGTGAATGTGATCGATGACGGATCGACGAACTAAGTTCAGGAAGGAACTAAGGTTCGGTGACTTGGTTCAGGAAGAACTGGGGATGTAATGATCGATGATGTCATGCGGGATGGTCAGGCTAGAGGACAATGTACATGAAGACAATGTTGCGGGTGTACGACTATGTGCGTTGCGGGAGTGCAAACGAGCGCTAGGTCGTGGGTAACTAGATGATGTATTATAATGATGGAGTCGTTCGAGTACATAGCTAGGTCATGCCGTGGTCTCGCAGGTTGAAAAGTCTAGTCTCACAAAGAATTGAGTGAGAGTCGGAGTCAAACTCAAGCACGAGTTGGATTCAGTTATAGCTGGACGTGTTTCGATATAATTTGTGTCCAGATAGGATACGACCAAATTGTTTACAAGTAAAGGACAGTTTGGATGGCTATATATTGAGAGGGTCTCGGTCAGGATAATGAGTACCAAGAATGAGAACATACTTAGATAACTTAGACTTTGATCTAAGGAGTAGATCTATATATGGTTTGGAATTTTATGAAAATCCTTATTAGATGCTTTGGAGAGGCATCTTGTAAACTCATCTATATAATGAAAATCAAGTTTCGTAAGTTGATGAGTTGCTAATTCAGAAATTTTCTTTTTGTTCTATATTCTGCATACTTGGTTTTGGTTTTCGATTAATCTCGTGTTTCTATCAAGTGTCATCTTGATTTAATCTATCTAAAACCTTACTAGAATATCTAGTGTATGGTCTGAGAAAATTTTGAGTGGGTTTTGTTTGCTCTCGAGTAGCTTTTTTGGTCAACTCGATTCTGGTTGATATAATCTACTTCAACTAGGTATAATTTTTTATCCACATATCCGATCAACTCGATTCTTGTTGGGTTAGTTTCATATTTGAATCTAGTTTCAGCTATTCCAATTTGAGGGCAATCGGACTAGCGGATCTTCCTCTACATTATTTTTACTAGAGCATGTATAATCTATTTCAAGTGGAATACCGAGTTTAAATAATTTTTGATTTAGATGAATTAATCTTTGAATTTGGTATGTAGAGTTGATATGATGCCTTTGAGAAGTGGCACGTTTGTCCGCTACAAGTCAAAATTATCACCGTTGCTTGGATCCACAAAGTGGACGCAACGAAAGCTCTAAGGCGATACTCGGTAGCTGTTCTTTTCTTCAAGTTCAGGTTCACCAAGTCAAGCCCTGCTCTCTTCCTCGCATAGGCTCAACTAGGTGGGGGGCATTTGTGCGACGTCGTTTTGTCGTATCTATATGCGCGACCCCCATGTGCGTATACATAAAAGAAAAAGGAGAAAAGAAAAGAAAAGAAAAAGAGAGAAAAAAAAAGAGGCAACCCGACCGGCCTATTGGGCCACCCCGGTCTTTCTTCCCCCTTCTTTCTCCCCCGGCCGCATGGCCCAGCCCAGTTGGCCCGATCGCCCCTCCTTATCCCATCGCCCGCCTACCCTAGAAGTGTCGGCTATCTCCTGTGCTTCTTCCTCGCGTGCACCATTCGCCCCTCTCCCTCGCACGTGCCACCGACTGAACCAGCCCGCTTCTCCCCCCGCTCTCTCCTCTCCCCTTTCTCTGTGCTCCTCTGTGAGGAACCGTCCAAATGGAATTCTAATTAATCATCAGGAGGATCATTATTCACAATCACAACCTCGACGATTAATCAGAATACCATTCCGGTAGTCCCGGCACGTGTTTTGTGCCCAGGATCGGAACACATGCCTTCCAACTCAAATATCCCAACACAGTTTAATAGAGAGCAAGTAATTAAACTGAATTACAATTATTAAACATGCAACTGCTTACACAATTTACAACAAAAGAGGAACAACAACAACTACGCAGCGGAAGAGAAACCTATACAACAAAAGAGTATGAAGCCGGATGCCCTTAGGCTCCATACCAAAAGCGCCGGAGTTTGGAGTAGAATGTGCTACCCCTGCCCGCCACCCGGATCGGCAGGCAAAAAGTAGCCGAAAACTGCCTCTTCCTCGCCGACCTGTGAACCTGAAAGCAACTTAAGGGCAGCACCCTTAGTACGAAGGTACTAGCAAGCCTGACACAGGATGAGTATATATATATTCTCGACTCCAAGGATCATGCATTTAAAGCTGTAGCAAGGATTAAGACATGTTTAAGTTCATTAAGCGGTAAGCAACCTAGACTCTAGGTGTAAGCAACTAACTTAACCAACCACCAACTCAAACCCTGCCAACCAACTGACCATAACAGATATGTAAACAACAAGTGTATAAAAGTAAACCAATACCACCAAATCACCGACCACAAACTGACCAAACCACCCAATCCAACCATGCCACAACCCACATCGAAACTCTACGACCAAAATATGGTCGCTCGGTGGAGATAAGCGATAGCGATGCTCATGACCGAGAGCGCGGCAGTTCGAACTGATTATACACCCTGCAGGGGGATACTCCTGGACCCACACGACACAGGGACCATACGGCTTGTGCCACCCGCTAAGATGCGCACAAGGGGGTACCCGTGACAACCTTTCCCAACCAGGCCCAACCATGTGGATCAACCATAGCTCGGCGAGACGGTATTAGAACTACTCCTCGAGCAAACTAATACCGCTAAAAGCCCGGACTCAAACCGGACTCACACCGTCTATGACGAGGCCCACATGACCACGTCTGCGAAGGTAATCGGCTCGCCTACCATTATATCAGCATGTGGTGAGTAAGGTATGTGCTAAAGCCGACTACACCGATGATCGGTGCTTAACCGGTGCAAGCGGTCTACGGTGTCCGGGTTCCCTCCCCGAACTGCCTGAGGACTCCTCGTGAGCAGATGACACCCCTAACACCGCCCACACCTCGTCTCAACTCACCACTCACCAAACCGACTCATCATCAACACAACCATAAGTGTGAACAAGTAATAAGTCCTAGGCTCGCGACAACGGTGGACGCCGTCGTCGACTTCTACCGGAAAGCCTAAGTACCACTAAGCATAGCGAACTAAAATTAGACCGCGACGACACCACTAGGCTCCAATGGAATAACTCATGACACGTGACCGAAATGGAAGAATGCATAGGCATAGGTTCTACCCAACTCGGAACCTGACACATGCAATGTATACATAAGCGTAGATAACATATTAGATTTTCAAGTAGACATAGTGCAATATGATAGATGCTTGCCTTGCTGCCCTAGCTGCTGCTCACAGCTACCCGAGTCACGATCACCACTGCGGGAACCTCCGGGTACAGCCCCGTTCGCCTCGTTCGCCGGGTCAAAGTTCCCTAAAAGAATCACGCATGCAATGTAATGAATATGAATGACATGCAATGAAAGATGCTTCACTGTAAGACAGCAGCGGAGATGCAATGCACTTATGCCATGAGTTAAAAGCCTGAAGGATTTCCTTATTTGAATTATTGTTTAACATTTAACAACTTATTAATCCTCAGTAAGCATTTCATAAACCCTAGCATTTTTAATGAACATGGCATAGTTTAACAAGATTAACAGAATTTGATTTACCAATTTTGGACTCATCAAAAATTGTTTATGAATTATTAAAGATTAAACACATTCGTTAATTGAATAAAATTAATTATACCTTTCACAACACCTAGTATTTTTTTTCATGTGCAGAGTATGATAATACAAGGCCAACAAAATTAGATTCATCAATTTTGGAAACACCAAACTTTAATTAGGAATTATCAAAGCCTAGACATAATTTATTAACTCAATAATTCACAGCACATATTTCATGGCCACTGGCATTTTTAATGGACAGATCATGACGCAACAAAACCAACAAAATTGGTTTTAGGAATTTTGGAGCTCTACACAATTTCCTATGCACTTTTCAAGTTTTCAGCCGATTTAACATTAAACAAATATTCTAATTCGCATTTTCCGGAGTTTTCCCGATTAATAAAAATGCCCGAAATACTTTTTGCACACCCGGCCGGTTAGCCACTGAGGCTGACAGTGGGCCCGGTGGGTTTGACCCGGGTCAAAATTGACCCGCGCCCAGTACCCCACGCCGACGGCTCGGGCGACGTCGCCGGCGGCGAACGGCGGTCTGAACGGCCCGGCCGAAGGTGGCAACAGCACCAGCACGAGCACGTGGTCACGGTGGGGGTACATGTCGACGCCGGCGATGGCCGGAGCACGGCGATCGGCGGCGAGGGGCAAAACCAATCCGGCGGCGGCACGGCTTTGACGCGCCGAAGGCGAACGGCGACGCAACAGACTCGGGTGAGGGCAGCTATAGCTTCTACGAGGGCGCGTGGACCAAATGGCGCGGCCCAACGCTGAAGAACTCGACGGTGGCACGGCCGGCGGCGAGAGCTATGGCGCGGCGGCAGCCGGTCGTCGCGGACTCACGCGCCAGCGACGGGACGGAGGGAAAGCGGCATGCGCAAAAGGCGTACAGGAGTATGGGGAAGCTCACCGAGCGCTTCACTGGGCCGAAGAAGCAGCAACGAGGCAGCTCGACGATGAGGTGCGGAGGGAGGCCGCCGGCGCCGAGGAAGACGGCACGAGCTCGCCAAATTCGACCGAGAGGGGAGGGGATTCGCACGGAAATTAGTTGGAGAGGCTCCGACGATCCCTCTTTGCGCTTCTCACGGCTTGAGCTCGAGGGAGCTTGCCGGTGGCGCGTCGGATTTGGCCGGCGGCGCGGCGCAAAGCGGCTCTGCTCTGTGGTGCGCTGGGCGACAGGGAGAGAAAGCGAAGGAGAGAGAGAGGAGCCACGAGAGAGCGTCCAGGGGGGGGGGGGTTAAGGCCGACGACGCATCCACTCGAACGTTCGGCCGGTGACTCGACGGCGTGCTGGGTTTGCCGGCCACCGAAGTCAACAAAGCCAGCACCGCCCTCTGGAAGCAGCGCGGCTGAGTGAGGAGGGAGGATGACAAGCGGGTCCCGCAGGAACAGTAACCGCCAGGCAAAATATCTCCACCACTTTAGCCAACCATTTTGGAGGTCTTACTGTGGTCTAAAATTTGTGGAACAAATTTTGTTGGCTTCTATAAATCATGAACAATCCATTTTACTTTGTTTGACCCAAAAAGCTTGCACCAAACTCAAATGAAAATTCTCCAAAGAGGCAAGCTTTTCAAACTTGTGCTGATTTTTATGCTTTGAAAACAATCCCCAAAAATTCGGAAAAATTCATTTATATTCTCCTCCAGGCACCTACTAATTTCTAAAATTATTTCCAACTCTATGTTGTATAGCAATATTGTGAGTTGCTTAACAACGCATCAACTAATATTGATTTTTACAATTTGTTTAATTGAAAATTGCATGCCTAAAACTGCTCAAAACCAAACAAATGATGCTAATGACGCCCATTAGCACTTAAATATATGTTTTAGAAATTCTGGGCCATGACAAACCTCCCCCCCTAAAAAGAATCTCGTCCCGAGATTCGGTATGAGCCAGAGAGGGGACAATGAGAACGCTGTGATGACTTGGCAGGTTGTCAGACGACACCATGACGCATGAGATGGAATCCAACGCAGATTTTTATTCAATCATAGAGATGAACACATACATGCGAGAGATTCCAAATACGCTATATTACATTGGCATTACAAATTCTCAAAGAACTCAGGATACTCGGAACGAAGCTGATCTTCCCGCTCCCAAGTCGCTTCGGACTCAGAGTGATTTCTCCACTGAATCTTCAAGAACTTGATTGAACTCCACCGCGTCTTGCGCTCGGTTTCACCCAAGATTCGCATCGGTTTCTCACAATATGTCAAGTCCGGTTGCAATTCTTCTGGCGCAACATCAACTACATCAGTCGGGACTCGGAGACACTTCTTGAGTTGTGAGACATGAAACACATTATGCACCGCGGAGAGGGACGACGGCAACTCTAATTGATATGCAACCTCTCCACGCCGAGCTAGAATCTGAAACGGTCCAACATACCGAGGCGCCAGTTTGCCTCGGACTTGGAATCGACGAACGCCTTTGAGAGGTGAGACCTTCAAGTACACATGATCCCCCACCTCAAATGTGAGCTCCCGGCGACGTCGATCTGCATAGCTCTTCTGCCTAGACTGGGCCGTGAGAATACTCTTGCGGATATTCTGAACATGGTCTTCTGCCTCCTTGACCAAATCCGGACCTAGAAAAGCCCGTTCACCGGATTCGGACCAATTCAGTGGCGTACGGCACCTCCGACCATAAAGGGCCTCAAATGGCGCCATCTCTATACTAGCCTGGAAACTGTTGTTATATGAAAATTCCGCAAACGGCAGGCATATGTCCCACTTCTTCCCATAAGTGAGCACACAAGCACGGAGCATATCTTCGAGAATCTGATTTACCCTCTCCGTCTGACCATCCGTCTGTGGGTGATACGCCGTGCTGTGGAACAACTCAGTCTCCATAGCCTCTTGGAAATTTCTCCAGAAATGAGAAGTAAACTGTGTACCTCGATCCGAGATGATCTTCTTCGGCACCGCATGGAGGCAAACAATTCTAGTGAGGTACAACTCCGCATACTGCTTAGCAGAATAAGTGGTTCTGACAGGAAGGAAGTGTGCGGACTTTGTCAACCGGTCCACGATGACCCAAATAGAGTCATACCCACTCGAAGTCTTCGGCAAGCCTGTAATGAAATCCATCCCAACTTCCTCCCACTTCCAAGATGGAATGGGCAAAGGCTGGAGTGTGCCGGCAGGCTTGATGTGTTCAGCCTTCACCCTTCGGCAGACGTCGCACTCAGACACATACCTAGCAATCTCCCGCTTCATGCGAGTCCACCAGAAACGGGGTTTCAAATCCTGATACATCTTCGTACTGCCCGGGTGAATGGACAGCAACGAATCGTGAGCCTCATCAAAGATCTTCTTCCTTAGCGCCTCGACCCTCGGAACCACTAGACGGTTCCCAAACCAGATAACGCCCTGATTATCCTCAGTAAAACACAAGGCCTGCCCGATCTTCCTCTTCTCTCGAATTCGGGCCATACCCTTATCATCCCGCTGAGCAGCCTTAATTTCATCAATGAGCGTGGACTTGATTTCAAGATTTGCAATAAAACCGTCTGACACCATATCAAGCCCAAGACGCCGGAACTCATCACACAACGTGGAATCCATCGGCGAGGCTACAAGACAGTGACAATGAGCCTTTCGACTCAAAGCATCGGCGACCACATTCGCCTTGCCTGGATGGTAGTGAACCTCCAGCTCGTAGTCTTTGATCAACTCGAGCCATCTTCGCTGCCGCATGTTCAAATCCGCCTGCGTGAAAATGTACTTCAAACTCTTATGATCCGTGTAGATACGGCACAAATTGCCCATCAAGTAGTGGCGCCACATCTTCAGAGCGTGCACGACAGCTGCAAGTTCAAGATCATGTGTCGGGTAGTTTTCCTCATGACGCTTCAACTGTCGGGATGCATATGCAATGACTCGGTCCTCCTGCATCAAAACACAGCCAAGACCGATGCCGGACGCGTCGCAATACACATCAAACCCTCTGGTCACATCAGGCTGAGCAAGCACCGGGGCGGTCGTGAGCAGCTTCTTCAATGTTTGGAAGGCAGACTCACAGGCATCTGACCAATCAAACACGCTGCCTTGCTTCAACAACTCGGTCATTGGCTTCGCAACCTTGGAGAAGTTCTCGATGAACCGGCGGTAATAGCCCGCAAGTCCAAGAAAACTCCGGATCTCACTGACGTTCTGGGGTTGAACCCAGTCGAGCACATCCTGCACCTTGCTCGGGTCAACTGCCACCCCGTTCTCTGATAGAACATGTCCCAGAAAGGCCACCTTCCTGAGCCAGAACTCACACTTGCTGAACTTGGCGTACAGCTGATGCTCTCGGAGTCTGCCCAGAACAACCCGAAGATGCCCAATGTGTTCTTGCTCAGTCTTGGAGTATATCAGAATGTCGTCGATGAAAACAATGACAAACTTGTCCAATTCCTCCATGAACACCGAGTTCATGAGATACATAAAGAAAGCCGGCGCATTAGTCAAGCCAAACGACATAACGGTGAACTCATACAAGCCGTATCGAGTAGAGAACGCTGTCTTTGGAATATCCTCTGGCCGAACCTTAATTTGATGATAGCCCAGCCTCAAGTCAATCTTTGAGAAGACTCGGGCTCCCGTCAACTGATCAAACAAGATGTCAATCCTAGGAAGCGGATACACATTCTTCACCGTGACTGCATTCAGCGGACGGTAATCGACACACATCCTGAGAGTGTCATCTTTCTTCTTCACAAATAAAGCTGAGCATCCCCAAGGTGAGGAACTCGGACGAATGAAACCCTTTGCTAGCAGCTCATGAATCTGCTTCTTCAGCTCAACTAGCTCAATTTGCGACATCTTGTACATCTTCTTCGAAACCGGGGCCGCACCGGGTACGAGATCAATAGAGAACTCCACTGCCCTGCCAGGAGGCATTCCAGGCAACTCATCTGGAAAGACATCTGGAAATTCCCACACCACAGGAATGGTCTCCATAATCCTAGTGGGGGCAGCCTTTATGGTGAACAGGCAGGACTTGACACCCTTCAGCTTCAACTGAATACGAGTGCCGGACAGACCATCGAGGGTGACGGTCCGCCGAGCACAGTCCAACACAGCCTTGTTCTTGGAGAGCCAATTCATCCCCAGAATAACATCAATTCCCTTCGAGTTCATTACTAACAGATTAACATAGAAGGGCACTTCGTTGACCATTACCGCCGCTTTATTCACACACTGGTTGATTAGAACTTTGGCCCCCGGGGCGTCTATAAGATACGGTGTGTGGGTAGCACTGACTCTCAACCCACACTTCCAAACATAATCCGAAGATATAAAGGAGTGAGAGGCTCCTGAATCAAACAAAACCACTGCAGAAAAGATGTCAGAGTTGAAACTCATATCCAACGTACCCATCAGGACGGTGTCACCCTCCTGAACCTCGTCGGCGGTAGTATGGCGAGCTCGACCACGCTTGGGAACGTGGGTCGCCTGCGAAGACTGCGGTGCTGACTGAGCCGGCGGTGGTCGTGGGGCACCCACCGCGGCTCCCGGCCTCGGATACGGGCACTCCCTCGAGAAATGGCCGACGCGGCCACAGTTGAAGCACGGACCACCTGAGCCACCGGTCACGCTCACTTGGGAGCCGGCTGGTCGTGCAGCCTGCCCCTGTGGAGCGGAGAACGCAGGACGTGGTACAAACCACATCGGCCGTGGGTAGCCAGCCGACGGCACCTGAGACTGTGGAGGCTGGCTCTCAGTGCGGGCGCGCTGCGAGCTACCGCCCACAGAAGACGAGGAACCCCTCTTCCGCCTCTTCTCCTCTTGGTGGCTCTTATACTTGAGCTCCATCGTGATCGACGTGCTCACCAACTCGTTGAAGTCGACGAACTTATGCGCAGACAACCGGTCCTGCATCTTCGAGTTTAGGCCATTCACGAAGCGGCGCTGCTTGCGCGCATCCGTGCTGACCTCCTCAGTAGCGTATTGTGCAAGGTGGTTGAACACCTGCACGTACTCCATCACCGCTCGACCTCCTTGCTTGAGGTCCTCAAACTCCCGCCTCTTAGCCTCCATGAGACCACTAGGTATGTGAAACGAGCGGAAGGCCTCACGGAACTCCGCCCACGACACGCGGTGATCGGCGGGGTGCATGGCCAGAAAGCCGGACCACCACGCACCCGCCGGGCCCTGAAGCTGATGGGCGGCGAAGAGCGCCTTCTCGTGATCCTCGCAGTGAAGAAGAACGAGCTTCTGCTCGATCGTCCGGAGCCAGTGATCGGCATCCAGAGGATCCTCAGCTCGCGAGAAGACCGGCGGCTGAGTCCG
Organism: Phragmites australis; assembly: GCF_958298935.1. Taxonomy (NCBI): domain Eukaryota; kingdom Viridiplantae; phylum Streptophyta; class Magnoliopsida; order Poales; family Poaceae; genus Phragmites; species Phragmites australis. The sequence continues at coordinate 26,425,956 of NC_084931.1, forward strand.
CAAGAAGTCCGAGAAGTCGTCTCGGCGCACGGCTCCACCTCCTCCATGAGGAGCCGCGTTGCGCACGAGAGCCTCCAGGAGCGCTTGGTTCGTCTGGAGGAGAGCTTGATTTGCTTGGCGGTTCTGCTCGATTTGCATGAGCACATCCGCCATGGTCGGCGGTGGAGGAGGGTTGTTCTGACCGGAACCCTCTGGAACCTCCCCACCACGCCGAGTGACAACCATTCTGAAATGCAAACAAAGGGGAAACGTCAAATTCCGACTTAGCACAATGCATTCGCCGGATATATTGTTAGAACCCCGTAACACATGTATAAACATAAATACATGCATGAATGCCATGAAATGATGCATGCTCGAACCTAACTACCGCTTCTTTCTCAATATAAGAGCCGCACCTGCAAACATCAAACCACAGGCAGTTTATAACATCCAGAACGTACCCTTCGCGCTAGAAAGGGTAAGAGCGCGAACGGCCCTTGTACCACATGCCGTACAAGCGACAATCCATACGTCGACAACGATGTATTCACTTCCCGTAGACCCTACGGAACATCTCGTGTAAACGCCACACGAGTAGACGACCATGTCTCCCATCGCATGGTGGATGTTCATACGCTATTGCTAGCGTATTCACTTCCCGTACGGATCACCGTACGGAACATGCCGGGCCCCTGCCTCGCATCCGGCTGAGCCCTCGGTGATTAACCGCCACCGAGCGTCGTACCTTACCTTCCGACGATGCAATGCCGAAGATGCAATGCTCAACATGAATCAATGCAGGGTCGAAAGCAAAACAATGTGGTATAAGACATATAAACGTCACTCATAATACGCATTTTAACTTAGGGGCATAAACGATAGCAGTTTAATACATATTGAACATGAAGAGGCGTAAACATAAATTGTGGGTTGTTTAGGTGGAGTTGTCGACTTACTAAACAACGTACTAATTATGTTTAGGCTACTGAACTAAACCAGGCTCTGATACCAAGCTGTGAGGAACCGTCCAAATGGAATTCTAATTAATCATCAGGAGGATCATTATTCACAATCACAACCTCGACGATTAATCAGAATACCATTCCGGTAGTCCCGGCACGTGTTTTGTGCCCAGGATCGGAACACATGCCTTCCAACTCAAATATCCCAACACAGTTTAATAGAGAGCAAGTAATTAAACTGAATTACAATTATTAAACATGCAACTGCTTACACAATTTACAACAAAAGAGGAACAACAACAACTACGCAGCGGAAGAGAAACCTATACAACAAAAGAGTATGAAGCCGGATGCCCTTAGGCTCCATACCAAAAGCGCCGGAGTTTGGAGTAGAATGTGCTACCCCTGCCCGCCACCCGGATCGGCAGGCAAAAAGTAGCCGAAAACTGCCTCTTCCTCGCCGACCTGTGAACCTGAAAGCAACTTAAGGGCAGCACCCTTAGTACGAAGGTACTAGCAAGCCTGACACAGGATGAGTATATATATATTCTCGACTCCAAGGATCATGCATTTAAAGCTGTAGCAAGGATTAAGACATGTTTAAGTTCATTAAGCGGTAAGCAACCTAGACTCTAGGTGTAAGCAACTAACTTAACCAACCACCAACTCAAACCCTGCCAACCAACTGACCATAACAGATATGTAAACAACAAGTGTATAAAAGTAAACCAATACCACCAAATCACCGACCACAAACTGACCAAACCACCCAATCCAACCATGCCACAACCCACATCGAAACTCTACGACCAAAATATGGTCGCTCGGTGGAGATAAGCGATAGCGATGCTCATGACCGAGAGCGCGGCAGTTCGAACTGATTATACACCCTGCAGGGGGATACTCCTGGACCCACACGACACAGGGACCATACGGCTTGTGCCACCCGCTAAGATGCGCACAAGGGGGTACCCGTGACAACCTTTCCCAACCAGGCCCAACCATGTGGATCAACCATAGCTCGGCGAGACGGTATTAGAACTACTCCTCGAGCAAACTAATACCGCTAAAAGCCCGGACTCAAACCGGACTCACACCGTCTATGACGAGGCCCACATGACCACGTCTGCGAAGGTAATCGGCTCGCCTACCATTATATCAGCATGTGGTGAGTAAGGTATGTGCTAAAGCCGACTACACCGATGATCGGTGCTTAACCGGTGCAAGCGGTCTACGGTGTCCGGGTTCCCTCCCCGAACTGCCTGAGGACTCCTCGTGAGCAGATGACACCCCTAACACCGCCCACACCTCGTCTCAACTCACCACTCACCAAACCGACTCATCATCAACACAACCATAAGTGTGAACAAGTAATAAGTCCTAGGCTCGCGACAACGGTGGACGCCGTCGTCGACTTCTACCGGAAAGCCTAAGTACCACTAAGCATAGCGAACTAAAATTAGACCGCGACGACACCACTAGGCTCCAATGGAATAACTCATGACACGTGACCGAAATGGAAGAATGCATAGGCATAGGTTCTACCCAACTCGGAACCTGACACATGCAATGTATACATAAGCGTAGATAACATATTAGATTTTCAAGTAGACATAGTGCAATATGATAGATGCTTGCCTTGCTGCCCTAGCTGCTGCTCACAGCTACCCGAGTCACGATCACCACTGCGGGAACCTCCGGGTACAGCCCCGTTCGCCTCGTTCGCCGGGTCAAAGTTCCCTAAAAGAATCACGCATGCAATGTAATGAATATGAATGACATGCAATGAAAGATGCTTCACTGTAAGACAGCAGCGGAGATGCAATGCACTTATGCCATGAGTTAAAAGCCTGAAGGATTTCCTTATTTGAATTATTGTTTAACATTTAACAACTTATTAATCCTCAGTAAGCATTTCATAAACCCTAGCATTTTTAATGAACATGGCATAGTTTAACAAGATTAACAGAATTTGATTTACCAATTTTGGACTCATCAAAAATTGTTTATGAATTATTAAAGATTAAACACATTCGTTAATTGAATAAAATTAATTATACCTTTCACAACACCTAGTATTTTTTTTCATGTGCAGAGTATGATAATACAAGGCCAACAAAATTAGATTCATCAATTTTGGAAACACCAAACTTTAATTAGGAATTATCAAAGCCTAGACATAATTTATTAACTCAATAATTCACAGCACATATTTCATGGCCACTGGCATTTTTAATGGACAGATCATGACGCAACAAAACCAACAAAATTGGTTTTAGGAATTTTGGAGCTCTACACAATTTCCTATGCACTTTTCAAGTTTTCAGCCGATTTAACATTAAACAAATATTCTAATTCGCATTTTCCGGAGTTTTCCCGATTAATAAAAATGCCCGAAATACTTTTTGCACACCCGGCCGGTTAGCCACTGAGGCTGACAGTGGGCCCGGTGGGTTTGACCCGGGTCAAAATTGACCCGCGCCCAGTACCCCACGCCGACGGCTCGGGCGACGTCGCCGGCGGCGAACGGCGGTCTGAACGGCCCGGCCGAAGGTGGCAACAGCACCAGCACGAGCACGTGGTCACGGTGGGGGTACATGTCGACGCCGGCGATGGCCGGAGCACGGCGATCGGCGGCGAGGGGCAAAACCAATCCGGCGGCGGCACGGCTTTGACGCGCCGAAGGCGAACGGCGACGCAACAGACTCGGGTGAGGGCAGCTATAGCTTCTACGAGGGCGCGTGGACCAAATGGCGCGGCCCAACGCTGAAGAACTCGACGGTGGCACGGCCGGCGGCGAGAGCTATGGCGCGGCGGCAGCCGGTCGTCGCGGACTCACGCGCCAGCGACGGGACGGAGGGAAAGCGGCATGCGCAAAAGGCGTACAGGAGTATGGGGAAGCTCACCGAGCGCTTCACTGGGCCGAAGAAGCAGCAACGAGGCAGCTCGACGGTGAGGTGCGGAGGGAGGCCGCCGGCGCCGAGGAAGACGGCACGAGCTCGCCAAATTCGACCGAGAGGGGAGGGGATTCGCACGGAAATTAGTTGGAGAGGCTCCGACGATCCCTCTTTGCGCTTCTCACGGCTTGAGCTCGAGGGAGCTTGCCGGTGGCGCGTCGGATTTGGCCGGCGGCGCGGCGCAAAGCGGCTCTGCTCTGTGGTGCGCTGGGCGACAGGGAGAGAAAGCGAGGGAGAGAGAGAGGAGCCACGAGAGAGCGTCCAGGGGGGGGTTAAGGCCGACGACGCATCCACTCGAACGTTCGGCCGGTGACTCGACGGCGTGCTGGGTTTGCCGGCCACCGAAGTCAACAAAGCCAGCACCGCCCTCTGGAAGCAGCGCGGCTGAGTGAGGAGGGAGGATGACAAGCGGGTCCCGCAGGAACAGTAACCGCCAGGCAAAATATCTCCACCACTTTAGCCAACCATTTTGGAGGTCTTACTGTGGTCTAAAATTTGTGGAACAAATTTTGTTGGCTTCTATAAATCATGAACAATCCATTTTACTTTGTTTGACCCAAAAAGCTTGCACCAAACTCAAATGAAAATTCTCCAAAGAGGCAAGCTTTTCAAACTTGTGCTGATTTTTATGCTTTGAAAACAATCCCCAAAAATTCGGAAAAATTCATTTATATTCTCCTCCAGGCACCTACTAATTTCTAAAATTATTTCCAACTCTATGTTGTATAGCAATATTGTGAGTTGCTTAACAACGCATCAACTAATATTGATTTTTACAATTTGTTTAATTGAAAATTGCATGCCTAAAACTGCTCAAAACCAAACAAATGATGCTAATGACGCCCATTAGCACTTAAATATATGTTTTAGAAATTCTGGGCCATGACATCCTCGCCTCCCTATTCCCTGGGCCTTGCGCCCGAGCGCACACCTCGGTTGCGTTCGCGCCGCACCTGAGCCTCGCCGCCCTCTCCCGAGCCGTTCGCTCGTGCCTATATCCCCCCCGTGCTTACCCTTATCCCCTCTAAAACTGCATCGATCTGTTTTTATCGTGTGGATGGCCCTAGCCGCTGCTATATAGCTTGGATGGGGTACCCACGGTGGTGGGGGGTTGGATCGGAGAGCTAGAGAAAGAGAGAGAAAGAGAGAGAGAGATCACCGCTCTAGCCACCACTTTGCTATCGCTGTTCGTGCTCGTCAGAGTGCCATGGTCGTCATCGCTTTTACCGGTGGGTCTCGGCAATGATCTATTTCTCCCTTCCCCCTCCATATGTGCTATAGGTGGCCGGCCAGCCTCCATGCTGCACCATGCCCGCAAGTGGATTTGGCTGGCCGGCCTCCATGCCGCGCCGTGCCCGAAGGTGGATTTGGCCGGTCGGCTTCCGTGTCGCATCGTGCCCGCAAGTGGTTTTGGCTGGCCGGCCTCTATGTCACGTCGTGCTCGCAGTTGGTTTTGGCTGATGCTTTTTGAGTTGGAGTGAGATCCAACCGATGCTGTGTGGCTGGCATAGTTGTGTTGCTGCGCACACGTGTCTAGCGGATTGCCTTATGCTCATGAGTTTGATCTGGCGTGCAGGATGTCGCCATCGCATGATGGCATGCTGCCACCTTGATCTGTTGATATTGGCCTTCATCGCAATGTTGCTTGGCTACGTGCTACTGCCCTATGCTGATCTCTCTTCATGCTTCTGTCCGGCTATATCGCCGTGGATTTGGCGTCGCATGTGTGTCCAGTTGCGCCGTTCTGTAGTCGGCCGGGGGGGGGCTAGGCTGCCGTGTAGTCGGTTGGGAGAGTTATGCCGCATTTGGCTGGGAGAGCTGTGCAGTCGGCGTGCGTCTCTATGGTTTGTCATCGGGTTTTAGCTCTGTTGGTTTGTTGGCAATGTTTCGGATCTTGTTCTTATGACCTGGTTCAGCTGGGAAGTTTGGGCTGTTCTGAATACCTCGGTGTTTAGGTGATGACCAGCCTGATAAAGTCATAGTGTTGGTTAGCATTCTAAAGGTCACGTCCCTGTGATTTTGCTGCTTCCTGATAGTGTGGCATGCTGATGTGTTGGCTCACTGGCGATAGCCTGATGCTATGCCTTCTGTTGTCCACCAATTGATAATACCATTGAGGCGTTTGTTATGCTCTTCTGGATGGTATGTTATTGCTATGATTTTGGGAAATGGGAGCTTGAGGCATGTGAACTCTTGTTGCTGGAGTTCTGTTTTCTTGCCCGTGGTGATCAGAGGGGAATGTTGTATTTTGTTGCTTGTGCCTATAATAGCTGAACTTTGGCTACTAAAATCTATCTATGATGACCTGCTTGTGATGCTTCCTCTGACAGATTGTGATTTTTAGCTATGGCTTGTTACCCCCTTCTGGTGATGCTAACGGTGGCCTGATCATGGCCCTGTGTGGTTGATTTTGCCCCCTTATGGCTGTCATTGTTACCTTGTGGCTGTTACCTTTGGGGCTATGTTGCCTTTGCAGCTTGTTATCACCTTTTGCCTTTGTGGTATTTGCCTGTGTGGCTCTGTTGCTGTGGGATAGATTGACATTAGAGGTTGTAGATAGGAGTCTAAAGACATGCGTCGTTTGCCGGGCTTCTGAGAGGTTGTAGCTGGTAAACGGACGTGTAGCTAGACTCTCTCTCCCTCTATCTCATTGTAGTACCTGAGGCTACGGCTGATGAGGAGGAGGCTACATTTCTGAGGCCTGTGTGGCCGATGATGACCTAGGATATATAATCAGTCCATAAAGCTCATGCTAGACTTTTTGTCCCGCCTTTTGCTTTTATTTATTTTCTAACACTCACTTTCATCTATTTTGGTGCGTGTGAGTACAGCCTTGCAAACTCGGAGATGACTTGATGACGACTAGCAGCAAAGCAGCTTAATCGGAGGTTGTTCAGGCCAGATGCCGGACGTAATTAACCGATAGCCTCATGAGGCCCCGGGAACCAGGACAACAGTCGTCGAGGAAGTTTAGTCAGATAGCGTGTGTGTTTGTATGCGCGTGTGTGACATTGTAATCGGATTCAATTGTACTTTATGATTTCGGCAATGAATGAATAAAGTTACATGTTTCAATTACAATTGTCTCTGTTTCTTTCGTATACTGGCACGCCCATGACATATACAGTTACAATACAGCAATTCGAAATACAAATGCCCATGTTTCAAATCCACAAAACAAATTGGCATGCCCAGTGGGACATGGTTCTCCTCCCATCTTTGCTGCGCTGCGCTGGTCGTAAGATGGTCTCTCCAGTCTACAAGAGCTGCTTGCAAAAGAAATTGTCTGGAAAATACTAACCAAGAGACACTGTGGCTGCAGGAGGATTCATCCCTGCCCGCGACTCTATTCCAACAATCCTGCAGTTTGGGACACTCCCACCCGTGGTCATCTTCCAGCACGAGGGCGCGATTTATTCCAAAATGACGAAGGAGCCAGCTCAAGCTCCTACAATGAACAGGGCTCAGAAGAGAGCCTTCTCACAGGTCAAGGAGGAGTGCCACGATGTCATTGCTGAGGCCAAAGCCATGTTGGAGGGTTTCCCCCTTGCTAGTAAAATAGAAGCTGAGTTGGTCGTGGCATTAGACGCGGTTTGTGAGAACTTGCATCGAAGCGTCACCCTTGCTCGTTCAGATGGAAACTACACGCATACCGGAACTACTGGCGAGGGTTATGTTTTGAGTCACAATATAGCCACCAAGACCTTACCTTCTTCCTTTCACATTAATGCACCCGGAACTAAGTTAAAAACCAACCGAATTGTTCCTAAGGCTAAGATACTTATTGAAGGAGTTTCATTTGCTGCAAAACTGATCATGTTGGATACTAGGGGAGCTGATGTCATCCTGTGAATGAATTGGCTAACCAAGTATGGTGCTCGTATAGATTGTGCCAAGAGGATCGTATCCCTCACAAATCCAAATGGTGTTCAAATTTCTCTTCACCTTGGAGAAGGTGGTCCCCACTTATATGCCCTGACGAATGTTGAAACCATGCCCTAATTTGAAAGAGGTGAAATTTTCTATTGAGCTTTTGCCCGGTACAGCCCTAACATCAAGAGGTCTTATCGGATGCCTTGAAATGAATTGACAGAGTTGAAGAAGCAGATTTAGGAGTTGCTCTTAAAAGGTTTCATTCGTCCAAGCTCATCACCTTGGGGATGCCCGTCGCTCTTTATGAAGAAGATGGATGGTACCTTACGGATGTGTGTTGATTACCGTCCATTGAATGAGGTCACTGTCAAGAACAAGTATCCACTTCCTCGGATTTATATTTTGTTCGATCAATTGACTGGTGCACGAGTTTTCTTCAAGATTGACTTGAGATTCGACTATCACCAAATAAAGATCCAACCGGAGGATATTCCAAAGACAACTTTCTCTACCTGTTATAGGCTCTATGAGTATAGTGTTATGTCCTTCGACCTGACCAATGCACCAGCATTCTTCATGTACTTAATGAACATGGTCTTCATGGAGGAACTCGACAAGTTTTTCATGGTTTTCGTCGATGACATTCTCATCTACTCCAAGACTGAAGAAGAACATGCAAATTGTCTCTGTGTTGTTCTTGGCCAACTTCGAGATCACAAACTCTATACCAAGTTCAGCAAGTGTGAGTTCTGCCTCAAAGAAGTTGCTTTTTGGGTCATGTATTATCTTAGAACGGAGTTACTATTGACCTGAGTAAAGTGCAGGAAGTTCTCAATTGGGTTCAACCAAGAATGTCACCGACATTCGGAGTTTTCTCGGACTTGTTGGTTATTATCGCCGGTTCATTGAGAATTTCTCCAAGATTTCTAAGCCCATGACTGAAAATTTGAAGCAAGGGAGTGTATTCCAGTGGTCAAATTCATGTGAGTCAGCTTTCCAAACTTTGAAGAAACTGCTCACAACCGCTTCTGTTCTATCTCAGCCTGAAGTGGACAAAGGGTTTCGACGTCTATTGCGATGCTTCCCGCATAGGCCTCGGATGTGTTCTCATGCAAGAAGGCAGAATTGTTGCTTGAGGTTCACACCAATTGAAGCGGCATGAAGAGAACTACTCAACTCATGACTTAGAGCTTAAGGTGGTTGTGCACACTCTGAAGATTTAGCGTCATCATCTATTGGGCAATCTATGCCATATCTGTACGAATCATAAGAGCCTCAAATATATGTTCACTCAAGCTGATCTAAATATGAGATAGAGAAGATGGCTCTAGTTGATCAAAGACTATGAGCTAGAAGTAAATTATCACCCTGGCAAGGTGAATGTTGTCGTCGATGCACTGAGTCGAAAGGCTCAATGCAATTATCTCTCACTCCAGCCTAGAGTTATCACGTTTTGTGATGATTTCTGAAGGCTTGGACTCAAGATGGTTTCGGAGGGATTTCTTGCAAACTTGGAAATCAAATCCATCCTCCTGGATCAGATCAAGGAAGCTTAAAAGGATGATAAGTGCATGGACCGAATCCGTGATAAAATGAAGGAAGACAAGGCTGCCTATTTTTCTGAAAATGATCAAGGTATCCTATGGTTTGGAAAGAGGCTAGTGGTTCTGAAGGTGGATGCATTGAGGAAGAAGACTCTGGATGAAGTTCAGGATTCTTTATTGTCTATTCATCCGAGAAGTACCAAGATGTACCAATACCTCAAGCTAAGGTTTTGGTGGGCCCTCATGAAATGTGAAATCACTCGTTATATCGCGGAGTGCAATATCTACCAGAGGGTAAAGGCTGAACACCTCAAGCCGGTCAATACACTCTAGCCCTTACATATTCCCTCCTGGAAGTGAGAGGAGATCGGTATGGATTTTATTACCAGATTACCCAAGACCTCTCAAGGGTATGACTCGATTTGTATCATTATGGATCCGTTGACCAAGTCAACATATTTTCTCCATGTGAAGACTCGATATAATGCTAAGGACTATTCAGAGTTGTACCTCATTCGGATTGTTTGCTTTTATGGGATTCCGAAGAAGATCATCTCGTATCGAGGCACTTAGTTCACCTCGCATTTCTAGAAGAGCCTTCATGAGTCCATAGGAACCGAACTCTTTCATAGCATTGCCTACCACACTCGGACTGATGGTCAAACCGAGAGGGTAAATCAAATACTTAAGGATATGTTGCGAGCTTGTGTTGTCACCAATAGGAAGAGTGGGGGATTTGCTTTCCATTTGCATAGTTCTCCTACAACAATAGCTATCAATCGAGCATTGAGATGTCTCCATTCAAAGCTCTCTATAGCCGAAGATGCCGAACGCTGTTAAATTGGTCCAAGTCTGATGAAAGAGCTTTTCTAGGCCCTGATTTGGTCAAAGAGGTAGAAGAACATGTTCTGACCATCCGCAAGTGTCTCCTGATGGCTCGGTCTCGCTAGAAGAGTTATGTGGATCATAGTCAATTAGAGCTTGTGTTCCCTAGTGGATATTTCATATATCTCAAGGTGTCTCCTCTCAAAGGGGTTCAACACTTCAAGTCAGAGAGAAGCTAGTACCTCGTTATGTGGGACCATTCCAAATCATTGCCTGGCATGGAAAGGTTGTCTATCAGTTGGACTTACCTCCGTCCTTCTCCGTCATGCATAATGTGTCTCATGTCTCGCAATTGAAGAAGTGCATTCGAGTTCCAACCAAAGTCATTGAAATTACAAACCAAGACTTGTAACCTGATCTGACTTACTGCAAGTAACCAATTTAGATATTGGGCGAAATAGAATGGAAACCTCGACTCAATCCATCAAATTCATCAAAGTGCAATGGAAAATCATACGAAAGATGAAGCCAGTTGGGAGCATGAAGATAAAATCCGCTCCGAATACCCTGCACTTTTTGAAAACTTGTGACTATTGTTTCAATTATGCGTATGTTGAGCATCTCACATATCCATAGTTCATTTTCATGTATGTCAAAAATTTTGTTCCCAAAGGATCGTGTCTATAAACCTTTCCAACCGGGAGAACATCCTCTTGGCGGTCCAACCGAGCCTCTGTTGGTCAGACCGCCAGAAGCATTTGAAATCAGCAAAATCCTCTGCTCCCGGGTGGTCTGACCATACGAGCCCAAAACTCTCTGTATAGATTTCAATCTTACCACCAAACCCGTGGTCCAACCGTGTTGCGGTCTGACCGAGCTTAGCTGTGGTCTGACCGCTATGGCATAGAAAGATCCGGTAGCTATCTTCTCATTTTGTTAGTGAATTTTGACATAATTCTTTTCCATTGATGGAAGGATCTCTTCCACTTCATCGTCATCACCCTTCCCCGGGTTTGTTGAATCTCGGGACAAGATTCTTTTTAAGGGGTGGGGGGGGGGGGAGGTTTGTCACATCCCAAAATGCTAATTACATAAGTAACATACATAATCACCACGACAATTGTTTCTACACATTTATGTATTAAATTAAGCTTCAAACATGTTTCAAAAGTACTTAGGAGATGGTCTGGGGCCCTAAATAGTTTGGAGAACAAGAAGAAAGGAGAAAGAGGAAAATTAGGAAAATTCAGCAAAAGGTCCCTCTTCCTGTCTGACCAAGTCTCACTGCAGTCTAACTACCAGAAGCAGCCAAGTGGGCTTTCCACGATCTGACTAGTAGCTCCCTCAATTGACTGCCAGTGAACAGAGCACCCAATCAAAGGGATCGACCAACTCTCTCTCGATCTCTCTCACACGCTCTCACTCTCACTAATTATTCCACCCATACCAAGAGAGAAGGGGAGAACCAACCCCGATGTCCGTAGCGACCGAAGATCGAAGGAAGGAACTTCCCCAAGCTCCTAGATGACTTCCCCGAGCTCCTCCCTTCTTATCCCTCGTTGGAGACTCGTTCCTTTCGCCTTGAGCTCATCAACCACTCTGGAGCCCGATTCACAAATCGAAGCTTCCCCAGAGCTTTCCAACACGCTAGGAAGTTCCCCGACACTAAGGTGAGATGTCTCCTACCATTTTCTCATCGTTCTCGAGATATAATTGATCCTCATGTCATTTAGGCCCAAACTCAACCCTAGCCCAGAGCTTGTCCATGGAAGTTCCCGAGTTTGGCTTGGTGAATGTCGTCCAAATCACCCTATAAGCATTCCACTAGTCTCCTAGAGCATTTTGGTATCCTTCACGGTAGAAAGCCTCACTGGAGCCTTCACTAGCGACCTCACAAAGGTGCCGCCAACAAGGTTCCAGCGGTGCTTGCGATCTGGCCGCCAAGGGCCCAAACACCAAAATGCCTTCTTCGAATACACCCTATCTTCTAGGACTTGGATGTTCTGAAATCCTCTCTGCGCGCTGGCGGTCTGACCGCCACTATAACATCGATCTGACCGCCAGCTGCTGAAAATTTTATGAACTTTGGTTAGCTTATCCGATGTTCGAACCTTCAAAACCCTAATCGTTTGGTGATCTTTTGCAAATGTTTTTGAAACACAAAACCCTATTGTTATATGAGCATGCATCATGTGCACACTTTTCCATTGTTTATTTATTTATGCGATGCATTCTTGGCTTATTTAGAGAGTGTCGCGTCGGCAGTTCGAGTGAGCAAAGGCGACGCCAAATTTCTGGAGTTCTGTGTGTGCTGCGCAGGTAGCTTTAGGCAAGCGCCAGAGTAGAAAGGCAAGCATCTAATAATACTCTACCTACTACTTTGGAACATATGAGTCTAAATGGATAAATTATGCTCTAGTTAGTTCATGTCGAGAAATCTGGTGGCACCTAATTGTTGGATTTATCCCTATCTTGTACTGATGATATCTATCCTTGTAGCATGGGTATAACCATGAGAATGTCTTACTTAAAATTGATACGAGATGTTTAGCAATGCATAGGTCTTCGGTAGAAGTCGAGCAGTAGAATGTTCCATCGTTCGCGAGCTATAGGTTTAATTATTGTTCACAATGATATTAATAATGGCTTTGGGATGGATGAGTTGTGAGGATGAGGAAAGATGTGGGCGGTGCTAGGGGTAGGTCGGGATAAGAACCCGAATGCCATAGACCGCTTCCGTCGTTTAAGCACCGTTCGTCAGTACTGTTGGCTTTAGCACTTTCCAAACTAATCATATGTCAATCTAATGGTAAGATAAGCCGATTATCATATGCCATGCTTACGCTTGCCTTGGGGTCCTATGATGCGTAAGAAAAAAAGAAGAAGCAAGGTGGTGGGGAGCTGGAGGTGTCCGGGACACGCTCACAGTAACCCCGGTGCCATAGGGGCATGTGTAAGTGGGTAGTTCTGGGTATGAGAAAGGTTGCCTCGGGGGACCAAAAGGATGGACCCGGGTCATGTGGGTAAAGTTATACCCGCCCTACAGGGTGTAAAATCATATTGAATTGCCACGCTCTTGATGATGTGTATGCTTCTGTCCATCCACATTGGTCATAGAGTCATAAAGGTGGGATGATGTAGTATGGTATGTGGGAAATGGATAGAGATGTTCGGTGATAAATCATTATTGGTTCCAATTACACATATGTTCATGTTGATGGATACAGGATAGAAGGGTATATTTGGTTAAGTGTAGATGCTCACATATTATGTCAAAGTTGCTTTTCAATATGAATTCACTTAACCTTATGGCCGATCCTTCCTAATATCCAAATGCATAATCCTTAAAGTTGGGTAATTTATATGTACCTATTATGGATTAAATCTTGCGAGTACCTTTATACTAATGCTACTCTTTCAGGTGCTACCGACGAGGAGGTAGTGTTTGGCTATTTCACGTCCACTGATGTATGTGGCGGGAATGAGTAGTGCAAGCTACTAGAGTTGCGGTGTTTTGGGGTAGTGCCTTAGGGCAAATGGTGCTACCTATCTTTTGTTGTTCATAGATGTTAATTCATCCACTATGTAGTTTCTCGTTTTAATTAGGAGATGAACTGTTCTTATCCTCCTAGTTTCTTCTAGTTTTAAATTGTAATAACTCAGAGACTTGTAATATATTTTTAATATCTCACTCTTTGTTAAGCTTTGTTGCGATGACCTATGTTGGAAAGGTGTGTGTTCCGATCTTAGTCACAAAACATATGTCGGGACTACCGAGATGGTAATCTGGTTAATCGTTGTAGTCATGATTATGTAAATGATTGACATAATGATTAATTAAAATACTTTTTAGACGGTTCCCCACAAATATCTAGTGTTTGGTCTGAGAAAATTTTGAGTGGTTTGGTTTGGTATTCTGGTTAATCGTTCTAGTCATGATTATGTAAATGATTGATATAATGATTAATTAGAATGCTTTTTATACAATTCCCCACAAATATCTAGTGTTTGGTTTGAGAAAATTTCGAGTGGTTTGGTTTGCTCTCGAGTAGATTTTTGACTAGGTTTTGATCTACTCGATTTTGCTTGATATAGTCTACTTTGACTAGGCATAATTCTTGATCCACAAATCTAATTGACTCGATTCTTATTGGGTCAGTTTCGTATTTGCATCTAGATTTAGCTATTCAAATTTGAGGGCAATCGGACCAGCGGATCTTTCTCTATATTATTTTTATTATAGCATATACAATCTGTTTCAAGTGGAATACCGAGTTTAAATCGATTTTCGATTTGGGTGAATTAATCTTTGAATTTGGTTTCCACAATCATTCATCCCCTCTAATTGCCTTATTAGAGTATAATCGTTCCTACAAAACATTGTGATGATGGTGGTGTCGAGAGTTAGTTCCTGATAATAATTCCAGGGTCTACCGATCGAAGGGCGTGTGAATGACACTTGCGTGGTGCGTGTGTTTGTGATGAACTCAAGAACATAGGGATTATCCATGTTCAGGCCTCCCTAAGGATAACAACTCTACATCTTGTGTATTTTGTTATCAGAGTTTGTGAACTGGTGATAGATGAGTTTTTACGACTCCTCTTTCTCTGTCCCTTTACAAATCGGGTCCTCCTCTCTTTATATACTAGAGAAAAGGAGAAATTATAAGTGGGTCCTGCTTAGCAGCCCACGCCTGCCCAGATATTCTACTCTTGTATCATCATCATGCAGAACTAGGTGAACCCAACTTACCCTGAGAGCTATGCATGTCTGTCCCATCCATGGAATGCCACCACACCTACCTCCTTCGGTCACCTAGCATGTCCCATCGCCATGCACTGCAAGTTTGTCTGCCAAGTCATCCCATCCTCACACTCCACGAGTCTACCTGCAAAATCAACCACTTGTCTAGTCGTTCTGCAGATCCTTTCCCATCCGACGCGTGGCGCAACTCAGTTTGCAATACCCCACTTCCTAGCCATTAATGCTACGAGACGGGGCACTGCCCATCTGTGTCGGCCACGACTTTTGTTCGCTGGAGGAGGTGCTTCAGGAAGAAAAACACTTGAGTAGACATCAATAAATACGATTAAATAGGTTAGGTATAGCCGTTCCTCGATCAACAAGTCCTGGTCGTGAGATCATATTATATAGAAAGGAGACTGGTCATGCAAGTCTCGCACTAGTCGTGCAAGCTAAGAGCTGATCGCGCGATGGGCCTGGGTTCAAAAAATATCCCCTGTCAGTCACCACATCCCTCATGAAGGTGATATGCTCTATAGACAATCATAGAGATGATTATATCACACGTATATATTCATATACTTCTGAATAATGTGTTATTCCTATAATGACTATTATTTATATTGATTAGCAAATATGAGACTTGTTCGTGGAACTCTTTGCTTGTATCATGATGTTATTCTGAATTTATCCCTGGTCACGTATCATTGTGATGATTAATAAGACCAGCATATGTATTGATTGATGATCACATTTTACGGATCATAGGTATAGATATACCATGTCAAAAATGTGGACATTCATGAGAATATAATGTTGGATAGACCCACCTTTATATATTTTTGGGATTGTTATTTATTATGTGCCATCAGTTGTTATCTCAGATGGTGTACCTGCAGGATTCTTAGACCTGAGATCATCATTGATTCCCAGAATGTGTAGTGACATACTTTAAGGCTGTCAAACGTTATTCTGTAACTGGGTAGTCATAAAGGTAGTTTTTAGGTTTATCATGAAACATGTCGTGTGGTATGAGTGATCAAGATAGGATTTGCCCTTCCTTGATAATGGGAGAGATATCTCTGGGCCCCTAGAGGTAGTTGTATTGAGAAAGTGTATGGCTATGACAACATGAGTAAAGAGTTAATCATGATGAATCTATTACTTGATCGAGAGAATGGGCAAGATATCACAAGGATGGCAGGTATCTCGCCTTGAGCTGGACTGATATCATGAAGCAAAGGGATCGGTGCATGTGTATATCAAGGTTCAACTGATATGATCATTGTGTATACTCAGGAGTCAACATGTCCTGTCAGGGACTGCTATTGACTTTAGTTTGGAAAGGGTTTCCAACTCGTAGCTATTTGTATATGAACCTAACGGGTCACACACTTAATGGGTTGGAACAAAACATACGAATGGGATTTGTATATGGGTTTGATTGGATTGTGATCCATGAGGTCTTTGCAAAGCCCATTAGCGGGATCCTTATAAGGAGGTGTGGGGTGGGGCGTGAAGAGGTCGAGCCACTCTGAAACCCTATCCACAACCCTCCAAATGATCTCCTAAAACCCTAGTCGCGCGTGTGCTGCTAGCACAACGGCGCTCGGTGATTCCGCCCAGTACGCGTGAAGGCGTTGTTGCTATTGCGGCGCTGATCTCCTTGGCATGTAAATCTTAATGCTGCTACTTGGCTGGTCAAGGAACTACTCGGCTGGTCGATATACTTGCTCATTGCTAGTCATGGAGCGTTACGTGACCACTCGGAGCTAGCCGACGACACGACAGATCTGCTTAATGGCTGGTTGAGGAGTACGACCACCTGCTTAGAAATGGTCAAGGAGCACGACCACCTACTCGGAGTTGGTCGAGGAGTGTGACCACCTACGCGGGGCTGGTCGCGGACTTGATCGAGAAGCTGTTCAAGGAGTTTGACGCACATGACGTTGGATAGGTCTACTCCAACTCTTTTTCCACTGCACTACATGTCAAGTGGTAACGATATATGATCTCCTACTTGCATGGTTTCCGGGGTGAATGCGGTAGAATTTTTTTGTTTTAGACTAGCATAGCCTACCCATTCCCCAACACCTCATGGGGCCCGTTAGCCAAGGTGCCCTCTTACTCGATACTCCAACAATATCCCCTAAGCTTCCAAATGGCCATGGTTAGGTCTGGTCGCACTACTTGGGCCCCGTGGAAACATAGTCCACCCAGAGAGTGGTTGTCAACGCTATTTAGCTTTCAGAGTTTGACTCTGAACTTCATGTCATGTGGGGAGGTTAAGTGTCCTAAAAAGGAAAGAGAGAGAGAGGAACATTGATTGCCACTGAGGTCAAGGGACTTTCGGTTCCCCATGCGTGCCTGCTTGGATTTCAAGCGGTTCGGATGTCACGCTGGTTGAGATTTCTCAGTACTTCCAAGAGTGAGGTGGTGGATCTTTATAATATGCAAGAGTTTGGCGGAACCTTTCCGTCAACTTAGCTCTAGCCACTCGTGTCGAGAGGGAAAGAACAATCATGTAGTAGGATAGTTAGCCCGGTCGAATGTAATCGACCCCCTTTAACCTATCTTTTCCATGAATGAAAATGTTTCAGCCCTTTCTGATGGCCTCGTAGATGGCTAGAAGACCATCTAGGAGCTTTGTGGGTTTAAACCATTGTTCATAGTGTTCCTCATGCTATCACGGCAAATAGGCTCTGACTATTCTGCGCAACTAGTTAGTTAGGCTTTCGAAGCACAGGACAGCCTTAGCAAGACAAGTCCCTCGGCGACCACCAATGCCCGACCTGAGTGGGAACTTAAGGCCTTGTGGTTGTTATCCCAAGCCGTTCGTAGCTCTGATATTGCGCGAGCATCGATCCCACACTGTTCAAGAGCTCTCGGCCACCTGGTCATTTTAACTTCCTAGCCGCCAGGTCCCATAGTGATCATCGAGCATTGTTGCATGCAGTGGTCGGACAACTAATCTAGCGGAGGTCCGTTGTTGGTTGGGAAATCTTATAAAACAGAGAGTCTGGTCTTTTAAACTTTTTGAAAAACTTACAAGTTATATTCGACACTCGTCCAAAAGGTTCTGCAAAATAGAGAAACATGCCCATCTCCGAGCAACCCTACACATAGAACTTGCGCAGCAGGGTGACATTCCAGGAGTTGTGTAATTCACACCTATCCTCCATGGCTAGCTTCACCGCACCAGGTCGGGTGACATTGATCACTCTGTAGGGCCCTTCCCACTTGGGGGAAAGTTTATTCTAACGGGCCTTATTCTAAATTTTCATAAGGACGAGGTCACCTACAACCAATCTCCACTCCAGCACCTTGTGGTGTGATAGTGTCCAAGGCTCTGCTGATACCGCGCAACTCGATTTAGAGCATGTTCACGGAACTCTTCGATCAGGTTTACATCATCCTCTCTCGTTACGCCACCTGGTTGTCAGCCGAGTAGTTGGCAACTCAGTGCGATTGAAAGGCAATCTCGGAGGGAAGCATTTCCCCTGCGCCAAAAGCAAGGAAGAAAGGGGTTTCGGTCATAGCCCTATTGGGAGTCGTTGGCAACGACCAGAGTTCTGTAAGTAGTTCATCCACCTAATGTCTTGAATAGCTTTTAAGCTGACCAAAGACCCGGGTTTTGATCCCTTCCAATATCATCCCATTAGCCCTTTCTACCTGTCTGTTGCTCTATGGGTGTGCCATCGACGCATAGCAAACTTTGGTCTCGATCTCTTTATAGTAGTCCTAGAAAATACTACTGGTGAACTGAGTCCCGTTGTTTGTAATTATGCTATTTGGACTACCAAACCGTACTACTAACTCCCATATGAACTTAATCGTTGCTACAATAGTGATCTTCCTGACAAGCTCGGCCTCTACCTACTTGGTGAATTTACCGATTGCCATGAACAGGAATTCAAAACCACCCGAGGTTTTAGAGAACGGTCCCACGATATCGAGCTCCCAGACAACGAAAGGCCAAGATAGTGGTATAGTTTACAATGCTTAGGCTAGTAGGTCAGTATGTCAGCCATGGTATCGACATGACTCACACCGTTTCGCCAGCTCACAAGCATCCTGGAGGGCAGTGGGCCAATAAAATCATTGTCGGAATACTTTTTCGACCAGAGCATGGTATGAAGTGTGGCTACCACATATGCCACTGTGGATATCAGAGAGCATTGTGCTCCCCTCTTCCTAAATGATGCATTTCAGTAAAAGGTCGTTGCTCCTCCGATGGTAAAGGCGTCCCTCTACTAGAGAGTATCTGCGGGCTTGCCGCGAGACCTTTTCTGCTGACGCATCATCATCATGGATTGCTCGATTCTGAAGATAGTCTAAGAACGGATCCATCCAGTTTGTACCTGAATCGAGCAGGGCGACCACATGATGGCAAGCTGAGGTCGACGACACCGAAGGAGGCGTTGCCTTCAAAGGTATTGCCTCTTGTGTTCTTTTTTCAAGTGGAGCATCACCTTTTTCTCGAGACCACGGTGGATGGTCGTGTGAGTGTTTCTTCAAAGATTTCGATCGGAACCAGTTCACAAGAAGAAGCTAGGTAGGCCAGCAAATCGACTAGGAAGTTGACCTTGCAAGGGATGTGCTTGACTTCAAAACCGAGAAAACATCGATCCAGTCTTCTTACTTTGACAAGGTATGCTACCAATGTTGGATCAGAACACTGAAACTCCTTTTGCACTTGGTTAACAACCAATAGTGAGTCCCTTATCACTAACAGACGTTTAATCTCATATGCGGAGGCTGCTCGCATTCCAGACAAGAAGCCCTCGTATTTTGCAATATTGTTAGTGGCTAAAAAATATAATTGAATTATGTACCTAAGGAGGTCACCGGTTGGCGAGATCATGACCACTCCAGCCCACGTTCCCTTCAGTGTGAATGATCTGTCAATGGGCATGGTTCAGTGCTCGACCACCTCTAGTCGTTGTACCTACTCGGGCTCAAACAACGACCACTCGGTCATAAAATCGACCAGCGCCTGAGACTTGATAGTCGTTCGGGGGATGAACTAGAGATCAAACTCCCTGATCTCTACTACCCACTTTGATCTTCTATTGCATCACTATTGTGGAGAATTTCTCTAATCGGGAGCGAGGAGATAACCTTGATTTTGTGGGCCTAGAAGTAGTATCCGAGCTTGCGAGAAGCCATAAAAATGGCGTATAGTAGCTTCTGAGTCTATGGGTACCGAGCCTTCACAACGTGTAGGACCTCACTTACATAGTATACTGGTCACTGAACACCTTCTCACTCGACTACCAGTACCGCACTTGCGACCTGTGGGGTAGCTGCAATATAGAGCAAGAGCTCCTCGTCTGATCGAGGTGTGGTCAGTACAGGATGGGAGAAGAGGTACCTTTTTAGATCTTGGAGGGTTGTTTCTGCTTCTAAGGTCCACCAAATTTGGTTGCTCTTCTTCAGGAGCTTGAAGAGCGGCAGCCACTTCTCTCCCAGCCTTAAGATGAACCTGCTCAAAGCTGCCACACATCTTATTAGTTTTTGGACTTCCTTTAGCTTGGTCGGGGATTTCATCCAGTCGATGGCTATGATCTTTTCAAGTTTTTCCTCTATCCCTTGACTGGAAATTAGGAACTTGAGCAACTTCCGTGATGGGACTCCAAACGTGCACTTCTCAGGGTTCATTTTCATGTGGTCCTTCTGAAGGTTGTTGAACATTTCCTGGAGTTCCGCGACTAAGTCATCCTTGGTTATACTCTTTACGACCTTATACTCAACATATGCCTCGACGTTTCTACCGAGCTGTGGTCAAAGAATGAGTTGAATACAACGTTAGTAAGTGGCACTGGTGCTTTTCAAACTAAAATGCATTTTTACATAACAAAAGACCTCAAAGGGTGTCATAAAAGCAGTGTTCTCCTCATCTTCCCTATATATGCTAATCTGGTGATACCCTGAACGGGCATCTAAGAAGCTTAGAAGATCACTACCAGTGGTTGAGTCAACAAGCAGGTCGATCCAGGGTAGAGGAAAGAGATCTTTTGGGCTCGTCTTGTTGAGGTCGGTGAAGTCGACGCACATCCTTCACTTACCATTGTGTTTTTGGACCATGATTGGTTTAGCATGCCACTCTGGGTACTGTATTTCTTGGATGAAGCTTGTCTCTAGGAGCTTGTCGATCTCCTTACGAAGTGCTTCCTTTCGACTGGCTGCAAACCGACACGCTTTTTGTTTGACTAGTCATGCATCAAGTCGTATGGACAACTTGTGCTCAATCATGTCCCTGGGGACTCTAGGAATATCAGACAGACTCCATGAAAAGACGTTCATGTTTGTCTGGAGGAAAGTGATGAGCACGAGTTCCTATTTGGGGCCCAGACCGACCCATATTAGGACTGTCCTGGTCGGGTCGAAATCGTCAAGTCATACTGCCTTGAGCCACTCGTCCTAGATGGTGGCGATGTGAACCTTCACCGAGTGGTGACTAGGCATAGCATTCTCCGGCTGTGACACGGGAGTTAGCTCAACCAAGTCAAATCTCCTCTTATCGTAGTGCACGACCGTCTTTGCACTACGAAAGATGGTGATGGCCCTGGTGAGACCAAGGATCTTGATCACCTCATATGCGTAGTGGGCGAAGGCCCTGAACTAGGCCATCGCTAGTCGCCCCAGGATCGCGTTATAAGCGGTCCCGAAGTCCACCACATCAAACAGGATATTTTCAGTCCTGAAGTTATTTGGCGAGCCGAAAGTGACGGGTAGCTCAACCCATCCCAAGGGCTTAGCCGAAGAGCCCAGGTAATCCTGAAGAAGTGGGGAGATAGTTTCAACTCGCTCCTTGGGATTTGTAGGGCGTCCAACGCATCGGTGAGAGGAGGTTTATGGAGCTCCCTCCATCAATCAGCACGCGGTCCAGTCGGATGTTCTGAATGGTGAGTTCGTTCATAATAGGATAGCGACCAGGTCGCTTGACACTCGTGGGGTGGTCGGCCTAACTGAAGGTAAGGGGCACCTCCGACCACTTCAGATGCGCGCTTAGGCCTGACGTGGTCGCCCACATTTCCCGGACCATCGACTTATATTCCCTGTTTAAAGAATATGTCGTGGCACCCCTGAAGATATATTGGACCATGTGATTGGCCTATTGGTACCCCAGTGCCGACTAGTAAATGTCAGCCTTATCCTCACCATCCTCATCGTGCCTAGATTTACGCTCTCAAAGCTCCTTGTCATTGAGACCCCGCACAACCTTACACTCGGTCAGGTCATGGGGATCTGTGCGGTGGATCGGGCAGTAGCCATGACCTTTCTTCCCCTCCCTCTTCTTGAAGTGACACCATGGTTTTCGGTCTACTCGATCGCCATGATGTCGAACGGTCCCTCCTTGCATTTGTTCTTCTTTTTCTCCTTTCGACTGACCCCTTTGAAGGAGGCGGGCTGGTCGGAGGTTGGTCGTGACCTAGCGTCAATTTGATGCTCTCGGGCCTCAGTGGTCTATGCACACTTGTCTGCAAGCTCAAAGATCTCGGTAGTGCTTCGAATTTTCTTGGTGGCTAGTATCTTGACCATCTTTTGGTCTCTGAACTCTCTCTTGAATCCTTGGAATGGTATTTTAGCAATTGGTGAAGTGTCAGATGCAATCTCGTAATGACTCACTTTGTCGCTGCCTGACTTGGTACAGGTCATCGTCGACCCTGGGTCGGGCATAGGTCCCCTAGAAGTTGGCGACAAACTAGTCGCATAGATCCTCTCAGGAGCGAACCGATTTGCGAGGGAGGTTCATAAGCCATGACGAGGTTGAACCGTTAAATGCAGTCATGAAATAGTTGTTCATGACCTTGTCGTGGCCTGCACCATGGTGGCATAGATCTGCAGGAACTCCTCAGGGTTGGTCGAGCTATCATACTTTTCGGCTAGGACCGGCTGAAACTTATTCGGCCAGCGCACCACTCGTAGCTGAGGTGATAGGATGTTGCACCCTATTCTGTAACAGGGAGTCACCCGCTGATGGGTGACAGCGCATGCTCAGGGAGAGAGACGACGGTCACGCGGTCTTGGGGAAGGGATGGAGGAATCTGACGCTTCCCTGCGTGGGGAGGCGAGTGGTAGGGTTGCTTGCCCATTCCCTGCTCTCGCCAGGAATGGTCCTTTTACTCTTGCGTGGCCACCTGGCTCTACATCACACCGCAGAGGTCATGTTGGTGCAGAGAGTCGTGCAGGTTAGAGGGTTGGCTATCCCGACATAGCGAGGGTCTTCGAGCGCTCCCCGATACTGATGGAGGATGAGATCTTACCTGTCGTAGGGCCTGCCTCGATTCTTAGCGATCGTGACCTCCACCAGTCCTAACGACAGACGTGGTGTTTGTCGTTGTAGTTTGGCATCGGGCGGTGTCAACTAGGTGGGCTAGGTCACACAACCATGGCGCAATTGGCAAACCCTCCAGTATTTCTACCGGAGGGTGGCTAAGAAGCATTCGCACGGTTTGCAGATTCTATGCTGGCGTCATGGCATCATAGTCGAGCTACCAAGCGCGAAGTGGTGACATGTCACAAGGGGGGAGCCCCCGACATTGGTGTGGCGTGACGACATTGGTGACGATGCTGCCAAAGACCAGGTCCTCTGTGGCAGCTCCTCCGAGTGACGCTGTGATGGTTGGGGTTGTGCTAGTAGCGTCCCCGTGTCCGATGCCGATCTGGTTCCCTTCTAGGCGCATGGCCTAGGGATCATCGCTGACACTCGGAATATGAGAGCCTTCAATGCCTCCCGTTGCATGAATTGTCATGCAAACTTCCCATTGAGCCTCGGAGCACTCGGACTCCAATTTAGTGTCCCATTCCTAGAGCACATTTGGCTCATCTGGGTCATCTCCCATGACGAATACCTCATGGTGACCGAGGTCCTCAGAACAGGACTCGGTGGATACCGTGTATCCTACCATGGGTAGCACAATCTAATCTTTAACACTTACCAAAACGTAGAAACATGCGCCCCTGTCGGAGGATTAACTCCAGTCGCAGGGATCCTGAGAGACCCTTTTTTAGAGATTCGGCCGGGGGGATGATCCTGAATATGTTCGTCGGAGAAATAAATAGAAATGAATGCAACTGCCGGTGGTGGTGGAGTGACCTAGTGCAAGAAGAAGTAAATGCACCGGAATTTAGACAGGTTCAGGCCGCACGGGGGCGTAATACCCTACTCCTGTATGGATACTATAACTGTCCTGAGGAAGTCCTTCAAGGATGTTGCTGGTTACAAGAATTTTGATCTATCTAAGAGCTTGGAGCTCCTTATTCTTCGGCCTGTCTCGTGCTGCTCACTTCTATGCCGTCGTTTCTCTTGCGCTGTGTTCTTGTCTATTCGTTGCCTCTCAACCGTCCTCCCTTTCCTTTTGTGCCGCCGGCTCCTTTAAGTACCTGCCGGCCGCAACGTGCCCCGAACGGGAAGGGGGGGCACGAGTTCCGAGACACCATAAATGGAAAGGGCGTCATCATTTCCTCTGGACGAAGTGACCGAGGGTGGAAAATGCGTCGCACGCCCGGTCATCCGTCACAATAAATGCCCTGGCAACGGGCGCCGTGGAGAGGGCCCACCGGGCAGCCGCAAAGCGACCCGGCGTGCCCACCCTATCTTGTTCCCCTGCCACAGCAGCGCGGCAGACGAAACGCCTTGGTCCTTACGATGTTATCCTGAGACGGGCCGGATGGCACAGGACGGGACCCGTGCAATTAATAACCCCACGCCTCTCTGCCAGAACGTGGCAGGAACTGACGCTGAGCGCGGTGGCAGCAGTTGGAGGTGATAGGCCACGCACACTCTTTAAATGCGGCCTCGGGCCTTTGACTGGTTGACACCTCATCGGTGGGCCCCTCGGGGGTCTCCACCAGGGGGCTTTCTGGGTCCTCGGGGGACCGAGTGCTCGGGGTACTGTTCACCTCCCCGAGCACTCTCTCCCGAGAATGCCCTTTCTTGCCCTCGGGGGACCGAGTGCTCAGGGGTACTGTTCACCTCCCCGAGCACTCTCTCCCGGGCACACTTGTATGGATCCTCGGGGAACCGAGTGCTCGGGGGCTGCTGTACGTAGCCTCGAGCACTCTCTCCCGGAACTTCCTTTGGTGAGTCCTCGGGACACTTGGGTGCCCAGGGGCCACCGCCGGCGGCCCCGGGTATGTTTCTCCCTGTACTTAACTCTCCTGGTCGTCGGGGGACTAGGGTGCTCGGGGGCCACCGTATACCTTCCCGAGCACTTTCTCCCCGGTACTTAGATTTCGTGGATCATCGGGGGACTGGGGTACTCGGGGGCCACTGACTGTGGCCCCGAGCGCCTTCTCCCGGGACTTGATCTTTTCTCACCTTGAGGGAGAGACTCCGCGGGATGGCGCTATGTGGGGGATGGCTGGCCTGGCCTCGGGATTCGAGGACCCCCGGTTCTTGATACACCGACAGTAGCTCTCGGGCCCATTGGTAGGCAATGGCCCAGAGACTACGGATAGGCCCTTCGTTGCCAACGAGGCCGAAGCCGGCACTGACGCCACGTGGCGAACTTTCAGATGGAGGTCCCGCCGGTCTGGGCCTTTGGTACGGCCCAACGAGGAACCGAATGGACGCGCATCCACACAACTCCCGAAGGGTGTGACAACGGGACGGGCGGTGCGTGATGACGGAGCAGGCGGCACGCGCGGCAGCCGCGCAAATTGAGGAAAATACGCCTGGCAACCGTTGACATCGCACGACCCGTGGGAGACTCGCCTGGCGGTTGCGTCGATCGAGGAAACCGTCCCGCCGAGTGTGCTGTGGCAGGAGACGTTTGAATTCCCTGGGTTATAAAAGGAGGGGAGCGAACCGCCCCCCTCTTTATGCCATCTCGCGATCAAGCTCTTGCCCTCTTTGCACTTCTGAGCCCTAGACTCTCTTTAGGCGATCAGAGCACCTTCCCTTCTCCACCGTTCAGGCCAGGGTTCAGGAATGCCGGTCGCCACATCCCTCGTGGGGCCGTTAGCCAGGATGTCCCCTTACTCAATACTCTAACAAGTGGGGTTAGGCTCTGAGGTTGGCTGTAGCGACTTCTCGATGGTGATTTATTGATGTCCGGGTTAGAGAGAGGCCGATGGATGATAGGTTATCAGGGATAATCTCTAATAATGAATTTAGGGTGTACCGGATGATGGGCGTGTTGATTTATGTTTCTTGCGGATGTGTATTGAGTGAACTTAATAACACAAGAATTTATCCAGGTTTGAACCTCTCATGGGATAATAGCCCTATATCATATGTATTTTCTTATAGATTTAGTGAACTTGTTACATAGTATCCTCCTCTTCTATCCGGGTCTTCATCCCCTTATAAACTAGGGGAAAAGATGTTCATATAAATGGACCGTGCCAAAATAGGTGATAGACCTACACCTGACGAAGTCTAGGTATTCCTAACTCATTATGACAGTGGGTAAAAGCACACATGTCCTGCTCTGGCCGTCCTGCACGCCCTGTACTATCACCGAACGCCGTCACGCTCACCCGGTGCAGTCCCATGACCATGCTCGCTAAAATAGTGTCTGGAGAAGGAAAATACTCGAGTGGATAGTATTAAATTAGACTTAACTAGTTAGGTGAGTACTTGCCCTGCGAACAGTAAAGGTTGTTCGTAGGGTCTCCTATCGTGATAAGGGGGTTGGTCGCATGAGCCTACCCTGATCGTGCGGGGAGGCCGTGGTCTTGAAAATATCTACAGTTGACTGACATTTGGTGATGTGGGGTCCCCTGTCTGGGCACTCTAACCTATTACATCGACACAGAACCATCCCAATGGAGAAGGCGGGTGCAGGAGCGGGGCGGCGAGGCGGTAAGGACGCCGCTAGCCACAAGTGGTAGAGGATGACTGGTGAGCGATGCCGGCGATAGGAGAGGCAAGGATGCGACCTGGTGAAGCCGAGTTAGCACGGTGCGGGCGGTGGGTGTGGATCCAACGAGGAGGACGCTATCAAAGACAAGAGGAGGCAGGCGAGGGTGAGGAAGTGCCACACTGTCAATGTGGAGAAGATGAACAATCACATGAGGGGGAAGAAAAAGATAAGATGAGAGTCGTCTGATCACAAACTGATGGCCGAGCTTCATTGACTAAGGGAATAGGCGTTTCCATGCGTGTGTTATTTTTTAAGAAAAATGTCATACTTCATTCTTGCTTTATTTCGTAAAAATTTGTCCTCGGAAATTTCCATCTAGTTGTTCCTGGTCAACAAGTTAACAATACAAGACTAGGTGACGAGTCTTGTGATACTCCCCGCTCTCACCAGAAAAAGTTTGGTGACGCTGACGTTTCCGGCGTTTCCGTAGGCGCCGATCCGAGACGGCGAAGGGATAAAAAATATCGCGGGTGAACGGACGGCCCCGCGAGGGGCGAGAGCGCGAGACGCGGCACCACCAGACAGACTCCGACCTGGGTTTTGTACGGGTCGGCCCGGAAGCGAGTCCGCTTCGGCGCTCCCGTGCTTTCCCGGGGGATCGGACGGTGCGTGACGGAGGGATGGGGATCTGAGCGCCGGATAGGACCCCAA
This sequence comes from Phragmites australis, assembly GCF_958298935.1. Taxonomy (NCBI): domain Eukaryota; kingdom Viridiplantae; phylum Streptophyta; class Magnoliopsida; order Poales; family Poaceae; genus Phragmites; species Phragmites australis. Next base: position 26,453,370 of record NC_084931.1, read on the forward strand.
TCCGTCCACGCGGGGCACATGTGGAATTCGCTCGACCGGTGGGAGCTGTGCTGGATGGGGCTGCGACACGCGTGCGTGCATTGGGCGGGGGGAAGTAGCCTCCCGTGGCCGTAGATCGGTAGTGACGGCAGGTCCAGGCTGGATCCTGTTCACGGGGAGGAGTAAAATCGGAGTTTTTTTTTTTTCTCTTCACCACTGAATACAGTTGTAGTATCTGAACATGAGCGCGCGCGTACTTACCCCACACACACGAACCCACTCCACACACACCTAACGCACGCACATGCTAGCCCTACAACTACACGCAGCTTGAAGAAAGCGTCCATCCGAAGATCACCAGGACCCATCGAAAATCCCGTAGACGACGAGCACGTCGTAAAATCGGAGTTGATCTTCCCTTCTAACCGGAAGTGCTGTGTTTTTGCTCGAGTATCTTACGTCAAAGCAATGAGTTTCCTGTCCGTTGGGACTCCCCGGACAGTGAAAATAGAATAATACTCTAGTAAGGCCACTTCCTAATATTAGTTTTTTAATATTAATTAAGTATCTATTTAAAAACAGATAATGTGTTAAGTAATTTATTAATGAAAGAAAATAAACTTGTTTCTTGTAAAAGAAACTAACTCTTTAAACAATCATAAGTGATTATGAGATAATAAATTATTTTAAAATATATTAAAAATAACAAGATACATGCATTCATGGAAAACTTATTTCTTAACATTTGTTTTTTACTCTCTCTTCTCTTAGACATCACTAAGAAGCAAAATTATGAGCAGTCTAATATTGACGTTGCTCCACTTCAGACCCGGTGTCAGAGCTCTAATTTCGAGATAGCTATAGGATTTAAAGTTTATAAGATAAAATAAAATAATTTAAATATATATATTTGTATCTAAAATAAAAATAAGATATCTAAATCAAAGATTTTAATCTGTCTATAGCTCCAGTTTTAAATATTTCTAAGCTAAAGATAAGGTTCAAGAATTCTTTTAAAGCTAGAGCTCTGTTAAATAAACCATCGAAAGCCATCAGCCGGTTAAAATTAGGTTTTACTGTTAAGGTAGAGTCCGAAAGCTTAAGAAATGAACTGCTTCAGTTTTCGAATGCTCGCCCGTCTCCTCCGATCAATGGCTCCAGCAGGATTGCGAGGACGTACGGAGGCCTGTTTCATGTTATATGCACGACTAATTTGAACTGTTGGTGCAGCTTGTTGACGAGAGACGAGATGATATCTTAGCAACAAGAGGCCGTGTGCTTACTGCTTGCTTAGTCATGTCGTCTTAGGTTTCGCTGCGTTCCATGTGGTACCATGAAAGCTCTTTCAGAATCACCGTTGATTTCCCGGCCGGGTGATTAAGTATCGACCGGTCCGTGCTGCTGCGACCACAATAGATTCGTTTTACGCTAACACAAACACTCCTGCTTGAAGGGGCTGTCGAGTCGAGTTGATTCATGAGGACAGTCTCAAGAGGCAATCTAGGTTTAATCTCAGTGCTCTTAACTGGAGACGTCTCTCAACTTCTTTGTGGTTGAGGATGTAGGCCTCCTTTTGAGAAAGAAAAAACAGTCATCCTCGTACCAGTGTTTGCTGCCTTGCGCTTACACCATCACGAGAAGGGTAGCGCCAGATCATTGATTGTGCAGATATTGCATACTGCACCGAGCCTCTTCGGTTCTCCTGTCGCGCTTTTTCGCCCCAGAAGGGGAAAGGCTGATCAGGTCCGTATTTAGGATGCAATCGGGGGAGTGCCAAAAGCATTTCACAGTGCAGAGTGTCCATGATGATCGAGCCCACCTGTTGGCTGATTGCATCCCGCAGAACCGTACGTGAAGACACGAAGTCCCACACTGCCACCAACTGCCAGATATATTTTTCCCTCATTCTCCCCGGAGCTCCGAACTTGCACCGTTAGTTGCATGGCTTGGAATGACAAGAACAAGGAAGCTTATGACCTTTCTCTGTGCATACCAAGGATCTAACAGACGAACACAAAGTTCTAGCATGAGTGTATGACACGGCGTGTAAGTTACTGTCAGTACAAAAATTGCAACCCGCGTAATCTGTTCAACTAAAAATCGACGCTCTAGGTCGATCACTAGAGGAACAGAAAAGTCTCCTGCAAGAGCCAAAATGTACTGCTGCCGCTACTACCAGCTAGCTCCGCGACTGCGAGTTCACGGGGCCTCGCCTCTCGACTCTACAGGACCAGCCCCGGCCTGCGTCCGGCGCTAACTCCTTTTCCCATCCTCCACCGATCGACCGGAAGCAGCAGCTGAGCAGCCCTGTCGCCACTCGCCAGCAGCTTCCTCCTGCGCCGTCCCCCTCGACGCACCTGGCGTCCCCCCATTTCACCATATCATCCCCCGGCACCTTATCCTCCCGGACCCCGCGCAGTTACCGTCCACTCCTCGCTTCCCACGCACGCACGATATCCTCTACTCTCCTCCGGCCGGCGCGTCGCTCTCGCGGCGAGATGGATCGGTAGCTCGCTGATGCGGCGATTTGCGCGAAAAGCTGCCGCTCTCATTGTCACGATGTCACTGTGTGGCACTTTTGGTCAGCGGAAGGACACAATGAGCGATACGTTCATCGATCAGAACCTCCCGTGGCGAACTGTGCATGATGTTTGGCACTGAGCGCCGCGCGGTCTAGCTACGGGCCTCATACGTAGATATCCGCGTTCAACACGGCCGTATCCCGTTTTGATGTGTATATCTATCATGTAGTAGACTAGGACTAGGAGTGGGTTTAGCTTTGAGATACGAGTATCGGTTCGCTTTAATGCAGAAATCCTGTAGCTAAGCTAGCTATAGCCTGGACTTCGCTTACGAATTCATGCTGATGATTTCATATGACTACTGAATTGAAGCGGATGATTTTCAGATGATTGAAGCCGATCGCTTTTCGTGGCGTATTGTTGACAGGGAAGGGGCCGATGGATGTGTGCAAGTTGTAGCATGCATGTATGTCCTGACGTCCTGTACGTATCGTAACGACGCGGTGTTACACATTATCCAAAAGAGCTTTTTGGAAACAGAGAGGATTGAGAGATAGAGAGTAAAATTTTCCACCTCAGCTGTTCCATCTTCCACGTTCCTGATCTGCCATGTCAGCGTTAGCTTGACAATCCTGCTTGTGTGGCACTGGTAGTGGCAAGTCTCCCTAGTAAAACAAAGTCCACAGCATCTGAGCTAGAGTTTGAGGTGTCGTCCTGCAAAAGATCAGACGGGCCACATACGAAAAGCAATGCAAGCGAGCTTCTGCCGAAGCTTCTTTGCGCTACCTTGTCCTTACACCAAAAGTTCCGATGCTTGGATAGTGTGTATTCCCAGTATACCGTGTCTAAAGATTTAAGATATTGCTTATGATATTGGTGAGTATTTGTGAACAAGGTATTCAGCTACAAAAAAGAAAATTGTGGTGAATTTGAGCATGGCGAAGTTGTGCACAAATTTTTGGTAGGGATTTAAGAGGTGTTTTGCCACAATGCTAGTACCCAGCCACAATTTGCCAAAGTGCTGGTCGTATCCAGAATTTGGCTAAGACAGTTTTCGGTATGGTTCGTTGGGTTACGAAACTAAACAGCCCTAAAAAAACTAAATATGCCAATAAACCATCAATTGGGCCAAGCCAGATTTTTTATACAAGTCGGGCACACATATACTTACACACGGTCACGCACACTAACACCCTCACACATGCATGTGGATATATTTTACATATGTCTAAATAAGATTTGAGATATAACCTCATGTTTTAACCATACCAACACCTGTGTATGTACTGTTCATAGACCTACAGTGTGATGAACGAGCATGACACTGAGCCCAAAAGCGCACAAGAAGATAAATCTTAGGGCTGGCCAGCGCCCAAAATGCACACAGCCCACCATTTCACAAACTCTGCTTGGCAATCAGCACGCACGGCCTCGAAGTTTTTTATATATTTTTTGTTAATATTTTTAAAAATACATGTCCATTTGAAAAAATGGCAGGTATAAGCTACTGTCGCATGTTGAATGAGCGAGATCTTGTGAGTCTCGACAATCAATACATTAAATAACCAGATAAAGCCACGTCTCGCCCGTTTAGTGGGTGAGAACTTCATTTCACTCGCTGAACGGGCGAGAACTTCGTGAGCGCAACGCCGAACAGGCCCACCCAAAAGATCTCGCTCGTTCAGTCGGCAAGATCTTTGGGTATATATTTCGGCCACGTAGGACCTATCAACGCCAGCCATCATTTGATTCCAGCTGAGCCGAGAGGGAGGGAGGAGACGAGAGGGAGGAGAGGAGGGGGAGGGGAAATTTTGCGGCAAAGCCCTGCTAGAGAAAAAAAAAGGTATGGTTTTTCTCTGATTTGTAACAAATCTGGTATGATAGCCACTAGTACTAGGTTTTGATATAGGTTAGATGTTAGATGTAGAATTTTTTTTACAAACCTGATAGAATAATTACTAGACGTAGTTAGAATATAGATCTAGTTTTAGAATCAGGGTTATATATAGTTTAGCAGCTAGATCCTGTTTGTACGTATATTTTATCAATTAGATGTAGTATTTAGACATACGTTAGGTATTATATGTAGGATTTAGACATAGTGTAATCATAACTGATGTGGTAGATATAGGATCTAGAGGTGTTTGATGTAATGACTCAGGAATATTTTGTTGCAGTATAGATTACATGTTTGGCTATGTTTGTAATGATTTTTCTATTGTAGATGTAGTTTAATATAATTATTTTTATTCTATCGTAATAATGTTAGGATTTTTGTCGATGGTTGTCAGGTAGATCTGATATGTGGCAGTTTATGATTTTTTATGTGGAGAGTGAAATAGTATATGGTCTAGAAGGGATAGTATTGTCCATATTTCAGTCAATGGACAATGGTATCTTTAGACCTATGCACAAAAGTATCGGACACTGTACGCCTGTTAATACGGGGTTTCAAAATAGACCTTGAGGTTCAAGAGCTAACCATTAGCATTGTGGGCAACCAAGTAAGAGATGGTGTGTACTGGATGGTGTACCCGCTCAGGAAAGATAAAGTGCGGAAGAGGTACCTGCAGGGATGTTGTGCTGAGAGGTTGAACTCATATGTTGCTTGTGCAATGGAAGAATAAGTAGGCAATTGGGGAGATGCATGGTAGGGGGTATACAGAGGATGAGGGTGGTGAGGAACAATATGATGAGGATGTCGATCCGGATGGTGCGCATTCATCAGATTATCTAACTGAACTGACTGGTGAGGCAGACGAAACAAATCACTTCTCTAATTGAATAGATAAAGCGGGATTATCTTGAGGCTGATGAATCTCCAGAGTATGATATCTCAAATGATAAGGACGATGCTCCTATTCCCTGTAAACTGGAACAACCCTAACTTTAATAATCTTATAGTCAATAAGGGGAATCAGGTGGCCTGGAAATATAAAAAAATGAGATGATCCATGGTGCTAGGTATCCTACCAGTTAGGCCATGAAGGATATTGTCACTCAATGGGCGACATCGCTTCGATGATAGTTTATGTTGTCAAGTCAAGCAAGAAAGAATATGATGCCAAGTGCGTGAATGAGGGTTACCTGTGGTGGGTGCACGGCTTCAAGGGGAAGTGGATTGAGTATTGAAAGGTGTTGATTGTGGTGGACCACACTTGCATGATGGACGAACTTCAGCCTAGCCACATGAACATCATATTAGCCTCTGTCGCCAATATGATGTATGCTCCAATTGTGAATAAATTGAACTACAAACAAGGGTTTATAATCAGACAAATTGAGGAGGAGTAAAAGTATACTATCAGCTACAACAAGGCTTGGAGGGCGAAGAGGAAGACAATTGAGATGAGGTTTGGGACCTACGAAGCGTCATATGACAATCTTCCACACTTGCTGCAGACCATTGCTCAAAGGAACTCGGGGACGTATTAGGATATTGACAAGTACACATTGTTGTCCAAACCTGGCAAGTATGTCCTGAAGCGATGCTTCTTCGCATTAGGAGCATATATCGAAGCTTTCAAGCATTGTCGACATATTATGTGCATCGACAACACTTTTCTTACCGATAAGTATACGGGACAGATCCTAACTGTTATTGGGGTTGATGGGAATAACCAATTTCTAACGTTGGCCATTGCATTTGTGGAGAGTGAGAACACCACTAGTTAGTATTGGTTCCTGTACCAAGTGAGGATGATAATGGTTAGTGCTCGGCCAAACGTATGCCTTATACATGACCGTCATGCTAGGATGCTCGCGGCAATTTTGGGTCTACAAAATGGAACGGCCGATTGCTTGATAGGACATGTGTGGCTAGATCTACAGAGTATGTGGTGCATGAGGTATTTGGGTGCAAACTTCTTCCGCCAATTCAAGAATAAGAACCTCATGAACATGTAAGAGGCTGTGCGGTAAGAACCAGTAGCGAATGTTTGATGCTCTTTGGAAGACATTGGATGAGCTGATAAAGAAACAAACATAAGAGCATGTAGAGAGGTCCGTGAGGGGACCAGAAGATGAACCAGTACCTCTTGCGTCTCTGCCAAAGAACAATGAAGTTGGCATCACACGGAGGAACGAGTCATCTACTAGGTCATTTAGCTAGAGGATTGAGAATGACCCGAAAGAGAAGTGGGCTCTTCTCAATGATACAAATGGGGCTAGGTATGGCAATGCGGTTCAGCTACAACAGGGCCCTCCTCGTGACCCTGGTCGATAGGTGGTGTCACGAGATACACATGTTCCACCTCCTGTGTGGTGAGATGACGCCCACGCTCGAGGACGTCTTGCTCCTAATGGGCATGCTTTGTGCAGGTGCCGCTGTTGGGGCTAGGGATGTGGGCATGGGCTGGTGCAACAAGATGCTAGTCTACTTCTCTGTCGTTGCATAGAGAGACAGTGTAGCCTTGTTTAGGGATATTCTAGGGACCAAGAAGCACGACTTGATGAAGTCCTTTCTCATTCAGCTTATGGTACATATGTCTTATACTATTTTTTCATCTTGTTTAAGTTATTAACGGATGAACATAATTGTACTTGTTCCTTTTTTGATAGGCGGACAACATCCACCCACTAGCAGATGACGAGGGTGTCACCCGCTACCTAGAGGCGTATCTCCTGTGGTTGTTCGGGTGGGTCATGTTCACCGAGACCCAAGGCAACACGTCCTCGAGGAGCTCGATCCCCTACGCTAGAGAGGTTGCCAACGCCGAACCAGGGGAGGTCCCGCAGTACAGCTAGGCTTCAGTTGTGCTGGTTGCAAGGTACCGCGGCCTATGTTACGCCTGCACAAAGACCGACAATAACGCAATCCTCACCGGGTATCCCCTGCTACTTCAGATGTGGTCGTACGAGCGTATCGCCATCAGCAAGCCAGTTGTCCACCATAGCGCTACCAGTTCCCTACAGACGGCGTCAAAGGCCCTACCATGGGGTTATTGCAGTGCATACGTAGGGTAAGTATTATGATATTTGTGTACATATATATTCACTACTTCCTTTTTAGTTTCTCTAACTTAGTTGCACAGACGAGTTGGTCCAACATGCATACACACCACGCGTACCCGGACTTTGTTCACCAATTCGATGAGTTAACGGTGAACTGTGTCCACTAGAGGCCGTACGCGGAGGATAGGGTATTTCAACGCGCTCCGCTTAGACTTTCGTTGCTCTGCTTACACAATCGGGAGTACTGGCTTATGACTTGCACCCTCGTATTTGACATCTATGTCGAGGAGTACTCACTGCATCGCGTGAGGAGGCAGTTCGGGAAGTTCCAGACGTTCCCCTAGAGTTGTCTAGGATGATGTCTATCAACATACATATGTGCGTAACATTGTAATTACATTTTCATACGACTCATGTATACACCTATTTTCACATACATATGTTTTTACAGGGTGACGTGGAGGTGGGTTCATTCCACGAGCACGTTTGTGTCTTGTGTGCAGAGGTGGGTTGATGAAGGGGACCAAGTTGTGAAGTATGTCGTGGACGACGATTGGCCACACTTTGAGGAGGCATACACAGAGTACCTCTTGTGGTTCGTGGCTCAGATGCGGATCCGAGTCACGTACACACTGGCCGAGCTTCCACAGAACATGGGGTGTGCGTGCGTGACATGTACCCGGTGCACAGGGACCTAGCGCGGTCGTTTGAAGTATGAATAACACTGTGTGAGTCCTCATTTACTACAATTATTGATAAAAAATTACGTAATTAAATGAAAATTTTTGTAGAGTGACATATTGCACCATATTGATGCCAAGGCACATGCGACAAAGTTGTGGCTCGACAGTGGCCTCGAGGTCCCCAGGGACATACTCCTTGTTGAACTTTTACATAATGAAATGACCACTCCCATGCTCCAGCCCGCAGCCATGTCTTTGCACTCAGTCTATGCACTAGCCCCCAACCACCATAAATAACCCCACCCTCAACCTTGGATAGACCACTTCTTCCCCATCTCTCTCAACTGCAATGTCTTTCTCAGCTTCACCAAGCCCACCAAAGAAACACTGGAGGATTTTCATTTCCCAGGGGTCGAACCGCCAATGTGCTGAAGCGCCAATGTGCTTCTGTGATGACCCTTATAGGCTACACAAATCCTAGGATATCTTCTACACATATGGCAGATGCTTCTTTATGTCTGCCAACTACCAGTACGACCTGTCTCGATATGGACCATATAAGAATCCACCGGTATAGCGACATAAATCACTCATGTGCTACTTTCCATACGATCTCATGCACTTTCTTACTAATTTCTCCTCTTGTTCATTTCTCCAGTCTCCTCCACCTATTTGTGACTTCATGGGATGACTGGACATGGAGCAAACTGAGGATCAGAAGCAGTGGGTCGACATGAGCATGAGGTGGAGGAGGCAAGCTTACGAACACCAGGAGTACGAGTAACAACAGAAAGAACTATGACTAAAGCGTCAGGAGGAGGAGCACATGAGGAAGGCAACGAAAGAGCGCATCGCGGCTGAAGCACGTGAAGTAGAGAAGGAAAGAAAGCGGGAGAGAGCCCGTCACGCTAAGGCAAAGGGCCTTGATGCGCTGCGAAAGGATAAATATCCTAGATAACTCAGTAGAGAGTATCTATTGTAACCCGGCCTATTTTCTTAGCAGCAGCACATAATTAGGTTAGTTTTTAGGTGTACTGTATATGCCAATATTTGTTGTCGTCATCTCTTTACGTTTTGGGTCTATTCACGCAGCGACGATAAACCACATGTCTCATGTAATATTTATCAGCATATGTAACCTCTGTGTTAGGTTATATAATAATTGTGCTTCACAACTACTATTGTTCGACAAATTAGATTTTGTATCCTCCCAACGTTATTTCACTAAAAAAATAACTCACACACTTTTACATCAACTAAATAAAGAAATGTTGACAAAATTACATTGAACCAAAATTAAGGATAAAAATGAAACACATGTGAAGCTGTTTGGACAACTATTTGCACAACCAACACTTTTCACCGAAATAATGTGCAATATTTTTTAAATTGTCTTAGATAAAAGTTATATTAAAAAAAATTCTACATATAACTATTCTGTCGTAAAGTAAATTAATTCAAACATGTCGCCCCTTTAGTAGACGAGATGAAGTTCTCGTCCACTGAACGAGCGAGACGAGAACCATAAGGTCTTACCCGTTCAATAGGCGAGATCTTATTCTCGTTCATTCTATGAGCGACAGTAGACTTTGTATGTCATTTTTTTCAAATGAGCATGTATTCTTAAAAAATATTAAAGAAAAAAAAACCACAGCCTCGCCGACGAGGGCTCACCCCGAATGCCCAACGCCGTGGCCTGGCCCACGAAGCACCCCAACCCAACGTGCCGCAGTCCCAAGTCCCAACTGCCGCGCGTCGAAAAGCCCGAAAAAATCCGTGAGGCCTTGAGTCACTGGCTCACTGGCTGTGCACGCGCTGGTCTGGCACGGTCACACCACCGCGTTTTCTCTCCCTCGCCTCCGCCAAGATGACTCGTGTGCGTCGACTTGAACGATATTGCCCCGTTGGGATGGCTATGTATGCTTGATTCCTGGAGCACTAGAATTGGTCCTTAATTTACAGTGCTCTCAAATCTCATCGACGCCAATGAGCCCGTGGCAAGGTCGGAGCAGACTGATCATATGATTGGTACAAGATCAGTAAACAAAATGGAGATCGTTACAGATCTCCCAAAAATACCGCAAAGTTGCACAGGCACTGATTAAGTCCCCCCCCCCCCCCGGACCATGTTCATTCCGAATTGAATCTGCCAGCCGGCCTCAGATTGGTTCCCATCTTTACTAGGGAGTCTGTTCAAGCTCCATTTATGATTCACAGAACATTACTATGGTGCCCTGCCTGCCTGTTGTCATGGCTTATCCTCCTGGGTGACTCATAACTCGCAACGGTAGCCTGAAAATGGCATTTTTGGTCATATCCCTCATCAGTCTTCAGTTGAGAAGTTGTTTGCTCCCCTGCATAGAAGTGAAGTTTTTTGGAATATTCATCGAAATGAGTAGATGACCACGTTTTTGTCGTAAATCCAAACGGGAACAGATAAGCTAGAAATGTTGAGTGAACAGGCTATTGGGGAAATACCCTAACCTGCAGATAGTACTAAACGGTCGTCATCAAGAGCTCCTACGAAACCCATCCTCGACCGGAAGTCCGGCTCCCAAAGACCGTGAACCCCTCCAGCCACTGCCTCTCAAAACAGGGGAAATTGCTGGTCTCCAGAAGGAATCACTAGGGGCCGCCTTTAAGGACCCGACACTCTTGGCCCCATCAGCCTATGTCGATGAATCTTGGGTCCCCCGAAGGCATCTCGGGTCTCCGAACTCTGAAGCTCTCCAAAGCCCCCAGCCTCCTGGAGTCCTAGTCCCTCAGAGCCTGGGCAAGCTCTCTGAAGCCCGAGAAGTGGGACATCAAGCCTCAGAGAAAAATTAGCAAGAAGGGGCCTATGAACCATTCTCCACCTGCAAGGAAGTGATTGGTATTTAATACCATCAAGTGATGGCCATCCTAACATTCTAGTGCAAATGGAGGTCATCCTGACATTCGGGACAGTGCGGTGCCATGCCGCAATTGATGATCGGCCGAGTATCGTACCCTCTGGGTCACCTACATCATTGTATTTACCGTAGTAGATAATATCTGCTAGTTATAGGTAAATGTATTCTGCCTGAACCCAGGGTGTGTAATTCTACTAGCCCCAAGTCTCTATAGCATAGTAGTAACTTACATCGCTATCTCTGTAAGGGCATATTTGTATACTTACATCCTGAATAGCACTATAAATACAGACTCATTACCATCAGGCCAGAGGACAATCTCTTAGTGATAAAAACACATCAGTATTCCTTCCTCTCTACTTCTTGTTCAAGTTTGAGTCTCCTCTCTAGATAAGTGTAACACCCTAAATTTTCAATTTTCGCAATAGTTTAAAATTTTGCTAGAATTAAATAGTAGTTGTAGATTTTATTTAATTTAGAAGGAAATTAATTCTAAATTTAATTTTCCATAGGTTATATCTATGTTTGTTGCATTCATGCTACAGTAGTTGCAATAGGCTTTTATGGGTGAAGAATGCTTGCAAAAGATCGTTAGAAGTCGCTCATTTGGAACTTCTTTTGAATTTAGTTCAAAAATCATAAAAAGAAAAGTATGTTCAAAAATATCAAACCCTTCTCGGGCTGATTTTCCTTCCCGGCCCAACCTTCTCCCTCCCCTCTCTCTATTTTCCCCTCCCGCGTGGGTTGCCTCCCCTTCCTCCGCGCTGGGCCACCCGAGCCGGCCTGCCCATACTGCTCGAGCCGCCCCGCGCTGAGACGAGCAGCCGAGCCGCCCGCCGAAGTCATCGGCTCATCTTCTTCCTCCTCCCTCCCGTCACCAAATCTACCCTAAATCTCTCCAATCGATTCAAATCCGCACCACCCCGAGCCGTTTCGAGCTGATTAAAGGTCATGCCCGCGATCCCCGGCCGTTTTCCCCTCCTTTACCCTCTCAAATGCGGAAACCACCACATTTAAAGCCATGGTGGCCGCTGGGTTAGAACGGCTCCAATCGTGTCGATCTCCCTCCCCGAGCCCTCTCCTCCCTATATAAACCCATCCCGAGCACTGCACGTTCATTTCCCACCCCGTCCAGCCACTTTTTCCCTCTCTCTCCCTTGATCTAACGCCATCGCCATGACATTCTTCCCCGTCACCAATAAAAAGCTCTGTTACTGCTCATTTCTCCATGACTGAGCCATCTCTAACCCCCTTTTCTTCCCTCTATGGCATCGCAGGGTCACTGGTGGACTTCCCAGCCGATTCTCGGCGTCACCTGACCCCCAGAGCACCGCCGCACCGAGTTCGAGCTCCACCCAACCACCCCTTTCCATTGTCGGCCTCCGTCCCTCTCTGTCGTCGTGAACCCTCAGTAATGCTCCCCGTGTATATCTCTCTCTTTTGCGCCTCTTCTCATCGCGATCTGTGGCCGGATGCGCGATTTCACGCATCTCTAGTGAGGCTCTAGCCACACGCCGCAGTCAGCCAGCTGCCGCTTGTGTCTGCGCCGCCAGGCCCGAGTTCATCCACCCTCTATCAAACCCCAACCATCTGATCTTGATCCAACGGCCAAAATTGTGTACTCCCTTCGGTCTTGTGTAATCGGTCCAACGTGGGCCAATGGACCGGCCTCCAGGCCATGGTCCATGGGTTCATGGACCTATTCCATGCATTTTTCAATTCAAAAATAATTATGTTTTGATTTATGACATCATAAATCAGATTTTCAGTATAAAAACAAATCATTTTATTCTTGGAAATTAAGTAAAATTTGTAGAAAAATCCCTGGAACTTTAAAAGCTTATAACTTTTTGCTCATAGTTCCGATTTAGACGATTTTCACGCTCAAATGTTCGTAACGACATGTAGAATCTTTTTATAGGGTTTTTACCTAGATTTAGTACTATTTGTTGTAATGTTATTACTAGTTTTCTTGTATGCTTTTCTGGTGTGTCATTAAAATGTGATCAGTTTGGGAATATGCAAGATCAAGTTTTTGAAGACTTCGAGCACTCCTCAGCTGTAGGAAAGTGTCTTTGAACATCTTGATCCTATTTTAGGATATTTATGTAGTTTTGTATCCTTTATTACATGCTTGTCTAAATTGGAATCCCATATTAGGGTTTACTAGATTTTGTGTGATTATCCTTGTCGCCCTTAATGAATCATGGGTAATGATGAGTAGTTATGCTAGTGTTGTCATAGTTGGGTAAACATTAACTTGACTAATGTCTATGCAACAAGAACCATATATGGTAATTCTGTAGTAACATTGTATAGGGATCCTAACAGGATGTTTGTGTCATGATGGTGTGGGAATGCACGTGTGCATGTAATGCACAGTTGGTTTGTGGTTGTTTCTGTGTGGGATCCTAAGGACCGGTTCTTGAAGCATATAACCCGGAAAAACCGCATAAATACGAGGCTTATATGGGTACGGCCTGGCCAATTAATTAGCCAATCCTCTGATTCTGTGGGCACCAGTGGACGGTTGTGTGGCACAAGAGGGGGCTTCTGCAGTGATGGAATCACTGTTAGCGGTGAAATATCAGTGGGTGCCTGCAAGTTGGTGGGAGCTTTGTAAAGACCTTGTAGTGAGACCCCGACTCTACACTCTGAAAGTGTGAAGCAACACCTGAATCATGACTCATGGAGAAAGCTATGCAAACTCTACAGAGTGTCAAACTAATCGATCAGCCATGCTCACGGTCAAGAGCGACTTGGACTTCTTCTTGATTAGTTGGGATTAGGGTTCTGGTTTGGATGGTCGGGTAGCCCGGTAATGGAATTACTTGGTGAGTCTTGGTAGTCAAATGGTATTCAATGAGTTGTTCTTCTTGTTTAAGTAGTGTCTTCACACTTAGTGATTAGGATGTTTGTTGTTGGATTTACCGGTTAAGGTTGCTTAGTGTAGTAAACCAGTGTCTAACTATTTCTTGACTTAAGTCCCATATCATGCTTTCCTACACTTGCGGAGTACATTATTGTACTCACACACATTGTCCCTTTCTTGCATCCCTCTACTGTTCAGAAACCGTCAATGAAGCTGCATCCTTTGATGAAGACGACTTCGACCCGGAGCTCCCGTTCTAGGCTGGCGTGCCATGGGTTGACGCATGTGGAAGATGGAAGACCCTCTGGCGCTGTAGTTTACCTTTTCTGTTGTGCTTTTCTTTTGGATCCTTAGGTCTTTTTGTAATAAGTTATAATAATATTGTAATCGTGGTACTATGATGATATACTGATGATGTAACACATGTATGAAACTTGATCTTAGCATATATGTGGTTGTACCTGGTTTTGTTCCTTTAAAATCGGGTGTTACAAGAAGGCTCTCACCGCACTTGTTCGTGGAACATATTTTCTTGCACCAATAGTGCGTCGTCCATGGGGACTCGAACATAGAAGTACAAAGAGAGATATGATGCAACCCAAAAAGAAGACCACCAAGGCTGCAGCACATGTGGTCATCCCTGAACACGTCTGTGCGAGGGTCTACATGACCACCACAACCGTGCAAACTATGTACACCCACCAGTTCCGCCACCAGACGGAATGACGATCCTCCGGCCACCACCGACCCAGCGGTGGCCCTGGCCTAGGCTGACGTTGAGGCCCTGCCGGTGCGGAAGCCTTCCAACAATGGCATAGCGAGGACCTCGCAGCACCCCAAGGGGTTACGACCGAGGTCGCAGCCGTGTAGGCCGCCCTTCTGTGGTTCTGGACACTCGAGCCCTGGGGCACTCATGCCTGGGCCCACCCATGCGGCATCTCTTGTGACGACATCCATGATACCTTTATCAAGCCTGCGTCTTTTGAGAATCTAGCTGCTAGGCAGCCTCCTCTACCTCCCTTGATGGAAGGGGGCTTCAAAGAGACCATAAGCTCTGGTACGTTGCAAATCCCGCAAACGCCTTCGGCGCTGACTGTGAGCTCCGGTACCACAGGGAGGGTACTGGTGCATCCTGCATCAAGCCAAGCATGGCCATAATACCAAGAATTGTCGAAGCCTTATAGCCTTCTAGACAGAGTACTTCAGGAGGCAGGCGGGACGCCTGGAAAGGGAAGGAGCCAGTGATAGGCGGGAGAGGGGTCATAAAACTAGAACAGGCCACCAGGTAGGTCTCCGGATCTTAACGAGCCCCCCTCGGCCTGCTCTACCTCCTCTATTCTGCCACCAACGATACAATACCCCAGCGATGAGGATTAAGTCGCACCAACAATCCTAACTAGAATGGAGTCTGGCAGGCCCTCGGTGTAGGGGGCCTTGCCTGAACCACCGGAGCAGTCAGGCCTCCGGAGTACCTCCCACGCCGGGTTCGATACTAGATGAGTTGGTCACGACAAAGGACGAGGGCTCCAACAGGAGGGCCCTAGGTGTCCAGAAGGTCCGTGAGGCTAAGGCCCTTCAGTGGGCAACACGGGCCGGAGAGACCAACCCTTTCCTCGCCTAGGAGCTACGAGGGCTTGTGGGACTTTAACCCTGCGGGGGAGGTCTTATTTTGGCAAAGGTACGCCCATGACCACCTAGCAATAGCTTGTCTAGCTGGTTAAATTTTTCAAGACAGAAGGGACAGCGTACTCTAAAAGTAGTTAGCCTAGCTATTAGGGGCCTCTACAACAGTTAACTATTTGGCAACAACAGTAGACAGTAAAACTTAAGTCATATCCCTAGTTTTTTGCGCTCACGTCTCGTCGCATTTATAGCTCGGACCTCTTTTAGTGCATGCGAGGGTCATGGGCATAGGAACCTAGGCGAACCTACGCATTTCCTCGTCAGACGCACTGCCATTACCACACGTCATCCATTACTTGGGCAAAAAATGAGGAGAATACCTCGCTGCCACATACAACCTCCCTCATAACGTTGCAAGCGGCCTACAGACTCACCATCAAGGGAGCTAAAGGGCTTACTCCGCATAGGCCCCGAGGTGCATTGACTCTGTCAAGCCTTGTCGTTCTAAACCGCTAAGGAGGTCATGGACTCCCTCCTTCAGCGTACCCATCAACCATGCAGTTTCCTCCATATTACGTGGTCGCTATCAAGCTTCACCATCGTCGCTCATGATCACCATGGAGAGGCTCCTCAATGGTGAGAAGCTATATTAGGATATACTGACTATGATGTTGGGCTAGAGCTAGTTCCTTCTACATCCGCTCTTCCCTCTATATCTCAGGGCCAACGGATGAGGAGGTACTGTTAGGGGGAAATACTGTAGCCTGCAGACATTACTAAAGGGTTACCATCAAGAGCTCCTCCGGAGCCCTTGGGCTTCGGATCCTCAGCCGGAAGTCTGGCTCTCGAAGACTGTGAACCCCTTTGGCCACTGCCTCTCAAGACATGAGAGATGAATCTCGGATCCCCGAAGGTCTCTCGGTTCTCTAGGCTCCGGAACTCTCCAGAGCCCCCAGCCTCTCAGAGTCCCAGTCCTCCAGAGCCTAGGCAAGCTCTCCGAAACCCAGGAAGTGGGATATCAAGCCTCAAAGAAAAATCAGCTAGAAGGGGTCCACGAGCCATCCTCTACCTGCAAGGAAGTGACCGATATTTAATGCCGGTCAAGTGGTGGCCATCCTAACATCCTAGCGCAAGTGGAGGTCATCCTGATATTCGAGATAGTACGGCATCGTACTGCAATTGACAACCGACCGAGTATCGCACCCTCTGGGTCCCTATAGCATTGTATTTACTATAGTAGATAATATCTGCTAATTAGTGATAAATGTATTCTGCCTAAATCTAGGCTATATAATTCGACTAGCCCCAAGTCCCTGTAGCATAGCGGTAACTCGCATCGCTATTTCTGTAAAGATATATTTGTATATTTACACCTCCAATAATACTATAAATAAAGATCCATAACCATCAGTCAATCTCTTGTGATAAAAACACATTAGTATTCCTTCATTTTCACTTCTACATGCTGAGTCTTTTCTCTAGAGTAGGCTTCATACTTATTTATAAAAAACATTTTCTTGCATCAACACAGATATAACCCGAACAGAATTGGATCGAATGCATAGCCGACAGCACACATGGCTATTGGATCTCAGAGTGCCTGCAAGAAAGGATGTGCTGTACTGAATTCAATACGCCAGGTGTCCGGAATTGAGCAAGAATTCCCGGAAATATTTCACGGCGAATAAATAGATCTGATGAGGCGGCAACTTTTTATCTCATGGCAGCTTAGCAGTCTGCTGTCAAACCTCCAACGCTACGACAAAATATGCACGGCAAATCTGACAGGCATGCACGGACGTTTCACTTTTCAGTACACTGGTAAGATCAAGTACCCTTGATCTTAATTGGGTCAGAAATTGTTCACACCGTTCACCTCGATTGGATGAGCACTTGTCCAGTTGCATGATCTAACGGTCCAGAGACGATTAACGTCTGCAGCGTTCACTTGAGCAGATCGAATCATCGAGGCACAGACCGTTCATATAACTCATCCCTGCCATGCTCAGCTTCGCACGTTCACCAATCCATCTCTGTTCACGTACGCACGACAAGCATGGTGGCTCGAAGGTTCAAGCCGATCGAGCAGTGCGCCTCCGAGGGGCGCGGTCACGCCAGACCGTCGCCGCGGACCTGGACGGCACGGCGGGCACGCTCCTCCTGTCCCGCAGCGCGTTCCCGTACTACCTCCTCATCGCGCTCGAGGCCGGCAGCGTCCTCCGCGCCATGGCCCTCCTCCTGTGTCCGTGCCCTTCGTGTACCTCACTACGTCTCCTTCCTCGAGCCCCTGGCCGTGCACGCTCATCTATGGCAGGCCTCAAGATGAAGCACATCGAGGCGGTGGCCCGGTCCGTGCTCCCCAGGTTCTACGCCGGCGACGTCCACCCGGAAGGGAGGCGCGTTTTCGGCTCGTTCGGCAGGAGGTATATCATCACGGCGAGCCCGAGGGTGATGGTAGAGCCGTTCGCGAGGGCGGTTCCTTGGCGCGGACGTTGGCATCGGGACGGAACTAGAGGTGAGCGAGTCCGGGAGGGCCACGGAGTTCGTCGCCAAGCCCGGGGTGCTCGTCGGCAAGCATAAGAGGCAGGCGGTGCTGAGGGAGTTCGGCGACGTGCTGCCGGACGTCGGCATGGGGAACAGGGAGAGAGACTTCGACTTCATGTCCATCTGCAAGGTATAGCTTCTTCACTTTTTCGATTCCATTAACCTTCGATTCTCAGCGTTCTGCCATTACATTTTGTTCTATCACTTCCATGCATGCTGAAATATGACTCAAGACTTAAAGAAAAAACGAATTATAAATACCAAATATGATTGTCCTATGGTTGGTGTGCATTATGCACTCGGCAGATGGAATTGTATGGTATGAAAATGCAGTTATTTATGGTAGCTTCAAGTACCATGCCCTCTCGACCTCCAGATCCCGAGTCTGCGAAATTTCAGTCTCAGACATCGATCAGACATGCACCAACTCTGCATTTCCTCCGTTGCCGTTTATGGCATCATGCCATGATCCTGTGTCATGACTGAAGAGAATATACGTACGTGCGGAAAATAGTTATCTGCATGCACCGGCGAGATCAGGTAGCTGAGAGTTGTGCCCTACAGTATGTCAGTATTGTCCCACCAAAGTTGAGTACTGACCAAGATCATCCACCAAGTTGCTAGTCACTTCGCTTTTACGGAACTTGTATCCAGAAGATATATCCTACTGAATTGAATGATGTTCTAAAATGTTCAGTAAGAATTTTACACATGCCCTGCCCCAAATAGGACAAAAAGGGCACTGAATATAGGAATTGGGGGCTCCGAACAACCTGCAATGGTGTTACGCAAGAGCTAATATGTAGTGTATATTTGAGGTTTGTAGGAGTCTATAATATCTTGATAAAAGGAAACAGGAATAAAATCAAGTTTCTCGAGCACGTAGGCTCGCCGCTAATGAGATCGGTCATTCCAGTCTACCCTACCTTTCCCCTCCACTCATCTACTTGTAGAAGAAGAAGATGCAGTCGATGCCGTGATCTGGTGTCTCAGGTTCTTGAGCTGTGCTCCTTCAATGGTTATCCCATCCTGGACCAAGGAAACGCTGGTTGGGCCTCCGAATCCTTTTGCCACCCAAACCATCAGCTCCTCCTACCTTGGTGCTCGATTATTCAGTATCAAGTCCTGCCAAGTTTGCTCTACTTCAGCTGCTTGGTCTTCAGTGATGTCAAGGGTGGAACCGTGACACTCTCCTCCCCTTGAGAACCAGCTTGTCCCCAAGCTGGTGCAGCCGAAAATTGTTGACGCGGAGCTTGTTCATTCTCCCAGGTTGCAAGAGATGATGGAAAGGAAGACCACTCAATCAGCACTTGAGGAACAACACCATCTCCTTGCTGACTAAGACAATGATCTAGAATTCTCTAAGGAATCTGCAGGGAATGAGACGATAGTAAAGTGGAATGAACAATAGTGGAAGCACCTACTGCCTTTTTTAGTTGAGAAACATGGAAAACTGGATGCACTGTATTGTCAGCCGGCAATGAGAGCTTATATGCCACCACTCCAATTTTGTCCTCAATTGCATATAGGCCAAAGTACCGAAAGGATAACTTGTGATGAGCTCTGGGAGCAATGGAAGACTGAACATAGGGTTGCAATTTGAGATAGACCAGATCACCAACTTCAAATGATCTTCTAGTCCTCTTTTTGTCAGCTTGTAATTTCATTCTGTTCAGAGCTCTCTGAAGATGTTCTAGAAGTTGAATCATTACATGACGGTTCTGAAGCCATTCTTGTAGATCAGGAACAACACAGTTATCAAGCCTATCAATCCCAAAATGTCTTGGTTCATGTCCATAGAGCACTTCAAATGGAGCCTTGCCCAAAGCAGAGTGGTAACAAGTGTTGTACCAAAATTTAGCTAAAGAAATTCACTTGGACCATTTGGTGGGACAAGCATGCACATAACATCTCAAGAATGTTTCTAAGCACTGATTGACCCTCTCAGTTGGTCCATCCGTTTGGGGATGATATGAGGTGTTCATACGCAATCCAGTACCAGTCCACTTGAACAACTCCTACCAAAGTAAGCTTGTAAAGATTTTATCCTTATCAGACACAATAGCTAGAGGCATGCCATGGAGTTTATATACATTGTCCATAAAAGCCATAGCTACTATCATAGCAGTAAAAGGATGGGCAATTTGATGAAATGTGAGTATTTGGAGAACTTATCAACTATGACCATAATGCAGTTAAGATGAGAATTTGGGGAGACCTTCAATAAAGTCCACAGTAACCATCTTCTAAGCCTGATATGGTACTGGCAAAGGTTGCAGCAATCCTGGATAAGAAGTCCTTTCCACCTTAGCTTGTTGACAGACAATACATTTGGCCATAAAGTCTTTAATCATAGTTTTCATATGAGTCCATTGTTTAATACGCTTGTAAGTGACCAGAAAACTAGAGTATCGTCCAATAGCTGTGGAATGAAAGGCCTCAGTGATCTTGCCTTGTAATGAAGAGTCAAGTTCAACCCATAACCTACCCTTGTATCTGATAATACCATTGCTTAACTGAAATCTACTAGATGGATTAGTGATGGCCAATTCAGTAAGTAACTGCTGCGCTTTTGTATCTTGAGAGTAGCTAGCAGCAACTTTTGTAAGCCAAACTGGTTGCACAATAGAAATAGAAAGCATATCAGTAGTGTTTGGGTGAGAAACTCTAGAGGGAGCTTCCGCCGCATGATTTTCAGGACCTTTCTTATATACAATTTTGAAATGCAAGCCCAACAACTTGGTTAAAGCTTTATGTTGACAGGGAGTGGTCAACCTCTGATCTTCCAAATGAATAAGACTTTTATGATTAGTCTTAATTAATGAGGAATTCACCATGCTGTAAATAAGGACGCCAATGATCCACATCTATCAATATTGCTAAGTACTCTTTTTCATAAGTAGACAACCCTTGAGTTTTAGGGCCTAATGCTTTACTCACAAAAGCAATTGGATGTCCATCTTGTTGAAGAACTGCTCCAACTCCTTTATCAGAAGCATCAGTTTCAATCACAAACTGCTTCCTAAAATCAGGCATTGCAAGGACAAGAGTATTGATAAGAGCAAATTTAAGAGCTTGAATGCATCAACAGTATCAATGGTCCAAACAAATTGTTCTCCCTACTCAAGAATATTAGTTAATGGTTTACTAATCAGCTCAAAATCTTTTACAAATCTTCTATAATAACTGGCTAAATCAAGAAAAATTCTCACTTCCTTGACATTTTGAGGTACTAGCCAGTTTTAGACAATTGCTACCTTACTTGGATCTATGGCTACTCCTTGAGCACTGATCACATGGCCCAAGTAATGCAACTTTTGTTGAGCAAAAGAACATTTTTACAATTTGACTTGAACTTTTGTTGTCTGAGAATATCAAAGACCATTTTCAGATGCTGAAGGTGCTCTTCCCAAGTCTTGCTATAAATAAGTATATCATCTATAAATACCACAACACATTTTATGATAAGAGTAGCCAAAACAGTATTCATGGCCTCTTGGAAAGTTCTCGGACCACATGTCACTCCATAAGGCATAACTTTATACTCATAATGTCCATGATGAATATGAAAGGTTGTCTTAAATCTATCACCTGGAGAAACTAATATTTTATGGAAACGATAACACAAATCCAATGTTGAAAACCAACAGGCAACATGTAACTCTTCAAACAATTCTTCTATGATTGGCAAAGGAAATCTATTTTTGACTGTGAGAGCATTCAATTTTCTATAATCAACACATAAGTGCCAATCACCAGTCTTTTTCCTAACCAGCAGAACAGAAGAGGCAAAAGGACTAGAACTCTTTTGAATCATACCAGTTTTTAGAAGCTCTGTAATTCACTTCTCAATTTCATCCTTCTGTACTAGTGTATACCTATAAGGTCTGATCCTAAAAGGTTATGCTCCTTTGATCAAAGGAATAGTGTGATCAATTGCTCTTCAAGGAGGCAAACCATTTGGCTCAGAAAATATATCAGCATACTGGTCTAATATGTTTTGAACTGCTGCAGGTAAACTTGAGCTAGAAGAATCAAGAATGTGCTTATCAACAGAAAGTTGAACAATGCACCAGATTTCATCATTCTTCTCCATCACTGCCACTAAGAAAAATCAATCAAGGAAACTGCAGCATTTTGAGTTGTGAGACCTTGCAACTTGATCCTAACATTTCCATACTGGAAAGAAATTCATTTTTAACCGAATCAATCTCCATGGGACTATGTAATTCAAGCCAGTCCATCCCAAAGATAATATCATAGCATGTTAATGGCAAAATCTTGAAGGTAGTTTGAAAAGAAACACCTTGTATCCACCAAGAACAATCAGGTATTTCATGTGTACAAGACAAAATACTGCCATCAGCTACCTTCACTTTGATAGGATGTGATAACTGATGCCAACCAGGTATAGAAGCATCAAGTTGTTCACTGATGAAAGTATGAGAACTACCAAAATCCACTATCATAATTACTTTATGCTAGTAAAGATAGCCTTGCCACTTAATAGTCTTACCACCAGTAGTGCCATTGACTGCTCTACCTGACAACAACATGAGATCTTCACCAAAATCAGAATCAGGAGAATCAATAGGAGGTCCAATGCTGAACTTCAGGAAGTAGTTGCCAAAGCTCTTCAACAATGTGGAGAGGAACAATAGGTGAACAGACATGTTGATGACCCCACTTAGCACCATATGTGTAACACAAGCCTTTTGCCTTTCTGTAAGCTGCTTTATGATGAGAGGAGGCAATAATTTTCTTCTCATCAGATAGCACTGAATTGTGAGTCTTGGTGAAAGTCCCAGAAATAGAAACAGATGACTTGTTGGACTGGTTGCTAAAGGAGCCACTGTCATATTTCCTAAATACAGAAATAACAGGGCCCAACAACACCTCCTGCAAAATATCAAGGGAACAAGCAGTATCTATGTCTGGGGGACGCTGAATTAATACGACTGCTTTAATTTTAGGGTTAAGACCATCAATAAAACGATTTGTGATAACTGCACTTGTGATAGAAGGATCATGAGCAAGAAGCTGGTGAATGAGCTCATCAAATTGACTAATGTACTCAAGAACTGACCTAGTTTGTCTAATTTGAAAAAAACTATCTAATAAGATGATTATATTGATCTCTCTCAAATCTAATACCAATAGCATGACACAATCGGACCAACTACAATGCTTCAAGATTTTGTCCATAGATCGGAGCCAAAAGGCTACGGAACCAATGAAATGCATTGTTGCTACCCTTACCCATAGGTTTTCTTCTAAGCCATACAACTCAAAAAAAGTTTCACAATGCTTCTACCACATCTTAGGATTTGAGCCATCAAATTGAGGAAACTTAAGCTGAGGTAACAAGGCACTCAAACTAGGTGACAACGAGGCAATACATGGTGCAAAGGAATTCCCAATTCTGAAAGAACCAGTGGGTGGGGTGTGAAGTTGAGACACACCTATGACCGGAGGTGGTAGAGAGGTGTCGAATACCCCAGTACCAAACCCCCGATGATCATGTGAAACGCGGTGGCCATGAGGCCCTGATGCCGCCTCTGATAAGGGAGCCACCAAGTGAGCGGTGGTTGGGGTCAACACTAGTTCTGAAGAAGGCAGAACGGGTGAAGACTTGACCGAAGAAGCCGTGCTCAACGCAAAGTTATCCAGCTGGGTACGAAGACTAGAGACAGAAGATTGAAGCTCTGTGACCTTTTTGTCCATGCTAGGCTTCGAATCTTCGAATTCTCCCTTGATAATCTTCAATTCCTCCACGGTTTTCCTTACTTCAAAGATCAACTTCTTGTTCTCGACGATGCCTTCGTTGGTCTTCTTGAGCATGGTAATAATCTCTAAGAATTGCTCATCCGTCTTCATGGTGATCTGTCGTCGGGTCTGGTGGTCATGATGTGCCAAAATCGACCAAATCTGATACCAATTGTTACACAGGAGCTAATATGTAGTGTATATTTGAGGTTTGTAGGAGTCTATAGTATCTGAATAAAGGGAAGCCAGAATGAAATCAAGTTTCCCGAGCACACAGGCTCGCCGCCAATGAGATCGATCATTCCAGTCTACCCCCCCCCCCCTTCCCCTCCACGCATCTACTTGTAGAAGAAGAAGATGCAATTGATGCCATGATCCGGTGTCTCATGTTCTTAGGTCGTGCTCCTTCAATTGTTATCCCATCCTGGACCAAGGAAACACTGGTTGGGCCTCCGAATCCTTTTGCCACCCAAACCATCAGCTCCTCCTGCCTTGGTGCTCGATTCTTTAGTATTAGCAGTCATGCCAAGCCTGTTCTGCTTCATCTGTTTGGTCTTCAGTGATGTCACGGGTGGAACCGTGACAAATGGCTAGATATAGATCATCAAAGGACAGATCTGCAGTTGTCGACCGTCTAATTGGGCACCATGTTAATGCTGCATTGCTTCACGATGAGGTCGCTGTGCTGGCGCTGGTCTTGGACTCCTGGAATAGGCTAGCCAACTTCGTTTCAGTGGGACATCTGGTCTCCATGCCATTCTGTCTGTTGAGCTGATCGATCTTGTATCAGATAACCAGTAGGGACCAAGCCCGTCCTGCCGCATGCTGGGTAAAACACACTGTGTGTTCTACGAAGCTAGCGATCGACCATGCGAGCGTCCACTAGATTCTTTCTAAAATACCAATTAGCTCAGCTTCTAATCTTATGGTTTCAATTGCTAATGATCCATTCCATTGAATGTTCTCTTTGATGTCAGTGGATGACAATATCACATAATGCATCTCAGGCTCTTGGCCTACCTCAGCGCGTGCATGCAGGAAGTGTACATCGTCACACCAAAGAAGTAGCGCGCAGTGCCGAGGGACCAGCTGCGGAGCTGTGCCATCCTCCATGACGGTCGCCTCGTTCGGCACCCAACGGTGACCAGCACACTGTTCACCTTTCATGGATGATGCTCAGCTCCACTCTCATGCTGCTCCGCGTGCACCTCAGCCTGCTCCTCCCAGAGCGTGCTGTTTTCTATGCCTACAAGCTCATGGCCGTCAATCTGGTGGTGCGCGGCAACCCACCGCCGTTGCTGCACAAGATGGGCCGCCCGCCCGGGGACCTCTTCGTGTGCAACCATCGCACCGTGCTCGACCTCGTAATGGTCGCTACCATGCTGGGCAGCAAGGTGAGCTGCATCCCGTGCTGTTAGAGCTAATTCTCATCTAATCAACATGATGGCCTAACTCTAGATCAAGCACCTCTTAATTGTGGAAGCATGAGGTGCGTACCTGCGCTCGGTGATGCCATTGGTGCTTGACAGTGAGGTTGAAGAGCGTCGATGTAGCCGTGCAGACCATCGGTGTAGTGGATGCTGGCGTGGTGAAGCAGGTTGCCGACGTGGACGAAGTGGCGGCGGTCTTCGACCCGTTGACAACCAATTGTTGGTTGCGCTTCCAATCAAGGCGCATGGTGAGGAAACAGTCTCCCCTTCTTTCTCAGTCACGTTAGGAAACACGTCAAAACTTAAGGTCGAGATTAATTCCAATATTCTCCTCCTTGATCGTAAGGCTAACATCATAAATCCACTCTCAATGAAATAGCACACTAAGTCAAAGCATTACAGCGGCTAATTAAATACCACTGAAACTCAAATACCTATAGTATATCACTCCATCTCGAAATGAAAATTTGTTATTCCTAATGGGAGTTGGTTCGCATTATAGTCCTCTTATTCAGAATCATATGCTTTTCAATAACCCCATGCTGGCAACATGATCACAAAAAATATAGGATGGTAAGCCTTTAGTAAGCGAATCTGCAAGCTTTGACTTAGTGCTTATATGCTTGACACTGATTGTTTGATCCTGGATTCTATCTTTCACAATATGATACTTAATGTCGATGTGCACTCAACTTGTTGTTACTCTTATAGAAAATTACGAGTTGATTATCGTAGTATAACATAAGTGGCTTTGAAATACTATTGACCACTCTTAATCCCAAGATAAAGTTCTTTAGCCATACAGCCTGCCCGGTAACCTCATAACATGCTACAAACTTAGCTTGAATTGTTGACGATGTTGTAAGTGCCTGTTTTGAGCTTTTCCATGAGATAGCTCCTTTAACGAGGGTGAAGATATAACTTGACGTGGATTTCTTAGTATCCACACACCCAGCAAAGTCTGTATCCGAATAACCAACAACTTCAAGGTTATCAGTTTTTCTAAATATGAGCATGTAGTTCTTAGTGCCTTACAGATAATGAAGGACTTTCTTAACGACTTTCTAGTGATCTGATCCTACATTTGGCTGATATCTGTCAAGCATCCCGGTCATGAAAGCTAAGTCAGGGCGCGTGCATACTTTAGCATACGTAATACTTCTGACAGCTGAAACATGAGGAACCGACTTCATTTGATCAATTTCAAATTGATTCCTCGGATATTGAAATGTCCCAAACTTATCGCCCTTAACAATAGGAGCAGACATAGTAGAGTACTTATACATATTGTATTTCTTCAGCACTCTGTCAATGTATGCCTTTTGAGACAAACCTAATACTCATTTGGACCGATATCGGTGAATTTCAATGCCAATAACATAAGAGGCTTCACCAAGATCCTTCATATCAAAATTAGATGAAAGAAAGCTCTTGGTCTCAAACATATTATTATCGCTGCTGGCCAATAAGATATCATCTTCATAAAGAACTAAGATGGTTAATTTCCCCACTTTAAACTTTACATAAATGCAGTTATCAGCTTTATTTTCTTTAGCCAAAATTTCTAATGACTCTATCAAACTTGAGATACCACTACCTAGACGCTTGCTTTAGACCATAAATTGATTTCTTAAGGCAACATCCCAAATGTTCCTTACCTTCCATGACATAACCTTCTGACTGAGCCATGTAAACACTTTCTTTCAAGTCACCATTAAGGAATGCCGTCTTTACATCCATCTGATGTAGCTCTAAATCATAATGCGCTGTAAGCGCCATAATTATTCTGAATAAATCTTTACTTAATACTGGAGAGAAAGTTTCATTATAATCCATTCATTCTCTATACGAGAAGCCTTTAGCTACGAGCCTTGCTTTAAACCTTTCGATGTTCCCCTTAGAGTCATGCTTGGTTTTGTAGACCCATTTACAACCTACTGTTTTGGCTCTATCAAAGATTTCTACCAGATCCCATACATCATTATCGTTAATAGATTTTAATCCGTCCTTCATGGCATTAAGCCACTCAGGCGAATACTCACTCATCATAACCTTTTTATATGAGTAGTGATCTTCTGCCTTCCATATGTCATTAACATCATCATTCATATAGGCAACGTAATCGTTCGAGATTGCATGTCTTCTATCACACTGTGATCTTCTGATCGTTTCGTTAGGTACTGCAGGACCAGGACTGGGTACTGCAGGGGACTGCTGAGACTCATCTTTATGTGCATCGTTGGGAATTTCAGAGACCTCAACAGGAGGTGCACTGATGTTAGTTTCTACTAAAGGTGCAACCACCTAGGGCACATAGATGTAAGGCTCTTGGATCAGCGGTGTAGGAACATAAACCCGCTTTTTCTCAAGATCAACCTCCCTAGGCTCCAGATCTCCGTTATCAAGAAATACAACGTGTCTTGTTTCAACAAACTTAGTGATCCTATCTAGACAGTAAAAACGATACCCCTTCGATCTCTCGGGATACCCGATAAAGTGACAACTTATTGTCTTAGGATCTAATTTCTCAATATGTAGATTAAATACTTTAGCTTCAGCTGCACAGCCCCACACGCGTAAATACTTTAAAGAGGGTTTTCTCCTAACTGATAATTCGTAAGGTGTTTTTGGAACTGATTTACTGGGAACCCAATTAAAAATGTGCGTGACTATCTTAAGTGTCTCCATCCACAGTCTAACTGGTAAACTAGAATAGCTGAGCATATTTCGCACCATGTTTATAAGCGTGCGGTTGTGTCGCTTAGATACCCCGTTCTGTTGAGGTTCACCAAGTGTAAAATATTGGGCTATTATGCCAACTTTGTGTGTCGACATATACATATTTTTATAAATATCGGATTTTAGCTATTATTTTTATAATTTTTAATAAAATAATATTATTTAAAAAAGCTCAAAAATCAAATGCTGAGCACTCGAGAAACACTAAATGACCAGTAGATAGACCCTTGATAAAAGCTTCCACTGGTGTGCTTGCTACGCTGAAAATTTGTACTGAAAAGTTGTAGTGAGGGCTCGGCTCACTCTATTGCACAAAAATCAGTGTTTCTGCTAGGGTCCCATAGCAGCCTAAATCGATATAAAAAAAATTTGCAGGTCCATTTAATTCTTAGACTAGGACGGTTTTGAGAAGATTCTATCCTAGCGGTAAAGCTCTTCACTTCCTTCATAAAAGTTATGTGCTGCTCTACTTTTGCTGTATTGACATATGGATCCTACCATTAAACTGTCCAACACGTAGTGGGCAGGTTCAATTTACCGTTTTTCAAACTCTCGAGCGGTAAATAAAAATGTGCGGTTATCGTGATAATTGCTCAGAATTTGACTGAAATTTGTATAAAATTTATTTGCTAAAATTTGTAATTTAGATAAAAAAATATCAGATTCTTCGTTCGGTAACCGGTCCGATTTTCTCGATTTATCAAGCAGTTTTCTCGAATTTTTTTCATCGTAAGTAACCGCTCGGTTTTGTCGATAACCACTCGGTTTTCTCGATTTTAAGTGAAATTAAAAAAAAACTTAAAAATTGGCTCAATCTTGTAAAATCAATAACTAATTCATATGAGCTTCAAATCAAGTGAAACAAATTTTGTTAGTTTCCTTGTAACATGATCTACATGATAAAAGTATTTATACTCATAAAAAAGTTGAAAATTTTCTGTGAGAAAATATATTTGTTAAACCAAGTTAAATGCATAGTTTACTCTTTGCTAATCCAAAAATCATAAAAATAATTTTCTTAGTCTTCTTACATGATCCTATGTCTTTTAAAAATGCATAAACTCATGAATTAGTTATTGTAGCAGGCAGGATTGTGTAAATGTGTTGCGACTAGATTAATTCATAACTGACCCATCACACCTCCAAAATTAGTGAAACCACTTTTATTAGTTTATTTATACTATTCGTTATGTAGGAAAAATAATGGTAGATATGAAAAGGTTAATTACAGTGATGTTTCTTAACATATTCACTTTATGCTTGTGAACTTTGTAAAAATCATGAAGAAATTAATAAAAACTCTAAATGAAGTGAAATCAATTTTAAGGATACTCTTAAGATACGTTTAAAAAAAGTATGTGTTTACATGTTAAGCTTTTTCTTAACATGAGTTAATAACTGAGCAGCACGCTTCAATTTTTTTTTTCAAACTTCCTCCCTATAGAATATGATGCAAACGACATTATTTTTTAAAAAAAATTGCAGAAGGTCTTAGAATTGTCTCTAGTTGTTTTGGGGATTTTTTTTTGAATTTTTTTAAATTGTTTTAATTTTTTCAAATTTTTTGGATTTAAATTCGGTTACTGTTCGATTTCTGAAATCGAACCAGAGCAGTAAGCTCAGTAACCACGAATTTCGACCGGTTACAGTCGGTAACCGTAACCTTTATAGTCACCAACAGGTAGCACCCCCACCATCAGGCTAACTATGTGCCTATTTGCCACACTATGGATTGTTATTTATTTTATATAGTACTTAAAGATTAATTTTGAAGCTCATTTCAAAGTTTTTATCTGAAAATTGACCAATAGTCGTAGGTAGCCGGACTCACCAGCCTTATCAGCGCTCAGCGGTCCGGTAAAAATTTAAAACCGGTAGTGCTAACCGCCTTAAGGTCTATTTGTTTCAGATTATAAAAGCTGGATTGTGATCAAAATCCAAAAGTTAAAACAAACAGCTAGATTGTAAAAGCTGGATTCTGATCATAATCCAAAAGCTGAAACAAACAGCTGGTTGAAAAAGCTGGATTGTTACAATCCAACACACAGATTGTAACAATCCAGCAATCTGCTTTCCACCAGATTGTAACAATTCACAATCCAGATTTTTACAATCCAGATTTTACAATCCAGCTTCTTACAATCCACAATCTATAAGCTGCTTTTCACAATCTACAGCTGAAACAAACAGGACCTTAGCTGTAGCATGTGGTAGCTTACATAGGTAGACCATGGAACACCGCTCCTAGACCATGGATGTGGTGTGGCCACAAATGCCTTGAATCCCTGTTACTTGAACGTTGATTATGTTCCTGCTAGCCTACTACGGCAAAATCTCCAAAAATGACATCTGCTAAGGGCCTGTTTGTTTCAGCTGGAGATTCTGAAAAGCAGCTTATAGAAGCTGAATTGTGAAAAGCTGGATTGTAAAAAGCTGGATTGTGAAAAGCTTTTAGACTGTAAATTCTAAAAATATTTGGTGGACAGTTTAGTAAAATGGACTTTTACAATCTATCAAAAACTGAGAAAAATCAGCTTCTCAGATTCTCACAATCCAACCAGCAGATTTTAAAAACCTATAAATAAAAGCTATCTATTTATTTCAGCTTCAAATTATAAAAGCTGAAAACCCCAATCCAAAGATGAAACAAACGCATCCTAAGCCGACTACGACATCACGAGGGGACCTGCAGTACAGCATCTCTACATGGTCACCCCAGTAACTGACAAGCACTTGATATCTTTTGGAAGGGCACAAATCCAGTAACTGGTGCTGCGCGGGGCGCGGCAGCATGCCACAATCAGATGCTTCACACTCTGTCACGGTGCAGGGGAGGACACGTACTGCAAGAACTCGTCGTCGCGGAGGAGGCAAGCCATGGTGTCCGGCGCGAGGCACACCTCGACGTCCACGCTGCCGTCGCCAGCCTGGCCGGGGAACGCCGACATCTTGCCGTCGAACTTGTTCGCGCGGCCGCTCCGCACGGCGAGCGGTCGGCCCCACCCGAAGTCGTTCCCGTCGTACATCGGGAACCGGGGCGAGCTCCCCATCGTGAGCGCCGCGCCGTCGGGGTTGCCCAGCGGGAAGCACCGGGGCGCGGCCTCCCACTCCGCCACGGCGCGCCGAATCGCGCCGTCCTCGTACGCCGCCACGGTCGGGTGCAGCCTGGCGGCCGCCCAGCTCAGGTCGTTGGACGCCAGCTCGGCTACAGTCGCCGTCGTCGCCACGATCTGGATGGCGTTACCGAAGTAGAGCGGGGAGATCGCCGGGCGCAGACGGTGCCGGCAGTTCACCGCCATGCGGAACGTCGCCGTCGAGTTGGCAGCCAACAGCCGCCGCGTGCGCGTCACGGCCCTCCAGATGTGCGCGCACAGTGATTGGAATGACGAGACTTCAGCGCGACCTCCCTGAACCTTGGAGTCATGCACGAGCTTGCCGTTAACCTCGGGGTCTTGACCTGTTCTTTTCCAGCGGTTGGCCGTTGCCTTCAGCTCGCGAATTGCGGCCGCACTGAAGTGGAGGATTCGCTCGCGGAGGGGCGCCTCAGCGTCGAACGTCACGGCAGGGCCCACGCCACCGGGGAAGCGGAGGACGGCGGTGGAGTCGCCGAAGTAGTTGCGGCGGAAGTCCGGCTCCCGGACAGGCGCACCGCGGCACAGCTCCGCCCACGTGTTGAAGAAGTGCCAAAAGGAGGTGCCATCCACGACGGCGTGATTAGCGACGAAGCCGACAAACACGGCGCCGTCGCCGAGCACGGTGAGCTGGAAGGACGTGAGCGGCCGGTTGTGTCCGTTATAGCTCACCGTTCGGTCCATGGGGAACAAGCCATTTGTGAGCTTGGACGGCACGTCGGCGTCAGGCACGAGGAAATCGTCGAGGCGCAGAGCAGGCGCGACCGCGTGGTAGAAATCGACGGCCGCATCGTCGCACCGGATCACGATGCTGTTGTCACGGAGCGTGACAAACCGGCCAGCGAGGGCAGGGAAGACGTCGAGCGCGCGGGAGAGCGACGCCGCGAGCGATGACACAAGCGAGGCCATCGGCACGCCGGGAGGCGGGAAGAACAGCCCCTTCTGGATATAGTGGCACGACAGCATCGGCATGTCGGACACCGAGAGCTTGAGGTCTCCAACCGCCGACGCGCCGTCCGGCCGAACGGTCTGCTTTGAAAAGACATAGATGGCCGGCGCTGGCACGTCCGTGCGAACCATTCCGTTTGGTACAATGACAGAGGCAGCGGCGGCCGAGGCAGCCTCGGCATCGGCAAGGATCGGCGGAGCCATCAGCCGAACACCTATCTGGAGCGATAATGGTGTGTGACTGTGTGGTGATGCACCGCCAGAAAAGAATGCGTTGGACATAGCTTGCTGCCGGACACATTTTATAGGCATGGATATGGCTTGGATTCATGCCCCTGCACTTCTGCAGCAGTACATCACTATTTCTGTTCACGTCCTGTTTATTGAAACTTTATATGCCGATGTGGCTCTAAGATATAGGAATGTATCCAGATAACACTGGAGCCGAACCTATCATAATCCAACGACGACGACGGTTGCACGCACGTGCGTGACGCGACCGTCCCTTGTGCGCCCTGTCCCGTGGTCCGCCGCGCCGCCGCAGCGCGCCAAGCCTTCGAAAATTCGTATCCCCGCGGTGGTGCGGCGTTGCTGTCAGCCTGTCACGAGCTGGCCGTGCCGGCCGAATAGCACCGGATAGTAGTTAGACAGCGCGGCCCGGGCGGGGCCAGCGCCGACGCGCGGCTGAGGTTCGCGGTGGCCGCTGCAGGGTTGCAGTGCACATGGCACCCAGCGCCTCGCGCGCGTCGTGGTGCCTCGCCAGCCACAGCTTTGCGGGGAGGGGCGGTGGTGGCTCGTGAACGGTACGCTGTACAAGGCATGGGCGCTGCACGCTGCACTGCCTGCCGCACGGTAGCGACAGAGGAGAAAGGTGCGTCGGCCTCGACCCGCGAGAGCAAACACTGACGTCATGCTAAGGGTTGTTTTTCATAGCTCTGGCTCTAAAACTTAGCAAGATATTTATAGTTTTAAAATTTATAAGTTGGAGCTGAATGCATATTAGAATATTTGAGTGAGCCATTTTATTAACATTTTAGATTAAAATTATATATTTAAATCACTTTATATTCACTTAAAAAATAAGATCTGAGTGAATCTGGAAGTTGTAGCTATCCCAAACAAGGTCTAAATAGGGGCGAACGAAAAACTCGATGCTCGCGAGTTAGCTCTCTCCTTGCTGGCCCAACTCAGCTCAGCTCGGCTCGATGTGTTTTATAGCGAGTTGAGCCAACGCATTAGCTCATTTAGTTAACGAGCCAGCTCGAGATGGCTTATGAGCCGCTCACAAGCCTTACGAGCTAAGGCGCCACAATATCAACCCATCCAGTTGAGCAGTGCATGGTCTATGTTCCCACCGGCCTCTTCTCAGTTGCAACCTATGTTTCTAGTCTCCTAGGTCATAAATCCTACGCACACATGAGGTCCTATTGCCCTGGCCGTTGTCAGCCATCAGTGACCTTGATGTGAAGCTGCCTAACGACTCACTATACCCACTTGCGCCAACAAGGCTCACCGCCTCGGCTACAAGGCCAAGCATGTAGATCTCCCCCCAAATGATAGATAAGTCTTCTTGATATATGTGTGTAGTTTCTTGTGCCAAAAGAATAATTTACCCACGCAAGCAGTTAATAATTAAGTGAGGTTTGAAGCTTTAGATCTAGGCGGTTCGAACAACCCTAATATATTAGGCAAGACCTATTTTTATAATAACATATAAATTGTAAAGAAACGGTGAATTTCTGATGCATCTTCTTTTGAGAAAGAAGCTCCCAGACCCACAATTTCTCTTGGCGGACAAAATTAACTGAGTGGTGTTGAGTAATTTTAAGTCGCATTTGGATAGTAGTTTTTTTCTATTTGTGCTGAAAATTATGCAACAAACTTCTTAGAAATCCTAAAATTTCTTGCAATTCAAAGAAACACATAGCTTCTCTATTAGTAGCATAGTAGAGCTTAACGAATTGAGCCAAACAACTTTCTAGCCCATTAACATACAAAGCTGAGCTGAGCGAGCTATCATAACGAGCTAGAACAAGCCAAGCCGAACCGGCTCGGTATCCATGCCTAGGTCTAAGTCACGGCGGATTAAGGAGTTAGGGGTTTCGCAGAAGGACCTCCCACGACATGTGTCCTCCGATCGACCATGTCCAACCGGGAATATTTTTAAAAAATAATATTAATTTAATGGAAAATTGTAAAAGTAATATATGTTTTCGAAAGGTTACTAAAATAGTACCCTGTGGGCAGGTGAAATGATGATAAGGGACCTGTCAGCAAGGGAGATGTCGATAGACCTCTTATCGGTTAATTTTTAACAGTTTTGAAAAACTTTTTTATTTTTAGGAGAAAACAATTTTGAAACATCAATTTGTTTAGACATAGAGTTTTCAGAAATATATTTTTTAGACAAAGCTCTTTCAGACATATGCCATCGTATTTGTTCGTTGTTCAAAAAGGTTATGATTGTTGTGTGGAACCTGTTGTGCGTGCAAAAAAAAAGAAGAAGAGTAGCGTGCAAATAATATAATATTAGTACATATTACAAGATCTAAACTACAGCGATACAAATATATGCCTAAATACAAGGACATCAATGGGCACCTCCTCTGGCCCTCCTCTAACCCAGCGATGTATCTAGTCTGTTGAATGCGCCAAGTGGTCTGGTGGCTGTCTAGGGCAAGCCGCAGCTGTCGAGGTGGTTATATCCTCCTTATTAGGCTGCAGGGCTTTAGGCATCTAAGAGAAGCCCTGAGTGACGGGAGGTTTCGCAAGCCAGTCATCCGGACTGTGGCCATAGGTACCTAACGAAGGAGAAGTAGCAGGTAAGAAGGTCCCCGACTGCCACTATGAATATGTCATTAGAAACACTATTTTTAAGATCCGAAAACACAAATACAAAGAAAGCAATTTTGTTAAAACAATATAACATACCCGATAAGGATTCCATCCAGCATGGTGTCAACACGAAAGTTAGCCCAACCTATGCCACCTAGGATGATGTCCCCTCCTGCCTGAGCGAGGAGCTCGGTGCAGTATGTGTTGGTGGAGACCTCCTCCTAGATGGCTCAGCCACGCCGTCACGTCTTGCGCGGCAGGAAGCATGACGTATGGCATCGTGACTACGACATAGACTACTGACCACTTAGGCTGGTCCACTCTCGGTGGATCCCAGCTCACCCAGTCTGCGAGGGCAAGGAGGACATCTCCCACCTACTCATAGATGCCCATCTGTAGCCCAGTTAAAATTCAAAGTTATAGAATATTATTCAATTGACGAGTAGATGTTCGGTATACTAACCAACTCGTATATGACAAGAGAACGCATGGCGAACGTGTTGCTGACGCTGGTCTGGTGGGGAAGCCCACTCTGCTGCTCTAGGAAGCATCTCCACTGCGTGACACTATGAAACCAATGGAGGTATGCCGAGTACGTCGAGGGGTCATAAGGCCCTACAAGCTCGTAGATGTCTATGTCATCCTATAGCCAATCATCCACCCACTCTTGCAGCTTCGTGGTGAACATGGCCTCATGCTGCAGACCGAACCCCTTCCTCAATGGCCTAAAAACAAAAATATTGTGTAGCCATATTTAAGTAAAGAAATACTAATCGAACTATAGTGCAAAATGCAATTTACTTGTGAATGGCATATGGAAAACAGTGCATCCTTGGCAAAGGAAACTCTTAGGACACCCTGAACTACCAGAAAACACGGTCCGAGCTATGTGGCTCAACATGGATGTAAAACACAAGATTCCTCCTTATCACCCAAAAGCCACTATCAATGCTACAAAGTGAGCTAAGGCTGAACGAGACACGAGCCCTGACATCGACCATTGTGCATGGTGTCCACTGTATGCGGTCTTCTATCAACTAGTCGATGCACATGACAAAGTTGGGGTAGACGCTACGTGTTGTACCAATAGTCCATGGTGGCTAAAAAACGCATCAGCATAATTATCTAAATAGTAGCATAATATGTTTTTTTAAAAAACATATTTTGAATTACTTACATCACACCGTCACCAAAGCGAACACATTGTGAGTCCATCCATAGGGCCAGGCACGCCGTACTCGGTGAAATTGTAGAACTCTGGTGCATACGCCTCATATGACAATAGGTGTGGTCGATCGATGTCAAACCACTTGAATGACCAAAACATCAGCAGCAGTGGGCACCCCATGATGGAACCCACAGTTGTGGTCCATACACACGCGTCACAGAGGCCAGAGTACAGTGAAGCCGAAACCCGTTATTTGCCTCACATAATGGACCAAGTACCTCCTCCTCCCCTCCTCCTCTCCTTCCCTCTCCTCGTCCTCTCCTCATGTCCTCTCTTCTCTCATGCGTGCACCTCTACTCTGCTCACTAGAAAGCGAAACGATCAAATGGGGGTGACTCCCCCCCTGGCTAGTGACACGCCCATTATACAGAGTACATTTTGGCACCTGAAGTACTGACAACACCTACCTGCATGCCACCTGCTAACAGGTATCATGTCGCGCTGCCAACAACAATAAAAGCAGTGGCCCACCACCAATCGGAGGTCCAAATGATGATACATGCATGTCTGTATATCGCCTGTCGTAAGGTACTATTTAAGCAATTTTTCAAAATGTATATTATTTTTTCAATTTTCTATTAAATTAAGATTATTTAAAAAATCTTGAACGGACTATAATTGATATGACAGACTAGAAGGTTGTAAACATACTAGCCCGGTGTGGAGTACAAGTTTGAACTAAGATGGGTCCAAAATATAAGGCCACAATTTGAAGTGGCTGCACCACATTTTTGAAAAGTAGGCTGGCCTTCTAGCTGATAAACGTTGAAGTAGTCGAGGCTCCAAGCATGATATTTATTACTTTTTTTAATCTAGATATTGCAAATATATGCCCCCATTTTGAAATTTTGTAATTCTATACTCCTGTCACCTGTTAGAAGGCTGGGCGACATGTACATGTCGTCCAATGAAAGGGCGACTAGTACATGTTGTCCTTCCAATGGATGACATCTAGTTGTATTTATTTAATTTTTAAATGAATTTAGGAATGATTACAAAACAGAATTTTTTTATTTTTTTAAATTGTTGTGAATCCATTTCAGATATATTTTTAAAAGTGGATTGATCAAATGGGAAGAATATTAGCATAGTAAAATAAGATGTCAACAATATCTAATAGAAGCAACATAGTCACTAAAGTACTCTAAACCCTAAACTCGCCTCCGCTTTGGCACGATCCCCTATGCTCATATAGTCTCGGTGCCCTGCGGCCCCATGCTATTACATGGTCCACTGAGTAGATGAGCTGGTCTGGCAGGACTACTATCCATGAAGGTTGGCCGCTAGGAGCTGATGTCATGTACTCCTTCTAGGTTTGTTGCGCCTACGGGAGTTGTGTCACCTAAATTGGAGGCCCTGATCTTGTCTTGCGTACGACCTAGGTCGACGAAGGTGTCAAAGTCAGCCGCATAGTACGTGGTACCCTCCCTGATGACTTGCTCCAGGTACTCTATCGTCGTTTGTATGTCATCAAAATCATTGAGCTCTACATGTTGCTTACGGAGCAAAACATGTTAACACTAATTGCGAATTTAAAATTTATGAAGTACATAATGTATTTTTGACAGAGCTCCCTGGCTATCTAGTAGGGACGAGGGATGAGGACTCACTTATATTTGTGTAAGATGGCATAGAGGAGCTACCGTCATAGTGCTCACTGACACCAGTGTAAGAGGGTCTGGAA
This sequence comes from Phragmites australis, assembly GCF_958298935.1. NCBI lineage: Eukaryota > Viridiplantae > Streptophyta > Magnoliopsida > Poales > Poaceae > Phragmites > Phragmites australis. The sequence continues at coordinate 26,491,198 of NC_084931.1, forward strand.
GAGTTGCTGTCGCAGTGCTTTGTGTATGTCGGACGTAGGGGCGGGTGAGGTCACGTCGTGAATGTCACGGGAGGGGGGGGGAGGCGAGAGGCTGAACGAGAGGCGTCTAAGTCAGCCAAGCAGCAGGGGTCGATGAGCAACGTTCAAAGTGGACCTATAAGTGAACACCTTCATGATCTTTTGCACCTTCTCATAGATCTTGTAGAGCACTCTACGTATCTCAGTAGCAGGGACATATATCATATGGTCTAGCTGCTGGATATTAGTAACGGCCTCCACCTCTATATGTTGCATGAGGTCCCTCTGCTAACAAATGTCACGTAGGTTGACACATGTGTTTTGTAAGTTAAATATAGGGTAAAACTATTGTTGGTGTTGAAGAAACGTACCACCAACGACCGTGTATGGTCCATGTGCATCGGGTATGTGTCCCGCACGTGCGTTGTGTGAGTTGGCACCTCGGATGGTGTGTGCGTGAACCATGTCCACATTCGAGGTAGAAACAAGGCTAGATACTCCACAAATGCCTTGCCAGAGTGCAGCTGGTCCTCGTCAACGACGTCCTCCAGTGCATTATCCTAACGCTATATCCACGGTTGAATATATGGTGCCCACAGGGTAGTTGCCGACACACCCTTCCGTGAGAACTTGCAAAATGAATTATTACTTGAGGTATTATCTGTGAAAGAAGATTGAAAACTATGAATGAATTTTTTTACCTATGGATGTGAGCAAGCATGATCCGGAGAGGGTAGAGGGAATTGCTGGTACCGACCAAATTGGTGCATCACTCAATGTAGCGCGTAATCGATGAAGATGTCGAAGATGACAACCTTTCTCATCAACCATTAGTCCTTGTCCCACATGCGCAACGAAGACAGTCCCAAGGGGGCACATCTGTGTACGTCCTCGTAGGAGTGGCGATAGGTGGGTTGCATCCTATATGGATACTATCGTGGCCTCGTCGTCCAGTCCGAGGCCGCTGGCAGCATTGTTGTCCATTGCAAGGGTGACATGCCGCTGATACGACTTATCGCAACGGACGACGAGGGTATAGAATTAAAAAAATTGGATTTAAAAAATATAGAAATAAAAAAGTCCTCCAAGCACATCGACTAGTATAAGCCAGTATGGGC